>NC_000078.6:22179375-22908750 GCF_000001635.26 Mus musculus
CCTGATTGCCTCTACCACCACCACCACCACCACCACCACCACCACCACCACCAACAACAACAACAACAACAACAACAACAACACCGCCAACACCACTAACACCACCACCAACACACAATTTCTTCCTCTGTTCTCAGCAATTGGAACTCATTCTCTTCTCCCTAAGATCATGTGTATGCTGGTTACCTTATGTCAACTTGACACAAGGTAGAGTCATCTCAGGGACAGTTTCATACCTCCATTGAGAAAATGCCTCCATCTCTAAGGCAGTTTCTTAATTAATGATTGATAGAGAAGGGCCCAGCCCATTGTGAGTGGTAACTTTCCCAGAGCTGGTGGTCTTGGGATCTATAAGAAAGCAGGCTGAGCAAGCCATGGGAAGCAAGCAAGAAAGCAGCATTATTTCTTTTTTTTTTTTAATTGAACTCAGGACCTCTGGAAGAGCAGTCAAATGCTCTTAACAGCTGAACCATCTCTCCAGCCGATGTTTTGTTGTTTTTTTAAAATTTATTTATTATTATATGTAAGTACACAGTAGCTGTCTTCAGACACCCCAGAAGAGAGCATCAGATCTCATTACAGATGGTTGTGAGCCACCATGTGGTTGCTGGGATTTGAACTCAGGACCTTCAGAAGAGCAGTCAGTGCTCTTACCCACTGAGCCATCTCTCCAGCCCAGCAGCATTCTTTCATGGCTACTGCATCAGGCCCGGCCTCCAGGGTCCAGCTCAGTTTGAATTCCTGTCCTGACTTCCTCTGATGATGAACTAACTACATGTGCAAGTGTAAGCCAAACAAACCCTTTCCTCCCCAAGTTGCTTTTAGTCATGGTGTCCTAACCAGGACAACTTGTGATCTCATCTCCCTAAAACCATCAGGATAATAACACAAGCATCTGTGCATGGCTTACTGCACCTTCCATTCTCTAACCCACTTGCCCATTCATTCACTTACTTACACATTTGTTCACAACACTGCAGAACACACTGAGGCCATTGCCTTCCAGGCACTGTGTTCATCCAAGGCAACAGAGCTATGGAATGTCCCTATCTGCCTCTTAGAGCTGAGGTGACACATTCTACAGAACAAACTGTTATCAGTAGGATGGAAGATAGAGGGAGCAGGGAACTAACCAGCAAAATGACCTGGATGGAGGCTGAGCCAGGATCCCAGGAATCTCCTAGAGAGTGCCCTGAAGTTCTGGGGATGCCCATTGACTCCCTCAGTCTTCCATATCTCATCCAAGGACTAAAGAACTATAATCTGTGCTCTCTATTTGGCATAAGCATCTTCCCTATTGAATCTTGCTGGCTCTTCCAGCCTCCCTGGCCTTTGCCCCCTCATCCTCACCATGGTCCATGCCCTCTGAAGCTCACCCAGCCTACTATAGAATCTTTCATTGCTTGCTTCCTTATGTTTTCCTTGGTCCCTTGTCTGTCGCCACCAGACTGTGAAATCCCTGGGGGAAGGGAATGTCTCACTGGTGTCTGGATCCTGGGAGCTATGCAGCCATTGTAAGGAGAGTTCTGTTCTCAGGAACTACTGGCCCAATGGCTAAGTGGTCCAGGGGCAACAAGATTACTCACTGCAGGTTACCCAGTCTGTTCTGGCTAAATCTAATCTTAAAGAGCAAACAATCCAGCCTTAGACTCAGTTTTTGTTAATGTCCCTGGGTCCCTCTTGAGAAATGCAGTTTGTTGGGGATTTGTTTAGGCAAACCAGTGTGATTTTCAAACTATTCAGTAGCCAGGAAGCCTAGGCACAAATATCTCAATGAACAAATCCTGATGAGAAAGGGACTCCTGGAATCACCTCTATTTGAAGATATAGCTGCAGTCCATCCTAGTATGGTGGATTGAATGAGAGTGGCCCCTATAGTCTCATATATTTAAATACTGGTGCTCCAGTTGATGGAACTGCTTGGGAAGGATTAGGAGGTGTGGATTTGTTGGATGAGGTGTGTTATGGGGGTGGGCTTTAAGCTTCAGAAGACTCCTGCCATTCCCAGTGTTCCTTCTCTGCCTCTTACTTGCAAAATCAAGATGTGATCTTCCAGCAGCTGCTCAGTGGCTTGTTGCCATCCCTTCGCTCTACCAGCATAGCTTCCAACCCTCTATATGTTGTCTTGGTCATGGTAATAAGCACAGTAATAGAAAGGTAACTAAGGCCCTTTAACAGCCAGCAGTGACATGGCTGCCAGGCCCAGTGACTTGCACCTGCAGACTCAACACTTGGGAACCTAAAGCAGAAACATTGTCACAAGTTCAAGGCCAGCCTAGGAAGTCCACACTAGCCTAGCCTGGCTGCAGAGTGTTACTATCTCAAGCAAAAAGAAAACGATGAAGCCTGGAGAATCTATTGGTATTGATGAGACACTGCACAAATTCTGGGGTCTGTCTGCTTTCATCTCTGCAGAGTAGGAGAGCCCAGGGAATGGGTAAAATCTAAAATTAACCAAAGATCCTAGGAATCCCTGCCCACCACATATCCCTGTGCTCTGGAGCAAAAACTTCACATTCTGGACATTTCTCCAGTCTATGGTATGCTTGTTATGCCAACTACACGGGAGGCTGATGCAGGAGGATTGCAAGTTCAAGGCCTGTCTAGGCAACATAGTGAGCCTTATTTGTCTTATTTATCTCAAGATAAATAAAAATGAGCACAAGGGTATAGCTCGGGGGTAGTGTACTTGCATAGTGCACATGAGGCCATGTGTTCATTTCCTGATACCACAAAAAGACAAAAAGTGCTTGGATTTCAATTTCCTGTTCTGTAGCATGGATCGAGAGTCCTGTGAAGTAAAAGAAAACATCCATGCAAAGTGCATGTAATGACAACAGCTTGCTGTTCCCCTGGGCTGCTTTGGCAGACAGGCCCTAGTTCTTCTAGCAAATGGCCTGTTCCCCCAGGCTACTGTCACTCAGCTCTTGAGAGCCAAGCATGGTGCTCACCAAGGGCCTCTGCTCACACTGAGCCACTTTATATCCTCGTGCTTGTGACTCTAAGTCCATGATTTTATTATGCATCTGCAGGCAGTAAACCTGTGGTGTAAATAGAGTTATACAGAAGCAGCACCTTCATCTTAGAGCGGTGGTTCTCAATGCTGCGACCCTTTAATGCAGCTCCTCACATTGTGGTGACCCCCACCCACAATCAAATTACTTTGTTGCTGGTTCTTAACTATGATTTTGCTATGTTACGAATTTTTTTGTTGTTTTTGGAGACAGGTTTTTTTTTGTTTTTGTTTTTTTGTTGTTTTGGTTTTTTTGTTTTGTTTTGTTTTGTTTTTGGAGACAGGGTTTCTTTGTATATCCCTAGCTGTCCTGGAACTAACTTTGTAGACCAGGGTGGCCTTGAACAAAGAAATCTGCCTGCCTCTGCCTCCTGAGTGCTGGGATTAAAGACGTGTGTCACCATGCCTGGCTTATATTATGAATCTTGATGCAAGTATCTGATATGCAGGATATCTGATTGGGGGACATGACCCACAGTTTGAGAACCATCACCTTAGATGAAAGAACGTGGACAGCTGTCTTTGAGCACTGATCATCCCAGCCACCTCTCCATTCCTTCTCCATCCATCTCTCCATTCATCTCTCCATTCATCTCTCCATTCATCTCTCCAATCATCTCTCCATTCATCTCTCCAGTCATCTCTCCATCCACCTCTTCAGCCATCTCTGCCTATTCTTAGACATTTATTTTAACTGTAAATATACACTTACTCATCTGGTCAGTGTATTACCATGGCAATAGCAAAGTAACTATGGCACTGTATTCTTTCCACAAGCAGTCATGGCTATGGCTCCCCATTTGACACTCCAGAGTGCTCACAGCGAGGAACACTTCCTTTTTGTCCCTGCAATGAATTCTCCTATGCTGACAACATTCAGATGACTCAGATGAGAGTGTACTTTTGAAGTGAAAGATAATGTTGAAGAACAGGTACAGAGGACTGGAGTTATGGCTTAGCAGTGAGGAGACATTTTTTTTTCTACTCTTGTAGAGGAACCAGGTTCCGTTCCCACATCCATATGGCAGCTCACAACTGTTTGCCATTCAGCTTTGAGGATCAGATGTGCTCTTTTGGCCTCCACAGGCACCAAGCACACATATGGTGCACATACGAACATGCAGGCAAAGTACACAGACACATAAAGGATTTTTTTCCTTTAAAAGAGAGAGAGAAGAAAAGAAAATTAGCAGCTTCAGTCTCATACCTTTGCCTTTGTCTTCCAATGAGGAAACAGACTAGGGAACAAAGTGTGGCTCCACCAGTATCCAGATGCTAACTAGATGCTAACTAGCTGTCATGGCTTGCCTAATGCTGTGGATGTAGTTGGCTACTGATGAGTCATATGTCTCTTGGGGCATCTGTATGGAAGCCCATCCTCCCCAATGCTGAATTAAGAGCTACAAGATGGATCTATGTTCTATTTATCCATGGCAGGTTTTCAATTAGTTTCCTTTTTTGAAAACTCGTCATAGCAGCTTGGGCCATTATCTTGACATGAATCTTCAGAGCACTTTCTTTCTAAAAGGAAGACTTGTCAAAGGAAAGTATCTGTAAAGATGGTTCTGGATGTTGTCAGCATAGGAGAGTCCTTTGTGGGGAGGAAAAGGAAGTGGTCTTCAACTGGAGTGTCAAATGACAGAAAGGTGTCATGACCTAAGAAGACAATGTCTTAGTTACATTTCCATTGCTGTGATAAAACATGGACTAAAAATAACTTAGGGAGAAAAGGGTTCATCCAATCTCCAGTTTATTCTCCATCTTGAAGGCCAGTCAGGGTAAGAACTCAAGGCAGGAACTTGGGGGAAGAACTGAAGTGAAGACCATGGAGGAATGATGCTTACTGGCTTTCTCCCTTTGGTAGTAGTTTGCCTTCTTATACAACCCAGGACCCTCTGTCTAGGGATGGGCCTTCCAATCAATCACCAATCAAGAAAATGCCCCACAGACTTGCCACAGTTAATATGATGGGGGCATCATCTCAACTGAGGTGCTGCTTCCCAGATAACTCTAGCTTATGTCAATCAGAACATTTGGCCCCTGTCAACTTGTTACACCAACACTACTATTAAGCCAGAACTCTTCCTTCCTTGTTTATCCTCAATATTTCATATATTAATGTCAATATTACAGCATGAATAACTTTAAAAGTCCAACCATCTTTACATTTTCTGAGACTTTCAGTCCAAAGTCTTTTTAAAAATACAGAATTTTTAAACTGTAGACTCCTATGAAATAAAAAAATAATAATATTTTCTCATTTCATGAGGGAAGACCCAGGGTGTAGCCACAGTCGGAACAAAGCAAAGCTAAACTCCAACCATGCAAATAACTCAGTCCCCAGAGCCTGGCACTCATGATCTTCTGGACTAGATGTGAGAGACTCTGACACATTACTGAGTTTGGCTACCAGCATGGCCTATGGGCTTGGCTCCCTCTGAACAACAGCTTAAGTGTGCTTACTCTAAGGAAACACTCCCAAACCTCACCTCAATGATGATGGTCTCTTCTTAATCACCACTAATTTCTCAGTTCCAGGTACTTTTGTTCAGTTCTCTATTTTCCCTGTAAAGCAAAAGTTTCAGTTTAGTGGTACTGGTTTCTTATTAATCACACCAGATTTTTCAACTCCAATTGACAAGACCCACAGATTCATAAATGAAATATATCATAAAACTACCCTGATAGAATCATCAAGGGATACTCAAATATCCATCTGAAACCCCACAAGTCAGGCCTCCATTGTCTGCATTGCTCTCAGTGTTCCCTTCCAAGCTCCCACAGGACAGCTCACTAAGTCCCTACTACTTGATGGCTCTATTAAAAATACATTTTTATACATTTATTATTATTGCAAGATGTGTGACAGAATCCCTGTCTGCTGTTTGTTTTTTGTCTACTTGACACAAGCTAGAGTCTTCTTGAGAAGAGGGAACTTCAACAGAAAAAATGCCTCTATCAGACTGCCTATAAGCAAGATCATTGAGCATGTGCTTGGTTTCAATTGATGTGATTCTGGAGGATATAAAAAAGCAAACTGAGCAACCCAGGGGGAGCAATCCAGGAAGCAGTCCACAAACCATCAGGTTCCTGCCTTGGGTTGGTGACCTGACTTCCCTTCCAGATGGCCCATAAACTGTAAGCTGAAATAAACACTCTGTCCTCACATTGTTTTTGGTCACTGTTTTATCACACTAACAGAAAAGTAACTAAGATAGAAACTGTAGTTGGTACCAGAAGTAGGATAGTGTTAAGAGTTGGCCCCGTGTTTTAGGAAGGATTGTGGAAGGAGTTTGAAACACTGGAATAGAAAGCTACTGGGTACTTAATGGGGCTTACTGCGCTGTTATGTGGGACCTGTTATGTGAGGTAGAGAATGGTCCTGGGCTGGGCCATTCACTGATTGAGCTTGGATAACATGTACTGCTGCTTCTCATTATTGTCACACCAGAACTCTGAGGCTGGGTCTCCTCTCCCTGCTTAATGTTTCTATGTTTTGCCTTAAGAAAATAAATGGTCCTGTAGAGCCTGTGAGAATGCCCAGAGATAAAGATACTTGCTGCACAGACCTGACACCCGAGCTCCAACTCAGAACTCACATGGTAGAAGGAGGGAACCTCCTCTGAAAGTTGTCCTCTTACTTCAATGTACCATAGTACACGCATACACACATGTGCACTTGCATACACAAAGAAAACAAACAAACACACAAATAGTAATAAAACAAATTTTTAAATGGCCTTGAAAACTCAGAGGTAGGGAAAGGATGCTCATTTGGTACTTTTTTTTTCCCCAAGACAGGTTTCTCTTTCCAAGACAGGCTTCTCTGTGTAGACTTGGCTGTCCTAGAGCTCACGGTGAAGTCCAGGCTGGCTTCGAACTCACAAATCTGGCTGCCTCTGCCTCCCAAGTGCTGTTATTAAAGGCATGCGCCACCAGTGCCCAGCTCATTTGATAATTA
This sequence comes from Mus musculus, assembly GCF_000001635.26. Classification (NCBI taxonomy): domain Eukaryota; kingdom Metazoa; phylum Chordata; class Mammalia; order Rodentia; family Muridae; genus Mus; species Mus musculus. Next base: position 22,186,350 of record NC_000078.6, read on the forward strand.
TTGATAATAATAGAAACATTCACAATTTTTAAATTCAATTCTTGGGCCATGTATCATGGCATGTGCTTTTAATCCCAGCACTTGAGAAGCAGAGACAGGCAAATAAATCTGTGAGTTCCAGGCTAGTCAATGTTCTATAGAGAGAACCTGTCTCAGAAAGAAATAAAATCAATTATTGAAAGGAAGTCAGGATGTAGTTCAATGGAGTGAATGCTAAGCATACCTGAGGCCCTGACCTCTACCCTCAGCACTGTATCTACAGGGTATAGTGGCCAGACTGGTTTATATAGACCCTGTCTCAAAATGGATAGATAGATAGATAGATAGATAGATAGATAGATAGATAGATAGATAGATAGATAGATAGTTGGATATATGCCTGCCACCTGTGTCTCCTACCCAAATTCTAGGAAACCTTCAACTCAGAAGACAGTGACCAACAACCAGTGAGTGCAGGTCCCGGTTCCCCATGTCAGCAGCTTGTTCAAACAGTACAGAGCTGAAACTTAGAACCTAGGCTTGTCACTGTAATCCTGGGCTCCCGGCATGCACTCTGTGCTTATACCCAGAAATCATTTAACATCCTGTATTCCCCAGAGAAGAGCTATGAAGAAGTTGGCCCTAGTGCCTCAGTGTGTGGCCTTATTTAGAAATAAGGTCTTGGCTGAAGTGAGCACTGTGTGTCTGTCCTAATAGTATCCGTGTCTTTCTGAGAAGAAAAATTTGCCTTTCTTCTTTTTCATTTTGAGTTTTGTTTAAATGCCATTTCAATCAAGGACTTCTAAAAAATAGTTTTTAATGTATGAGGCGGGGGTTATCTCACTGAAGTTGATGTTAGGCTGGTGGCCAGTGCTCCTAGTGATCCTCCTGTCTCCACCCACCACAGTGCTGGGCTTTCAGGGCCACTCCTTGCTTCTTATGCTGGTCCTAAGTAAAGAATCCCGGATCTCAAGCTCCCACACCAAGCACTCTGTCCACCATGTCATCACTTCAGCCTGCTCCACTTGTTTCATAGGAAAGGCAATTTGGACACAGAAGCAAATAGGGATAGAAGAAGGAAGACACAGGAAGATGGCTAAACACAAGCCAAAGAGAGGCTTGGGCAAAGTTCACCTCCAGGCTTGTCTTAGTTAGTGTTTCTATTCCTGCACAAAACATCATGACCAAGAAGCAAGTTGAGGAGTTCAGGGTTTATTCAGGTTATACTTCCACATTGCTGTTAATCACCAAGGAAGTTAGGACTGGAACTCAAGCAGGTCAGGAAGCAAGAGTTGATGCAGAGGCCATGGAGGGGTGGTTCTTACTGGCTTTCTTCCCTGGCTTGCTCTGCTTCATTTCTTATAGAACCCAAGACCACCAGACCAGGGATGGCACCACCCAAAATGGGCTCTCCCAACTTTATCACCAACTGAGAAAATGCCCCACAGCTGGATCTCATGGAGGCACTTTCCCAACTGAAGCTCCTTTCTCTGTGATAACCCTAGCCAAGTTGAGAACACAAAACCAGCCAGTACATGACCTCACATGAATCAACCCCTTCAGCACATTGATCTCGGCCCTTAGCGTCTAGAATGCTAAGATGATACATTACCATGTGAGTCTCCAAGTTAACATTCTTTTACTTTTTTTTTTTACAATAGCTCCAGGATGTGAAGAAGACACTGATGAATGGTACAGTCATCTTAAACTAACTACTGTTATGGGAGACACTGGGGCTTTTGTGTTTGTTTGTTGTCTTTTGCGACAGAGTCTTATGCATCCCAGGCTGGTCTGACATAAAGATAATCTTGAGCTGGACAGTGATGGTGCAGGACTTTAATCCCAACACTCAGGAGGCAGAGTCAGCTGAATCTCTGATTTGAAGGCCAGCCTGGTCTACAGAGTGAGTTCCAGGATAGCCAGCGCTACATAGAGAAACCTTGTCTTGAAAAATAAACAATAAGAAACTGCTTGCAAGTACTAGCATCACAGGCATGTACCTCCAAACCCATTTTATATGGTGCTGGAACCCAGGGCTAAGCAAGAAGGACAGCAGAGTCTGGCTGTTTCCCACAAGTGTGCCTACCAGCAAGGCCATTGCAAGAAGAAGGTCTCTTGACTCCACATCCAGTGCTCCCACTCACGAGGATCACCACCTACTCACTGATGGCTCTGAGACAGTGGATAATGATTGTCAACTTGATGGAATCTAGAATTATCTAGATGATAAACCTGTGGACACATCTGCAGGGGAATTTATAGGTAGCACCATATAAAAGGAAAGACTCACCCTAAGTGTTGATAGCACCCTTCTGCAGGTTGGGATCCTGGGCTGAATAAAATGGAGAAAGCAACTGAGCACTAGGATCCATCTCTCTCTGCTCCTCACTACAGATGTGTTTAGGTTTGGCAGTCGTGGTCAAGATTCAGCCCGTGGTCGACCCATCCTTGTCTCTTCTCAGCACACAACCCTTCCCCATATTTGTCCTGCAGGCTAGCAGCACAAGAGACAGACTCCTGTTCTGGCTACTGTCAGGGTCCCAGCACTTTCCCTATGTCAGCTTGAAATTCCTGGTGAAAATTCCAGTTCTTTGGGGTCCATTGTCACGGTCCTCAGAAAGCTGAAGGGAGGGCACAAGTGTGTCTTTAGAACAACCTTGGTCTTGCCATGACAGTCACAGTTTCTTCCTGCTTTCCAATGTGATAGCTTCAACAGAGTTTGCATCTCCAACCTGCCCTATCTACACAATGAACTCTGTGCTTTTCTATTGGGGTGCAATCTAGAGTGATTGCTGTGGGCTCCCTCTTGTCAGAACAATGCTCCTGTCTTCTAGTATCCTATGGTCTCCACTCCCATCCTCACAAATCAATGGCTCTTGAATAAACCACTTGGCTATCCAGCTTCAGTTTTCTCATTGAAAAATGAAGGTTCTTATGTTGGGAGACTTCAGTCTCTTTTCATTAGGAAGCCCTGCCTTCTTAAAGGTTGCTCCAGGCTTGCATTGAAGGCTAAGACCAGGGCTCTCAAGCTTCAGCTCCCAAAGGAATTGCTGCAGGAGAGGTTTAGGAATCCAGGAGCCACACTCCAGTTCTGTGATGCTGTGGCCTGGGGCCAGGCCCAAGGAGCTGCATTCCAGGAGACCCAACTTCAGGCACATTGCTGCCTCTCTGCCTTCTGAAGACTGACATGTCTACAGGCCAGGAGATGGCTTGAAGAACACCCAGAACCCTCCCTAGATCTGAGCATGCTCTTCAGACTGGCTGGTCCCATGAAGGACAAGTGTTTTGTTTTGCTTTGTTATTTTGCTGCTTCCTCTGACTTCACAGCCAACGGGCTCTCTGTTCCAAGGAAGCAGCATCCTTTTTGGCTAATGGAAGTAGTATGGGAGTTTATTTGTGAGATCTGGGTGACTCCCAGATCTCCAGAGGGGCCCAGACTAGGTCAGGCACTACACAGCCAGAACCACGTGTCCACTGTGTACAGAGGTGTTTGTCCTCTCAGGACCCTGCTGCCCAGCTGTGGCTTCTGAACATTCTCTGATGGTAAAGGGGGGTAGTTAGATCTTTCTGCTGATGTCTGCCACCCCAGGGAGCATTCTTGCCTCCTTTTCACAATAAAATCCCAGTTCAGGACCAGGGCCAGGACCTAGGCACTGTACAAGGTGGCTGCGACCGTAGTTCTGGGATTTCAGTTTCTAAAAACCAGAAGGGTTTTTGCTTAAAGGAAGAATCAGTGGCAGACAGATACAGGTACAGAAACTTCTACTTTATAGAGCAGAAGAAAGCTTGTCACTAGCCCTACTGCCTCCCTTGACAGCAGAATCTACCTTCCAGAGTCCAGGCCCCCATGCTCAGGGGGAAGACATGAGCACACCATCCAAGAATAGACTTAGGGTCTCTAGGAAAACAGGGAGGAGTGTTGTTTAGTGCCTGTGGCTCCTCCCAGCATCCCTCAGTAGTTATGGCTCCTCCCAGCTCTCCTAGCATCTCTCAGTACCTATGGCTCCTCCCATCTCTCCCAGCATCCCTCAGTACCTATGGCTCCTCCTAGCACTTCTCACCCCATCCCCTACCATAAACTTCTCCTTCCTGGGAGCTAGACCTTAGATTCCCTTCCCCAAGCCTGATCCCTGTATAACAGCCATTTGGGTTATGCTCTTCTCTTGGCCCTGGCCACCTCTCTTGGTCAGTGATATTCTCTCTCTCTCTCTCTCTCTCTCTCTCTCTCTCTCTCTCTCTCTCTCTCTCTCTCTCTCTCTCCTCACATGGTTTAGTCTGTCGGCAAGTTCAGTCTGGCCTCTTTCCTCTGTCTGCTTTCTTCCTTATAGCTACAATAAAAACCTTCCTCATGCTTTATGAGTAGTTAGGCCCCCTCTACCATTTAATTTTTCATTCAGATTGTGAAGTTGATTTTCATCCTTGAAGCCATACTAGAATTACCCAGATGATTTAAACATTCCCAGCATGCAGGGATTGGACCAGAACCTTGGGACCTGGAACCTGCCCACGGTTATGTCTTTTTTTCTTTTAACATTTTGTTTATGTATTTGTATACATGGGTGGTGTGCATGGTCAGTGGACAACTTGCTAGAGTGTGTTCTCTCCTTCCACCACATTTGTCCACAGGATCAATTAAGCTCGGTAATAATCTCCTTTGCCCACTAAAGCCATCTTGCCAGGTCTCATGAATATTCTTCAACATTCTACTTAACTGATCTTAGCTTGCATCAGGGCTGGGAGTTATGTGTCTTAGTGTGAAAATCTATGTTGACTGTGTTCGCTAGGGAAGGAGGATTAGAGAAGTAAGGGACTGGGGAGCAGTGCTCCTGAGTTAGAGGGAAGGAGACAGCCAGGTAGAGCACCTGAGAAGGGACATGGGGGTGGGCCTGTCTTTGCATTCCTGTGCCCGAGCCCCAGGTCCAAACAGGAGCCAGGGAGAGCTATTTAGTTTCCCACTAGGTGGATCTGACTCGGCTTACAGAGTTTATTACATCCTCAGGCACAGGGAACAGTCAAAGGTTTTTCCTTGTTTGGCAGAGACAGATTCAGTCTGGATACTCAAATCAGTGATCAGAGAGAGTCCTTGTAGCCTGAAAGAAACTTGTGATTTGCACCTTAGAAAGGGTGGCCAGATAGACCGGATAGACAACTGGACAGATAGAAGACGTCAGCTGTACAACAGACACACATTCTGGGATTCTGACATCCATCGATATTTAGTCTGTGGTGAGTTGCAAAACCCTGTAAGGGTTCCAGCTTGCTCACCTGTAAAACAAGACGGATTCTCTTAGCTCTTTGATAGAGGGTGTGCTGGTTAGTGGTTTTGTCAGCTTAACATGAGTTAGAGTCATCTAAGAAGCGAGAACTTGAATTAAGAAAATGCCTCTATCAGATGGCCTGTAGGCAAGTCTGTGAGATATTGTATTGATTAATGGTTGATGTGTGGGAAAGCCCAGCCACTGTGATTAGTGGGCCTGGCTTCTATAAATAATGCTATCTGAGGAGATGGAGAGATGGCTCAGTGGTTAACACTGGCTGCTCCTCTAGAGGACCTGGTTTCAACTTCCAGAATTCACATGGTGGCTCACAACCATTTGTTGTTCCAGTTTCAGGGGATCTGGAGCCCTCTCGTGGCTGCTTTGGACATAGTATGTACATCTTATGCAGACAAGCAATAAGTAAATAAATAAATACATACAGAGCTAAAAATAAATAAGTCAAAAAAAAATAAAAATAAAAAAGCAAGCCGAGCACATTGTGAGGAACAAGACCATAAGCAGCCCTCCTCCATGGTCTCTGCTTCAGTTACTGCCTCTTGGTCCCTGCCCTGTTTGAGTTTCTGCCTTCTTTTCCTTCATAATAGACTGTGAGCTGCCAAATGAAATGAAATCATTCCTCCCCAAGTTGCTTCTGATCATAGCGTTTAACGCAGCAATAGGAAGCAAAGTAGTTCAGTGAGTTAGATGTTGCTTTTATTGGCATTTGGGGACCATGAAGAGCTGTGTTCAGTTAATACTGGAGGGAGGTTATCCTCTGTGGATCCACACATGACTGTGTGGGTGTCAGGGAGATCAGCAATGACTCGAGGTGGGGAGCAGATGAACAGAGATGGTTTATTTTTATCACGAATCAACTGAGAAATGTCTTGCATTGGCAGGGCTTTACTCCCGGCAACTCAGGGGACTGGACCCTAAAGACAGAAAGTTAAGTCTAACCTGAAAACGAAAGAACCTAAAGAAAACTAAATAAACTAAGAAAACTAAAGAATGCACCAGAGCATGCAGATAAAAGACAAGCTTTTTCAGCCAGGCTGTGGTGATGGTGGTGGCGGCCCTCTCACCTTTATTCCCAGTACTTGGACTGTGGGGAAGAGGCAGACAGATCTCTGAGTTCACGACCAGCCTGGTCTACAGAGCGAGTTTCAAGACAGCCAGGGCTACACAGAAAAACCCTGTCTTGAAAAACCAAAATCCAACCAACTAACCACACACACAACCAAAAGACAAACACAAAAATTACAACAAAAAATCCAGACAAACATACAAAAACCAACAAGTTCTCCAGGACAAGAGAGATGGATCAATGAAAGTCCTTGTTTTTCTTGCGGAGGACCTAGATTTGATTCCCAGCACCTGCTCACAACCATGGTAACTCCAGTTCCAGATGAGGGGGGGGTGGGGATTATGCTGTCTTCTGACCTCCACAGGCAGCAGACACACATGCACTGTACACCTCTTGCATGAATGCATAAAAACTGTTTCCCTGGACATTTTACATCAGTGAATGTTTTATCTAAATTTTCTTTGTTATTTAATTATGTAGAGATTTGTGTGTGTGTGTGTGTGTGTGCGCACACACACACACACACACACACACAAATGCACGCAATTGAGTGCAGTGCACAAGGAAGGTAAAGAGGCAATTGGTTTCCTGGAGCTGGCCTTACACTTGGTTGGGAGCTGCCTGATGGAGGTGTTGGGAACTGAACTCCTGTCCTCTGGAAGAGCATCAAATGCTGTTAACCACTGAGTCATCTCTCTAGCCCCTTCTCTTTGTTTTTAATCAAATAAACCCTATAGTGAACTATCATTGCAAAATGGTTAAAATAAAAACAGTGACACACCAAACACTGGCAAAGGTTCACAGTGACTGAATTTCTCATAAATTGTGGGTGTGGATATACAATGTCCCAGCCACCTGTAACAGCAGCTTTTGGTTGTCAACTTGACTTCATCTGGAATGAAGTAAAACCCAAGCTGCTGGGAACACCTGTGAGAACTTTTTTCTTTTGAAGTGGGAAGTCTCATTTTTAATCCAGGTTTTCCAAGGTGGGAAGACCAGCTTGTAATCTAGATCCTCTGAGATGAGAAGGTCCACCTTTTATCTGGCTACACTTTCCCATGGCAGCCTATAGAAAGAACATGGAAAAGGGAAGCTCTTTTGCTCGTTGTCTGCTTGCCCTTGCTCTCACTGGCAAGCTCATTTATTCACTGGCATTGGAGTCTATGTCTTCAGGATTCCAGAGTCTACTGAAGACCAGCTGAGATGCCCATCGTCATGAACTGAAAAACTACTAGATTCCTGGACTGGTAGACAGCCATTGTTGGACTAACTAGACCACAGCCTGGAAGACACTCTAATAAATCCCCCTTTTATATCTCTGTATAGGTTCGCTATCTGTTCAGGTCTCCTAATACACCTTCCTAGAAAACAGTTCAGCTGTTTTGTAAGAAACAAAACATAGCACACTGCTGGTACTAAAGGGGGGCAAGGGAAGGAGGGAGAAGGGAGGATAGCACATGTCCGGCCAGAGTTCCTCCTATGCTCTGGGCATGCAGACTCATGAGGGCTGCCAGACGCTTTTCACCCAGACCCGGGTGGGCATCTAAGCCACTGACCCCACTGGAAGGGGGGTTGGTGGTGGTGGTGGTGGAAAAGGGACAGCCCCTTACCTGGGGCCCCGGGACGACACCCTGTAGCACTGGGTTTATGGGAGTGAGGGCTGATGGAGAGAGGTTCAAATGCAGGTGAGAGTAAGCACAGCAGGCCTAGATGAACAGAGACAGTCTATGGTTTTAGAGCTTTATTATCAAAAGGCAGGGAGAATGAGAAAAGGTAGAAAGAGAGAGAGACCAGCCATGGCCAAGAGGAGAGAAAGGGGAAAAGAAGAGAGAGAAGAAAGTCTAGAGTAAGAGGGAGTGAGTAAGAGGTTAGAGAGAGAGAGGAGAGGAGAGGAGAGGAGAGGAGAGGAGAGGAGAGGAGAGGAGAGGAGAGGAGAGGAGAGGAGAGGAGAGGGGAGAGTAAGTGTAAGGGGAGTAAGAGCAAGAGAGCAAGAGAATGAGGAGGGGCCAAACAGCCCCTCTTATGGTATGCTGTTATCTTTACTGTTGCTAGGTAACTGGGGAGGAGTTTAACCTGAAGGTCAGAAACTTGGGGCATTGGCTATTTGACTAAAGCCATGATTCTCTTTTGAGGGCTGTGGGGGCGGTAACTTTGACAGGAGCCAGAGTTCCAGGAGACATGAGAGAACTTCTGTCCCATGTAAGTCAATTATCACCACTGGGTCCCGGGGTTACACCTCAGCTTGACTGGAGACCAGACTGTCAGTGTATAGCCCAATGCCCAACAGCACACAGGCTGGTAAGATGGCTAAGTGGGTATGGTGCTTGATAACCTGAGGCTAAAACCCAGGATCAATGTAGCAAAACTGACTCCTTCAATTTGTCTTCTGACCTCCACATTCATACACTCTACCTATGAAAGAAGTAAATGAATAAAATTTTAAAACAAACAATTGAGCTGAGCATACAATTGCTGTGAAGTCCAACCATTATGCTCCCGGGCAGTTATCCCACAGACATGGAAACTCATGTTCACAGATACACCTTTTTGTAAGTGTTCACAATGATTGTGTGTAATGGCCATAAGGGCTGTCCAGATGTCCTTCAATAGTGACTTGGTAACCCAGCTGCCATGCACTGGTGCTGTGGAATGCAGCTTAGCCATAAAGAGTCTCTAGGGAATTCTATGGAGTGAAAAAATATCCCAAAAAGGAAGAGAGGAAGAGAGAGAGAGAGAGAGAGAGAGAGAGAGAGAGAGAGAGAGAGAGAGAGAGAGAGAGAGAGAGAGAGAGAGAGAGAGAAAGGTATATGATTATTAAAAGGCAATGGGAGGCTCTTGAGGGAGCTGGAACCATCTTGAGAACTGAGGGGGGGGGTGAGACAGGGTTTCTCTGTGTAGCCCTGGCTATCCTGGAACTTACTCTGAAGACCAGGCTCGCCTCCAACTCAGAAATCCACCTCCCAAGTGCTGGGATTAAAGGTGTGCACCACTACTGCCTGGCTTACTTGAAATTTTACAAGTGTCATTTCTTTGTTTGTTTATTTCCAGGATAGGCTGTATATAGCCCAAAGTGGACCCAAACTTCATGCTTGCTGTTCAGAGGATGACGATGACCTTAAATTTATGATCCTCCTGTCTCCACCTCTGAGTTCTGGAACTATAGATGTGTGCAACCATGCCTAGTTTTATGTAGCACTGAGTACCCGACCCAGAGTGTCATGAAAGTTAGGCAAGCCCTTGACCAACTTCGCTACATGCCAGCCCAAATATGATTGAGTTTTGTAGCTACAAGGGAAATTTTGCTTTAAAAATAAACCTCTTCATATTAGTAGCAATTGCTTAAGCCTTGCTAAGCTGGAGCCTGAAGTACTTTCTTGGGCTTCTGAGGGATGGTGGGAAGGCAGACAATACTATTGCAAATGAGGACTTCTAAATTTCTACCCAACAACTTCCATCTCCACCTGGGTTGGTGACACAAGGTTTCTGAGAGTCAGCCTCAAAAGCCCCAAGGATGCCTGTACCTCAGGAACCATAGGCACGGGTTCTTGTTCTTTGCCCTCACCTCTTTCTGAAATCCCTGGCTGCTGGAAGATGTATCTGCTGCTGGAAGATGTATCAGTTGCTGGAAGATGTATCTGAGCTGGAAGATGTATCAGTTGCTGGAAGATTTATCTGCTGCTGGAAGATGTATCAGTTGGTGGAAGATGTATCTGCTGCTAGTGTTCCTGTTCATACCCATCTACAGGTCTCTTTATTATCTTCTCTGTCTCTCTCTTACTTAAAACATCCTCTTTCATTCTATCAGGGCCAGGTCTCTCCTTGCTGCATAAGCATGACAATTTTGTTCTTCAGAGGTTGCCTTGCCTGAATATTGTAACCATCTCCCGCAGAAAGGATAGGACCCATCTCATTGCTAACAGTTTTCCCTTCTGAATTCCCATGAGCATGTCTGTTCTGCCCATGACCCAGCTGTATCTGTGAGTAAGTAAGAGAGTTAGTTAATACTTAGTTGTACTCAGGCTCTTGGGTGAGGCTCTGTGGGGCTTGTGTCTTCTGGGGCAAAGTCAAGAAGCAGCCCCACATGTCAGTGTCCACACATGCTGCCATGGGTGTGCTGAGAAAGCCTATTCATCAGTTTAGTCTAGACTGACAGCACCTCCTCTCCTGCCTCCTCACTTGAAAAATGTCACTGAGCTCGCTCTGTGGAGAAAGCGGGAGCTGGGAATTTCCTAGGTCTGTGCCACTTTGTGCGGTTGAAGGGGTCCTGAATATTTTCTGATGATGGCAATAAGGACATGTTGCTGTCTTGGATTTCCCACTTCTGGGTATTGTTACTACGGAAGAAAGGTTCTTTCTCAGCTGCAAGTGAGTAGCTCAAAAGATAAAACCGTGTCCAACAGAGGCCCCAAAAGGAGGAAGGAAGGACACTCAGGACTTAATATGGAGGCACCAATTGCACTGTGGAAGACAGGTGATGAAATTGCTTCACATCAATTCTGTTTTCTGTTTTAAAACATTTGGTTTGTTGCTTTGAAAACAAATATATAGAAAGAATGCAGTTCAGTGACACGAAAGGCATTTCTTCTTCCTAACTTTAGATGCTGTTTCCCTCTACCCTTTGACAAGTCGCTGGCCAGCAGAGGAGACAGACATGGGAGGGCAGCCAATGCTCTTTCTGGAGAAGTGGCCTCATCCCAAGCTCACAAGGTGTGTGGGGGTGGGTCAGGTGCAATTTTAAACTAATTGATAAACTGCTTTGGGGAGTCTATTCATTAAGACACAGTCTTGATACTGATGAAACCCTAAGCTACAGGGGCGAGTAGGAGGCATAGAGATGCTGGCCAAGGGGACAATCTTCATGGTTCTGTGTGATTCACCAGTCTGTCTACTGGGGACAGGGAACAGCACAGTCTTGGTGGCAGGGAGAGTCTCACTGTGACTGGCCGTCTATTTAAAGCTCATGAGGAAACACAAAGAGGAAACAATTGTCCCATAGGATAGTCTTCTGTAATGTCACTGCTACAGACCCTTCTACATGGGACTCATTAAAGGTCTGGCTCTGAGGACCAAAATGGGGCAAGGGTGTCTGGGATGGAGTAGAAGTGCAGGAACAGCGTGGCCCTTCTAAGTCCCTCCCTTGTTAAAGAGAAGGTTTAACTTACATTGATGTATTAGGTCTATATTTTGCTGAGAGAAAAGATATCCCATACAAATCAGAGACCTTTTAAAGCAGGTGAACTGTGGGTTAGACTCCTAGGTTCCAACCTGGCCTCAGAGCACACAGCAGAGGGACAACTGCAGTCCCAGGTGAGCTCCCTAAGGGCCCTCTCCTCACCCTGAGGGAGGTGACTTCCTCATAGTCCCTGCCAGGATGGGAGCCCATTCCACCTGGTACTCCTAACAATGCCATCCTTTCTGAGACCAAATGTTTCTCTTTTCTCATACAAAACCCATAGACAGTCAATTGTTGTGTTTCCTCTACTGATCCCACCTCTCAAACAGGCAGGCCCACCTCACTAACAACTCTGGAGTTGGCGAGTGGGCAGAGGAGGCAGTGAGATGGGCTCGAGTGTGTGTGTGTGTGTGTGTGTGTGTGTGTGTGTGTGTGTGTATGTGTGTGTGTGAGAGAGACAGACAGACAGACAGACAGACAGACAGACAGACAGACAGACAGACAGAAGGTGAGAGCACTGAGCACCTATCTCAGTGTGTCTTGAGAAACTCTTGGGACTGATTCTCCCTCCATTACTTGCTGGCCAGTCTGTGTTGGAGATCAGCAGTTGGCATGGTGGGAAATAGGATGGGATGAGTGGGCCATTTCTTTACTTCAGCCCAATGTTCCCTCTTCTCCCCTCTCCCCTCTCCCCTCTCCTCTCTCTCTCTCTCTCTCTATCTCTCTCTCTCTCTCTCTCTCTCTCTCTCTCTCTCTCAACACAGACCAGGTCTCTCTATAATGTAACTTTGGCTGTCCTAGAACTCGCTATGTAGATACAGGCTGTAGATCAGGCTGTACCTTTGTGTGCTGGGATTAAAGGTATATGCCACCGTGCCTGGCTTCTGCTTTTTTTTTTTTAAGGGGTTGTTTAATTTTATGTGTATAAGCATTGGTCCCCATGTACGTAGGTGTGCCACATGAGTGCAGTACCACTGAAAACCAGAAGAGGGAGTCACTGGAGAAACTGACAGTTGTGAGATGCTGTGTGAGTGCTGGGAACCAAATGGGGTTGTCTGCAAGAGCAGCCAGTGTTCTGAATCACTGAGCCATCTCTCCAGCCTGTTTTCTTTTTGTTTTAAATGTTGTCTGCTACTGTTGAAGAGCTCTTAGTGACTGTCAGCAGCCCAGAACTTCTCAGGAAGCAGTCACATTCCCCACGGGTCGCCACCAGTGTGCCTTCAGACAGTGGACCTCCTCCCAAGGTTACCCTTAAACTCTTAGTGTTTGCTCTCCCAGTATTCCTGTCACTCAGGAACGCAGCAGTAGTTTGGCTGGTTCAAAATCTGGGCTGTGGCCAGGGCAGCTTTCTCTCTGTGTGTTTTCAGGTGGCACCTGGCAGGCCCTGGTTCTTGTGGGCTGTTGCTACCTGGGCCTCTTTATAGGGCTACTAACACTGGCAGGTAGCCTCCCTCCTCATAATGAGTGGGCAATAAGTTGATAGAGACCAACTCAGGGGCCTGTTTTATCACCAGATCTTAGAAGTAACCCATAGCTTGAGGTTGGAACCCTTGAAGACCCCTAAGGAGGTTGCCTTATTTATTTATTTATTTATTTATTTATTTATTTATTTATTTATTTATTTATTTATTTATTTATTTATTTATTTATTTGAGATAGGGTTTCTCTGGGTAGCCTTGTCTGTTTGGGAACTCACTCTGTCCACCAGGCTGGCCTCAAACTCAGAGATTCAGCTATTGCTGCCTCCTGTTGGGTCAAAGCCATGTTCCACCACTGCCTGGTGCCTGATTCTTATATACAGAAGCATGCCAAGCTTTTTCATGTGGCTATTTAGATATATCTTAGTCTTGTGAATGTATATACCTATGTCTGTGTATCACACATTCTGCATACTGCATTCCATATTCGAAAATTGCTTGACTGCGTCTCTCAGGATTGATGTTCAGTTCTTAGGACAAAGAATGCTCTAGTGAGCATTTGCCAGTCCTGTATGTGTGGCTGAGGGAGAAAGCTCTGATGTCAATCTAGTCTCCTTCCTTTCTACCTCTGACCTCTAACTGACCTGAACCCTGGCTCATCTCATAGCTTGTTAACAAATAAGCAAGGCCCAGACAGTTGTCTCTCCTCCCCCATCCTCTCATCCCCTCCCCTCTCCCTCCCCTCTCCTTCCCCTCCCCTCTTCCTCCCCTTACCCTCCCCTTCCCTCCCCTTTCCCTCCCCTTCCTTCCCCTCCCTTCCCACTGATCATCTTACCTCTACTTTATGCTTCTTGTTCTTCCCCTGATGGCCCTCCTTGCAACCTAAGCTCCATAACTCCCCTTACCAGCTTCAGGCAACCTGTATGAACATTCCAGGTCAGACTGGGCATCTCTCCTCCAGGTCCCACAGTGACCTGAGCAGGGTTCCATTCAGAACTTGGAGGCTACCTCAGGACTATCTGCCATGTCTGTCTTTCTGGGCCTGGGAGATCTCTGAAAAAGTAAAACGTAATAACAAAATTCTAGGCCTTTAGGCCCAGGCTTGGGAATGTGACCTTTGTGACTCAATGCTCCAAGGTATGCTAATCATAAAACAGCAACATTCCTCCACCCTTCTGCTTCCTGTGTTCAAATAGTGTTAATTCAAAGAATGTGCTATTGTTAGGGGCTCTTAGAAACTGTCTTAAGAGATAACCTGAACAATTACCAGGTATTCCTTATGACACTTGTGACTTTGCACTTCCTTGTGACTCTTAACTGGTTTCTTTGGTATTTTCCAACAATGCCCTCCCCACTTCCTTGAGTTGCGGTTTCTTCCTTTAAATACCCCCTTACCCAGCTACTTGGCGCGCCACGGTCCTCTACCCCTGTGTGGTGTATGACCTTGGGCCAGAGAGCACTCTTGAATAAAAATCCTCTTACAGTTTGCAGCAAGACCATTTCTTGTGGGTGATTTTGGGGTGTCGCCTCTCCTGAGTCAGAACATGGGGGAGTCCTCATGTTGTGGGTCTTTCATCTCCACTAGCAGGTATCAGCTGAAACTCTGAATGGAAGCCATGTATAGTCTAGGCCTTAGCTGCCACGCTCTGACAGCTAGTGCAGGAATAATGGATCAACCACACCTTGAATATGAACACTGTTGTTAACAGAGCTGCCTTTCATGGCTGGGGACAAACATAGGGAACAGTCAGTTCTAAGTACTTGTGCAGTATAATTGCATCTCTGGACTGTGGCTCTCTGACCTCCATTCCTTTTCCATGCAGCCCTGAGCACAATAGAGTTTTCTTTGTCCTTTGGTCCTGACATTAATTTCTGCTATGGAGTCCAGGTTGTCCTAGAACTCATGACTTTCCTGCCTCAGCCGCCCCTTTCTGTGCTCTTATTTCTGCCCCTCACTGTACTCTCACATCTTGTGTGTCGTTGAGCTCTCCATTTGAGATGACTCCCAAGGCTGGAGAGATGGCACAGTTATTAAGAGCACCTAAGGTCCTGGTTACAATCTCAGGAATCACATGGTGGCAGTGAGAGAGACACACACACAGACACACACACACACACACACACACACACACACACACAGAGAGAGAGAGAGAGAGAGAGAGAGAGAGAGAGAGAGAGAGAGAGAGAGAGAGAGAGAGAGAGAAGTCTTCATAACTGGGCAGACACATCCATCCATCCTCTTATTCCCCATTATTTGAATAAGTGATCCTGAACTTGCTGTGTAACCTTCCCTCAGCCTGAAGCTGACTGAGCCAGACCTTGACCTTGTTGCCACTAAGGAGATTACCTAGGGTGGAGCCTTCCTCCCTAGATCACTCAATTGTTCAGCCACTCACTGTTCCTCTTCAAGAAACTGCTACCTGCGGAGAGGCCCCTGAGCTATTCGGAGACTATGCCCTATCCTGCACGTCCTCGCCTGCACTTGGTTCCAGGCTCTAAGGATGAATTGGCGGGAATGGGCCTAACACACCCCCCTTTATAAATGCATTTGCCATTAAACATTTGAACCTTGATCAGAACATTGTCTTGGCTTCATTTCTCTCTCATCCGCCTAGTTTCCCTTTCTTTAAGTGTCGGCCTGCCACTCAGGTGTACCCCCTCCAAGTGAGCCGCTGGAGGGCTTGCAAGATTGGTGGGTGACATTAGCCAAGGCACATATTTGGCCCTGAGGGACTGCTTCTATCCAATATCTAAAACACCTTCTAGCCTACAGCACCTTTCTCCTTGAGGTAAGGTGGGAGCAAAGACAATGTCTGGCCAATCTCAGAGTCTCCAGTGCTCACCCAGGACAGGTGCTCAGTGGGTGCTTTTGAACATCTTCAGACAGTCTGGGGCTCAGTCTACAGGTTCTGTGGCTTTAAGCAGGAGGGCCAATGGCCTTGCTGTGTGTGGATCCCACTGAGTGGGGAAAGGCTGACATGAACTCCTCTCTGACTAAATTCTCGGCTGTTCCATACATTCAAGGACTTTCTCCATGCCTACCACTTATCTGCTTCATCCCCACACTCACTGGAGAGTGAACCATGAACAGGGTGCTTGGGGCAACACAGGAAACTCACAGACCTTGGTTTATTAGATCATTTTAATATGCCAGGTCAATGGAAAGGAAGGATGGAGCACACAGGAACACCTGTATTTGCAGGACGGAGGGCAGATGTCCACAGCCTTGGGCATTCTTGTATCTCCTGTGTAATTAGGCAAATGAATACATAAATACCACTGCACAGCCAGACTTGGGGGTGGGGAGAATCACAGGCCACAGGGGACCATGCTTTAACAGCAGTCAGAGGCTTTAAATACAGGGGCTGAACCTTCTCCCTTTATAAAAAACTTATATATTAAAAATAAGGATACCACGGTATATACATGCAAGCAGCTTTGGTCAGAGCAAATGAACAAGGGAGGTGGAGCCATGCACAGGAAGGGCTTGCTTTTCTGCTCTCCATCTTCTTCATCCTCACAAAGTCAGCTGGGATCATAGAATAAATCAGCTGGTCTCGGTAAGATACTGAAAAGTCCTGTCTGGTGTCCTTAAGGGCCTCCAGGCTCTCTGTGGGCATGGAAGGAGCCCTACAGCCCAGAACACTTGGACCTTGGAAGGAACCAGTCTGGACTGGATGGGGAGGGACATCTATTGGATCAGATAGAGGAGGGAGCTGCATCCAGCCAGACCAGGTGAGTGTGATGTGCTGCCTGGACCCAGGTCCCTAGAGAGCAGGAGAAATCACAAAGAAATCCACCTTTGTAAGCAAAATTGAAGATGGCAGGTCAAGCCTGTGTTTCTCACACCTGTGTAAAAGCCCATTCCCCTGAGAACTGGCTAGCACTGCTGGGGTAACACTACAGCAACCGGACAATGGGTGGGTCCCTCTTGGTACCTTTGTTGAATTCTTCCAGGGACATTTTGCCTGAGGAATGGAAGAGGGAGACTGACAATTAGCTCTAGTTAAAGTCTGGAACCCTCTGGAAAATGGACAATGTCCAGTCTCCTCTCTCTCTCTCTCTCTCTCTCCCTCTCTCTCTCTCTCTCTCTCTCTCTCTCTGTCTCTGTCTCTCTGTCTCTCTCTCTCACACACACACACATATTGGGACATATGCCATTTTCAGGCACACAAGTGGTCAGAGGACAACTTGTAAGAGCTGGTTCTCCTTTCAAGGTGTAGGTCATGGGGATTGAGCACTAGTTATCAGGTTAGGTTTGGTAATGAACACTGTGGCCTGAAGTAAGCTGATAGCCCCACCTAGAGGCCTGGAAAGCCGCCACGATCTGGGGCAGCTGGGGAGACAGGACAAATTATGGCTGCAGGTCAATTTACATTTCTGTTACTGTGATAAAAAAAAACCCTGACTAAAAGCAACTTAAGGGAGGAAGTTTTCTTTGGTTTACTTCTAGGTTACAATTCATCACTTCAGGAAGTCAAGGCTTTAAAACCTCACAGGGCAGAGAGAATAGAGGTATGAGCACCTGGCTCATAATGAGACTCTGCACTTTTTTAATCTGATACTCTTCTTTTCCCTTTATTACACTGTTCAGGCCCCCTGTCTAGAGAATGGTAATGGGGTTTCCCACATCAATTAACCAACAACACAACCCCCAACGGGCATGCTCATAGACTGCTATGATCCAGATGGATGGTTCTCAGCCTTCCTAATGCTCCCACCCTTTAATACAGTTCCTTGTGTTGTAGTGACCCTCAATCATAAGATTATTTTCACTGCTACTTCATAACTGTGATTACACTATTGTTATGAATCTGAATATGAATATTTGTGTTTTCTGTTGGTCTTATGCCACCTCTGGGAAAAGTTCATTTGATCCCCGAAAGGTGTTGAAACCCAGAGGTTGAGAACCACTGATTTAGATAATTCTTCACTAAGATTCTTCTGAGCTGAGCAGTGGTGGCACACATCTTTAATCCCAGTACTCAGGAGGCAGACTGGTAGATCTCTGAGTTTGAAGCCAACATGGTCTAAACAGCAAGTTCCAGGACAGCCAGGGCTACACAGGGAAACCTTGTCTCTAAAAAACAAACCAACAAGCAAAAAAAGACTCTCCTTTATGGCTGGTGAGATGGCTCAGCAGGTAAGAGCAGTTGTTGCTTTTTCAGAGGGTCCTGGATAAAGTTCCCAGCATCCATAGGGCGGTTCCCAATCATTTGTAACTCCAGTTCCAGGGCAACCCAGTGCACTTTTCTGGCCTCTAACATATTACACAAACATACATTCAGTTAAACGCTCATGTAGAAAATAAATACTAAATCTAAATTAAAATAAAAATTAAAATAAAAAAAAAAAGAATTCTGAGGTGATTCTAAACTGAGTCAAGTTGACATTAAAACTATCACAGTGCCCCCTAGTGTAGACTCTTGCCAGCTTCGGGTGTTGAGAGCTATCCACCTTTGCTGCCCTATTCTTGTTCTATTCTGTACCAGTTTCTCTGACAGCCCAGACTTCTCATCTCTTGAGTGCTAGCAAGTGGCCCCTGGCTTACAGGGCAGAGTATGTGCTCAATGGCCTCCATCGTGAAACACAAACAGTTGGACAAGTGCATAGTGGGGACGCGGTCTCCACTCTGAAACTGCTAAAGCTCCTTGCTTTGACAATCAGAAACAATGGCCCTCCATGTTAAGTGTGCCACCAACAAAGGGCTACTTTAGCCTCACACCCACGCCAATGGGCTTATCCCCATTTCACAGAGAAGAAAGCCAAACCTGGGAAGTGGGCAAGCCTCAGTGTGGTCTGTTGGAACATAAGCCTCTGTGTCAGAGTACACAAGAGAGTAAAGAACACTTTAGAAAATGGCTGAAAGGCAGCACCAGGCAAGAGGCTGCATTGCTTTGTGTGCATTGAAAAGCATTTCCTTGTTGTCTGGAAAGCTTTTGCTGTCTACAGTTCCATGGAGCCTTGAGTCGCGCTGAGCCCGGTCCTCAGCTCACCTGCACAGATCACTGGAGGCTGTTCACTGCTCTCTCCTGTGCATTAGCTTACATTCAATCTCAGTGCGATCTGGGGAGCATTTCATGCTTTAATGCTGCATTTCCTGTTGGAACAAAACCCAACCAGTCTTGGCTCTACAAAGCCACAGACTGGCAGAATTAACTCAACATGCAGCTACCTCACCCTTGCTGAGGTCCTGTGAGAAACTCAGCCAAGGCACAGCAGGACCTCTCACCACCTCACCTCCTCCTGAGACCTGCCGCTTTGCAGCTGTGGTAGAACCTCAGAGTCCTAGGTACAATGAGGCTCAGTGGCTTCTATGTTTGATGAGCCCCATGAGTATCCGGGGAACCTCACATCCCTGGATGATGGCGTGGACGGCCATTTAGAATGTCGAGACTCAAAGCCCCTTGATTCAGTGTCTCACCTCTCAGCCACCAGTGTGACCTTCCTCCCCTCTGCATATATACTTGTGGAAATAGTAAGACCACTGTTTCTGTCAACATGTGTGCTAGCTAATTTTATGTCAGTTTGATACAAGTTATAGTTATCAGGAAAGAGGGTGCCTCAGTTGCGAAAATGTCTGTATAAAATGTCTGCAGGAAAACTAGTAGGGCATTCTCTACTCTCTCTCTCTCTCTCTCTCTCTCTCTCTCTCTCTCTCTCTCTCTCTCTCTCCTCTCCCTCTCGCTTGCTCTGTTTGTGTGTTTGTCGACCTCCCTCCTTCTCTCCCTCCTTTCCCCTCTTGGTTTTGTTTTGTTTATTGAAACGGTTTCTCTGTGTAACAACCCTGGCTGTCCTAGAACTCACCTTTTAGATCAGGTTAGCCTTGAGCTCACAGAGAGCCTCCTGTCTCCTATGAGCTCCGATTAAAGACATGTGCCACCATGTCTGACCAGAGGGTATTTTCTTAACTAGTGATTGATGGAGCAGAGACCAGCCTATTGTAGGTGGTACAACCCTGGGCTAGTGATCCTGAGTTCTATAAGAAATAAGGCTGAGCAATCCATGGGGAGCAAGCCAGTGAGTAGCAACCCTTTCATGGTCTCTGTATCAGCTCCTGTCTTCAGGTTCCTGCCCTGTTTGAGTCCTGCCCTCACTGCTTTTGATGATGAACTGTTATGTGGAAACTGTGAGTGAATAAACCCTTTTCTCCCCAAGTTGCTTGTGGTCATGGTGTGTCATCAGAGCAATGGAAACCATAACTCAGACAACACGGATGAAGCCTACAGCTCAGAGGATCTATTGACATGCCCATGGTTATAGAGCACTAGGAAGGGTGCAGGATGCAGACTAGGTGTACCTGACCCTGAATTCTAGTCTCCCTCCCTCAATCAGAGCTGAATCAAGTCGGCTGGAAAAGGGCAGTCCTGCATACGGCAGAGACTGTATACCAAACACCTCTGTGCCATCAACAGTTTCACAGACTCACCTACTCCCCTCTCCCCACCCGCACCCGCTCTCCCAATCCCCTCTTCCAACCCCACGTGCTCACTCCTACCATGTTTCCTACCTTCATTGTTTGTGTCCATCTGCCTGAAGATCCTGTCTGTTCGCTTCTCGGGCATGGACCCGTCCTCGGGCATCTTCATCACGGAGGACACCATCTTGTAGATGGCCTGCAAAGGGGCATCTGTGAGTGTGCTCTGGAGGACAGAGGGTGAGTTATGGTCCTTGCTCAGCTAACCAAGGAGCATGGACAGGGCAGAGTCAGGACCCTTCTCTCATCAGAACAAATTTCACAGACAAGGTGCTGGGCAAAGGGAGCCAGGAAAGTTTAAGTGATGTTCAAGAGCACAGGATACAGCTGGGGCATGGAAGAATGGAGAGCTCCTTGGTTGGGAGTAGAGGGGAGGTTGTGTGGCAAAGCATCTGTTTGAAAGGACAATCTTTGGTGGGGAGCTGGGAAATCCTGGAGGGAAGGTCAAAAGGGAAATACATTGAGCCCTGCCAACCCATGGGTCCTGAATCGGCAGATTCAACAAACTAAAGGTGGGAAATGGTCTAGAAAATGAAACTGGAGGTACACAGTTTCTTCTTATTTCCCAAACAATACAAATTATTATTAACATCTATAGATATTGTATTAGGCACTGTATATAACTACTTTACTTATTTCATGGAAGTATGTAATTATTTATTTGAGGGAGATGATCTCACATGGAATTCAGAGGACAACTTGTGGAAGCTGGTTCTCTTTTCCTACCATGTGGGTCTTAGGGATCGAACCCAGGCTGCCAGGCTTGGTAGCAAGCACCTTTAACCACAGAGTCAGCCCACTGGACCAAATACAGAGATGGTTTAGAGCATGGAGCAGGAAGGATGCAGGGTGCACATAAGCACCGCTCCTGTGAAGAACTGACTGCTGACTTATCCTTTACTGTGTCATTCTGATTTCTATAGGAAGCCCTATAAAGAGCTAATGTGTGTGTATGCTATACATGTGTGTGCAGATGAACACCCACCCATGCAAAGGTCAAACAGGAATACCGGTGTTCACAAGGTTCCCTTTTCTCTATCACTGAACACAGCCGGGGCTTATCATTTTAGCTAGGCTGCCTGCTCAGCAAGCTTCTGGGACTCACTTGTCCCCTAGTTCTAGGGTTTCGTGCACGCTCAGCACTCCTGACTTTTCCATGGGTGTTGGGATCAGAACTCAGGTCCTCATGCTGGGTATCAAGTGTTCTTCAACACTGAGCCATTTTCCCAGTTCTTGCTTTGACAATTCTTAATCACCTATCTGAGCCTCAGTTCTCATTAGAGGTTAAAAAAAAATACCCATTTTATAGAATTGTGTGAATAACCCTGATGGATGAGCTCAGCTGGGGCCAGGTGTCCAGCAAGCAATCGATAGATGCTTGGCTTTTATCGTTACTCTCTGCAAAGACATACAGTCCTTTAGTACACCAGGTAGCAAGTGGGCAGAGGAATGACCTGGTGTATGGGGCTGGGGATGGGGGTCCTGGATCCCTGCACTCCCCATGCTCCAGGCCCTGTCAAGTGCAGGTACCTGCACTATCTCCAGCATTTCACTGCAGCTGATGTAGACATTGCTGTCTAGGTCAGACATGCTGAAGGCCCACTTCAGCTTCTGTTCCAGCTTGTCCCGAGAGGTCATGCTCAGAGCAATGATGAACACTCGGAAGTCGATGGTGCTGACACTGTTGGTGTTAAACATGTGGAAGACATGTTCAGTGAACTTGGAGGCGTCTCTGTAGGGGAAGAAGTTGGGCTAGATCTTGAAATTGTCCACAGTCAGGTGGCCAGTGGGACAGTCATTGAGGAAACCCTTGTACCACTCCTGAAGCTCATGGTTGGTGAACTCCCTGTGTTTCCGCAGGTCCTGCAGTACCTCAGGACCCAGCTTGCTGTTCTGCTTGCCCATGGCAGCTGGCAGTGGAGACTGAACCCGCAATCCAAGACACAAGGTGAGCTGTGGATACCTGAAACCCCACGTCTGGCTCACACCCTACCACCATGCTGGCTAAGCAATATCCTCTGTATGTCCAGTGCCATCCATTACAGCAGTGGTTCTCAGCCTTCCTAAAGCTGCAACCCCTTAATACAGTTCCTCATGTTGTGTGAACACCCAGCTATAAAGTAATTTTCGTTGCTACTTCATAACTGTAATTTTGCTATGGTTATGAATCATAATGTAAATTTCTGATAAGCAGGAAGGTCTTAGGTGAAAGGGTCATTCGATCCTCAAAGGGGTTATGATAACACAGGTTGAGATCTTCTGGGCCAGAAGAACTCAAGACCATGATAGTGCAAGCTCTGACTTTTAGCATTTCCAGGATGGCTCTCCTCAGGAGGTACAAAATGGTTCTATATAACATGGCAAAACCCAGAACACTCTAGGAAAGACAGAAAGGATATCTTTTTATGGCTAAATACAGTCTATTTGGAGTATGCATGCAGAATCGTGGTATAAGGGGACAGGGAGAGGCAAGCTAAAATCAGTGGAAGGAAGCTTTGTCAAATGTCCTGTAAGAGTTAAACAAGAGTCAGGATCGAAACAAACCCTTCAGCTCATCAGCTTGGGGCAAAGGGGTCTCATGGACCCAATCCTGACTCTTCACTTTGAAAAGCTAGTTCTTTTTCTCGTGGGGGACCCGGTGTGTTTGTTTGTTTCCTTGCCACAGATACATTTGCTGATGCTGCATAGTAAATAAATCATGCCTGCATAAGTGGATGTTAGTGGTTCACATTCTTAGCTAACACAGCTAGGGTAAATTTAGAACTAGGTTGACACCCATCCTGAGTGGACTCAGGGATGAAACTGGAGAACAGGAACATGGCTTTGTCCCTTCAAAGTTCAACTTCATTTATCAGCAACCCTAATTTTATAAATGACATTTAAAAACCCCATTCTTACCCAGATTTCTGGGTTAATCTGGGTAAGTAGGGTTTCATGGGGACCCAGGTATTAAAGCTTTGAAGCATGTTTACAGGGAGCTTCTAGAACCCCCAAGACCTCCCTGTCCCCCTCCATATAATACTGGGACAAGTTACCAGCACATGCCATGCTGTTTTAACCCTAGAAGAGACAGCTGGGGACCTTATGGGAGTCCCCACTCTTTATTATGCTTATGAGATATTGTTCTGTCAGGGAGATCTAGAATTGGCATCAATCGGTCGGTGAATGTCGATGTGAATGTTACCAGCTGAAACAGCCCCAATGGAAATTCAGGACTGTGCTTCATTGGCCAGCACACCCCACTGCAGTCTCCCACAAGGCCAAAGTGTGAGATCCTGCAGTGATTGGCCACTGGACGTTAATACTCGTTCACTTCGCTTCCTCAATTTTCGTTTCTTTCTTTCACAGTAACACACCTGCATAGCTCAGTTATTTTTGAAATATGTAGAAGAACTAGTGTGGGTGAGTCTCCTCTACCCAAGTCCTAAAGGAATCCACTCTGAACTGCTCAGAGGCTTATGAATTCTAAGCTCTAGGTGCTAGGTCCCGTTAAGGAAGATGAGACATGCACTCAGTATTACCTGCTACCTCCCCTGTCTTCTTCACATCTTTCCCAGGCTGTTAGCATTCTATGTACATATTTTATTTACTTATCTAGATGACTAGGAGATATTTAAAGTTCCTTGTCCAACACAGACATAAGGCAGCTTGATATTGCCTTGCAAAGCACACATTTACTTATCTAAACACGTCCTCCCCTGTATAAACAACCAACTCAAATGTCTACCAGAGAACTCCTAAGCCTGATAAACAGCTTCAATGAAGTAGCTAGATATAAAATTAACTCAAACAAGTCAATGGCCTTCCTGTACACAAAGGATAAACAGGCTGAGAAAGAAATTACGGAAACAACACCCTTCTCAATAGTCACAAATAATATAAAATACCTTCACGTGACTATAACTAAGGAAGTAAAAAATCTGTATGATAAGAACTTCAAGTCTCTAAAGAAAGAAATTAAGAAGGTCTCCAATGATGGAAAGATCTCCCATGCTCATGGATTGGCAGGATCAATATAGTAAAAATGGCTATCTTGCCAAAAGCAATCTACAGATTCAATGTAATCCCCATCAAAATTCCAACTCAATTCTTCAACAAACTAGACAGGGCAATCTACAAATTCCTCTGGAATAACAAAAAACCTAGGACAGGAAAAACTCTGCTCAAGGATAAAAAAACCTCCGGTGGAATCACCATGCCTGACCTAAAGCTGTACTACAGAGCAATTGGGATAAAAACTGGATGGTACTGGTATAGCGACAGACAAGTAGACCAATGGAATAGAATTGAAGACCCAGAAATGAACCCACACACCTATGGTCACTTGATCTTTGACAAGGGAGCAAAATCCATCCAGTGGAAAAAAGACAGCATTTTCAACAAATGGTGCTGGCACAACTGGCAGTTATCATGTAGAAGAATGCGAATTGATCCATTCCTATCTCCTTGTACTAAGGTCAAATCTAAGTGGATTAAGGAATTCCACATAAAACCAGAGACACTGAAACTTATAGAGGAGAAAGTAGGGAAAAGCCTCGAAGATATGGGTACAGGGGAAAAATTCCTGAATAGAACAGCAATGGCTTGTGCTGTAAGATCGAGAATCGACAAATGGGACCACATAAAATTGCAAAGCTTTTGCAAGGCAAAAGACACTGTCAATAAGACAAAAAGGCCACTAACAGATTGGGAAAGGATCTTTACCTATCCTAAATCAGATAGGGGACTAATATCCAATATATATAAAGAACTCAAGAAGGTGGACTCCAGAAAATCAAATAACCCCATTTAAAAATGGGGTTCAGAGCTAAACAAAAAATTCTCACCTGAGGAATACCGAATGGCTGAGAAGCACTGAAAAAATGTTCAACATCCTTAATCATCAGGGATATGCAAATCAAAACAACCCTGAGATTCCACCTCACTCCAGTCAGAACGGCTAAGATCAAAAATTCAGGTGACAGCAGATGCTGGCGAGGATGTGGAGAAAGAGGAACACTCCTCCATTGTTGGTGGGATTGCAAGCTTGTACAACCACTCTGGAAATCAGTCTGGCTGTTCCTCATGAAATTGGACATAGTACTACTGGAGGATCCAGCAATACCTCTCCTGGGCATATATCCAGAAGATGCCCCAACTGGTAAGAAGGACACATGCTCCACTATGTTCATAGCATCCTTATTTATAATAGCCAGAAGCTGGAAAGAACCCAGATGCCCCTCAACAGAGGAATGGATACAGAAAATGTGGTTCATTTACACAATGGAATATTACTCACCTATTAAAAAGAATGACTTTATGAAATTCCTAGGCAAATGGATGGACCTGGAGGGCATCATCCTGAGTGAGGTAACCCAATCAGAAAAGAACTCACACAATATGTACTCACTGATAAGTGGATATTAGCCCAGAAACTTAGAATACCCAAGATATAAGATACGATTTGCAAAACACATGAAACTCAAGAAGAACGAAGACCAAAGTATGGACACTTTGTCCCTTCATAGAATTGGGAACAAAACACCTATGGAAGGAGTTACAGAGACAAAGTTTGGAGCTGAGAAGAAAGGATGGACCATCTAGAAACTGCCATATCCGGGGACCCATCCCATAATCAGCTTCCAAATGCTGACACCATTGCATACACTAGCAAGATTTTGCTGAAAGGACCCAGATATAGCTGTCTCTTGTGAGACTATGCCGGGGCCTAGCAAACAAAGAAGTGGATGCTCACAGTCAGCTATTGGATGTCTCACAGGGCCCCCAATAGTGGAGCTAGAGAAAGTACCCAAGGAGCTAAAGGGATCTGCAACCGCATAGGTGGAACAACAATATGAACTAACCAGTACCCCGGAGCTCTTGACTCTAGCTGCATGTATTAGATGATGGCCTAGTCGGCCATCAGTGGAAAGAGAGGCCCATTGTTCGTGCAAACTTTATATGCCCCAGTACAGGGGACCGCCATGGCCAAGAAGTGGGAGTGGGTGGGTGGGGGAGTGGGTGGGGGAGCGTGTGGGGGACTTTTGGGATAGCACTGGAAATGTAAATGAAATAAATACCTAATTTAAAAAAGAAATAATCATCAACTCAGGTAGCCAGGTGCCACACAGCTGTAATTCCAGAACCGGAGGGTGGAGGCAGGATTATCAGGAGTTCAAGGTCATCTATGACTATATAGCAAGTTCATTGTCAGCCTGAGCTACATGAGACCCTGTCTACAAAAGTTATATTAAAAGAGAGAACAGGAAGGCCAGTAGTGGTGCATGCCTTTAACCCCAGCACTCAGTGACAGTGCAGACAGATAGGAGTTCAAGGAAGGCTACCCTGGGCTACAGAGCAAGTTCTAGAATAGCCAGGACTACACAGAGAAATGCTGTCTCTCTCTCATAGACATACACACAGACACACAGACACAAAGACACACACATACACAGAGAGAAAGAGAGACAGACAGAGACAGAGAGACAGAGAGACAGAGAGAGATCTACAAATGGAAGAAGATTATGCACAAGGGCATGTGGCCATTGCTGCCATCTGTGAGAACTGGTCACATGGGTTTGTGAGTGGAGGCCTCCTGTGGAAGAACTTACTGGAAAGGTAAAGTTGACTGAAGTGGGGAATTGGCTGGATGGACAGGTACCTTGTAGGACCTTTTGTCGTGTTTTCCTTTGTAATTTTATTTGTTTATTTGTTTTCTGAGATAGGGTCTCATGTAGCTCAGGCTGGCTTCAAACTTACTATGTAGCTGAGGACAACCTGCACCCTTACCTTCCTGACTCCCCTGTCCAGCAGTCACAGGTGTGAGCCACAATGCCTGGCTCATTTGCAGGGTTTTTTGTTGTTTGTTGTTGTTTTTGTTGTTGTTGTTTTTTCGAGCCAGGATTTCTCTGTATAGCCCTGGATGTTCTGGAACTCACTTTGTAGACCAGGCTGTCCCCGAACTCAGAAATCCCCCTGACTCTGCATCTCCAGTGCTGGGATTAAAGGTCATTTGCGGTTTTAAAATGTCAAAATTTGTCCATGTGTTCTTTTCCTTTTTTCTCTTTCAAAGCTTTAAGAATATTTACTAATATAGTATGTTACAAATGTTTTTCTTGTTATATAATACATTGCCAGTTTGCCTGGTACCTGCAGAGGCCTGAATAGTATGTTGGATCCCTGGACCTGGAGTTACAGACGTTGTGAGCCACCATGTGGGTGTAGGGAACAGGACTGAACTGGGGTCCTCTACAAGAACAGCAAGATCCCTCTCTCTAGGATCCCAGTTCCCTTAGATTTTATTTTCTACTCAAAGAAGAAGCATCCCCAAATCACAGTGTCCCGGCCTCTATCTCTTGACTGGTGGCATGTCTAAGAACCTCCGAGTTGATAGAACACTATAGGCTAAGTCCTGTCTGGGAGGGGCTTCAGGAACAATAAATGGAAACAGACCCTTGGCGCTGGTACATAGCTCTAATTCCAGCGGACAGAAGGCCGCAGCCAGATAACTTTGAGCTCAGGACAGCCTGGTCTACAGAAAGAGTACGCTGCCTCAAAAACAAGAACCAAAACTGAAAACGCAGAACTACAGTCCTGGAGGGCCTGCATAGAGGGGCACAGGCTCTCTCAAGACCTCCCCTCCCCAGTGATGGCTGACTGCCAGATCCTCTGTTTTCTTGCTTCACAAACTTCCTATCTCACAGCCTTGCTTCTACCACGATTTAGTGTCCCCTTTCCGTATCACCTACAGCCTGGGCTTCAACAGGAGTCAGGCAACCTCTCCCTGCCTCATTGGACATTGAGCTTGACAGGGTGGCCAGTGCTGGCTGGAAGTACCACCAGAAGCTACCTACATCCATCTCTGAACAGGAGCAGAAAATGCCAACTTCTCTAACCACAGAGAGTCTGCCCCAAGAGGACAAATGGGACTGCTGGTGGCTGAGGGGTCACCACAGGCCTAGGATAAGCATACAGATGAAGAGCTAGCTGCTCTCCATGGAGCCCACTACCCAGGGCTCTAATCCACACCCCAAAACAGAGTAGTAGCATATCATGACTCTTTGGGAAGGGATAGAAATGCCCTAGTTTTATTGTAGGTAATTCATTTTGGAAACTCAATTAACACAACACATGTAAAATTGAAGCCACACTGGGAACACGGAAGTGTAGGTAAGAATAGGACAGCCAACAGTGGGAGGGTGGTACACCTAGTGATGTTTGGTCCAAAGAATCTCTTAGTGGCGAAGGACAAGAGATGCAAAAAGAGATGTTGAGATAATCCAGGAATATGGATCGGGAAGGAAGGGAGGAAGTAAGGAAGGAGGAAGGAAGCAATGAAGAAGGAAGGAAGAAGGGAGGGAGGGAGGGAGAAAGGAAGGAAGGAAGGAAGGAAGGAAGAAAGAAAGAAAGAAAGAAAGAAAGAAAGAAAGAAAGAAAGAAAGAAAGAAAGAAAGAAAGAAAGAAAAAGGAGGAAAGAAGAAAGGAAGAAATGAGGGAGAGGGAAAAGGAGGGTAAGGGAGAGAGAAGGGAACTGGAGTACCTAGAGGAAGGGACAATGAGCTGAGCCCAGGAGGTGGCTACTAGGATGTTACTGTCAGAGGCAGGCCCTCGGGAGGCCCTCAGGCAGTAGACAAAACTGTGAAACAAGGTGAGCAGGACACCCCAGAAAAGAGGGCAGAGTTTGGGGTGGTAGCGGGTAAAAGGTAGAGAAACCAGGTTGGACCAAGATGGGAGGTGTGGGGTCCCCTGCTCAAATACTAGTATTGGAGAGAGAAGACCTAGACATGGTGAAGCCATGTAGCTCCAAGGCCCTCACCACTGAACCATTCACACAGGGAAACTTACAATGTGTCTCTGGCCTGGAGTTCACTTAGAAATGTCACCCATCAGATACATCTTGCTAACCAGAGAACTGACCATCAGAGAGCTGCAGAAACTCTCCTAAGTGAGCCAGGACCTGACTCCAGGATACCCGGCTATGGGATTGTGCGGGTATGACAGTCCCAGAGAGGGCAATGTGGAAACAGCTACATTGCCACCATAGCTAGCCCTGTGCTTGTGGCTCCTCTTCATGATCAACAGCCCTGCTCCCCACAGCCTTGCCACAGACCCTTGGTTTCCAGCTCACGCACGAAGCATCCACTCACCTCACTGAACACACATCACTGCTGTGTCTGTGATTTATCATCTAACAGATGCTACTAAAATGCCAAACTCCTTGTACCTGCTCTGCAGATATCTGCCGGGAGGAGGCTGCAGTGCAGACAGCCTTGGAGGTGTTGGAGGAGAGGCTTCGTTTCCCTTATTTCCCATTCCCTTCCCAATGGCTTGAAGATCTGCTCCTTACCAAATATTTCAGAGGAGGGAACTCCAGAACACAGGGCTGTGCCTCTGCCCAGCCTTTGCCTCCTCCCTGGTATCAGGCTGCTAATTAGAATGCATGCTTTGCATTGGTTTAGGACATTCTTGCAGTTGTGGTTATAGTAAACACACACACACACACAAACACACAAACACACACACATACACAGATGCCCTTGTTCCCAGGATGTACTAATACTAATTTGGAGGCAGGGAGAACTTTGACATAGCTAGCCTCCAAGCAGATCCTGAGTGACCCTCTTTGGATGTGAAGAACAAGGAGTAAGCATCAAGGAGGATGGAGACCACCCGGAAACAGTCAATCCATGTTTCAGGGCTATCCCTGAGGCGTTGAGGGTTCATGGGATGTAGAAAAGGGAAAAGGAAGGGTCTGAGCCTCGGGACCTAGTTCTGAGGAGCAATGGCTTGAAGATCTGCTCCTGCATGCAATGTCATTTAAAGAAAGGGTGGTGACAATGGGAATGTGTCTGACCATCTTAAGCACCTGGGACCAATGGCATAAGCAGTATGAGATAAGGAAGAAGAGAGGGTAGGATTGACCCTTTTCTGAAACTCCAGTAAAGAAGGGCTCTATGTAAAGAAGCCTCAGTCCTTGAGGGACTCCATGGATCATAGTCCTCCTGCCCTGCGACATTCCACTACACCCAGACAGGAAAACACACCTTTACAATGCTAAGTGCTGCTGAGACTCTTGAATATCCGGCAGCTAGCCCTGAGCCATAGGAACTCTCAGACAGTGCAATCAGTGACAGTGACACCCCTTCCCCTCAAAAGGGGACAAGGATTAAATACAGACGCTTGGGATAGAGGACCAACAGTCATAGAGCAAGCTAGCCAAAGAACCCCCAGGGAGGAAAAGAAAGCAGGCTCCCAGCAGCAGGAAGCCCCCCACACCCACCTTAGCCTCCTTCTTGACAGATACACCCCATCACCTGGGAGAGTGGATCACCAGAGTAGCCCATACTTGAGCAGGCAGTCAGGACCTGCTCCAGTGTTTTCCAGTCTCTTGGTTCTTGAAGTATGGATGATTGAGTCATGCTGGAGTGTGGTCCCTACTCTCGAGTGCCCTGCACTTCAATGGCACATTCCTAGGCAGGAGAACTAGGTGCTCTGGCCAAGAAGATGGAATTTAGAGTCAAAACTGTATGCCCAGAGGGGATGGTGGAGGATGACAGAGCCTCCAGGGAGTGGTAAGCCGTCTCACGTGGCTCAGCTAGGAGTTAGCAGAATGAGTCCCATTGAGAAAGAAAAGACCTAGGTTAGAGCTGGGCTCTGTCCTTTGGGTTTTGATCTATCCTGGGCCCCTTCCCTGCTAACATCCTGAGAGGCAATGAGGTTCCAAGGCGCCTTTAGCTGGTACGCAAAGAAACTCTTGGCCAATAAAGTGGTTGTCAAAGCCATGATCTTTTAATGCTCACTTTCATGAACCTGCTAAGTGGAGCCCACAAATGCTGCATGCCTCATAGATGCTTCCTGGCACTTGCCCATAGATGCCTAACAGAGACCTGGATAAAATATTCAATATGAGGGACCTCATTTTAGCTCGCCTGGATGCACTGAGACAGCAGTAAAGATCTGTGACGGGCTCAGGCTTCAATACAAGAAGCTAAGACTTTGAATCTTTCAGTGTATATTGTTTCCTAAGTGGAAAATATTTTATTAGCTAATGCCTCTAAAGAGAAGTTTACTTCAAATCTTTGTTTTCACACAGTGAGCTTTAAAGTTCTGAGAAATAATTGTTGCTCCATAAGATTCAGAGACAATATCTTTTTTAATATTTAGGGTTTTAGTTATACTGGAAAATTGTGGTACAAACTTGCTTCAAAATTTTATTTTCAAAAGCTTCCAGGAGATGTTAATTGGCTAAGACCTCACCTTAAACTCACCACAGGAGAACCTAAGCCTTTGTTAGGTGCTATCAAGTGAGATTCAAATTAACTGGTGAGAACCAAAAAGGCTTTAACAGAAAGGAGAGGAAACTTCTGTAATCTATTTGTATCGATTGTAATTGGTGGTAATCAAATATTAGCTACATATTCTAGTTATTGTTATTAAATGTGTCCACAGCTATTCTTTGGCAAGAATAAACATTAATGTAAAATCATCCTCATTCACCTCAAAGTTTTAACGTCCTACTATAAGGCTGCTGTGGTGCTAATTAAGAATTAAGAATTCCTTGTTCCAAACAGCAGTTGGTTATTGCAGAATATTGATATTTGACCTATTGCATACCATCATTTTAAATAAAATTGATACTCATCCTAAAAATAATTTTTAAAATGTTTTTCTATCTTCTATAAATTCATGCATGCATACATCCCATTTACTGTATTTAAAAACAACCCTTCTATGGGAGAAAAGTATATGTGAATTAGATCACATGTTTATTCGTTTGAGTTTCTGCCTGCTTCAGCACAGATAATTAAATTTTGTGCTGTACATGGTGTTTTAAAATGTTGAAGATTGCTTAGAAAAGACCTGTTAAGGCAATGCCACGCTAGATTTATATCCCAGGTAGATTATGGATCTTAAACAAAAATAATAGGCCATATAATCTCATTCTTTACATCATCAAAATAGTAATGGCTTGAGATAATAATTTGGTACTATAAATAAATAAATAAATAAATAAATAAATAAATAAATAAATAAATAAATGTGCATGTCATATTGTAAAGATTTGCTCTCAGTGTCCTCAGTTTCTACCTGTTTCACACATTGGTGTTAATTCTCGAGGACTTATACTTAATCAATTATTGTAAATGGATACTCATTTTTGATTTTTGAAAAATAAAATATGCACATGTGACTATTGATACCTTTTTAGTCTTTCTAATTACAACTGCTTTAACAAGAAAAGCAACTAAAAGTATAGTTAGTCATTACCTGTGTTGATTTTTTTTTTTGGCTTGGTATTCCAAATCAAATTAAAACTGGCTATTACAGCCAAGCATTTAAGATGTTTTGTCAAAAATTTAATGTTACCCATGTTACTGAGATTTTTATAATTTTCAAGGAAACAGTACTGTGGAACTTTAAATCTATATCTTCAAAAAATTTTTTTTTTAAATTTTAGATGCCAAAAATCTCGCTGAGTGTCTATGGCACCCTACAAGCAGGCATACTCACGAGATAAAGGGATCCACTTATTGGCACATGGCATGATCCTGTTCAGATACTTAATATGGGGAAAGGGGGAGTGTTTCTGTTTTGTCCACAGAATGCTGCAAGAACATGATAGCTTCCAATGTGACAGGCTGACCTGTGAGTAGGAACTGACAGTGCCCTGACAGTGGTGACAAGAAAGCTGTATTGAGCACACAGAGAAGGAGAAATCAGAGAGAGCAAACACAAGCAAAATAAAGAAACTCTTCCTATCTCTACCATGGGCTACAGCAAGGAGAGCCGACCTGGTGTCAACTTTGGAGACAACTAGAAAAGCTGACTCATGAGGTGGAGGGACTGCTACAAGATTTCATCAGAGACACTGTTTTTGGCCATTCAGACCAACTCCCCTATAGCTGTAAAAATTGTGTACCTTACCTGTATGCTATATTGTTAAATAATTTTAAGAGTTAAGATCGCCAATCTTGGCAAGTCTTTTCATATTCATTGTAATTCTTGTCATTTAACTAATTGTGTAGATCCTAAATTAGACAAGGAATCTGCTGTTATGATTTTGTTAAAGAGACCTGCTTATGGTTTACTGCCTATAGAGTTAGGAAATGATCCTTGGTTTGAGAATTTAGGATTGCAAACTTTAAAAAGACTAAACGAACTTATTAGACCTAAGAGATTTGTAGCAGCACTGATTTTAGGAATTACTGCCTTAATTGCAATTTTAACTTCTTTTGTATTATCTACCACAGCCTTAGTTCAGCAACTGCATACCGCTCATTTTGCAAATAATATGCATAAGAACATTTCTGTAGCCTTGTCAGAGCTGCATATTATAGATAAAAAATTGGAAGCAAAGGTTAATGCCCTAGAAGAAGTAGTGCTGACAATAGGGCAAGATATTGCTAATATTAAGACCAGGTTAGCTACTAAATATCATGCTTCTTTCCAATACATTTGTGTTACCCCCTTACCTTATAATACAACCAGTGATTGGGAAAAGACTAAAGCTCATTTGCAGGGAGTATGGAGAGATACTGATATTTCTCATGACTTGGAACAGTTAAAGGCAGAAATTTCAGATATTAGTAAAAGTCATTTGGACACTTGGAACATTGATGAATTGGCTAGAGATTTGAAAAACAACCTAAGTGCATTGAACCCCCTGGATTGGGTTCAATATATAATCCTACTTGTTATTATTTTTGACATTGTTTTACTAATAATCGTTGTGTTTCCACTCATCTTTAGAGTGCTCCTGAGGTCTGTAGCTACGACGAGGCGGGACATCCTGGAACTTCAGCTGAAAAATACAAAAAGAAAGGGAGAAATGCCACGCTCTCCGGTCGAGTCAGCTTGACAAGCTGAGAAGCTTGAAAGCTACTCCGAGGCAAAAGAGTTTCACAGAAACTCGCTCCTGGAGTCTGGTGTTCTCTCTAACCCATACATTAATTTTCCATTCCCGCGTTAGTCTAGTGTATGGATCCACATGCTCTCTCTTAGTATTATCCTATTGTAAGTGCATTTTAAGATTGAATTCTGAATTGGACATAGTACTACCGGAGGATCCCGCAATACCTCTCCTGGGCATATATCCAGAAGATGTCCCAACCGGTAAGAACAACACATGCTCCACTATGTTCATAGCAGCCTTGTTTATAATAGCCAGAAGCTGGAAAGAACCCAGATCCCCCTCAACAGAGGAATGGATACAGAAAATGTGGTACATTTACACAATGGAATACTACTCAGCTATTAAAAAAATGACTTTATGAAATTCCTAGGCAAATGGATGGACCTGGAGGGTATCATCCTGAGTGAAGTAACCCAATCACAAAGGAACTCGCACCATATGTACTCACTGATAAGTGGATAATAGCCCAGAAACTTAGGATACCCAAGATATAAGATACAACTTGCCAAACGCATGAAATTCAAGAAGAACAAAGACCAAAGTGTGGACACTTTACCCTTTCTTAGAAATGGGAACAAAACACCCATAGAAGGAGTTACAGAGACAAAATTTGGAGCTGTAATGAAAGGATGGACCATCTAGTGACTGCCATATGCAGGGATCCATCCCATAATCAGCTTCCAAACGCTGACACCATTGCATACACTAGCAAGATTTCGCTGAAAGGACCCAGTTATAGCTCTCTCTTGTGAGACTATGCCGGGGCCTAGCAAACACAGAAGTGGATGATCACAGTCAGTTATTGGATAGGTCACACGGCCCCTAATGAAGGAGCTAGAGAAATTACCGAAGGAGCTATAGGGAACTGCAACCCTATAGGTGGAACAACTATATGAACTAACCAGTACCCGGGAGCTCTTGTCTTTAGCTGCATATGTATCAAAAGATGGCCTAGTCGTCCATCACTGCAAAGAGAGGCCCATTGGACTTGCAAACTTTATATGCCCCAGTACACGGGAATGCCAGGGCCAAAAAGGGGGAGTGGGTGGGTAGGGGATTGGGGAGGTGGGTATGGGGGACCTTTGGGATAGCATTGAAAATGTAAATGAGGAAAATACCTAATTTAAAAAAAAGGTTGAATTCTGACATAGCTAAAGCCAGTGTTCCAACAGTCCTAGAACGTCCTTGAGCAAAACCTTGGGCTTGGAATTCAGTACTGCCCCTGGTATTACACTATCACTTTGAGTAAAAGTTAGGTCACTGCCCTTCACAGGAATCTACCGTCACCAAGGAAGAAAGA
The DNA here is from genome assembly GCF_000001635.26 of Mus musculus. Taxonomy (NCBI): domain Eukaryota; kingdom Metazoa; phylum Chordata; class Mammalia; order Rodentia; family Muridae; genus Mus; species Mus musculus. Next base: position 22,221,930 of record NC_000078.6, read on the forward strand.
AGTTTCTGACCGTAGGAGAAACCAGAATAGATACTTAGAACTATAGCTGAGTTACACCCATATACAGGAATTTATAATGGTTTAGGAAGTAGATCCGGCTGTGGTTTTAGAGTATTGCATTATTCATGAGATGGTTAGCTAGAACGGAACTCCCTAGTTAGAACCATGACTTGGGTGTGAAAGCCCTTGCCCTAGGAGTGAAAAGATCTCACACCTGGTTTCTAAGACTATAGCTGACCTTAGATAGGGCTGTCTCAGTTATTTTATTGCCCAGTTCCTGCCAGTCTTTGCGTTTTCATTCCTCTGTTCTGTGTAAGAGTCATTAAGCATCCGGTTACCTCATTTGTACCTTGTGCGTATGTCACCCAACTTCCTTATTGTCTTCTGCATAAAAAGTCTGATATTCAATTTGACAAAATACATTCAGATCCAACACAACCTCTCCTGTGTGCATATGTCTGTCAATTCATCCTACGCTTTGCCCACCCAAGACTAGAGACCTGTTCCATGAAGACAAAGGGGCCCAGAGGGTCTGTGGCAACCTACATTCACTGGATCACTTGCCCATCACACACAAACCAATCCATATGCATAAAACTTAATCAACAAGGTAAAAGTGCAATGTAAAAGGAGAAAGAAGGGCAGCTGGCAAGGCTGCACGGAAAGTCTCACCCTACACAGCCAGACCTCTCTCCCTCTGCTCTTTCCCAAGCCCGAGAGGCCCCATAAGAGTTGGGGAATCAAAGAAGGTGGAGAAAAGAACAGGAAATCCCCAAGAACTTTTTTCTTAACAGAAACTTCTACTATAACAGGATGGGAGCCATGTGGGTGACTCTCCTCACTAAGCTAGGCTCATCTGGGTCAAACCCACTCCAGTCACCCAGGAAGCTCCTACTCACACCCTGCAGCCTGTTCAGACACAAACATCCCACCACTCCTTGGGGGCAGATTTCCCAGACTCCATGGTCACTCTCCCCAACATCCCGAATGGCATTTCTGACTTTCTGTTAAGACTTACACTTCTGGGACATCATTACTGTGGTTTTCCCCTCTTTGGACCCTGGTAAGTATGTTTCAGCCCCAGGGTCTCTGCATCTGCAGATCCTCCACCTCTCTGCCCTTCTTGCTGTCTGTTTCAGAGAGGGTCAGTCCTCAGGTATATGTGCTTTCTCTTGGAAGAGGCCTCTAGGATTAGCATCAATTCTCATCTACCTTCAGACTCTGGTCCTGCTTTGTTCAGAGCACTTCCTCAGATCAGGTACTGAATTCCCTTTTCGTGTTTGGTGTGTGTGTTACACACTATATTAGAGTTTCATTGCTGTGAACAGATACCATGACCAACCATGGCAACTCTTACAAAGGACAGCATTTCTTTGGGGTTGGCTTACAGGTTCAGAGGTTTAGTCCATTTACATCAAGGAGGGAACATGGCATCATCCAGGCAGGCATGGCACAGGTCTTCATCTGAAAGCTGCTAGCAGAATACTGACTTCCAGGCAGCTAGGATGAGGGTCTTAAAACCCACACCCACAGTGACATGCCTACTCCCACAAGGCCACACTTACTCCAAAAGTGCCACAACTTCTAATAGTGCCAATCCCTGGACCAAACATATACAAACCATCACACACACCCTCATGCACACACACATGCACCCTCATGCACACACACATGCACCCTTATACACATACACACTTGTATGCTTTCCCATGCAGAATATAGAGGTTGACATGAGAATGTTTTTTCCTTCTTTTTGCTTTTCTTTACTTCTCCCAAGACAGGTTTTCTCTGTGTAGTCCTGGCTATTCTGGAACTCACTCAGTAGACCAGGCTGGCCTCAAACTCACAGAGACCCACCTGCCTCTGCTTCACGAATGCTGTAATTGAAGTTGTGTGCTACCACTGCCCAGCTATTTTTTTGGTGTTAAAAAAGATTTTTAAATTTCTATTCACATGTATGTATGTATGCCACGTGCTTAGAGAGGCGGGAAGAAGTCAGGGCTGTGGAACTGAAGTTACTGGTGGCTCACAGAGCCAGATGTGGGTGCGGTGAAGTGAATTCACAGTAGTAGTTGTTTGTAAGCACAGAGCCAGGTCTACAGGCCTCAGAATCCTGCCGCTGTTTTTGAGTCAGGGCCTCTCTCTGAACCCAGAGAGTACTTATCATCATCTTGTCTAGACTAGCTGGACAGAACGACCCTAGAATTGGCTCCTGTTGTCTCTATCCCACAGTGCCAGGGTCACAGAAAACAAGGACATATGTGGCGCTTTACACGGGTGATGGGGATCTGAACCCAGGTCCTTATGCTTACACACAGGGAGCACTCCACCTCTCAGACTGCGGCTTCCTGCATTTCTGCATTTAATACTTTGCCACCGTGAACCCCCTTCAGTGCCCGCAAACAAAGCAGGATACACACACTGTTTATAACTGTGAGTCAGGGCTGCATGACAATTCAGAGGTTCAGCATGAGGCTCAGGAGACTCTTCCTATCCTGGAGGCTCAAACACTTTGTGACCTCCAGGGTTAGGGACTCAGGAAGGAATGTGAGGGATGTGGGTAAATTAGTCTTCTAGAAAGCTCCATTCTGGCACAATAGTGACAGTAGAATAGACACGCAGAAATGTGTCACACTAGGGGCTGTTCACTTGCCAGATGGTGATGTTCCTCCTTTTAGAGAGCAATCAAGCTATAGGGTCCCAAGTAAGGCTTCTTGTTCCTTCCCAAGAGGTCATTATCATCAAAGATGCTCATCACCAGACCAGACCTTTTACAGGCCTCTGCTTCTGTATGGAACCAGCAGGACATCTGGGCAGCCAGTTCTCAGCGGTGGAGGAGGGGAAAGCAAAAAGCAATGTGTGGGTGTGTGCCAGGGCCAGAGCTAAGGAGAACTCACTGCCCTGCAGCACACAACAGCTGCCCAATGAGGAAGTGATAGTATCCCCACAGGGACAGAGGTCGGCCAGCTAACAAGATGACCAACCCAAGCACACTAGGAACTGGCAATGGGGATAGCTGGAAAAACATGAAAGGCAGGGCAGATCCAGGCCTTCATGTTCCTCACATAATGTCCAGCTTCATGGAAACCTTAGGGAATTAGCAAGTCAAAAATCTCAGGACACAATCGATACTTGACTACACAGTAGAAGCTCAAAACAGATCCAGAGGGACAGACACCTGTATTATACAGTCTTCTTCCTGTGGGCTGAGTCCACACCCGGTGGTTTTGAGACAGGGTCTCATGTATCCCAGGCTGGACACTGAACTCATTATGTAAAGGACGATGACCTTGAACTCCTGATCCTCCTGCCTCGATTTCCCAAGGGCTGGGGTTAGAGCCATGCACCACCGCATGCATTTTGTGGTGCACTTAGGGATAGACTTTAGACTTGAGTGAATCTTAGGCAAGCATTCTTTTTTTTTTTCCATTTTTTATTAGGTATTTCGCTCATTTACATTTGCAATGCTATACCAAAAGTCCCCCATAGCCACCCACCCCCTCTCCCCTACCCACCCACTCCCCTTTTATGGCCCTGGCGTTCCCCTGTACTGGGGCATATAAAGTTTGCGTGTCCAATGGGCCTCTCTTTCCAGTGATGGCCGACTAGGCCATCTTTTGATGCATATGCAGCTAGAGTCAAGAGCTCCGGGGTACTGGTTAGTTCATAATGTTGTTCCACCTATAGGGTTGCAGATCCCTTTAGCTTCTTTGGTACTTTCTCTAGCTCCTTCATTGGGGGCCATGTGATCCATCCAATAGCCGACTGTGAGCATCCACTTCTATGTTTGCTAGGCCCAGGCATACTCTGACAAGAGACAGCTATATCAGGGTCCTTTCAGCATAATCTTGCTAGTGTATGCAATGGTGTCAGCATTTGGAAGCTGATTATGGGATGGATCCCCGGATATGGTAGTGTCTACATGGTCCATCCTTTTATCTCATCTCCAAACTTTGTCTCTGTAACTCCTTCCAAGGGTGTTTTGCTCCCACTTCTAAGGAGGGGCATAGTGTTCACACTTCAGTCTTCATTTTTCTTGAGTTTCATGTGTTTAGGAAATTGTATCTTATATCTTGGGTATCTTAGGTTTTGGGCTAATATCCACTTATCAGTGAGTACATATTGTGTGAGTTCCTTTGTGAATGTGTTACCTCACTCAGGATGATGCCCTCCAGGTCCATCCATTTGGCCAGGAATTTCATAAATTCATTCTTTTTAATAGCTGAGTAGTACTCCATTGTGTAGATGTACCACATCTTCTGTATCCATTCCTCTGTTGAGGGGCATCTGGGTTCCTTCCAGCTTCTGGCTATTATAAATAAGGCTGCTATGAACATAGTGGAGCATGTGTCCTTCTTACCAGTTGGGGCATCTTCTGGATATATGCCCAGGAGAGGTATTGCTGGATCCTCCGGTAGTACTATATCCAGTTTTCTGAGGAACCGCCAGACTGATCTCCAGAGTGGTTGTACAAGCCTGCAATCCCACCAACAATGGAGGAGTGTTCCTCTTTCTCCACATCCTCGCCAGCATCTGCTGTCACCTGAATTTTTGATCTTAGCCATTCTGACTGGTGTGAGGTGGAATCTCAGGGTTGTTTTGATTTGCATTTCCCTGATGATTAAGGATGTTGAGCATTTTTTCAGGTGCTTCTCTGCCATTCGGTATTCCTCAGGTGAGAATTCTTTGTTCAGTTCTGAGCCCCATTTTTTAATGGGGTTATTTGATTTTCTGAAGTCCACCTTCTTGAGTTCTTTATATATGTTGGATATTAGTCCCCTATCTGATTTAGGATAGGTAAAGATCCTTTCCCAATCTGTTGGTGGTCTTTTTGTCCTGTTGACGGTGTCTTTTGCCTTGCAGAAACTTTGGAGTTTCATTAGGTCCCATTTGTCAATTCTCGATCTTACAGAGCAAGCCATTGCTGTTCTGTTCAGGAATCTTTCCCCTGTACCCATATCTTCAAGGCTTTTCCCCACTTTCTCCTCTATAAGTTTCAGTGTCTCTGGTTTTATGTGAAGTTCCTTGATCCACTTAGATTTGACCTTAGTACAAGGAGATAAGTATGGATCGATTCGCATTCTTCTACATGATAACAACCAGTTGTGCCAGCACCAATTGTTGAAAATGCTGTCTTTCTTCCACTGGATGGTTTTAGCTCCCTTGTCGAAGATCAAGTGACCATAGGTGTGTGGGTTCATTTCTGGGTCTTCAATTCTATTCCATTGGTCTACTTGTCTGTCTCTATACCAGTACCATGCTGTTTTTATCACAATTGCCCTGTAGTAAAGCTTTAGGTCAGGCATGGTGATTCCACCAGAGGTTCTTTTATCCTTGAGAAGAGTTTTTGCTATCCTAGGTTTTTTGTTATTCCAGATGAATTTGCAAATTGCTCCTTCTAATTCGTTGAAGAATTGAGTTGGAATTTTGATGGGGATTGCATTGAATCTGTAGATTGCTTTTGGCAAGATAGCCATTTTTACAATGTTGATCCTGCCAATCCATGAGCATGGGAGATCTTTCCATCTTCTGAGATCTTCTTTAATTTCTTTCTTCAGAGACTTGAAGTTTTTATCATACAGATCTTTTACTTCCTTAGTTAGAGTCACTCCGAGATATTTTATATTATTTGTGACTATTGAGAACGGTGTTGTTTCCCTAATTTCTTTCTCAGCCTGTTTATTCTTTGTGTAGAGAAAGGCCATTGACTTGTTTGAGTTAATTTTATAACCAGCTACTTCACCAAAGCTGTTTATCAGGTTTAGGAGTTCTCTGGTGGAATTTTTAGGGTCACTTATATATACTATCATATCATCTGCAAAAAGTGATATTTTGACTTCCTCTTTTCCAATTTGTATCCCCTTGATCTCCTTTTGTTGTCGAATTGCTCTGGCTAATACTTCAAGTACTATGTTGAAAAGGTAGGGAGAAAGTGGGCAGCCTTGTCTAGTCCCTGATTTTAGTGGGATTGCTTCCAGCTTCTCTCCATTTACTTTGATGTTGGCTACTGGTTTGCTGTAGATTGCTTTTATTATGTTTAGGTATGGGCCTTGAATTCCTGATCTTTCCAAAACTTTTATCATGAATGGGTGTTGGATCTTGTCAAATGCTTTTTCTGCATCTAACGAGATGATCATGTGGTTTTTGTCTTTGAGTTTGTTTATATAATGGATTACATTGATGGATTTTCGTATATTAAACCATCCCTGCATCCCTGGAATAAAACCTACTTGGTCAGGATGGATGATTTCTTTAATGTGTTCTTGGATTCGGTTAGCGAGAATTTTATTAAGGATTTTTGCATCGATATTCATAAGAGAAATTGGTCTGAAGTTCTCTATCTTTGTTGGATCTTTCTGTGGTTTAGGTATCAGAGTAATAGTGGCTTCATAAAATGAGTTGGGTAGAGTACCTTCTACTTCTATCTTGTGAAATAGTTTGTGCAGAACTGGAATTAGATCTTCTTTGAAGGTCTGATAGAACTCTGCACTAAACCCATCTGGTCCTGGGCTTTTTTTGGTTGGGAGACTATTAATAACTGCTTCTATTTCTTTAGGGGATATGGGACTGTTTAGAAGGTCAACTTGATCCTGATTCAACTTTGGTACCTGGTATCTGTCCAGAAATTTGTCCATTTCGTCCAGGTTTTCCAGTTTTGTTGAGTATAAGCTTTTGTAGAAGGATCTGATGGTGTTTAGGATTTCTTCAGGATCTGTTGTTATGTCTCCCTTTTCATTTCTGATTTTGTTGATTAGGATTTTGTCCCTTTGCCCTCTAGTGAGTCTAGCTAAGGGTTTATCTATCTTGTTGATTTTCTCAAAGAACCAACTCCTCGTTTGGTTAATTCTTTGAATAGTTCTTCTTGTTTCCACTTGGTTAATTTCACCCCTGAGTTTGATTATTTCCTGCCGTCTACTCCTCTTGGGTGAATTTGCTTCCTTTTTTTCTAGAGCTTTTAGATGTGTTGTCAAGCTGCTAGTATGTGCTCTCTCCCGTTTCTTCTTGGAGGTACTCAGAGCTATGAGTTTCCCTCTTAGAAATGCTTTCATTGTGTCCCAAAGGTTTGGGTACGTTGTGGCTTCATTTTCATTAAACTCTAAAAAGTCTTTAATTTCTTTCTTTATTCCTTCCTTGACCAAGGTATCATTGAGAAGAGTGTTGTTCAGTTTCCACGTGAATGTTGGCTTTCCATTCTTAATGTTGTTATTGAAGATCAGTCTTAGGCCATGGTGGTCTGATAGGATACATGGGACAATTTCAATATTTTTGTATCTGTTGAGGCTTATTTTGTGACCAATTATATGGTCAATTTTGGAGCAGGTCCCGTGAGGTGCTGAGAAGAAGGTATATCCTTTTGTTTTAGGATTAAATATTCTGTAGATATCTGTCAGGTCCATTTGTTTCATAACTTCTGTTAGTTTCACTGTGTCCCTGCTTAGTTTCTGTTTCCACGATCTGTCCATTGATGAAAGTGGTGTGTTGAGGTCTCCCACTATTATTGTGTGAGGTGCAATGTGTGCTTTGAGCTTTACTAAAGTGTCTTTAATGAATGTGGCTGCCCTTGCATTTGGAGCGTAGATATTCAGAATTGAGAGTTCCTCTTGGAGGATTTTACCTTTGATGAGTATGAAGTGTCCCTCCTTGTCTTTTTTGATAACTTTGGGTTGGAAGTCGATTTTATCCGATATTAGAATGGCTACTCCAGCCTGTTTCTTCAGACCATTTGCTTGGAAAATTGTTTTCCAGCCTTTCACTCTGAGGTAGTGTCTGTCTTTTTCCCTGAGATGGGTTTCCTGTAAGCAGCAGAATGTTGGGTCCTGTTTGTGTAGCCAGTCTGTTAGTCTATGTCTTTTTATTGGGGAATTGAGTCCATTGATATTAAGAGATATTAAGGAAAGGTAATTGTTGCTTCCTGTTATTTTTGTTGTTAAAGTTGGCATTCTGTTCTTGTGGTTGTCTTCTTTTAGGTTTGTTGATGGATTATCTTCTTGTTTTTTCTAGGGCGTGGTTCCCGTCCTTGTATTGTTTTTTTTTCTGTTATTATCCTTTGAAGGGCTGGATTCGTGGAGAGATAATGGGTGAATTTAGTTTTGTCGTGGAATACTTTGGTTTCTCCATCTATGGTAATTGAGAGTTTGGCTGGGTATAGTAGCCTGGGCTGGCATTTATGTTCTCTTAGTGTCTGTATAACATCTGACCAGGCTCTTCTGGCTTTCATAGTCTCTGGTGAAAAATCTGGTGTAATTCTGATAGGCTTGCCTTTATATGTTACTTGACCTTTTTCCCTTACTGCTTTTAGTATTCTATCTTTATTTAGTGCATTTGGTGTTCTGATTATTATGTGTCGGGAGGAATTTCTTTTCTGGTCCAGTCTATTTGGAGTTCTGTAGGCTTCTTGTATGTTCATGGGCATCTCTTTCTTTAGATTTGGGAAGTTTTCTTCAATAATTTTGTTGAAGATGTTTGCTGGTCCTTTGAGTTGAAAATCTTCATTCTCATCCACTCCTATTATCCGTAGGTTTGGTCTTCTCATTGTGTCCTGGATTTCCTGGATGTTTTGAGTTAGGATCTTTTTGCATTTTCCATTTTCTTTGATTGTTGTGCCGATGTTCTCTATGGAGTCTTCTGCACCTGAGATTCTCTCTTCCATCTCTTGTATTCTGTTGCTGATGCTGGCATCTATGGTTCCAGATTTCTTTCCTAGGGTTTCTATCTCCAGCGTCGCCTCACTTTGGGTTTTCTTTATTGTGTCTACTTCCCTTTTTAGGTCTAGTATGGTTTTGTTCATTTCCATCACCTGTTTGGATGTGTTTTCCTGTTTTTCTATAAGGACTTCTACCTGTTTGGTTGTGTTTTCCTGTTTTTCTTTAAGGACTTGTAACTCTTTAGCAGTGTTTTCCTGTTTTTCTTTAAGGACTTGTAACTCTTTAGCAGTGTTCTCCTGTATTTCTTTAAGTGAGTTGTTGAATTCCTTCTTTATGTCCTCTACCATCATCATGAGATATGCTTTTAAATCCAGGTCTACCTTTTTAGGTGTGTTAGGGTGTCCTGGATTGGGCGAAGTGGGCGTTCTGGGTTCTGATGATGGTGAGTGGTCCTGGCTTCTGTTAGTAGGATTCTTACGTTTACCTTTCGCCATCTGGCAATCTCTGGAGTTAGTTGTTATAGTTGTCTTTGTTAAAAGATTGTTCCTCTGTTGATTTTGTTACCCTCTATCAGCAGGCGTGGGAGACAAGCTCTCTTCTCTGAGTTTCAGTGGTCAGAGCAGTCTCTGTAGGCAAGCTCTCCTCTCTCAGGGAAGGTGTACAGTTATCTGGTGTTTGGACCTCCTCCTGGCTGAAGGTGAAGGCCCAAAACAGGATCTTTCCCAGAAGCTGTGTTGCTTTGGCCAGGAAGGTGGCCAGTTGTCTGGAGTCGAAGATGTCGCAGCCTCAGAAGCTCTGTGGCTCTTGCCGGGAAGGTGGCTGGTTGTCTGGAGCTGAGGATGGTGCCGCCCCAGAATCTCTGCGACTCTCTCGCCCGTCCCAGAAACAGCTGGCACTCTGTATTCCACACGGTCACCCGTGCAGCCTGCCCTCCGCGGAGTCCCGGAGCCAAGAAGGCTCCCGCCGGCGCCTGTGCCACAAACCTCTCAGGCCAGGCAGACCCCCGTGCTCTCACCAGGAAGGTGGCCGGCTGTCTGGATTAGGCAAGCATTCTACCAACAGCCATAGCCAACTCCAGCCTATCCTCCCTCCTCTCCCTCCCCCTCCCGTTTTCATGTGACATAGTCTTTTTTTTTTTTGAAACAAGCTTTCTCTGTGTAGCCCTGGCTGTCCTGAACCTAGCTCTGTAGACCAGGCTGGCTTGGAACTCACACAGATCCATCTACCTCTGCCTCATGAATACTGGGATTAAAGGAGAGCCTCACCACCATCTGGCTATGATAGAGTCTTTCTATACAGCCCAGGCCAGCCTTGAACTCAAGACACTCTGCAACACTCTGCATTCTGCTGAAATTACTGGAGCACAGCATGCCTTAAGTGCTCTTTTGAGGATATGTAAGACATTGCTGTAAGCAGGAGAGGGCAGAGGCCTCCAATTCATTCCCCCAGTCCCTTTACAGATCTTGTGCAGTCAGTCCTGGTGGGATTGAGCCAGAATAGGCTTCTCTGCATTGCTGCTCAACACCCAGGCTCAGGTTGGCACTTTGGCCCCAGGCTTGATGCAGCAGGTTCTTTAGGGTCCCTGAGCCAGCTATGGAATGACTCACACATGGGCTCCTGATTGGCTGGGATGACAGGTCATATCAACTGTGCTCTGATGCTGCAGGCCAAGAAGCCAGCAATGGCCTTTCCCCAGTAGCCAGGGGAATGGCATGGGGCCTCTAGGACTGACTCTGCATGGTCAATGACTCAGGCTGCCCTGGCCAGTGGCCAGAACCCAACACTCCCGGGAGGGTCCAGCAGTAACCCAAGGGTGCTGAGCCAGGCCTAGCATAGAGTAGGGTAGAATATCTCTCATTGCTCTGACTGAGCCTATGTGTGTCCCTCTCTAAAAGGAACTGCATTTCACTGTGTCAGGCTGCAATGGGACATGCAGATTTGGTGGTCTCTGGGTCAATCCCTGCCTACAGCCTTCCCTTCTAGCCATATATTCTTGCTACCTTGATTTCTCTGAGTCCTGTCTCCTTAGCTGTAAACCAAGAGTGTAGGTCCCTGTATGTGGAGTTTACAGCCCATTTCTATGAAAGGAAGGGAAACAGAAGCTATGAGGAGACAGAGACAAACTGAACCACCAGGCAAATGCTCGGTGGGGACATTGGAGGACTTTTACTGTGAAAGACTACAGGCTTCCTCAATGAGCTCCATCTGAGTACAGCACCCTGTGAGGAGGGAAGCCAGCGACCTGAAAAGCTTCTCTTGCAGGTCACACCGAGTGCAGTGGCATTAAAAACCATGTTCTGTGCTGGTAAAGAGCCTGGGGTCACTGTGATCTGGAAGCATCCCTGGGTAGGGCCAGTGACTTCCTAACTCCTGTACTTCAAAGAGGAAATGAGGAGAGGGAAGGAAGGATGTAGCAAGGCAGACATCAAGGTAGGGACCAGAGGCTCCTGTTGCTGAGGGGCAGGTCTAGTACAGGGGCCCAAGCACCAAAGGCTTGCTAGACACAGGGATGGGGTTTCAGGAGGAAGGCCCCTTCTCTCATGGCAGCAGGTATCCTGGGAAGTCCATGCCTACTACTTGGGAATAGGAGTGTGAGGATTAGGGACCGTCAGGCAGTGGCTCACACTTCATACCATACACGCTGCAAAGTTTACAGATACACATACACCCCAACACTTCTCCCCCAACACAGAGATGTGTTACCTCACTGAGTACTCAGAGGCACCCATCCCTCCTAGCTCCAGTGATAGCCCAGAAGGAAAAGCTGTTAGGAGGAGGACTCCTCAGAGCACCACACAGGACTCCGGAAGATATCCCCCTTGGGAACTCGCTATTCTTACACACAGGAATACGAGTGCTTTGCTCATTCATTCATCCAGCCACCTTTACCAAGTATGCATGGACTTGGCCTGAAGATGTGCTGAGCGAATGACCCTAACCTCCGGCAGATGGAGAAGATGCTGACTGGTGGATGGGAAAGATGGAGGCTCAGAGGAAGCTTCAGTGTGCTCAGAGGTGAGTCACTATGACACAGAAAGAGCAGGAACATGTGGAGAAATTAGGGAGGGAGGGAGCAGGTCATTATCTACAACCGCAGAGCTGTCACTCAGTACACGTTGAGCTCTGAGCTGCAGGCTGTGATTCATTGCACCCCCATCAGCCTGACCCATCTTTCCAACCTCTCTGGCCATGAATATCTGCACTGCTTCTGTCTCCATCCCTATTGCTGCCACTGGGCCTTTGCTCCCACACCTTCTTCAGGCTCTCTCCGAGCTCACATCTCTTAGCCTTCCTGGAAAAGTTTGTCGAAAAGGGAAGCCTCTACACACAACCTTCTAAGCCTAACCTCTTTCCAGCTTTACTTTTTCCAATATTATAAAGAGTTCAAGGCCCAGGCTTTACTTTGCTTTTCTTAGCCATTAGAAGCCAGAGCCCTCAAGATCACTGTGGACAGAGTATATTCTTAATACATGCTGAGCACAGCCATACTGACTGCCAAAGTGGACAGCTGGCGCTGAGGCTGTACCACAGACTTGTACATGCTTTCATCCACAGGCAGGTGGGTGGGAATGGAGGAGGTGCCCATCATCAGAGGGATCTTTCTACTGAGAATCCTCTGACTTCTGACACCATAGCAAAGTTCTGACATAAGATTAACAAATATCTGACCCAGACTCTCCTCATTCAGTGCCGAGGTGTGTTTGGCTACAGAGGAGTCACTGGGTGTACACCAAAGCATCCAAGGGCCTCAGGATGAGAAGAGACACTATAGGCTAGAACTTGTACTCCTCTGATCTTTTTGTCTGCTCCAGCTTCCATACATCAGTTTCCAGGCTTGCCTGGACCCTACCATACACTTGTGCATGGATGGCATCTGGAGTCGAGGACCCTGGGGCCTGGAGGCATGTATGCAGGTGACATTCAGTCATATAGACTCAGGAACTGCTCTCTTTAGCCCCAGCACTGCACACGATATTCCACTATGTCTATTTTCGATTGAGGGGACCCAAAGACCCTCTCTCTGAAGACAAGGGCCTCTTACTGGGTATCTCCTTCAGACTCACTGACAACCTTGACAGAGTGTCTACGGAATGTGGGGGAGTGAAGAAAAAGGCAGCAGGAGATATCCTCTCCCTCCAGAAGATGAATGCCAGAAAGGAACTCCACCCACAGGAATTCCTGAGGACACCCTGTGCCATGAAATTCCCTCTATGAATGCTGTAGCAGCTTGGGCTTGGGGTAGGGGTGAGGGAGACCCAGCCACTCCCAGGTCTGCTGGGAAGTGCTGGTCTAAGTCTCTATGGAATTTGCTGCACTTACCAGAGCCAACGACAGAAGTACCGCTTGACATTTGCCTCTGCATCTTGCAGACCTCTTGAGGTAGCAGCCATTGGGATTAGAAAGAACCATGAAACATGCATAATCTCTGAAACAATGGTGGTGATGCTGGCCTCATGGTTAAGTAGGCCTGGCTCATCCTTGTACTTACAGGGTTCTTCTTACCTCTCAGCCTCAGTTTCCTGACCTGTCCTCTGAGATCACAGAAGAGACTGTCCCCACAGTCTCTGTAAATGGCACCCCTTTCATCCATAGCTCTAATGCTCTGCAGGCCTATTGGCCTTGGGGTGACTTATCTAGGGCCAAGTGGAGGCCAAGACAGAGCAGGGATCAGAACCACTGGGGGATGATGCACAGGCTCAACAAGCTGCTAGACCATGCCCATGGAAAAGAAGACCACAGGTCACATAGTGCACTGGCACCTGGGTGAGCTCACAACATCCCTTCACTTGTCCCAAGTACCCAAGTAAAGCTGATTGTGTGTGTGTTTACGTGAGTATGCACGTGTGTACCATATGTGCATTTGTGTATGCATGTTCTGTGTGTGTGTGTGTGTGTGTGTGTGTGTGTGTGTGTGTGTGTGTGTGTGTGCGCGTGCATATAGTTCATATGATCCTCCATTAACAGAAGCCTGGTGAGATACTGGTGATCCTCTGCTGGAATAACATTGTCACAAAGCCAGTGTGGGTGATGGTCATGGCCATGGCTCTCTGGACTCAGAATATTAATTATAACTCAAATGGTGACTGGACATTTTTCCCTTTTGGTCATTAGGATGCTTGATGGAGCATCCTGGCTGGGTTTGGGAAGGCTCAAAATAGCAACCAAGGTCCTGCTCTGGGCCATATTGGGGCTGACCCAAGCCAGGCCTTTTCCTCAAAACCCATATTGCCCAGACATGCTTCCCTGACTCAGAAAATGGCACACAGAAAATGTAAACATAGAGTAAAAATATATCCCAACTCAGACAGCACACTACCGTCACCAATCTGGTCAAAGATACACACAGTCAGCATCATGAATATAACTTATTCACCCTTGTAGAGCCAGCTCTGAAGGCCATCTCTTTCCTCCCTGTCTGCTCTCCACATGGGGACTGGAGGCCTATTCCCAGTGAACAATATTATGGGACTGTTTCTAAATAGTCTTGTACCTCACTCAAAGCTGTCATTGTCCACTAAGATCCTCAGGACACCAAGGAGGGAGGCCCAGTGTTACCTCCATTTCCTTGAGAGGGAAAATGGGGCTCATAGGGAGGCTAGTAATTGACTCAAGAGCTAAGTGGCAGTCAGAATGGGACAGGAAAGTCCTGTCACCCGAGCACATCTTCTCTTCTTAGGCTACAGCACTGTCTCAGTTTCCCCTTATGGTGCAGAGTCTTTCCATTCACAACAATGATCATACTTGCAATGTTCTTCCTGAACCAAGCAGTGGTTTGCCACAGAGTCTGTTCTAAAGAGCAGGAGGACCTAGGACTTCCCTTGCTCTGCAGACTGGGGGTAGGGGTGGGTCCGTGTGTCTGCCCTCCTCCCACCCAGCCAGGTTGACTGGACACCATGAAGTCAAGAGGGCATCACTTCATTCATTATCTTGCATCAGTGCCTAGCCAGGAGCTATAAACAAATCAGGCACTCAATACTCAGTGTTTTACAAAGGACTACCCCTGAATTTAGACTCAGACCAAAAATCCAAGATCTGGACTAGAAAAGCCATGCAGTTCCCTAACAGATATGTGCACATTAGGGTAGGAATATGCATGTTAGTGCAGGTGCCCGAGGAGGCCTGAAGAGGGCACCTGATCCCCCAGAGCTGGAGTTACCAGTGATTGTGAGCCTCTCAACATGGGAGGAACTGACTAGGGTCTGCTCAAAGAACAGTAAGAACTCTTAAGCACAGAGCCACCCCGCCATACCCATATGTATTTTTTATAAGATATTTTCATTATTTACCTTTCAAATATTATCCCCTTTCCTGTTTCCCCTTTGAAAATCACCTATCACTTCCCCCACTCCCTATGCTCCCCAACCCACACACTCCAGCTTCCTGGCCCAGGCATTCCCATATACTAGGGCATAGCACCATCACAGGACCAAGGGCCTCTCCTCCCATTGATGACTGACTAGGCCATCCTCTGTTACATATGCAGTTGGAGCCATGGGTTTCTTTTTGGTTGGTGGTTTAGTCCCAGCGAGCTCTGCGGGTACTGGTTGGTTCATATTGCTGTTTCTCCTATTGGGCTGCAAATCCCTTCAGCTCCTTGGGGCCCATATGTATTTTTTTTAAGATTTATTTATTTATTATATGTAAGTACACTGTAGTTGTCTTCAGACACACCAAAAGAGGGTATAAGATCTCGTTACAGATGGTTGTGAGCCACCATGTGATTGAACTGGGATTTGAACTTGGGACCTTTGGAAGAGCGGTCAGTGCTCTTAACCGCTGAGCCATCTCACCAGTCCACCCATATGTATTTTTAACTGACTTTATTTTAGGGCAGTTTTAGATTCATAGAAAGATTGAGAGACAGGCACAGAGACATTCCCTGAACCCATCTGGTCAACACCCTCCACCAGAATGGGGCATCTGTAGCATGGACAATTATTGTCTTCACTCAGTCTACAGCCTACACAGCATTCATGCTTTGAGCTGCATGTTCTGGGTTCACAGATACATGTCTTCCACAATGTATACAGACCAGCTTCACTGACCTCGCATACCCTGTGCTCCACCTTGTCCATATTTTCTCAAAGTGTTTCAAAGCCCCCAGATTCAATAGCTTCCAGGAGTTCTGATTTGACACTCATGGGGTCAAAGTGCAGGCAGATGGTGGAACCTGTGGAAGGTCATCAGACACACAACCTGGTGGTTGCAGCAGAAATCACCAGGCAAGTAGGTATACAAACAATGTCAGCTACTGACTTCCTCATCCTGCCTTCCCCACAACCTTGGTCAAGAGCCATGTTCCAAGGGGCTCACTGAGGGAGAAGAGACTCTGGGACATTCCATGTCACTCTTGGCTATGTGAAACACCCACAATGCAAATTCCTCAGCCCAGGACCTGCTTTTGGCTTTTATCCTTGTTAGCAAAATTGATCACACAGTACACATGACATGATTTCATGCAATCAGGAAGAAAAGTGAAATCATGATACTTACACAGAAACAGAATGAACTAGAAATCATTGTTAAGCAAAATGAACCAGAATCAAAAAGGGAGGTGTGTGTAGTGTGTGTGTGTGTATGCGTGTGAATGTATGTATATGGTGTGTGTGTGCATGTGCTGTGTGGTGTATGTGTGTAGTGTATGTGTGTGAATGTAAGTATGTGGTATGTGTGCATGTGTATGTGTGGTGTTTGTGTATATGTGTGAATGTATGTATGTGGTATGTATGTGAATGTGTGGGGGTATTGTGGTGTGTGTATGTGTGTTACTGTACATGGTGTGTGTGCATGTGTATCTGTGGTGTATGTGGGTGTATATGGGTGTGAATGTAAGTATGTGGTATATGTGCGTGTTTTGTGGGGGCATGGTTATGTGTGTGTGTTTGGTGTATGTGTGGTGCATGTATGTTTATGTGCGTGATGTGTGTGTATATGTATTAATTAATGTATTTAGTACGTGTGTGTGTGCATGTTTGTGTGGGGGTATGTGTTTGTGTGTGTGTGTGTGTGTGTGTGTGTGTGTGTGTGTGTGAGACCTTATTAGCAGAGACCCCAGAGGACTTTCTTCCTGTATCCCAAGAAAATAACTGTTGGCCATGTTTCTGCTTTGTCTGTTGGGTTCTGAGGTTACAAGTGTGTAAAACCACATCTTACTTTTAATTGCATTTTAGTCATTGGGCACAAGTTGTTTTTACAGCCAACTTGTGGTAAATATTACTTGTGGAATTCTTACCACCACATAAACTACAGAGGTATAAAATAATAATAACAATCAGAAAAGAAGAAATGATAATAAACTAATAGTAAGAATAAGAAATGATACTATGAAATAATGAAATAATAACAAAATAATAGGAAATGATAATAAAAAAGAAATAATATTAAATAATATAATAATGTAGTAAACGATAATAATGTGAAATAATAAAATAATAATAAGAAATAATAATAATAATAATTATAAGCATTAAAGCACCAGCATGGGGCAGATACCATTCCTCTATGCTAATTTCTCTACTTTTTTACTAAGAACTGTGAGATATCACTCACCATATTCTCCCCCCCCCCCAGACAGGGTTTCTCTGTATAGCCATGGCTGTCCCAGAACTCACTTTGGAGACCAGGCTGGCCTCAAACTCAGAAATCCGCCTGCCTCTGCCTCCCAAGTGCTGGGATTGAAGGCAAGTGCCACCACGCCCGGCTCACTTGCCATATTCTGCCCAGGCTGCTCATATTCTCAGGCTTGCCCTCCTGGCCATGCTCTCCCAATCCATCCACCCATGGGACCTTTGTCCTGCTTCTTCTTCCCTCTCCTTCATGGTCTCTTCCAAAGACACCGAGGCCGAGAACTGAAATGCCATCAACCTTTCTTCTTGCCAGCTGCAGGCATTAGATGTGTTTACTGATTGATCACAGGAGGTAGGAATGATGTAATCACAATCCCCAAAACTATCGTAAAATATGGGTCCAGAGTCGAGGATCTGGTATTAGATCAAATGTTACTCATACTGTTTCCTCTCAGGCTGAACATCTGAAACCTAGAACATAACAGTCCTTTTAGACAAGGCTACATCAAGCTAAACATATAGATAGACTTATAGATAGATAGATGAATAGATAGATAGAATTATATATATATTTATAGATATATAGATTTTATATAGATTTATAGATAATATATAGATAGATATCTATCTAGATTCATTGATATATGGATAGATATATAGATGTATAGATATATACAGATAGATGTATAGATATGTAGATATATAGATTTATAGGTGATATATAGATATATAGATGTATAGATTGAAGATCTATAGATGATATATAGACATAGAGATGAATAGATAGATATAGAAATATATAGATCGATATATATCTATATATTGATATATTGTTGTAGGGGGAAATGTCACATAAGGACAGGTCAGTGTACTGACTTCGGGGGGTGAAGAGGATGGCAACCAGATAGGAAGAACAAAACTGTGAGCTAACCTGGACATTTCAGATCTCCCAGCCAAAAACCAAGGAGCATCCAGGGGCTGGCTCATTGCCCCAGGCATAAGTGTAGCAGAGGACTGTCTTGTCTCTCTGTCCACAATGATGGGACACGAGCAGAATGTACTTGAATAAATAAAAAAATTAATTAAAAAAAGAAAAATTGGAACATAATGTGTGTGTGTGTGTGTATATATATATATGTATATATATATATATATGTTATCTGGCAGAAAAAGAAAAAAGATACATCAAGCTAAACATATGGATAGACTTACAGATACATAGATGGATGGATAGATTTAAAAATATACATATATGTATATATATATATTTATAGATATATAGATAATATATAGATTATATATATTTATTGATATATGGATAGATACATAGATGTATAGGTGTATAGATATATACATATAGATATATAGACATATAGATTAATAGGTGATATATAGATGAATAGATAAGATATAGAAATATGTAGATCGATATATCAATATATTGTTGTAGGTTGAAATGTTACATAAGGACAGGTCTCTGTACTGACTTAAGGGGGTGAAGAAGATGGCAACCTGATAAGAACAAAACTTTGAGCTAATCTGGACACTTCAGACCTCCCAGCCAAAAACCAAGGAGCATCCAGGGACTGGCTCATTGCCCCAGGCACATATGTACAAGAGGACTGCCTTGTCTCTCTATCCACAATGGGATAGGAAAAGGATGTACTTAAATAAATTAAAAAAATAATTAAAAAAGAAAAAATGAAACATAATTGGATAGATTTATAGATAATATATAGATATATAGAGGATATCTATCTATCTATCTATCTTGATTTTAAAAGGACTAAACATAAGAATACTTAGGAAGAGAGGAAGGAGAATCCTCGCTCAAAGTCTCAGAAAGTATTGACAACCAAATCGTAGAAGAAAAACTTCCTAACCTAAAGAAAACACAACAATCATCAAAACACCAAACAGAAGGGACCATAAAATAAAGTCTCTTCCCTGTGTAATAATCAAAACATACAATTCAAGGAAAGAATACTAAAAGCTGCAAAGGTAAAACGCCAGGAAAAACATAAAGGAAGATCTATTTAGACCACAGATGTCTTCTCCTTGGAGTCTGTAGATGCCAGAAGGGTTTGTACACATGTGCCGCAGAAACAACAGATGCCTGGATTTTAGTATGTAAAAAAAGACTACACTGTAAATAGAAAAAATTAAGATAGTCCACGATAAACTCAAATTTAAACAACCTCTCTCTAAATATACTGACCAACACAAAGAGATAGAGGTAGAATCTAACCGGAGGAAGTTAAGGATACACATGAAAACACGGGTAGTAAATAATCTCTTACTGTCTACAAAAGAAGGGAAAGCACACACACAGCCCAACACCAACACCACCCGCAGCTACAACAACAACAACAAAATACAAGGAGTTAGCAATCACCATTTATTGACTCATTCAATAAAAATAAGTTTTTATTTGGGAGAAAATGTAGCTGTAAGTTGGCCCAGGACTTTGAGGTTTTTGTGTTTGAAAGCTATACAACTTTCTGTCTCAGCTTGGGTGTGGGCGGTGGGGTTTTGAAGATAAACTTCTGAGTATGCTTTTGTGTCTCTCACTGATAAGTAGTGACTTAATTCCAATAAATTCTTTTTTTTCCCCTTTTTTGTTTTTCCCCAGACAGGGTTTCTCTGTGTAGCCCTGGCTGTCCTGGAACACACTCTAGACTTGTTGGGCCTCTAACTCAGAAATCTGCCTGCATCCGCCTCCCGAGTGCTAGGATTAAAGGAGTGCACCACCACCACCCAGCCCAATAAATTCTTATCCTTTGCATTGTCCTGGAGTGTGAGTTGTGTTGAACCTCAGTGGACCCAACAACTTAAAAGCTTTACCACACTGCTGACATTCATAGCATCTGTCCCCAGTATGAATAGTCTCATAAAAAGAAGAATATACATAAAAAGAAGTTCAGTGAAAAAGCTTCACTATACTAAATAGATTCACAATGTTTCTACCCAGTTCAAATTCTTCCATGATGAAGATGACTACAAAATTGTGCAAAGGCTTTGCCATATTAAATATACTCAGAGGGTTTCTCCCTCAGCCTTTCAATGGCTAGGAACAGATCTCATGACCAAACCAACTCTCAGAAAAGCAAACATTTAATTTGGGGTTTCTCTGCAGTGTGGTTTGTCTTGTGTATGCCTAAAGAACTCTGACATGCAAAGGTTTTACTACATTTATAACAATCACGTGGATTCTCACTTGTATGTGATCTTTTATGTCATCATAGATGACCGTGACATCAAATGCTTTACAACACCGATAACCTTCCAAAGGTTTCTGTCTTCTATGTGTTCTTTAAAAATAATGGAGACTATAGAGTTGTAAAAAGTCTTTACCACATTGATTACATTCATGAGGTTTCTTTCCAGTGTGGAATCTTTTACGTTTTGAAGACGAGTGGGATATGCACAGATTTTACCACACTGACAACATTCATGAGGTTTCTATCGAATATGGGTTCTTTTATGATTATAGAGACAATAACTTTGTGAAAAGGCTTTATCACATTGATTGTATTTCTAAGGTTTCTTTCTATTATGCGTTCTTTTATGATATTGGAGACAACTGTGACCTGCAAAGGCTTTACCACATTGATTACATTCATTGGGTTTCTCTCCAGTATGTTCAGTTTTATGACGATGGAGATGACTGTGACGTGCAAAGTCTTTACCAATTACATTCATAGGGTCTCTCTCCAGTATGTGTTCTCTTATGACATTGGAGACGACTGGGTCTTGCAAAGGCTTTACCACGTTGATTACATTCATAGGATTTTTCTCCAGTGTGTTCTTTTATGACATTGGAGTGTGATGTGCAAATGCTTTCCCACATTGATTACATTCATAGGGTTTCTCTCCAGTATGTGTTCTTTTATGATATTGGAGACCCATGTGACCTGCAAAGGCTTTAGCACATTGATTACATTCATAGGGTTTCTCTCCAGAATGTGTTCTTTTATGATATTGGAGACTACTGAGTTGTGCAAAGGCTTTACCACATTGAATACATTCATAGGGTTTCTCTCCAGTATGTGTTCTTTTATGAGATGGGTTCTTTTATAATACGGGTTCTTTTATGATTATAGAGACAACTTTGTGAAAAGTCTGTTACCACATTGATTACATTCATAGGGTTTCTCTCCAGTATGTGTTCTTTTATGATATTGGAGACCATTTTGACTTGTAAAGGCTTTACCACATTTATTACATTCATAGGGTTTCTCTCCAGTATGTGTTCTTTTATGACACTGGAGATATCTGTATTGTGCAAAGGCTTTAACACATTGATTACATTCATAGGGTTTCTCTCCAGTATGCGTTCTTTTATGACGATGGAGACTACTGAGTTGTGCAAAGGCTTTACCACATTGATTACATTCATAGGGTTTCTCTCCAGTATGTGTTCTTTTATGACATTGGAGATGACTGCATTTTTTAAAGGCTTGACCACATTGATGACATTCATAGGGTTTCTCTCCAGTATGGTTCTTTTATGATATTGGAGACCATTTTGACTTGTAAAGGCTTTACCACACTGATTACATTCATAGGGTTTCTCTCCAGTATGTGTTCTTTTATGACGATGGAGACTACTGAGTTGTGCAAAGGCTTTACCACATTGATTACATTCATAGGGTTTCTCTCCAGTATGTGTTCTTTTATGACATTGGAGATGACTGCATTTTTTAAAGGCTTGACCACATTGATGACATTCATAGGGTTTCTCTCCAGTATGGGTTCTTTCATAGTATTGAAGATGACTGGGTGTTGGAAAGGCTTTACCACATTGGTAATGTTCATGTGTTTTCTCTCCAATTTGTCTTCTTATATTACTTTGGAGATGACTGGGACAGAAAAAGGCTTTAGAACGTTCATTACATTCATAGAGTTTTTCTCCACTATGATTACTTACATACCTGCAATGAAAATTGGCACATGTGATATGTTTACTACATTAATTTCCCTGTTCAATCATTTCATTAAGATGAATAAAGTTTACAAATTGGTCTACTGATAAAGATGTGCCAGATCATCTGGTTTTATCACTTTATATGTTCATGGGGTTTTCCCTCATTATGGGTTGTTTTGCATCTTTCGAGATATCTGTGATGGTTATTACATGGCTGACATTCATAACATCCTTTTATACGGGATATTTATATGATGTATTTCATCTATATGAGGAAAATGGAACAACCCAGAGCTTTATAACACTAATTGCTTTCATAAATTTTCCTGTAGCGTGAATTGTCCCACATTTGAATGTGAACCAGGACAAACAAAAGAATTTCCAAATTCCTAGTACCCATAAAGATTTTCTACAGTGTGAGCTTGGGGAAGTTCCCAGTAAAATTAGAAAACCAATTGATTGCAACTTTTCTCATATTCAGAATGTCTACCAAAGGCAGAATCTGACAATTTTCTCACTGTTCTGGGATAGAAAGCAGTACATTGCTTCTTTCAATATCCCTATGCTCACATGGCTTTCATCCATTGTGACACATGATATATATATTGAAAGAAGAATAACAGATGAAAGGTTTCCACATTGCATCCACACTGTTTCACTTTTTGTTCCTTATGGACATGTAATATATGACTTAAGGTTTCTCCTATGACAACACTCTTGACTCTCATAAACTGTACCCTAAACAAATGATCAATTTCAGTATAAGAATATGAGTATCACCAACTTTCCCATGGATTATTTGCTTATCAGAAGGTTTTGGATATATATTTATCACTATTCGATGTTCAATATCTAAGTCTTGTAAGTCTATACACATTGTCAGATCAGTTTAGGTCTAATAGAGGTACAAATTGAATAAAGGTATCTCTTAAGGCAATGTTTCCTTGTCTCGAGGAATGCTTTGATAGATAAATCAGATAACTACATCGAGGCAGAACATTTTTTTAAGAATATTATGATTAGGGCTGGCGAGATGGCTCAGTGGTTAAGAGCACAGACTGCTCTTCCAAAGGTCCTGAGTTCAAATCCTGGTAACCACATGTTGGCTCAAAACCATCAGTAACGAAATCTGATGCCCTCTTCTGGAGTATCTGAGGACAGCTACAGTGTACTTACATATAATAAATAAATAAATAACACCCAAAAAAAGAATATTGTAATTATAGTTACACTTGAAGTATTGACATTTTACACTCCTGATTTTCTTTAGAGATTCCATAAAATAGTAAAATTTCCTCAGAGGCATAATTGCATCAGCTTGCACATGAAAATTACCTTTCATTTCTTCTTGAACTTTGACAATGTCTTTCAATATGATGGTTTTCCCAAGTGTAGCCTAAAAGACAGTATCAGAAAAATGAATGATATAGTATTGGAAATAAGGCAAAATTCAAGGTACTGTGAATTTTCACATCACTGGACACTATTTATTCAGCTCAGTCTTCCTTGTTCTCAATTGAAATAACAGAGCACCATCACTAACCAAGAGACATGTCTTCCCACTATTTTGAAAAGCAAAAGAAAATTCACAGTCATACCTATAACAGCGAGGTTCCAGTAGGTCTCCAGCATCACATCTTTGTAGAGACTCTTCTGGGAAGGATCCAGCAAATTCCATTCTTCCCCAGTGAAGTTCACGTGCACATCATCATAAGTCACTGCATCCTAAAATATCCCATACATGTGTACATCACAAAGCATGGTACTGACATCACTGTAAAGTAAATGTACGCTTCCTTGACCATATATTCATGTAATTCTGGTGCTTCCTCCACTGACTTCCTGACACAGGAGTTATAATGTAAGTACCATAACATTTTAAAGGAAATTGAGTTGAAGGTTCACCTGTGTTGCTTATGAACATTTTAAATAAATAGGGTAAAGACTTTCGAGAGGAATTCCAATTGAGAGGGAGATGTAGGGTGAAACAGATCAACAGTACTGAGGACACATCCCAGAAATTGTAAGAAGAATCACTAACAAGAAAAATCATGGACAAGCAGGGTGTATTTGTTTATGTCTTTAATCCCAGAGTCACGGGCAGGTATATGTGATTGAGCTGGATCTCTGTCTGTTCTATGTAACACATTCCAGGACAGCAGAGGTTACATACTAATACCCTTACTCCACTGCAAAAATCAACCACGGAGACAAAAATGATAAAAAGAACTCAGTTGTTTACTACAGTTCCTACAAAGAAGTATACATTCCCTGCACTTCTGTACTCATCTAGCAGAAACAGGAAGTGTTATGCTTTAAACTGCAACATTACTAAAACTTTACTAGCAATCAAGGCACATTTAATGGACCAATGGACAGATGAAAATATTAGTAATATAAGTGTTGAACATGAAAAGTAACATGAGGCAGGAGAGAGCGATAACTCAGCCATGGAACGCTCTTGCTGGTCTTCCAGATAACGGTGGTCAATTACTAGCATTTACGTGACCCATAGCTTTATGAACAGGAGTCTGAGTCCACCTTCCAACAACACCAAGGATGAGGCACACATGATATTCATATTCACGCACACAGGCAAAACACTCCTATTTATTTAAAAATTTCAAAACAAACACAAGAGTTTGGGGAAATATCAACACTCAGAATCCAATGACTCTGAAGCCTCAGGCAGTATTGATGTCACAAGCATATGCCATGCTAAAAAACAGAGTATAATCTATGTGCTCATGGGGTACACAGGGGGACCCAACCCCGCTCAAAGGAGAAACAGAGGAGATTGGGAAGAGGGAGTCTGTGAGGGCAGGGACCTAGAGTAGGAACAGTGATCAGGGTGATAATGAATATCTAAACTATAGGGTAAACAAAAAAAAAAAGAAAGAAAGAAATGGGAAATTTTTGAGTGTGTATACACTTTCATCTTCCCCAAGATGAATCTAGAAAGGCTCCTGCACAGTTCAAATGTCTAAAATCGCTGCTGATACTCAAGACAAATATCTTGACAGCCACATCTTGCAAAATCAGAAAGTAAGTTATATCTTTCCAACATAAAATGGTACAGAATACCCCTTCCCATTCAAATCGATAGGAATGTGCACATAGGGAGACAAGATTGGACAAAGGCAAGAAAAACAGCAGGGCAAACACCAAATCCTATAGATTTGTCTCAAACACATTGGACTTCAATTCCTAAAGGCATAGATGGTGCTCTTCCTGTAACTTCTCATACATCTCTCAGTTTGGGTACTTCATCTCCCTGTAAGCATCTCTCCATGGCATATTTCTCAATGCGTTAGTTTTCTCCACAACCTGTGGTCACAAAATGCAACTCAAGCATCAACCTCACCACTTAAATGCAAGGAACTCTCACAGAGTCTTTCCTGGGATGTTGACTCTGTCAAAAGATGGCTGGAATGATGCTAAACTGAAACCATAGAGAAAGAATCTATGACCATGCTATTTTCATCTTTCATTTTTCAGAAGTGGCGCAATATAGATGATCCTGTGAAGTTTGGCTTCTAAATTAATGGACCCTGCCTCCCTTGGATCACATTTGCAGCAGGTTTTGTTTAAGGTTCCATCCTGGG
The DNA here is from genome assembly GCF_000001635.26 of Mus musculus. Lineage (NCBI taxonomy): Eukaryota > Metazoa > Chordata > Mammalia > Rodentia > Muridae > Mus > Mus musculus. Next base: position 22,247,674 of record NC_000078.6, read on the forward strand.
ATGAGGAAACACTGTGAATACTCCTTCCATTAATTTAAAACATAGCAAGCCGGAGGAAGTGCTACACTTAGGGTACCTTCATAGGCGCATACCCACAAGGGCATTTGCTACACTAAGTTCATAGCCAATTTATTTATAACAGTTAGAAACAGGAAAGACTGCAGATGTTCCTCAACTGAAATGTGGACACAAAAACCATGTTTCATTTACAAAAAGGGATGCTATTCAGGTATAAAAAACAAGGACATCATGAATTTTGCAGAGAAATGGGTACAATTAGAAACTAATATCTGGAATGAGGTAAATCAGGCACAAAAGGACATGCATGTACATACTCACTTACAAGTGAATAATAACCATAAGTACAGGATACCCACACTGCACTTCATAGAACAAAAGACACTAAACAAGACAAGGCACAAATGAGCATGGTTGAATCTCACTCAGAACGGGGTATGAAAGAGACAGAAGAGGCAGATGGAAGGGAGAGAACTGGATGGGACAGTAGTTAAGAAAGTAGAAGGGGAGTGTTAGGAGCAGGTGTGGTAAGAGACAAGGGAAGGCCAGAGAGCCAAGAAAATGAAATGAAATCAGCAGATGCTGGGAGGGAGCGGGGTTATGACATCTTGCAGTCAGGCAGAACCACCTGTGAAGTGTTCAGTACACCAAAAAAACCAAAAACCTTTTTTCCCAAAATTTGTTCTGTCTGCAAGTAAGGCAGGCACAAAGTTGAAACAGAGACTGAGGGAATGGCCAAACTATACCCTGCCCAACTGGTAACCCATTTTTGGGCAAGCACCAAGGCTGGCATTACTGAGGATAATTTGTTATACTTGCAGATAGTAGCTTAGCATCATTGCCCTCTGAGCGTCTCCATCCAGCATCTGACTGAAACATATGCAGAGCCCCACAGCCTAACATTGAACAGGGCTCAGGGAGTATTTTAAAAGAGTTGGGGAAAGAATTGACAGCCTCTGAAGGAATAGGAAGTCCATGAGAAGACCCACAGAGTCAACTAACCCAAAACCTAGGAGACTCTCAGAGATGGAGCCACCTACCAAAGAGCACACACAGGCTGGGATGGAGGCCCCCACCATATATGTAGTGGATATGATGCTCAGTCTTCATGGGGTCCCCAACATCCAGAGCGGGGCATGTCCCTTAAGCTGTTCCTGTCTGTGCAAACTGTTTCCATAACTGGGTTGCTTTGTCTGACCTCAGTGGGAAAGGATATGTCTAATCCTGCAGAGACTTGACATGCCATAGTTAGGGGATACTCAAGTGGTTCCCACCCTCCCTAGCTAGATAAAAGGGAGTCAGTGATGAGGGACTGTGGAAGGTGGAATAGGGTGGGTGTACCGATTGGAATGTAACTTGAATAAAGAAATAGGAAGATTGAACAAATACTTATCAATAGAATAAAAATATACAAATCAGGCAATAATTTTTACTCAATGCTCAATATCTCAGGGCATAAGCCAAGTACGAAATTTTTTGGTGTTTTTTTTTTTTTTTTTTTTTTTTTGCCAAAATATCACAAAATGATCTCTTCCTAAAGTTTTCAGTCTATTTTCCACTGAAATAGTATGATCTCAACTTCGTGTGGCTGCATTACTGTCAACACTCCAGACCATACAGGAAGAACCGATTAAGCTCCATGTACAGCTTTCTATGACTTTTGTCATCTCAATTTCTGATAGTTTCCATATTCCTTCAAAAGAGACCAGAGATTCTGTCTAGCAGCAAAATCAGCTTTTGAAACAATTGCTGTTGTTGCTGTTGTTGTTCTACCTTGCAACTCTGCTGCTGTGATGGTTTCCTCTGAGCAGAAGCATCTCAGGTAACGTTTGTTTTACATGGTTCTGTCAGATCACAGCCCACCACACTGGGAGCTCAGACTAGAAACTAAAGCTAGAAAATGAAAGCAAAAACATTTGACAAACACTACTTCCTGCCTTGCTTTCTTGCTTGGTCACGCTCTCATGCTCTGTAGCCTCCCTCAGCCTTGTAGCAGGCTGATCCAGACTTTGACCTTGCTGCCACTAAGAAGGAGATAACCTAGTGTCTTAGTCAGGGTTTCTATTCCTAAACAAACACCATGACCAAGAAGCAAGTGGGGGAGGAAAGGGTTTATTCGGCTTACATGACCATACTGCTGTTCATCACCAAGGAAGTCAGGACTGGAACTCAAGCAGGTTAGAAGGCAGGAGCTGATGCAGAGGCCATGGAGAGCTGTTCATTACTGGCTTGCCTCCCTGGCTTGCTCAGCCTGCTCTCTTATAGAACCAAGACTACCAGCCCAGAGATGGTCCCACCCACAAGGGGCCTTTCCCCTTGATCACTAATTGAGTAAATGCCTTACAGTTCGATCTCATGGAAGCATTTCCTCAACTGAATCTTCTTTCTCTGTGATAACTCCAGCTCTGTCAAGTTGACGCACCTTGCAACTCTTCTCCAGAATTTTTACTTCCCTAGAGTTCCACATTCACTTTGTTCATCTCCCTCCACAAGTACTCAAGAAAAATCAAAAAACCAAAGTACAAAGACACAGTTCCGAAAGACAGGTCACTGACACAAAGAACATAATGACACATCCTAATAACGGTCTTTCACTCTTCCGATGGGAGTCCTGAGGGTCTTGGGGTTCCAGTCAAAGCATCAAAGTTTTATGCCCAACTCACAGAAACTGCAATGACCAGCACAGAGCCTATTGCAATGCAAACACACAGAGGTCTTTTTATGAGCTCAGTAACAAGGACTCTCAGCAGTCACACTCCCATTAGGTACAAACTGAGAGACCATGTCTAGAGGTTTTGAGTATTTATTGTAGTTACAACAAGATTGGGGAGTTTGCATACAAATCAGCATTGTTAATATTTTAAAAAGTGTATGTCTGGCATAATGTGCAGGAACCAAGCAAGGTGCGGACAAAAAAAAAATCTGTCAACCATGATGGGAGAGCTGTTTCTGTTTTTGTTTTCTATAGGAGGTCTTAGTTATCTCTATGTAGCTTGACCCTGCTGATGTACCTTAACTGGCTGCTGATAAGGGGATTTTGTCATGGGATTTTTGCTGGAATGTACAAATGTACATTCTCAAAAAGCAAACTGTTTGGGATTTACAAACTCATCTCTGTTCCTAACCCCCTGATTATAGACAGAAACTCCTGGTTAACCACAACCATGCCTGTCTGTAGACTAGACTTTGTCCAAAGACCTTCCTCACTATCTGTTACTACAGACCCTAATATCAGCTGCCCTTAACACTGGAAAAGAGTAGCAGTGGAAATTTCCTCTCCTCCTATGCAAGCCTACTATAGATACCATAGACAATCCCCACCTGCTCATCCATTCCTGCCTCATCCCTGTGTCTCAGCCCCCACTTGGGCAGATACTCCCTGTTCAACCTCATTCCATGCCTGAAAGGACACAAGGTAAGCTTCCATACATCAACTTCATGATTGATTTCTTAACCCAGATTCAATTTTCCCAGTTGTTCCAACATTGTATTAAACACCATGGGCTGCTTGATCTCTCTCCTGACTATGTCTCCTTGTGGATTACTAAGATCTTCTGTTCCTGCCTGTCACTTCTCCCAGCTTTTAATATCACAAAGCATCCCCTGTTGACCATACCCACAAAATAGGTCAGTAAGATAGGAAACTGTCAGTGAACACACTCTTCAAATCCATGCATCAAAGAGTAACCCAGGAACAAAACTCCTACCCAAAAAGACAAACCCAGAGGCTAGTACCTAAGTCAATAATCACCCAAACAGAGATGGCTACACACCAGCATAGCAACATAGAGAGTAACAGCCAGGAACAATTGCAACCAAGAAATCCAAGCTATGCCATCACAGCAGGTCTGAGAAATTAAAGCATGCAACAGATAAAGTGCAAAAGAGGTTGCTTGGGGGAAGGGAGAGGAGTGAGAACCTGGGGAAGGGATAGAAATGCACAAGAGGACCTGCAGACAGGCACACAGACAGGGAGGAGAAAGAGAGCCACGAGGAGAGAGATGACAGAGAGTGTGCATGTGCAGAGAACAGAGACAGGGAACAAAAATAGAGAGCTGCTATAGCTGGTGGTCCATGTATATAAAGCACACCTGACAACAGACACAGGGGATGGAGGCAGGAAATGACATAAGCAGTTGCTAAGTCCCTAAGAGCAGGACATGAGATTACCTGTACACTGACAACTACAGAGGCAAGGTTCACCCACAGAACAGGAAAGAAAGACAGAATCTCAGGGATTCAAGACGAAGAGAAAAAATTGATATCTCAGTCAAAAAACGTGGATTCTAAAAGTTTCATGGCAATAAACAACTGGGACTTCTGCAAAATATGTGATGGCGAAAATTACAAACGATTGGAATAGAAGAATATCAGCTCAGAGGTCTATCATTTTTCAATAAAACCACAAAAAATTCTGAAATTATTAAAGTCCTTTTGCCAAATAATAATCAACTCACTAAACATATGATGCAAAAAAATATGAAAAAACTGCAACAGAAAAAAAATTAACAAAACCTAAACAAAACAAAAACAAGTATAATGTATGAAATCAGACCTATTAGATTTTTACCTGTCTTCTTAATGTATACTAAAGGACAAAGGGGTTTAAACATGTGTGCTACAGACTCAAAGAAACCACCCTTGTTTTCACAAGCCAGCCTAACTAAGATCCAAAGGATTTGGGCAATGATAGGGAAGTTATTCAGAGGTCACCCCCTGATGGAGCAAGTGAGGAGCAATAAGAGAGACCTCACTGGTGCTCACATATGGCTTATACTTCCCATCCAGAGGACTCACCACCCCAGCTTCCACTGCTCAGCACCCTGCCCCTACCCTCTGTCGGCAGTAACCCTGTGCTCACCATGTCTCGAATTCAGAGCTTCCCTGAGGTCCTCTCACAGCACCCAACAGCAGAGCTCAGAGCAGGACACAGAGAACCATTCAAGCCTGCACAGCCACAGTGAACTTGGGGAAAGGCACCCGGAAGATGCCGCCTCCTTGTCTGACTGGCAGGTCTGCCTGTGGAGATCTTGATTGGCCAGTGGGCCTCACCCTTCCTCAAGGTTAAGTGTGCTTCATGTCCAGAGCCACACCTTTTCCATATCTCAGGTGTGGTTTGCACTACATTAGCATTTGAGCCAGTCCCCAAAGAGGACTCTCACCCCTCCCAGCCCTGGGGGAGACTCTCACCCCTCCCAGCCCTGGGGGAGAACTCAACATTCATGTGCGGCATTGGGCTATGCACAGATAGGTTGGTCTCCAGTTGAGCTGAGGTCTGAACCCCGGGAGCGTGATAATTCACTTACTTGACAAGGAAGGCATCAATTCCCTCATGCTTCTGGAACTCAGGCTCCTGCCTAAGTTACAGCCTCCCACCCCCACCCCAGCCACCACAAGAGAAGCCTAGCTAAAAGTCAGGTAGGCAATGTCCCAAGCTTCTGTCCTTCAGGCTAAACTCCTCCCCAGTTACCTAGCAACAGTAAAGACCATAAAAAGGGCTGTTCAGCCCCGCCTATCTCTCTTGCTCTCACTTCTTGCACTCCTCTCTCCTCTTTCCTTTCTCTTTGACTTCTCCTCTCCTCTCCTCTCCTCTCCTCTCCTCTCCTCTCCTCTCCTCTCCTCTCCTCTCCTCTCCTCTCCTCTCCTCTCCTCTCCTCTCCTCTCCTCTCCTCTCCTCTCCTCTCCTCTCCTCTCCTCTCCTCTCCTCTCCTCTTCTCTCTCCTCTCTCCCTCTTACTCTTTCTATCTAGCCTTCCCCCTTCTAGCCTTCTAGGGGGGCCTCTCTCTCTTCTACCTTCTCTCTTTCTCCCTGCCTTTCTATAGTAAAGCTCTAAAACCATAGGATGTCTCTGCTCATCAAGGCCCACTGCGCTTGGAGGATGGGATAGGCTTTCTCCTAATGAGCCATTTCTACTCTCCAGATGGAAGGCCTTCAGGTGCTCCAGTCCAGATCCACTGTGCTCACTCTCACAGGTGTGGGAACCTCTCATCCCTCATCCCTCTCTCCCATAACCCCAGGGCTTTAGGAAAGTAGCCCCGGAGCTCCCAGGTTGGGCTGCCCCTTTTTCAGACCCAAAGAGTGGGTCAAAGGCTTAGATGCCCACCCGGGGCTGAGTTGAGAGTGAATGGCAGCTCTCCCACATCTCTGTCCAGAGCATAGGTGGAACTCTGGCAGGATGTGGGCCTTCTGCCCGTTTCCTTTCTTCCCCAGGGCCACCTTTTAGTTCCCAACACATTCCAGCTCAGGCTAGTCAGCTGCCTGCTCTTGTTTTCTGTGAACAATGATCCTGCATTACCAGGACCTGACTTCAGACCTTGCCTGAGCTTGCCTCACAGCACTTGCCTCCTTCTTCCTGAAATCCAGGGGAAGAGCATGCATAGCCCATTACCCAAGGTGCAGTGGGGTTATCAATCTGAGTGGGAGGGTGCCCAGGCAATGAACATTAAAGAGGGATTTTAGGAAACAAGAGTTTTGTTTGTAGCTAAGTGCTGGGCTCAGGGAGACTGCAGCTCCATTTCCCAGATGATAGTAGGTACCAACCAACCCTGGGAGGAAAGCCAGAAACGTAAGGGAAACACTGCTCAGCCCTCCTGTTAGCCAGCACTTCTGAATCAGCGGCAAAGTAGAGAAAAGCCACAGTTGTATTAGGACAGGTTCTCTAGATAAACATATCTCAAATCAGAATGAATTTCTCTGTGGATACAGAAAGGAAATTTAATAGAATGTCTCTCTAATGTCTATAATAGAAAGGTTCTTGGCCAAGGGAAATTAGAAAAATCAAGGATGGGTTATCTCATGTAGCAGGATATTACAGCTGATATGCACTATGTACCAGAATTCTGAAGAAATAAGTACTTTCCAATGCCAGTTTTAAAAATCAAACAAGCAAATCACCTTTTCTAAAATACAAAAATAGGGCAAGTATAAAAAATGAAAGAAAACCCTGTTCATTGTCTTTTATGTATGTAGGATGCCAAAGGAATCTATTGCCTAGATTGAAGATGGATCTGACGATCTCAAAAGATCAAGACTAAGAAACGGTTTCTCACCTCAAAAGGTATACTGAAGACATTTCCCTCCTAGTAAGCAGGGTTAGACTTAGGGTTAGGCTATTAGAGGGTTACAGTGAGGATTAGGGTTCTTAGTGTTGGGGTTGTTAGAGGCAAGGCAATAGTCAGGAAGCAGGGGTGAGCTAAACTGGAAGGTTTATTATTTATTTGTTATTTATTCTTTGACAATTTCACATGTGCACACAGTATATCTTGATTGTTTCTATCTCTCATTCCTACCTCTACCTACATCCTCTCTGACACTTGCACCTTCATGTCTCCATTGTGTCTTCTTTTTCCTCTTAGTTCCCCTATTTCTCCTCCCTCTCCATCCCCTCCTCCTCTCCCTCTTCTTCTTCTTCTCTTCTTCCTCCTGCTTCTCCTTCTTCATCACCATCATCATCATTACTAAGGTCACTTAGTACTGCCTGATGGAATATTACTCAATATCTCTTAGGCTGGATCTTGTGCATATAAACGGAATGGCACTGCCCAGGGTGCAATGGTCACATTATATCCAGAAAACAAGTGTTTTACCAAATGTGTCCTCTGATGCTCTTTTTAGCCCCTCTTCTGCCATGTTCCTGTGGGTATTAGTTTTGGAGACTTTTTCTTTGATCTGAGAAGAATGGATCCTGATGATTAGGACAGCCCTAGGTGGAAGGTCTGTCCCTAACAGTTACCTTAATTGGCATGGTTTAGCTTGTGCCCCTCTAAGAAGCAGCAGCCACCACACACAGATCTCCTGGCCTGGAAGACCCAGCCTGAGTCCATTCACTATGAGGCCTTTATGTACACAACCCAGATGGTTTTCTGGAACCCACAGCCCTAAGGGACCAGGTATATTATTAGACAACTCACACCGTGGCAGTGACGGCCTCTCAGTAAACGCCTCTAGATGCTACAGAGGCAGCTCAGTTGGTAGAATGTTTGCCTGGCATTCAAGAAGCTCAGGGTTTGATCCCTGGCACCACATAAAACAAACATGATAACACATGCTGTAATTGTAGCCTTCCAAAATGGAGGCAGAGGCAGGAGGATCTGAAATCCAAAGTTATATTTGGTACATAGAGTTCAAGGTCACCCTGAAGCCCTGAATAAAAAGTAAAACAAGAAAAGAAAAGCCTCTAAAAAAGGGCCTCTAATGCCTCCCCAGGGGTTAGCACTTGATATCTCTGGAGTTGTCAGTCTTGGCTCCTCTAAGTTGACAACAATGGAAGCTGGCCTGCAGAGACTCAATGGACACCAGCTTGTACTAAGTAAACCGACCCACCTCTTTACAGTGAAAGGACATTGAAGAACCAACCAGAGTGGTCAGAACTCCTGTTTTGTCAACTGCTGAAACTCAGAGTCACATGACTCCATAGTGCCTATATGATCTCTCCCAAAAAGAAATAATCTTAAATGAGCCCATTTAATGCTTTCTTACTTTATAAATACTTTTCTTTATTTTTTGAAATTGTAATATAATCTCATCGTTTCTATCGTCCAAACCAACCCACATACCCCTGCTTGCTCTCTTTCAAATTCATAACCTCTCTTTTCCTTTGTTATTTTATACATATATGTATATTCCCTAAACATATAAACAGAGCCTGCACAATCTGCATAATATTATTTATATGTCTGGCTTCGGTGCTGACCATTTGGTATTAGGCAACCAACTGGCAAAATCACATTTTCTTTACATAGAATTAGAGCTCATAAAAATGCTAGTTATAGCCAGGTGTGGTGGTGCACGTCTTTAATACCAGCACTCAGTAGGCAGAGGCAGGTTGATTCCTGGGTTCGAGGCCAGACTGGTCTACTAAGTGAGTTCCAGGACACCCAGGGCTATACAGAGAAACCCCCGTCTCGAAAAAAACCCACCCCACAAAAAAAAACAAAAACAAACCAAAACCAACCAAACAAAAAACAAAAACAGAAAAAGACTGCTTTCAATACAAGTCCTCCAGCCAGCCAATCTTCACAGTAGACCTGGTCTCTACAACTAAGGCATGCTGGACAGTGCCACTTTTACCTTGGAGATGATAGTAGACCCATGCTTCAAGTATCAGGGAATGACACCCAGTTCAAAGGACACTTCTGTACTGCCACCACCGCAACACCCAAATGAACCCCTACTCCTTTGCTGGTCTCCCCACTTTTCTCCTAGGCCTAGGAACAAGCACTGAAATGTCTTTAAACTGTGATGCAGTGACTGGAGAAATGGCTTATTGTAAGAGAACTTCCTGCTCTTCTGGAGGTTCCAAGTTTCATTCCCAGCACCTACAACCAAGCAATTCACAGGTGGCTACAACTCTGGCTGCATGAGCTCTGAGGGCATCTGCACTCCGAGTGTCACACACAGATACAAATTAATAAAAAGTACATCCTAAAGAGGAAATCAGACCATGGGAGTCTGAGCCCCAAACCCTCTAACAACTTCGCACCACTCCACAGCCAAAGTGCAAACTCTCTCCCCAAGGTAAAGAAAGCCCAGTGCTATCTGTACCTAAGCCACCCCTCTACACAGGCCCCTCTGCTCTCCCTCACCCCTGATCGCAGGCCTTCTGTCTGCTCTGATACTCACATCTCAGCCCTTTTCCAGGACTCCTCTATGCCCAGGTCTTTGCAAGCAGGCAGCCTCTACATTCCAGACTGCTCAAAGGTCACCTCTGCAGAGAGGCCTGTCTTGACTTCAGTTTCCTCCCCTCCAAAACCACATCCTATCCCCAAGTTATGCATAACCTTGATTCATCACTACCTAGTACACAACATGGCATAATCACCTGTCTATCAGTGATGATCAACTAGGGAGGAGCCTTTTACAAATATAAAAGCTCCAGGCCTCACCCAAATCATATGAAATCAGAATTCAGGAGAGCAGAACCAGGTTCTTCCAGTCCACAGACACCACCTCCCCCACCAGGCAACTCTGAACACAGCCAGGACTCAGGGCAGGCTACAACAGTACTTTCAAACCCTGGTGCACACACTGCTCCTGAGAGTGCTGTTAAAATGCACACTCTATTTCCACAGCTCTGCCATGGAATGTAAGGCTCTGCAAGTTCCACACCACACTGACTGGTGCTGTCAGGTGAAGCATTTTGCAGTTGCAAGGGCCTAAAACTGTGCTCATCAACAAGACTTCCTACAAGTATGGAGAACAAAGTCCTGAATCTACATCATGCAACAGAGTGGCCACCAACCAATGTGGCCACCAAGTATCTGAGACCAAGTAATGTAAACAAAGAGCTGACTTCATTCTTGGGCTACAATGCTGACCAAAAGCCAAAAGCGCAGTCCCCCACCAGGAAAGGCCTCTGTAAATTCTTGGCCTAAGGAGCCTTCTGCAGTCTGGATGGATAGGAAAATTCCACCAAAGGCCTAGTTGATCACCAGTCCAAGAGTGGATAAATATTTCCCTAAGGTAGGGACACAGATTTGGAAGACTGGATTAAACCACCTTGGAGCCTCTTACACCAGGCTTCCATTCAAGGCCCTTTCATCCACATCCCTGATCACATGTAAGCAGTCCAGTCTTCCTGTTCTCTATATCATCACCACAGATGCTCTCGCAACATGGCCTCACATCACTGATCTGCCTGGAGAATCGGTTTCTCACCATGGAACCACAGATTCTTTCAAAGAGAAGAGATGTCTACTCCCTTCACCTAACACACAGCAGCAGGTCCCAAATGAACCACAGAAATAGCTGGGATGGACAAGGAGTGGTATCATAGTTACTGCACTACTAATCATAAAAGAGAAATTGAATTCAGCTGGAGGGAAACCAATTCCACCCTAAGTGATTCAAGACGTTCCAGAGACACCAATTCAGATTTCAGGGCAGCATAAAATGATCGCCTGTTAACCTACTCCCTTCCAAGGATACACTGAGAAAAAGGGGGCATCCTTCTGACCATAGATTCAAAATCTGCTAGCCTGGGATTCTGAAGGAGCTGGTTTAGAAACAAGTCGTCACAAAAGACTACAACTCAGAATCAAATGCAAGGCCAGTTCTCACTGGAACTGCTGGGCAGAGCCTGGCCCCATGAACAGCATCCCCCCTGAGAGTCTGTACAGTCCAGACATTCATTCTTCTTTTGCAGTTAGAACAGCAAAGAGATTTCTAAGGTAACCAAGGACAACAGAATAAGAGACTCATGGCCATGGAAGGAAAAAGTTAAATTTTAATACTTAAGAGTCAATATCAAATTTATTTTTAAAACTACATCAATGCCAAATAAGAAGGGTAGGAATGAATGGAGCTATGAAGAAGCCCTAACAAACAACAGGAGTGTCCCAAGAATGCACACAATGTTTCTCTATTTCCAGAGTATTTTGAAGTAACCAGAGGCTTAAAAAACTAAGATACAAAAATCAAAGCTGGGAAGAGGGTGGGGGGTGGCGCAGCTCAGGGGGGTGGCGCAGCTCAGTTTTCAGATTTATGCCACAACTACTTATTTTCTCCCTTATTTCCAAAGCACAAAGCTGACACCAGTTGCGCTCTGCACTTTGCAAACTGTGCAAAGTAAGTCACCCAGAGAAAGTCATCAGGAAGTGAAAAGTTTCAAACCACCTACACTCTCACCTGTTACCAAGACAATAAGCTCCTTAGAGAGAATGCATGGGGGCTGGGAAGGCAGCTTAGGGGGTCAGGTGCTTGCTGCACAAGCTTGTGAACCTGCATGGGGATCCCCAGGATTCAGGGGAAGCAGAGACAGGCAGTGGGGAACTGATTCAGGAAAGCTTTGCAAGTTCAGCCTCTGGCCTTGGTCAGCACAGGAGCCATCACACACACACACACACACACACACACACACACACACACACACACACACCCTTCCACACACAGGCACACCTAGGGGGAGGGACAACAATTTCCATTTATATGCACGCCTTCATCCATTCATCCATTTTCTTCTCCCGTGCTCCATTCTCATTCCAGGTTCTATACAGTAAATACAGTGAAATCTGGTAAAGCAGCTACCATTTACTAAGTCTACTGGGTACTGTACCAGAACCTTCAAAAATAGACATGATTATCTAGACTGTGAACTGGACTGAAAATGGTAAAAGTATATATGGGCAGTTATGGTCTCATCCCAATTCATACAACTGGAAAGTGATGGAGCCTGACTTGGAGGTGGCTGATTTAGCTATGGGCAGTTTTGAGAAAGCACCATAACTAAGCATTAGATAACATGCAGCCATTAGAAAATGCAGTTTGAGAAAGCAGCATCCAGCCAAGTTTAAACTCCACTTGCTGTATCTATAACCTGAACTAATCTCCTAGCCTCAAATTCGTCATCTGCAGAGCAGGGATAGAGATTAAACACAACAGTTTGATACCTGTAATACAGGCCACGCACTGGCAACTACTGACATTCTAGCTACAGGTGTGCAAGTCAAGAAAGCCTATTTCAGTCAGAAAATGACAACAGCTAGACATATTCTCCATTGGAAGCAATCAGGTTTGCCAAAGTTAATCAGATAAGTTTACTAATTCCATAACTCATTTAAGTAGAAGACCAGAGACTTATTATTTTAGTTGTATTTCTATGAAATGTGTAACTTTTTGTATATCACAAAACCTACCCTAATGTCTCATCTGACCATAAAAAGACATTTGCTTAAAGTCTAAGTATTGTAAACATGGTGTGTTATTACACTAGACAGAGAACAACTTTTTGTTTTGGAAGTAAACATTAAATAATGTATGAGGAGAAAGAAAGCATTATTTTAAGTAATCCACACTGAGTCCTTTCACCCTTCAAATCAGTTCATACACACTACTATCTTAGAGTGGATGCTGGCCCCACTTAAAATGAGATAAGCCTGCAAAGAGTTCAGGTTTTCCCTGTTTCCAACTCAAATCCATTTTCTGCTTTGGAGGCTTGTTGCGCACGCCCAATTGGCCAGGAAGAATGACACTGCAACAGGATCCTTCTGCACACGTTTATTCAGTCCTGTTTCTTCTTGTTTATATCTCCCTGTTTATATCTCCCTTGTTTATATCTCCCCCGAACCCTGGGCCTCTCACTCTTATATACTCTCAGTTCCCATCCACACACAGCAGGCCACGCCACCTCACCAGGTACGCAGCTTCAGCTAATCAGTGCAGCAGGGGCATATCTCCATCAAAATGGATTCACCGGTATCCTGGTACACCTGCGCAACTCTCAAGATGTTTGTGGTTTATATGAGGAAGTCAGGTGCAAATCATATGACTTAGCTGCAGTCCCTGGCGCCTTTGTGACTGCCGCCACACCCGCTCCTCACATCTCCCCCTTTTTTCTTTTTTGGCAGAGAGAATGTCTGTAGATAGCCCCCCGCAGCCATGCCCCTTACCCGTCCTTTGGAGACAAACAGCATTGGTTTGATCCCTGTCTTAGGTTGGTGACATGCCAAGGGAGTCTTATCACTGACTACCTCTCTATCATGCCAAGCCACACCTGGGGAGATTGTGTTTTGCTTGCAGCAGGTGCATCAAAATGCCAGGATGTTGATTAATCTATGGCCAGATCTTAATTGCTGCAAGCAAGCCTCATGGGTGAAGGTAGAGGTCTGATCCCCAGTGTGCAAGCATAGGGGCACTACACAAAACCATCCCTTGGACTCATCACCCAGAGAGGTCTTGGCCAGCTCCCGTGTCGTTTTTCCTGGGGGAAGGGAACTAGGACACTGAACCTTCATGCAATCAGACATGCCTTCCACAAGATGCCAACAGCAAGCTATCCTCTGTGCAGTGCTTAGCCTCGCACCCCATGACATAACGCAGCATATCTTTTAGAGCAGCAAACTGAATCTGAGGAGATTGTCCTGCCTCCACTGCAGCAAAAGCCTATGCTACCATGGCGAAAGTGCGGGCCCACACACGCTGCACCTAACACATGTGCCAAACACACAAAACACACACACTATAATATCCCGAGCTTATCCCTGTCCCGCAGGAAATAAACACAGGTCACGCCAGGTTCTTCCGTGGTTAGCTTTACTTCTATATCATATTGAAGTAGACAAGGAAGGCTCAGAAAGTGTGTGGCTTAAATACTTTTGGTGACGTGTCTAAACTAGGACTGGTAGCAACACCCATGATCCTCATGCACCCTGGGGATAGGTTAAAGCCCCCAGGGGTTGGGCAAAAGTCCCGGGAGACGGACTGGTGACTTTGGCAGGCTGTGCTCTTGCAGCTGTGCACAAAGAGGTTTAGCACCATCTAGTGGCGGCACATATATTGCAGCCCTTTACATCTCCCTCTCTATAATTTATTAAAATGAGGCTGGTCTAGGCCTCTGTAGTTACGTCCATCTGCTGTGGCCCCTGTTTTAGGTCGTTCCTCCAATGTCACAGCCTGACCCATTATTGGGTAACCCTATCACCACCGGGCCCCATTGTCTTAGGTTGGTCTGTGCATGAGGAAAGTTGCCTTTGGATACCACAGTGCTGTGTGACTATAACTGCTAAATGGCCTAGGGTGAACTCTACAAAAGAGGCCAGCCAAAAATGAATTAGTGGGGAAATCATGATCACCTTATCACATGCAATGAGGAAACCTCAGCAATGCGCGCGGGCTGATCAATGATCGTTGAGTTTCTCTCATCTCAATGCAATGTATCCACAATTTTGTGGGATGCAAAGACAGAGAACTCAGATGCCAACTAATTTTTGAGAATAGATAGCCAAATTTCAGGGGAGGTGCCTTGCTCTATGGCAGCAAGTGCTTGAGCAATTACCACCTTGTCACGTTTCTGTTGAGATCTGAGTTTGCATACCAGCCATAGAAGAAACACTAGTCCACAACACAGGGTTGCGCCAAACAGGCCCACTCCCACCCACTCTTTAAAATGTGAGAATGCAGAGGACATCCAGGAAGAAATTCCTTTAATTCCATCGATCAATGATGGGTCCACGCGCGTAGAATTAATCGTCATCACTGCTGCACGTAGCGCCTCAAGCTTTTCATCAAATCCTTCAGACCAGTTTCCTGTAAGAAACAAAGACAATTCTTTAGATAGATTAGGTGCATGTGTCCAATTTTCATATTGGACACTAGTAATACATAAGGCTCCTGATTTCTTATCACAGCCAAGCTGAGCCAATTGGAGCAGAATTTCCAGCCTTTCCTCCACCAGGTCAATGCGCTGGTTCACTATCATTAGCCCACCTTTTAATTGGGCACTGAGCACTGAATGTTGATCGATCGCCTCTGCCACAGAGGAGGACAACTGCTCGACAGTTGTACTTGACTGGACTGATGTTGCCATAGCAAATCCAGCAGCTGTAGCTGCCGCCGCACTGGCAGCCATTGCCACCATGACGGCTGCAGTGATACCAAAGTCTCGCTTTTGCCTGTGTAAGGTTATGGTGGAAGGGATCTCCACAGGGACAGGAACCCATCGTGTAATCTTGGCAAGCATTGCACGGCTGGCCCACTTAAGGCTCCAGCATTGTGACATCCAGCAGGTTTCATTAGTACAGGATTCAAAGGAACCATTAGAAAGAATAAACAAGAAAGGGGTGTACACACAAACTGGAGTAGGTAAATAATTAGTCTGCTTTATCAGTGTCTTATTAAATCCAGTGATTTCAGTAGTAGAATTTTGATAAATGGTTCTATCAGGTAACAGAACTTGATGAAACTGTGCAAATTTTGAAATACCACTAAAAATCGTTTTTCCAGCAGCTCCTCCTTGGAGGAAAACCAAGGGATTAAGATCTGTACAGCTACCATTAATCCCACAAAGTACCCATTTATGAAAAGGATGCATTCTAAAGTCCTGTATGAAAAGTCCCTTTTTCATAACATATTTCTGCTCTGGGTCATCTATCATGTTGGGAGAAAAGGAAAAGGTTTTACTCTGATCTGCCCAACGAGTGACAGAGGATTGACAATCAGACCAAGGCATGATCAGCCCTTCATCTTCCAAGCTACAATGAGGAGCCATTTTTGATTGATTGGGACGTTCTTTGCCTGAAAAGTTAGGTGGTAGAAATATACCATTAACCCAAGTTGCCTCATGCCAGAAGGTCCGATTTGTAAGGGTTATATGTCTGTTGGAAGTGTCTTGGGTTATTTTCACCCAACCTCCTCGATGCTTAAAAAACATACCCAAAGCTCGGCTGGTGAGTCTGATACAATTTCCTAATTCATAAATTTGGAAACAGAAAGAACCTTGTTCCCTTAAAGAGCGTTTTTCTCCCAGTGGTGCCCAGATAGGGTCAAATGGTAGGTATGGCAGGCCTGAAGTTTTATTGGTCGTAAAAAACTTGGGAAAAACATCTGTATTATGATGGACAGGCATGGGCTTAGGGAAAGCAGACAGAATTGCCCATCTATACTCTCCAAATATACTAGGAACCCAAATCCACAGAGGTAGCACGAGGACTAGAGGTAGTTTCCAAGGGATCCATCCGGGAGTCATCTTCAGGTGTCAGAATACTCCGTGTCAGTCGTTCCGGCAGCCAGAATGGGTTGTCTTCTTCCTGTGGGAAAACACAAACAGCTCCCCTGGATCTTATTAATATAGGATCCGGGCCTTTCCAGAGACCAGTCAAAACATCTTTCCATTTTACCATCTCTTTTGGCCTGTCAGGCTCTGAACAGTGACGTTCAGCCGCAGTATGGCCTTGAGCATCAAGATTTAAAAAATTAAGAGTGAAGAGTGCCATAGAAACAGCTACTCTTGGAACTGTGGGTAGAACTTCCTGGACTCCTCCCTTTTGTTTAATGAGGTAGGACTTGAGGGTGCGATGGGCACGTTCTACAATGCCCTGCCCTTGAGGATTATACGAAAGACCAGTCAGATGAGTCACTTCCATCTGGCAACAGAACTGTTGAAATTTTTGAGAGGTGTAAGCTGGTCCATTGTCTGTCTTAAGGAGTTTGGGTTTTCCCCAAGCACTCCATGCCTCGAGACCATGTTGTACAACATGAGAGGCTTTTCCACCTGTTAAAGGTGTGGCAAACATTACACCAGAGCAGGTGTCAATAGAAACATGTAAATATTGATTTCTCCCAAAGGAGGAAATATGCGTGACATCCATTTGCCAGACCTGTAATGACCTGACGCCACAAGGGTTTATCCCCACATGAGGGACAGGTAAAAATTCACAACAATTGTGACATTGAGTAACAATCTCTCTAGCTTCTTTTCTAGTTAATGCAAAGCAGCGACGTAAAGTCTCAACTGTCACATGAAAGTGCTTGTGAAATTCTTTTGCTGCTTTTACCTGGGAAGACAGAGCAACAGCTATAACCTTAGTGGCTTTGTCTGCTAAATCATTTCCCAGAGACATAGGACCAGGGAGGCCTGAGTGTGCCCTAACATGAGTAATATAAACAGGGAATTTTCTATTTAATAAAACAAACTGTATTTGTCCAAAAATATTGGCAACTCTGCTGGAGGGTTTTATTACCCCAGCTGTTTCAAGAATGTTAACTGCATTTACTACATAGGAGGAATCTGATACGATGTTAAGTGGTCCAGGGAATGCCTTAAGAACCTCTAGTACCACTAAACATTCCACAACTTGAGGTGAGGTCTCATTATATTGCTTAGTTACTATCTCATTATTAACCACATAAGCACCTATACCAGTTTTTGATCCATCAGTGTACACCACAATCCCATCTGTAAGTGGGTCCTTAGCTGTTACTTGTGGGAACACCATAGCCTGATTCAGGGCAAACTGTAAAATTGGATGTTTAGGATAATGGTTGTCAATCCGTCCTGAAAAGGAGTTGACTAAAACTGCCCAATCATCAGATGTAGCTGCCAAGGTTTGAACCTGTGCAGCAGTATAAGGTACAATTAGGATTTTAGGATCTTGTCCAAAATAAGTAATAGCTGCTTTTATTCCTTGAAGTGCAAGTTGTGCAACTGCATTAGGATACCAATCTATTATTTTAGCAGGAGATGCATTTGGATGAATCCATAATAAAGGTCCATTTTGCCACAAGACTGCGGTTGGCAACTGGGCTGTCTTAAAGACACACAAATCAAAAGGTTGTGACTCATCAATGCGTTGTAATTGAGCCTTTTGCAAAGCTTTTTCTACTGTCTGCAAGGCCTGATTTGCAGCACGAGTAAGGACTCTAGGGGAGGAGATATGAGACTCTCCTTCCAAAATGTCAAATAAAGGTTTTAACTCAGCAGAGGAAATCTTCAAAAATGGTCTCAGCCAATTTATATCTCCTAATAATTTTTGAAAATCATTTAAGGTGTGTAAATGATCTCTGCGAATCTCTAATCTTTGAGGAACAATTTTGTCAGGATAAATGAGTGACCCTAAGAAGGCTCCTATTTGAGCAACTTGCACCTTTTCAGTGGCTACCTGCAGTCCCCATTTCCCTAACGTTTTTATTAATATAGGATATGCTTCTTGTAATAACTGTAAATCTCTGTGACATATCAGTATGTCATCTATATAATTTATCGAAGAATCGATGGAAAATGATTTTTAACTGACTTAAGTGCCAATTGCACATACAGCTGACACATAGTGGGGCTATTTGCCATCCCCTGAGGCAAGACCTTCCATTGGTACCTGTGATCAGGCTCTAAGTGATTAATGGCTGGGATGGTAAATGCAAATCTTTGTCTATCTTGAGGACATAAAGGTATAGAGAAAAAACAATCCTTAATATCTATAATTATAATTTCCCAATTTTTAGGTAGGGTGGAGAGCAATGGGAGCCCTCGCTGAACTGATCCAAACAGGCGCATCTGTGCATTAATTGCTCTAAGATCATGTAATAAACGCCATTTGCCAGATTTTTTCTTAATTACAAAAATAGGTGTATTCCAGGGTGAGGTAGAGGGCTCTAAATGTCCTAAGCGTAGCTGTCCAGAGACCAGTTTTGTGGCTGCTTCTGATTTTTCAGAGGATAGAGGCCATTGAGGAACCCATACAATCTCCTCTGTAATCCATGGTATGGGCATGGAACCCTCAACAGCTGATTTTAGAAAAAAATTTAAGCCTTGTCTTCCTTTATTACCCTCTTGAGGAATAGGTTCAAGTCTACCCTGCTCTCTTTTCCCTAATCCCTTTCCCTCTTTATAGCCCATTTTCTTCATCATTTGAACAGCTTGTGGTGAGCACTCATTAGTCAAGGTTATTCCTAGTGCCTGTAAAATGTCTCTCCCCCAAAGATTAACTGGGAGTGGTAAGACATAGGGAGTAAACCTTCCCGTTTGACCTTCAGGTGCTTGCCAGCTCAGAGTGTGAGAGCTGATAGTGGGGCAGGACTGATAGCCTAACCCTTGCAAAGGATGTGATGACTGAGTAATGGGCCAAGCTTTTGGCCACCAGTGGGAAGAGATGATACTTTTATCTGCTCCTGTATCTAGAATCCCTTTGAAGTGTTTCCCTTCTATAACTAACTCTAAAGCTGGCCTGGAATCAAGAGGCATTATTAACTAAGCAGAATCATTTTCAGCAGAGCCAATTTCTCTAGCAGCTTGAAGGACACCAGGGGAGGGGGAGTAGCCATGTAGGCTTAGCAAGATTATTAGCTGAGCTATTTTATCTCCTTGTGCTATAGAAAAAACACCTTGAGGACAGGAACAAAGAACTTGAAGTTCCCCCTCATAGTCTTGATTTACGACTCCAGGGTGGATAATGAGGCCTTGTAAAGCCAAGGAGGCCTGGCCCAGTATTAGGCCAACACTTCTGGATGGCAGAGGCCCTTTGAAGTCAGTGGGAATGGGCTGCATCCCCATTGAGGGTGTCAGCATGAATCGAGTGATGGCACAGAGATCCACTCTTGCTGAGACTTCTGCAGCTCTGTGGACTGTAGTGTCCGCCTGTTGTGAGCTGGGATCCCATATGTTTTGGGGCCCTGAGACCTGGGGCCCAGAAACTCGTTTTTTGAATTGTCTTCACTTCTTTCTGCCTGAGGTCCAGACTGAATAAATCTGCCTCTGACGTCTTTAATTGAACGACACTCACTGGCTCGATGATAGCCTTTTCCACACCTGGTACATAGCCCTAGCACTTTCCCTTTTACGAGTGCCTGGCAGTCCCTTCTCATGTGCCCTGGTTTGCCACAGTTATAGCAGACCCTGTTATTATTATTTGTATCTGAACGCCTTTGTCCCTGCAGGATGGCAGCTGCTAACCCTGCATTAGATAAGGGGCCTCCAAGCTCACGGCATACCCTTAACCAGTCCTGAAGTCCTTTGCTCTTTCTGGGTGTAATTGCTGCTCTGCATTCTTGAGTGGCTTGCTCATAAATCAACTGTTCCACTAAAGGCATTGCCTGTTCAGAGTCTCCAAAAATTCTGCCTGCTGCCTCTGTCATTCTAGCTACAAAGTCTGAGAACGACTCCTGAGGATTTTGTATAATTTTTGTCAAGTATCTTCCAGACTCTCCCTTTTTGGAAAGTGCCTTCCACGCCTTAATGGCAGCAGTGGAGATTTGATTGTATGCTCCCCAATCATAATTCTTCTGATTATTAGCATATTGCCCTTGTCCTGTTAATAATTCAAATGTCCAATTTCTCTGATTGCCTTCAGCAGTGGCATTGACTTTGGCCTGTGTCTGAGAATCGTCATGCCACAACGCTTTCCACTCCATGTATTGCCCCATATTAGGGAGTGCAGCCTTCACTGTTGTCTGCCAGTCTCCTGGGGTCATGGCTAAAGTAGCAAATCTTTCAATTTGGGAGATAGTGAAGTTGGCACTAACTCCATAATTGCGAACCGACTCAGCAAGTTCTTTTATCTGAGTATACTCCACGGGGGCGTGTACTCACCCTCCATCTGCAGCTTCAAAGACAGGAAATGCCTGATATAATTTTTTCTTTTCCTCCTTTGAAAGAAAAGAATCAGAATAAAATTTCTCCACATAAGGTGGAGGTGTATTGAGACTAGAAGGCCCAGAGGTGGCCTGCTCTGTGTCTCAAGTAACTTTTAATTTTTTCTCTGATTTCTTCACTCGCCTTTCCTCTGGATGGTATCTTTCTTTTTTATAATGAGCTGCCTCATAATGTGACTCCTCTTCCTCAGAGGAGCTAAGCTCATCTGCTTTTAAACTATCAAGCTTCAAAGCCTCTAGTTCCTTTACCGGATAAAGGCTTTTCCTTTTCTGAACTTTCTCCTTTTCCTTTTTCTCTCCCTGAGGATTTATCCTCAAATTTTTCACTTCCTCTGACTCAAGGTCTCTGGAAGGTTTTTTTTTCTTGTGCACATTTTCCTTTTTTAGAGCTCTTAACCTTTCATACCACTCCGTTTCTGCCATACTGTCCTGTGCTTCTTCTAATATTGCCTGCCCTGTTATTATTGCTGGATGGCATCTCTCATCCTCCAGGCACGATCTCACCAGTTTCCATAATGGCATGGTCCCTGCCTTTAATTTCCTATTCTGTTGTTCCTTAGCTAAGTCTTCCCTTAATTTCTCCCAAGAGAAAAGAGTTAACGACCCTGAACACGCGTACCAAGGTGATATACGTTCTATTTCCCTAATGAACGTTTCTAAGGTTCTTGTAGAAACTTTTATCTCTCGCTGTTTTAAAACAGAGTGTAGAGCTGTAGTTACAGAATGTGAATTTCCCATACTGCTCCCTTATCTACGAGAGGTTTAAATATGAGACAAGCACTGCGGCTTATATACGTCCGTCTGACCGTGCTTAACAGCATTCAAAACTTTTTCTTTCAGCGCCACTTCTGGTGAGTGCAGGATCAAACCAGGAGAAATAGGGTTAACACAGTCAGCATGAGAACAAAACGCTTTTAGTGCCGCCTTCCAGTTAAGGGGAGGGATCAGAGTTACTTACAAGGATCCAGTATGCCCTCGGAGTTTTAGATCCACCGCGGTTCTGAACCTGCTTCGATTAGAAGGGTCTCCTCTGGTGTGCGTGTTGTTAAGGCGTTTTTTCCCCGGGTTTCGAGCACCAAGTATCCCGAGCTTATCCCTGTCCCGCAGGAAATAAACACAGGACACGCCAGGTTCTCCCGTGGTTAGCTTTACTTCTATATCATATTGAGGTAGACAAAGAAGGCTCAGAAAGTGTGTGGCTTAAATACTTTTGGTGACGTGTCTAAACTAGGACTGGTAGCAACACCCATGATCCTCATGCACCCTGGGGATAGGTTAAAGCCCCCAGGGGTTGGGCAAAAGCCCCAGGAGACGGACTGGTGACTTTGGCGGGCTGTGCTCTCGCAGCTGTGCACAAAGAGGTTTAGCACCATCTAGTTGTGGCACATATATTGCAGCCCTTTACACTATAACAAGCATACATCCCAGGGCTCTCATCCCCACTCATCTTCCCTGAAGCAAGGGATAGATAGCCAGAGGGGCTATCTCTTTAAGGGGAATTCAGGGATCAAAAAGGCATGTAAAAATTTGAACGGCATGTCGAGCTGGTATCAGCTTCTGGAACACCAAAAGGATTTCCCATCTCGGCTCCATCGTTTGTGCTTGTGGGACCATCCACCACATCCACAGGGGCAACTGGATCAGGAGCCTCATTCTTTTTTTTTTTTTTTTTTTTTTTTTTTTGGTTTTTCGAGACAGGGTTTCTCTGTATAGCCCTGGCTGTCCTGGAACTCACTTTGTAGACCAGGCTGGCCTCGAACTCAGAAATCCGCCTGCCTCTGCCTCCCGAGTGCTGGGATTAAAGGCGTGTGCCACCACGCCCGGCAAGAAGCCTCATTCTTGCAGCATTTCACCAATCTCTCTCGCACCCAAAGAGGTTCCCTCTGGTCCTGTGGAGACACACAAACAGACCCTCTCGCCCACATCAACACCAGATCTGGTCGATCCCCAGGGGGGATGGACACAATACCTCATGGTAATGAGACCATAACCTCAATCACCTGTGTGTCCATCTGGGGAGTCAATATGAGAGTCAAGTTTTCACTAGCTTCCCCTCTGTTGGGCAATGATTTTCACGCCCTTATAGCAATCTGATTCACCTGCTCAAACACCTGCAGTGGATATCCTGTTTGTTGTTGTGCAAATCGACCTTGACCAAGCAGCATATCCCTATCCCATGCTGGATTTCCTGCAGCAGTGTTAGCAGCTGCCTGCTCATTTGCAAATTCAATAAGGAAGGCTTTCCAATCTAAATACTGTCCAGGTGAAAGGCATGCCTTCACCAAGCCTGCCCAATAGGACGGCATCATGCAGTGTATATTCAAGGCCTCTACTTGAGCCACAGTATAGGAAGCAGTTAAGCTGTACGTCTGCACGGACTCAGCCAAATTCCTGAATACTTTGAAATCTAGAGGCTCATGATAGAGGCCCTGCTTGGTCGGTGAAAATAGGACACCCCAGCAAGGAGAATCTAACCTCTCTCCAAACCTCCGGACAGAAGGTCCCCCTATAGGTGGCTGCTGAGGAGGCATAAGGAGGAGGCACAGGAGCTAATTCGCCTTCCTCCTCCACCTCGGCTCTTTTGATTCGTCTTTTCTGTCCACCTGATAACACTGTGTCTCCTTTCTTTTTCCTTTTTCTTTTTAAGCCCTTCTCCTCTTCCGACATACTTTCTTGTTGCTCTATAAGGATTTTCTGACCTGTCTTGACTGCCTCTTGATTCAAACAGTAACAGAGTCCATATATCAGAACAAACAAGACCAAAACTATCAGACCTACCCACAAAGGGTCAATGGGAATAAAAAGCATAACTACACAGTGAGGATCTATTGATCACTACACTGAGGTTATCATAATTCCTTAACTTGTCCCAAAACCAGGAACCTTAACTTGTCCCAAAGCCAGGAACCTTTTGTTACCTTGTGCCTGCTTCCTGGCAACTTTATATTCGCCTCTATTTTATCCGAGGTCCTTCCCAAACTCCTGGGGTCGCAAGTTTCACTCACCGTGAACTTACCCTGCCTGCAACCACTGACTGCTGAAAGTTCTGAACGTGGTGGGGGAGTCAGTTCCCCGTACGGGCCACCAATTTTCACGTCTGCTCTCGACCAGAAAGAACGACACGACCACCAGTCCTTCTAACGGCAGTTTATTCAGCAAACTTCAGTCTTCATCTCTCTCACTTCATCTTTTTCCTCATCTTTCTCTCTTTTTTTTTCCTTTTTCCTTTCCTTTTTTTTTTTTTAATCACTGGTTCCTTTTATTTTTCCTCCCTTTTCTTTTTCTTAAAAATATCCCCCTTTAACCCAGGGATCAATTTGGGAGACTTACCAGTACCGTTCCCCAGCTGAAGAGTTCTGAATCCACGCCGGATCCTACTCAACAGTCTATTTTGCAGGAACACTTCATTACCACCATTCCCCAGCTGAAGAGTTCTGAATCCACTCTGAATCCTTCTCAACAGTCTGTTTTATGGGAACTTTTATTAACCGCTTCTTCCCCATGATGCAGTTCTGATAACACTGTGCAGGGGGTCTTTGCTCGTGCCTGAAGATGTTTCTTGTTCCGGGTTTCGGCACCACTTGTTGTGCGCGCCCAACTGGCCAGGAAGAACGACACTGCAACAGAATCCTTCTGCACACGTTTATTCAGTCCTGTTTCTTCTGGTTTATATCTCCCTTGTTTGTATCTCTCTTGTTTATTATCTCCCTTGTTTATATCTCCCCCGAACCCTGGGCCTCTCACTCTTATATATTCTCAGTTCCCATCCACGCACAGCAGGCCACGCCACCTCACCAGGTACGCAGCTTCAGCTAATCAGGGCAACAGGGGCATATCTCCATCAAAATGGATTCACCGGTATCCTGGTACACCTGCACAACTCTCAAGATGTTTGTGGTTTATATGAGGAAGTCAGGTGCAAATCATACGACTTAGCTGCAGTCCCTGGTGCCTTTGGGACTGCTGCCACACCCACTCCTCACAGAGGCTGAGTGAAGCCAGCCTGCAATTTGACAGAATGACCAAATCCAGTCTCTCTTTAATCTACTCAGTAACTGAGCTCTTGGGTAATCTCCTACACTGCATGGAAAAGCAGCTTTGGGTTCAACCACTATAAACTAAAATTAATCAGAGAGAGGCCATGCCAACTTTAATTGCAACTCCTATTTGCCAGGCTTTCCAACATCTGCCAGTATTACTGATACCTAACTGATTCAATACAATGAGAGAAGCGTCCTAACTTTATAAACATGGGCTGTCTTTTAAGGACATCACACACAAGTGTCCTTTCCACAGAGGGAATCCTACCTTTTTGGATGTAATCATTTTCATAAGCATTAATGATGTATTTTCAAAACACTGTTACTATCTTCCTAGTGCTTTTCAAGGGCCCTCATGGGGGAGGGGCTCTCATCCCCCTCATCCCCCACCTGCCTCATTAAAGGCATCAGTGCCACCTAAAGGCCAGGTTGAGAAAAGTGGACTAAAGCAATCTGCTCTCACTGAATTTGCTACAAAAGATTTACAAGCAGATCTTTGGGAAGACAGGAGAGAGGAAAGAAAGGGGACTAGGGTGAAGGAGAAGAACGGATACCCTAGCTCACTTCCAAGAGCAGGATGCTGAACCTAGTATTTTTCATTGAGTCTAGTCCTGACTGTGTAGGTCTACAAAGACAAATATTTTACAAGAAAGAATAATAGTCTAGTCCCCGACCCCACCCCACCCAGGCAAAGCCTAATAGTGAATGCTTTGTTCAAGCAAGGGGAAAGGATGTAATGACATAGCTTAATTTAAAAGCTCTCCGAACACCAATCTCTGGCACAAGTATTTTAAAATGTCTCCCTTGATCTTAAAATTCTGAGCAAAAGAAATGTAGTCATCATGCTACACATGTGTGTCTCGTTCTCCAGCTACCTTTTGTGAGTCCAGCTGGACGCACAAAGCCTACAGAGCTGAAAACACGAAACTCTGAATTCTGTTGCGGAGGTAAAGAAAATGATGTAAGTGAGGCTTTCTCAAGCTGTGGACAGCCGTGGTCTCTGGACTCACACAGCCTCTTCCAAGCCTGCTTCAATTTTCAACCCAAACTGCTTCCTTCTCGCAGTCCCTCTTCCCCAGGATCTGGAGAGCTCTCTGCTTAGTCACTCAATACAATGACTATGCAGGCCCTTTCCAGTTAAGAGCACAGGAGCTGATCATACTGTCAACAGGCACCACACAGGTAGCCCAGAATTGGCCAACAAAGACCTTTTGAACCTCAAAGAGACCATTCTCCACATCCCTCTACAGCTCTGCTCTTTGGCAAGTAGTGGGCACTGCCAGGCCTCCCAAGATGGCATGGGCACCCATGCCTAAGCAGCCTGGGGTCCCTGGATCTGCTCTACATGTTGGCTCAGAAGCCACAGCTGCCCCGTCGGGCTACTTCCGGAATAAGTTGGAGAGGTCCGCGCAGGGAGACCCATCACTCCGGGGCCGCAGAGCTCGCAGGGGTCGAAGCCGCCACAGACTCTGCAGCAGAAGTTGACCTCTCCGAGGATGGGAGCAAAGGACCTGAAACCCTGCGAGGGAAATGGGAACAGACAGGACTGTTCCCCAAAAAGGCCCAAGGTGGCCAAGCAGCATCTCCCTAGAGCAGGGAACAAAGGGCTTCTGTGTCGGGCACTGCTGGTCCGGCTGCGTCCGGCTTTGGGGGACCAGAATCTTTTCCCTGGTGTGGGCGCAGGCGGAGGGCACTGGGTATCGGGCACCAGGCGCGGAAGCCTACCGGGTGCCCAGGGTGCAGCGCGATCCCCGCGACTCTAGCCTCCCTCCCGGTGCGGGCGACGCTACCGCTCACCTCCTCGACGGCCGCCACGGTGTTGCGGCACTGGGCCGTGCGCGTGTGGTGAAGCTAGAGGCCATGGGCGCCTTGTAGTCCTCAAGGGTCTCGGCCACGAATTCCGACACAGAGATCTGGTCCGGCATCGCCAGGGCGCCGGGGCGCGGACTGCGGCCGCCTCAGTCGCCCAGGGCGCGGGCTTCGACCCCGCCGCCGCTCCGGGACTTGAACAAAGGGAAGCGCGGGCTCGGAAGTCGCCGCGGGGCGCGGGAGCCACCGCGGGACGCCCGGTGGCAGCAAGGGCGCGCGCAGCCCGCAGCTCTGCCCGCTGTGCTCCGGGAGCTGCAGCTATCAAGTCCTCTGCAAAGGAGCCCAGACGCGGGCGCGCACAGGCAGTGGGAACTGCGCGCCACCAAGCCGCTGTCCGGGACGCCTCCCGCGGAAAGGGGAGGGTCCGGCTGGGGAGGCGCAGAGGACCGCCCGGCGGGGCGGGGCGCAGTCCTAGCCACCAATCGGGTCGCCCGCCGCTAAGCGCCGCCAGGTAGCAGAGGCCTCAGGAAGGAGGGCTACGTGCGCTCAGGGCCTGTCAGTGGCTGTGGTCTTCTACGTTGCTTCTGCTTTCAGGACATGCTGGGGTTCCAGGGCGCGCCCTCTCCTGGGCTGCGGTGCCCGGCTCCCACCCTGCACCCGCCAAGACCTCTACCAACATTGCTCAGAGGGCATGGAGTGGAACCGGGGATACTGGCTTCCCGGCTGGAAGGGAGCCCACCCTTTTGCTCCCCAATCCCACCGTTAGCCTCAGAAACCCCTGAATCCCCCACCAGAACCTCAGGAAAGGGCCAGTGAGACAGTGTGGGTAGCTCGCCCCCTACAAGACAGTGAAATCCTCCAGGGCACTTTAGAGGGACAAGATGTAGGGACAGTTAGTTGGGGATGCAATGATAGGGACCATGTTCTGTCTGTGCTCCTTCTCACAGCCTTAAGAAGCCAGGGGTAAAGGCAGGTATTTTGTATAGGGAGTTGACCATGGTACAAGCCGAATGGGAATTCAAACCCATGACCTTCGACTTGGAAGAATACTCCAACCCCTATTAAGCATCCTGTTCCCTAAGCTTGTACAATTAGGGACACTCCCAGTTACCTGAAGACAGTTTTACAGTGCTAGGCCAGGCTTCACCCTGAGAAAATCATAGAATGCAGTGATGTTCTGTGGGAAGTGGGGGATACCCAAGAGAACCAGAGGTACAGATGGTTCTCAGAGAGTACTCCAACCCACAGCTGACTGAACACAGACACAATTGGGCCAATAAATCATCTGAATTAGGACATTTTCGTCTATATCTCATTCAGAAATTCTCAGCTGTATTTTATTTTATTTTTTTAAACATTTTGTGTTCATTTTAATGATAAAAAAGGGCACAGGATAAAAAAAAACCTTATATTTCACTTATATTGCATAACGAGCTAACCAAACTGGACATGGGGGATGAATTATAAAACAAATCATTTTATGTATCCTCCTAGGACTATTCTTCAATTAGACTTCTGTATTTCAAATAAGGGTGAGGTATAGTACACTAAGAGGCAAAAAAGAATAGTGCCAAAGTAACAGATCCCCAAAACCAGACCCCATGTCAGAACACATCATAGAGCAAACATTTATCAGATCAGAGCCTCAATGTATTTTAAAAACCCAGAGTTTCTGAAGACACTAGTCAAAAATCACACCCTCTAACTCCCCGAGGCAAGAGGTATGGTTACTGCTGCTGCCAACAATACAGCCTAGAGAAACTTTACAAAAACCTTTTGTGGGTCTGAAAAGAAGGGAATGTGAGGGACATTATAAGCCCAACATGGGAAATAAAAGTGGTCTCCTGCTGCCATAGGACAGTAGACCACTCCATCTTTTTAAGGCTCCCATGTACAAATATGCTGTATGAGGTAGCAGCTGAGGTCAGACATTATGTATGGCTTCTGGTATTTTACCAGCACTGCCTGTGAATAAGTTCAGCCTTCAAAAATAGCTGTGCCAGTGGGTAGCTTTTATTCCTGCGCAAGGCAATAAACTGCAATCCCAAAATTCTGCAACTCTCTGCCACTTTCCACCATTGTGAACATCCTTCCATTTAGTGTCTCAGGGACACACCTATCTCAGCATGTATAACTCAAGGGTATTGTGTTATAGTACAGGCTCTCCTTCACAAGGCAATTTTCTGATCCCTCTGCCTCTCTTCCCACCTATAAGTCCTTTTGTTCTTCTCTGAAATTGTAGACTATTCCCTGCGACTTTTCAAGGTTTTATTTTTGGAGACATGGTCTCTGTGATGCCTTGGGAAGTTAAAAGAAAGTAGTGTTTTTCCTTGACATAATATAGTACCAGTCAAACTAATCAATGTGTCTAACACACACAGACACATAGACACACAGACACACAGATACACTCACACAGAGACACACACAGAGGCACACATAGACACACACACACAGACATACACATAGACATATACACACACATACAAACACAAGGACACACACATACACACACAGACACAGAGAAACACACACATGAGACACACACACACAGAGACACACACAAAGGGATACACACACAAACGGAGACACACACACACAGACATGAACATAATTTAAGGTTTAAATGTTGAACAGGAATCAAGAGAACACAAACACAGGGGGACACACATACACACACAGACACAGAGAGACAAACACACAGACACAGACACACACATACACAGAGACACACACACACACAGAGAGACACACACACACAGAGAGAGACACACACAAAGGAATACACACACAAACACATACACACAGAGACACACACTCACACACAAACATGAACATAATTTAAGGTTTACATGTTGAACAGGAATCAAGAGAACACTACCCACTCTTTTGTATGTGGTGCTGAGGATTGAATCCAAGGCCTTGAACCTATAGGCAAGTGCTCGAACACAGTTACTACCCCAGCCCTCATTTACATATTTTAATGCATTGAGAAAAGAAGATGCTGATATTACCATTAGAGACACAGACACCACTAAGTTTATTTTAAAAAATACCTGAAAATCTATTTTTAAAAATAATTCTTGTTGGGCAAGGTGTCACATCCCTTTAACCCCAGCACTCAGGAGTCAGAGACAGGTGGATCTCTATGAGTTTAAGGACAGCCAAGTCTACAAAGTGAGTTCCAGGATAGCCAGTGCTCTATACAGAGAAACCCTGACTCAAAAACAGATAGAATAATTCTCAAGAATAAAATTGTCCTAAAACTGATTTGAGGCAATATACAATTTCACTTATCCCATACCATACAAACATTTATGTTTTGCTGTAAAATATAAATGCCTTTGATCATACAGTATTCTTGTAGACCTCACTAGGGGCTTGGTTTAAAATACATACCTATGTTAATTTTAAAGCCTGAGAAATTATGAATCCATATATATTTGAGCCTATATTTTTCATATAAAAGACTGTAGTCCTATTATTTTTCCCCTTGGGTGTACTCGTCTGTTTTTGTTGCTATAATATACCTGAGGTTGAAATTTTTGAAGAAGAGGAGGTTGGCTAGGATGTTGCCCAAATGGTACATTGTTAGTGCTTGTCTGGAGTATATGGAGCCTGTGGGTTCATCTCTACACCGGGAGATAATAAGAACAGCAAGGGGAGGGGAGAGGGGAGGAAGTTAGCTAGTGGTTTTTGAAGCTGCCCTGGTGACTTTTGTCAACTGGACACAAACCTAGATATAACTGGAAGGAGAATCTCAGTCACGGAATTGTTTCCATCAGATTGGGATTCAGACATGTCTGTATGACATTTTCATGATTATTAATTGGTGTAGATGGCCCAGTCCACTGTGGGTGGCACAATTCCTAGGCAGGTGAGCCTGGCCTGTGTAAGAAAGGCTAAGTAGATCAAGGAAGGCAAGGCAGTAAGCACCATTCCTCCACGGTCTCTGCTTCTGCCTCCAGTTCCTGCCTTGGCTTTCCTGAATGATGGTCTATAACCTGTAGCCCAGTTAAACCCTTTCCTTCCTCGAGTTCCTTTTAATCAGTGTTTTATCACAGCACAGAAAACAAACTAGGACAGAGGTGTACAGTGTAAGATCAAGCAGCCCATTCTATGTAGCTTCACGTAGGTGGTAGCATAATATTGACATTATTTACTTGTAAGATTGTTCACAGGCTGGAAGCCAGAAAAACAGACATCAACTCCCTACTTTAGAACTCACTTTAATAAGAACTAATGGAGGTTCCCAAAAAAATTCCCTTAATTGCTTCCAAGGATAGTACCCTCATTGCCCTAACTCCTCCTAGTCCCCACCTGAGCCCCACCATGACACCAAGGCCTAGGCTGCAATACGAGGACCATTAGGGGACAAACCACATCAGAGCAGTAGCAGAGAGAGAAAGGGTTTGTTATCCCAGAAGTTGGGATAAGCAAGAACTATGCATAAATTCATACAAGTTCATTTCAGATCAGTTTTTTGTTTTGTTTTGTTTTGTAGATAGGGTTTCTCTGTGTACCCTGACTGTCCTGAAACTCACTTTGTAGACCAGACTGGCCTTGAACTCAGAAATCCGCCTGCCCCTGACCTCCTGAGTGCTGGGATTAAAGGCGTGCGCCACCACACCCCGCACTTCAGATCAGTTTTACCACAGAGTGTTATTTTTAAAAACTAGGCCTTTGCCAAGTGTGGTGGCCATACCTTTAATCCCAGCACTCTAATGAGAAGAAACAGGCAGATCTCTCTTAGGCTGTGGCTAACCTGGGCTGCACAGTGAGACCCTCTCTCAGACAAGTGGATTATTTTGAGACTTTGAAGAGCTAAAAAGGTCTGGATAACGACTTGTAGACCTCTCATGACATCATCAGCATCCTCTCAACAGTGCTTCTGGGAGGTAATGGAAGCTAGCAGACAGGCCTTTGTTGGGCAAGTGTTACTAGATCCTTTCAGGGAAGAGAATACTGGAAGTCTGGCTTCTCTCCTCTCTCTGATTCCCCTCTGTCATGCCGTGAGCATCTCCCCTCCCCTGCATTCTTCCACCAAGATGTCTTGCCTCACCTACAGTCCCCAAACCAGCAAGACCAAAAGACAGAAACCTCTAATCCTGTAGGCAACATAAGCTTCATCCTTTACTCAATTCAGCTAAGGCAACCAAAGGAAGAAGGATAGAAAAGCCCATGCCTGGTGCCCAGTAAAATTGACTAACAGCCCATTTTCCAGAGGAATGTTCTGCCTCTAGTAATTCCCAAGAACCTGAGATTTCTCACTTTCCAGCCAAGGGAAAAGGTAATGTTCTCAGCTTCGGAATTTTCTGGAGGCTTGGCTGGTTTAACACAGACATTTCCAGTTTGCTTGCAGTTAACTTGTAAATGATTACTCTTGGAATGAAAGGTCTGGGTCTTAAAGGAACTTTGTGGTAAACAATGCAATAAAATAGGGACACCCACAAGTACCCGTGATGTGAACAGGGAAATGTCACTGGGACTTTCTCCTCCACCTCATAGAGTACTTACCCCCAGATAATGTTGTGAAAGCAAGCCATTTACACCCCAAGGTGAGAGAAGCCACATGTATGGGTCACTCAACTCACAGTTTGTGCTTTGGGGACAGAGGCAGGGAAGGATTTGGCAGCACACAATTATAACACAGATGGAAACTTAGATCTGGGGGTCAGTTTTTTGCTGGTGTGCCCAAAGACTAGAGAGGGTGTCAATTCCCTTGAACTGGGGTTAGAGATAGTTGTTCTGTTTTGGTTTTTTTTTGAGACAGGGTTTCTCTGTATAGCCCTGGCTGTCCTGGAACTCACTCTATAGACCAGGCTGGCCTCGATCTCAGAAGTGTCCCAGTGGTGGCATGTGCCACCACTGCCTGGCCAGATAGTTGTAAGCAACCATGTGTGTGCTAGGAGGAGCAACAAGTACTTTTAACTGCCAAGTCATCTATTTCCACCCTACCCCTATCTTTAAAACACACTCACAGGCATGCACACACATGTACAAGTGTACACATATACATGCACACATACACACACTTTTTAAAGTTCTTGTGATTATTGTATGTGGCTGTTTTGCTTTCATGTATGTCTGTGTACCACATGCATGCAGTGCTCTCAGAGACCAGAGAGGGCATCACATCCCCTGGAACTGGAATGACACAGGATTGTAAACTTCTGTGCTGGAAGTTGAACCTGCTCTCAACCTCTGAATCTTCCCCCCTTTAAAAGGTATTCTTCCACTGAGATATGCCCTAGATGTGCTCATGTCTACACCACGAGTCTCTGCTCTAGTGTTCACGATCCCATTATCCATGTTTTGTGTTTGTTTCTGCAAAGAAAGAAAATACCTTAGGAAGCTCATCCTTGGGCCCAGACACTTGTATTTGTTCTTATTTTTTGAGACAGGATCTACTTTGTAGCCTGGATAGCCTGGAATTTTCTTTTAGACCAGGCCGGCTTCAAACTCACAAATATTTGCCTGCCTCTACATTCCCGAGTTCTGGGATTAAAAGTAAGTGCCACCATGCCCAGTTTAGGCCTCAACATTTGAAAATGTGTGTTTTCTGGGTCACCTTTAGGACTGACTTTAGAAAATGAATGACAAGCAGATCTATCCTCAGCTTATTTTACAGAACAGTACACAAAGACTGTTCATTTTGTCATTTTAATAAAGTCTGTAGACTCTCCGTGCGGAAATAAAGTAGACAGTCCTAGATAAAGGAGCCTTAAACTGGAGTCTGTGGGGGCTACTCAGGTGAGCCGTGCCACACAATCAGGAAAGCTGGGTTTGGGAACTTGTGTATGTGGTAGAAATACTACATGGTGGTATGTCACTGTGCATCTCTTCCCATTTCCATAGTCTGGCAGCTTGAAATTGCTTTGTAGGAGTATTTACACCAGAGAAATGGGCAGCCGCTGATCATGACTGGACTTCTTGCTTAACTGATTGTCTAAGCCAAACAAGGCAGCAGAGTGTTGTGACTTTGTTGAGGATTGTATTCACAGGCAGGCACATCTGAGCCACTACATTGTGAGTAGCAAAGATGTTTGTGCAAAAACGCTGCCAATCCTCTATGTTATAGCAGGGAGGCCACAGGTGTCATGGGCAGAGGAAGTTACACCAGACATCTTTACCAGCCTTGCTTGCTCATTAACATAAACAAATGCCAAATGACATTGATGTCAGAAAGAGACTCATCTGTCAATGACAGCAGCTACTTCTTTGCTGATTGAGCTGGATAATAAGCATTTCTTCTACGTCTTATTTTGTCCAGGCATGGTTAAACTGCAGACTGGGTATTTTGTAAGCACTTGGCAAAAATCAATGGAAGCATGTATGAGAATCAATAAGCTACATGGGCTCACTATAGAGTAGCAGATATCTCTGAATCCTTTGCAGGATGTGTGCTGTCCAGTCTGTAAGTTAGCAAACATAAAATAAGTGTATTTATGGATATACACACACATCTATTTTCAGAGATTAGCCTTTCAGTATTTAACAGCCCACTTTGAATACAATTCTATCTTTCCTGCCAATGGGCTGAGCAGTGGCCCTCCCAACTCTGATTCATGCTCCTGGAATTAAATACATATGGGATTAAAGCCCTGATATGCTGAAATGCAAGCAAATGCAACTAGTGTTAAAAATATTATTTGTCTTTCAGTAATTAAGGGAATGCCATTTGTTGTTTTCAAGCACTCAGAATAATACAAACAAGTGCCAGCAAAGGGCGGGGTTTGTTTTCATGGGAAAACAAAACAAACCAAAGAAATAAGAGTTTAATTAAAACTCCATATGCAGATAGCTTTTGCTAAAGCTTTTAAAGAGTGCTTGCAGTACTTTATTTTTTTCTTAGATCACAGCAGTCTCTTCATAGCTGGGTGCAGTGGTGCATGCCTGTGATCCCAGCACCTGTGAGGGTGAGTGGGAAGCTAAGGAATTTGAAGCTACAAATTCCGGGCAGCAGAGCTGATTTGAAGCCAGACATAGTAAGATCCTATTTCTAGAAAACAAAACAAACAAAGAAAAAAATCCCTCTTCCTTCAGCGTGTGGATGCATTCATAGGTTTCTCTCCCTCTTTTTTAAATGGGGCAGCCATTTCTCCAGTGTTTTCCTATTGTCTATGAAATAAAAGTGAAGCTCTTGATTCTACTCTAGCCCATCCCCAATCCTTCTCCCAGCTACCCTCTGACCTCTAAGCACCTCCAAACCCTGCCTGCATGTGTAGGGGCCTTCCACTAAGAATAACTTTGACAGGTTCTGTGGGACTCAGACTTGAATGACTGGGAAACTGTTTTCATTACACATTTCATAACATGTGCATAGTATATAATATGCTGCATAGCCTCCTAACAGGAACAGATGACCATAGCTGAGTGATTTTTCTCATCAGCCAGGAAAACACTTCCTTATTCAATGTTCTCCAGGCCCTTGGGACTGAACTTGAGCACCTGTTTCCTTGCCCCTGTTGGTGAAATTGTGGATGTATGCAGTGGACAACCCAGCGATGATCAAGCACACCCCCATAATGGCGAGGCCAGGGAGAATCTAGAACCACAACTCCACACCATTACTCACACTCCAACATGTCACTGGCTCCTCAGAGGTGACCCGGCTTTACCTCTCTTCCATTGAGAAACTTACTTACCTTTTCTTTCTTTCTTTCTTTCTTTCTTTCTTTCTTTCTTTCTTTCTTTCTTTCTTTCTTTCTTTCTTTCTTTCTTTCTTTCTTTCTTTCTTTCTTTCTTTCTTTCTTTCTTCCTTCCTTCCTTCCTTCCTTCCTTCCTCCTTCCTTCCTTTCTTTCTTTCTTTCGGTTTTTTTTTTTTTGAGAGAGGGTTTTTGTGTATAGCCCTGGCTGTCCTGGAACTCACTGTGTAGACCAGGCTGGCCTTGAACACAGAAATCCATCTGCCTCTGCCTCCCAAGTGCTGGGATTAAAGGCGTGTGCCACCATGCCCAGTCTGAGAAACTTTCTTGACCACACCATTCATTCACCTGTAGAGAGTTGAGAAGTTGCAGCACTCACCCAAGAGCCCCACACTAAAGCATCTGCAGTACACTAGACCTGCTCAGCAGAGAGTGTCAGCCACATCCTTGAGACTTCAAGCTGCCCTTCCCTGCAGCTCAGAGCGCCCCTCTGTGTTTCCCCACTGAGAGCAGCTCTGCTCCTCATTGGCTTCCTGTAGGACAGGCTAGCTAGCTTCTGACCCTGGAACATTGTTGTGAGCTTCCTCATCGTCACACACCTTCATACCCTCGCACCAAATCCTTGGCCTGGAACACTTTCTTTTTCTTGACTGCTTGGGAAGTGTCTTGGTCATCTTTCAGAATCAACCCCAAACCTGAGCCTGAGGGTCCAGCTCTTTTCAATTCTTTCTCAGCCTGTCTGTGCAAAATTGGTGGTCTTGGCTACTCTCCTTCCTTGAAGCATTAGACAGAGAATCTGTAAGGCAGCAGAAAAGAAACAGAGCACAGCACAGCACTAAGGTCTTGGTGCATGGGGGCAGCGGGGAGGGACATCGTCTTGGAGACTGGGAAGAGGAAAGGGATGAGAAACTGTTGGAGGTTAGACCAGGAGGGGGATAATGACTGGACTGTAGAAAAAAGAACTATTATTAATAAGAATAAGAATAATAGATCTTGGTGCACAGTGAGACGCCTACCACCCTTTTCTCTGCCTGTCTCCTTCCTCACTGACATGTGAAGTGATTGGTTTTTGGCCAAATATTGAGTCCGACAAGGTGAGAACACTCATTTCACTGAACTTACAATACATCTCAACCCCAATCTGTTCTAGAAGCTTCCATTATAGAACAATTTGCACTTATCGCCAAAGCATCTGCTTCTTAATATTTATTTATTTATTTATTTATTTATTTATTTATTTATTACATGTAAGTACACTGTAGTTGTCTTCAGACACTCCAGAAGAGAGCATCAGATTTTGTTACCGATGGTTGTGAGCCACCATGTGGTTGCTGGGATTTGAATTCAGGACCTTTGGAAGAGCTGTCAGCACTCTTAACCACTGAGCCAGCTCACCAGCTCCAGAATCTGCTGCTTGATGCTCACCTCTTTTACTCAGCTTCAGGGAAGCTCTAAAATGGGGCAGACACAGAGTAGGACCTCCATAAATTTCATTTGCCTTTTTGAGACTGGGTCTTTCTATGGACTCCATAACCATTACTAGAAAACTAATTGCATGGCACCACTTAGCTTTTGGAAGGCAGAATGAGAGGCGACATGAAATCCTTACTGAGAAAGCCATTGGTCTGCCATCTGCCAAGACAGAATGGGGTCTTCACCCATGATAAGTTAGGCCAGCTGCTCAAGTAGTCTGGGAAACTTATTTACAGAGGAATGAACATGCTGGATGGGAGGGTGGTGATTGGACCACCTTGCACTTCCCCACACTGCCCCCAATCAGACACAGTAACTTTCCAGCCTCCTCCTCCTCCATGTTGGAAGCCTAAGGCTCAAGATGACAGCCATGAACACAGTTCCATATGAATAAAGGAACTCCTGCCTCAATCTGTGGTGTGCCAACTGTGGTCTGGAGAGCAGCAGCTGCCTGGGAGCCTGGTAGAAATGCAGAACTCACTCCTACCAAGACTAAGGGAGACGTCGAGCTAACTCGTTTGCACGTAACCTTTGAGAGATGTTTTTCTAGCTTACACAGGGATACACCAAAAACAAGGACTTTGTTTTCTCATCTTGTCAGACGGCTACAATTTCAAAGCGTGCGAACTCTATTGTACTATTAGGATTTAATCTAAGAAAAATCAGAGGTTTGGGTCTCTATCATATGAATGTGTCATTTTGAAGTTGTGTGCATGTGTGTGTTTAGGCTCATGTGTCTTCCAGGCAAACCTGGAAGGGGATGAGAGGAAGGGAAAGAAAGCAGGAGACCAAGCAAATTTGTCCAGGTCTTGTTTATTATGCTGAGGTGCCTTATTTTTAAAGCATACATCTCGGGGAGTAGGGGAGGGGTTGAGGGGGAATTTTACAAAGAACAAAGAAGCGGGCATCTGCTGACATGGGGGGCGAAGTCAGGCACCAGGCAGCGGGCACTCTGCATCTTATCTTCAGAACATAGATCCTCCTTGACAGCCTTGGGTCTCAGGATGGGCTCAGGCGTAACTCCTGTCCTTGGATGGCATGGGAGTTCAGGAAGAGATAGGGAAGAGGGGACTATAATTCAGCTTTTACAGCCTCAGGTGCCAGGAAGGGAATAGGGAGGAGGGGGTGATAACCAGCTCCTAGCAAAGGCCATTTCACCTAGGGAGATTGTGAAGGGCTCACTTTCTCATGGGATGGTCTCTGACAAAAGCTGGTGCTGCAGACATTGGCAGGCACTGACTGCACAGGGCCCTAGAACCTTCTAGAGTGTGGTTTTTCATATCTGCAACTAACACAACTGTCCTTTCACTTTAAAAACAAAGAAAACTTGACTCTGGGGAGATGGCTCAGCAGGTAAAGTGGTCACTGCTTCAGCATGGGGACCCCTAACACTCGGGTACAAACTGGGTGTGGCAGCTTTTCATCCCCTTGTTGATAGACAAAGGCAGGAGAATCCCAGGGACCCACTGCCCAGCACTGTAGCCAATTGGTGAGCGTCAGATTGAGCAAGAGACCCTGTCTAAGATTAACAAGACAAGAGGGCAGGGGAGCAATGAAAGGGGATATCCAACAATCTAATGTTGACAGTACTCCAAAAACTCACACACATGCATACACCACACACTACACACACACACACACACACACACACACACAAATATTCCTTTGGCTGCTTGAAGAGAAATGATTTCATGGGTTAAGGGTGGAGCCAAAACAGATGGTAAAGCAGTTATTAGTAATAGAAAGTCGGATTACATCCACCTTTTAAATTAATTAGCATCTTGCTGCCTGGTTGTCCCCACAGAGACATCCTCTATGTGACCCTGGCAAGTCTCTAACTCTTTCTGAGCCCTGGTTCTTCCTTTGAGAGGCTAGGAAACTTGGTTGTACAACACACAGAACTGTGTTGTACATATAGTAAATGTTCCATAAGGGGGCTCAGGATTATCTATTATACTGCTACAGAAAGTGATTCGCCTAGAAGCACAGCAGACTGTAGACACAGCATCTTTTCTAAACAGCCCTGGGAAAGCTGTTTCCCTTTGCCACCAGGTCCAGGCTCTTTACCCCCCACCCCCACTCTGGGCCCAGGACCAGGACACAAGATCCTCATGGGGAAGGTCAACTGGGATCTTTGGGTGCGTTTTGGGTGCGTAGATGGGCTGATGGCTGTTTGGGAAAAAGCAGCTGCATTCTTCATGTGTTTTCCCCATCAGAACATGTCTGCTTCATTCTCTTTTAAAGGGCACCCATGAGTCACTTAACAGGAACAAAAACGTCTCAGTCTGTGACTTCCCAGGTGATTCACCTTCAACTGTGTGTGTGCATAGAATCTTTAAGATCTGAAAACATGCCCCAGAGATTCCCACAGGCACCTGAAAGCAGGGCCTGTCCTGACAGAGCATTTCAGAGGTGACATCAGAATATTCAGCATCCTTTACTCACAGATGCCATCTGGCAGGGAAGCAGTCATAGGCAGCCTGCTTGTTCTGTCAGGGAAGAAAGACAGACATAATGTGTTTCCCCAGGCTAGCTCGCTGGGTAAGACACAATGTGTTAAGACGGGCAGTGGTGGCACATGCCTTTAATCACAGCACTTGGGAGGCAGAGGTAGAGGCAGGCTGATTTCTGAGTTCAAAGAAAGCCTGGTCTACAAAGTGAGTTCCAGGACAGCCAGGACTATACAGAGAAACCCTGTCTCAAAAAAAAAAAAAAAAAAGACACAATGTATTTCCCCAGGCTAGCTCACTGTTGGAGAATCATGCTCTCAGATGGTCTCCACTCTTTTGGGGGACAACACTCCACTCACTCCCCAGGATTAATAAAGATACCTAAGGCAGATGGGATGAGAGGAGATAGAATAAACTCCAGACTGTTCCCTGGGCCTCTGATACCTTCACCCTATGTATCTCAAACAGGCTTCCAGTTGAGGGTTCCCTGGTCACCTGTTCCATACTCCACTCGATTGTGTATTGGCTGGGAGAGCCCAGAGGTCAAGAGCACAAGTTGGATGCCGGCTTTCCTCACTGACCATGTGATCAGACCCTGTTTCAGGGTTTCATGAAAAGCATGGTCCCTTATCTGATACAGAAGAAGCCCAGAACAGACGTTACATGCTGTTCTCAAGAGCATGTTGTCCTGGCTGCCTCTACCACCACCACGAACAACAATTTCTTCCTCCTGTTCTCAGAAATTGGACCTCATTCTCTGCTCCCTAAGGTCATGTGGATGCTGGTTACCTTATGTCAACTTGACACGAGGTAGAGTCATCTCGGGGACAGGGTCATACCTCCATTGAGAAAATGCCTCCTTCTGTAAGGCAGTTTTTTAATTAATGCTTGATAGAGAAGGCCCCAGCCCATTGTGAGTGGTAGCTTTCCAGGAGCTGGTGGTCTAGGGATTTATAAGAAAGCAGGCTGAGCAAGCCATGAGAAACAAGCAAGAAAGCAGCATTCTTTCATGGCCTCTGCATCAGGCTCTGCCTCCAAGGTCCAGCTCGGTTTGAGTTCCTGTCCTGACTTCCTCTGATGATGAACTAACTACAGTGCAAGTGTAAGCCAAACAAACCCTTTCCTCTCCAAGTTGCTTTTAGTCATGGTGTCCTAACCAGGACAACCTGTGATCTCATCTCCCTAAAACCATCAGGACAATAACACAAGCGTCTGTGCACGGCTTACTGCACCTTCCATTCTCTGACCCACTTGCTCATTCTTTCACTTACTTACACATTTGTTCACAACACTGCAGAACACACTGAGGCCATTGCCTTCCAGGTACTGTGTTCATCCAAGGCAACAGAGCTATGGAATGTCCCTATCTCTGTCCCTTAGAGCTGAGGGGACACATTCAAAGGACAAACTGTTATCAGTAGGATGGGCGATGGAGGGAGCAGGGCAGTAACCAGCAAAAGTGACCTGGATGGAGGCTGAGCCAGGATCCCAGGAATCTCCTAGAGAGTGCCCTGAAGTTCTGGGGATGCCCATTGACTCCCTCAGTCTTCCATATCTCATCCAAGGACCAAAGAACTATAATCTGTGCTCTCTATTTGGCACAAGCATCTTCCCTATTGAATCTTGCTGGCTCTTCCAGCCTTCCTGCCTTTGCTCCCTCATCCTCACAATGGTCCATGCCCTCTGAGACTCACCCAGCCTAGTATAGAATCTTTCATTGCTTGCTTCCTTATGTTTCCTTGGTCCTTTGTCTGTCTCCACCAGAGTGTGAAATCCCTGGGGGAAGGGACTGTGTCACTGGTGTCTGGATCCTGGGAGCTATGCAGCCATTGTAAGGAGAGTTCTATTCTCAGGAATTACTGACCCAATGGCTAAGTGGTCTGGGGGCAACAAGATTACTCACTGCAGGTTACCCAGTTTGTTCTGGCTAAATCAAATCTTAAAGAGCAAATAATCCAGCCTTGGACTCAGTTTTTGTTAATGTCCCTGAATCCCTCTTGAGAAATGCAGTTTGCTGGGAATTTGTTGTTAGTCAAACCAGTGTGATTTTCACACTATTGTTTTTTTTTATTTGTTTTTATTTTATTTATTATTTTATTTATTTTTTATTTATTATTTATTTATTTATTATTTATTATTTATTATTTATTATTTATTATTTATTTTATTATTATTATTTTTATTATTGTTTTTATTTGTGCCAGGAAGCCTAGGCACAAATATCTCAATGAACAAGTCCTGATGAAAAAGGGACTCCTGGAATCACCTCTATTTGAAGATATATCTGCAGTCCATCCTAGTATGGTGGATTGAAGGAGAGTGGCCCCTATAGTCTCATATATTTAAATCCTGGTTTAAATAGTTGATGTAACTGCTTGGGAAGGAATAGAAGGTGTGGATTTGTTGGATGAGGTGTGTTATGGGGGTGGGCTTTAAGCTTCAGAAGTCTCCTGCCATTCCCAGTGTT
Source organism: Mus musculus (assembly GCF_000001635.26). Lineage (NCBI taxonomy): Eukaryota > Metazoa > Chordata > Mammalia > Rodentia > Muridae > Mus > Mus musculus. Next base: position 22,289,435 of record NC_000078.6, read on the forward strand.
TCTTCTCTGCCTCTTACTTGCAAAATCAAGACGTGATCTTCCAGCAGCTGCTCAGTGTCCTGTTGCCATCCCTTCACACTACCAGCATAGCTTCCAACCCTCTATAAGTTGTCTTGGTCATGGTATTTAGCACAGTAAGAGAAAGGTAACTAAGGCCCTCTAACAGCCAGCAGTGACATGGCTGCCAGGCCCAGTGACTTGCACCTGCAGACTCAACACTTGGGAACCTGAAGCAGAAACATTGTCACAAGTTCAAGGCCAACCTAAGCTACATGAGGAAGTCCTCACAAGCCTAGCCTGGCTGCAGAGTGTGACTATCTCAAGCAAAAAAAAAAAAAAAAAAAGATGAAGCCTGGAGAATCTATTGCTATAGGTGAGACACTGCACAAATTCTGGGGCCTGTCTGCTTTCATCTCTGCAGAGTAGGAGAGCCCAGGGAAAGGATAAAATCTAAAATTAACCAAAGATCCTAGGAATCCCTGCCCACCACATATCCCTGTGCTCTGGAGCAAAACACTTCACATTCTGGCATTTCTCCAGCCTAGGATATGCTTGTTAAGCCAACTACACGGGATGCTGATGGAGGAGGATTGCAAGTTCAAGGCCTCTCTAGGCAACATAATGAGCCTTATTTGTCTTATTTAACTCAAGATAAATAAAAATGAGCACGAGGGTATAGCTCGGGGGTTGTGTACTTGCATAGTGCACATGAGGCCATGCTTTCATTTCCTGATATCACAAAAAGACAAAAGTGCTTGGATTTCAATTTCCTTTTCTGTAGCATGGATCGAGAGTCCTGTGAAGTAAGAGAAAACATCCATGCAAAGTGCATGTAATGACAACAGCTTGCTGTTCCCCTGGGCTACTGTGGCAGACAGGGCCTCGTTCCTCTAGCAAATGGCCTGTTCCCCAGGCTATGATCACTCAGCTCCTGAGAGCCAAGCATGGTGCTCACCAAGGGCCTCTGCTTACTCTGAGCCTCTTTACATCCTCGTGCTTGTGACTCTAAGTTCATGATATTATTATGCATCTGTAGGCAGTAAACCCGTGGTGTAAATAGAGTTATATAGAAGCAGCAACTTCATCTTAGAGCTGTGGTTCTCAATGCTGCGACCCTTTAATGCAGCTCCTCACATTGTGGTGACCTCCCACCCACAATCAAATTACTTTGTTGGTGCTTCTTAACTATGATTTTGCTATGTTATGAATTTATTTTTTTTTTTTTTTGGTTTTTAGAGACAGGGTTTCTTTGTATAGCCCTGGCTGTCCTGGAACTAACTTTGTAGACCAGGGTGGCCTTGAACTAAGAAATCTGCCTGCCTCTGCCTCCTGAGTGCTGGGATTAAACGTGTGTCACCACGCCTGGCTTATATTATGAATCTTGATGCAAGTATCTGATATGCAGGATATCTGATTAGGGGTTATGACCCAGAGTTTGAGAACCACCACCTTACATGAAAGAACGTGGACAGCTGTCTTTGAGCACTGATCATCCCTGCCACCTCTCCATTCATCTCTCCATCCATCTCTCCATTCATCTCTCTAATCATCTCTCCATTCATCTCTTCAGCCATCTCCGCCAGTTCTTAGACATTTATTTTAACTGTAAATATACATTTACTCATCTGGTCAGTGTATTACCATGGCAATAGCAAAGTAACTATGGCACTGTCTTCTTTCCACAAGCGGTCATGGCCCTGGTTCCCCATTTGACACTCCAGAGTGCTCACAGCGAGGAACACTTCCTTTTTGTCCCTGCAAGGAATTCTCCCATACTGAAAACATTCAGATGACTCAGATGAGAGTGTACTTTTGAAGTGAAAGATAATGTTGAAGAACAGGAGAGAGGACTGGAGCTATGGCTTAGCAGTGAGGAGACACTTTTTTTTTTCTTTTTTTCTTTTTTTTTTTTGCTCTAGTGGAGGAACCAGGTCCAGTTCCCACATCCATATGGCAGCTCACAACTGTTGCCATTCCAGATTCGATGAGCAAATGTGCTCTTCTGGCCTCCACAGGCACCAAGCACACACATGGTGCACATACATACATGCAGGCAAAACACACAGACACATAAAGGGTTTTTTTCCTTTAAAAGAGAGAGAAGGAAAGAAAATTAGCAGCTTTAGTCTCATATTTTTGTCTCTGTCTTCCAATGAGGAAACAGACTAGGGAACAAAGCGTGGCTCCACCAGTATCCAGATGCTAACTAGATGCTAACTAGCTGTCATGGCTGGCCTAATGCAGTGGATGCACTTGGCTACTGATGAGTCATATGTCTCTTGGGGCATCTGCATGGCTGTAGCTTTGAAACCCATCTTCCCCAATGCTGAATTAAGAGCTCCAAGATGGATCTAGGTCCTATTTATCCATGGCAGGTTTTCAATTAGTTTCCTTTTTTGAAAACTCATCATAGCAGCTTGGGCCATTATCTTGACATGAATCTTCAGAGCACTTTCTTTCTAAAAGGAAGACTTGTCAAATGAAAGTATCTGTGAAGACGGTTCTGGATGTTGTCAGCATAGGAGAGTCCTTTGTGGGGAGGAAAAGGAAGTGGTCTTCAACTGACGTGTCAAATGACAGAAAGGTGTCATGACCTAAGAAGACAATGTATTAGTTACGTTTCCATTGCTGTGATAAAACATGGAACAAAAACAACTTAGGGAGGAAAGGGTTCATCCAGTCTACAGTTTATTCTCCATCTTTTTTTTTAAACAGATTTATTTATTTTTATATTTATTTATTTATTTATTTATTTATTTATTTATCTCTCATATGTAAGTACACTGTAGTTGTCTTCAGACACTCCAGAAGAGGGCATCAGATTTTGTTAAGGATGGTTGTGAGCCACCATGTGTTTGCTGGGATTTGAACTCAGGGCCTTCAGAAGAGCAGTCTTAACCACTGAGCCATCTCACCAGCTCCCTTATTCGCCATCTTGAAGGTCAGTCAGGGCAAGAACTCGAGGCAGGAACTTGGGGGAAGAACTGAAGTGGAGACCATGGAGGAATGATGCTTACTGACATTCTCCCTTTGGTGGTAGTTTGCCTTCTTATACACCCCAGGACCCTCCATCTAGGGATGGGACTGTCGGGCCTTTCAATCAATCACCAATCAAGAAAATGCCCTACAGACTTGCCACAGTTAAGTCTGATGTGGGCATCATCTCAACTGCGGTGCTGCTTCCCAGATAACTCTAGCTTATGTCAATCAGGACATTTGGCCCCTGTCAACTTGTTACACCAACACTACTATTAAGCCAGAACTCTTCCTTCCTTGTTTATCCTCAATATTTCATATATTAATGTCAATATTACAGCATGAATAACTTTAAAAGTCCAACCATCTTTACATTTTCTGAGACTTTTAGTCCAAAGTCTTTTTAAAAATACAGAATTTTTAAAAGTTCAATGTCTTTAAACTGTGGACTCCTGTGAAATAAAAAAAAATTATAATATTTTCTCATTTCATGAGGGAAGACCCAGGGTGTAGCCATAGTCTGAACAAAACAAAGCTAAACTCCAACCATGCAAATAACTCAGTCCCCAGTGCCTGGCACTCATGATCTTCTGGGCTCCAGAGATTCTATGCAACTCCACTTCTTGAGTTCTGACATTTCTAACACACACAGTTCAACTCAACTCATAGGCTCAGGCCAGCTCCACTCTACAGCCTCTGCTCTCATGTGCAGTGACCTCACCCTCCTGACATCTGCATCTGCTGGGGGCTCTAAAAGCTGGACCTTCACATAGCCTCCTGGTCTCTCTTCAGGGACCCTGACACTGACATATGGTGCCAAGCCTCAGACTCCCTCCATGGCTCCTTCAGTGTTTGGGTTCCCACCACAGCTGAGGCTGCACTTTCACTGATGACCTCTGCTGGCCTCTCAGAGTGCCAAGCTTCAGCTGTTCTCCATGACCCCACTATGTCTTCAAAACCAGTTAGATGTGAGAGACTCTGACACATTACTGAGTTTGGCTACCAGCATGGCTACGGGCTTGGCTCCCTCTGAACAACAGCTTTAGTGTGCTTACTCTAAGGAAACACTCCCAAACCTCACCTCAACGATGATGGTCTCTTCTTAATCACCACTAATTTCTCAGTTCCAGCTACTTTTGATCAGTTCTCTATTTTCACAGTAAAGCAAAAGTTTCAGTTTAGTGGTACTGGTTTCTTATTAATCACACCAGATTTTTCAACTCAAATTGACAAGACCCACAGATTCATAATTCAAATATACCATACACACTGCCCTGATAGAATCTTCAAGGGATTCTCAAATATCCCTCTGAAACCCCACAGGCCAGGCCTCCATTGTCTGCATTGCTCTCAATATTCCCTTCCAAGCTCCCACAAGACAGCTCACTAAGTCCCTACTACTCGATGGCTCTATAAAAATACATTTTATACATTTATTATTATTGCAAGATGTGTGACAGAATCCCTGTCTGCTGTGTTTGTTTTTTGTCTACTTGACACAAGCTAGAGCCATCTTGAGAAGAGGGAACTTCAGCTGAAATAATGCCTCTATCAGACTGCCTATAAGCAAGACCATCGAGCATGTTCTTGGTTTCAATTGATGTGATGCTGGGGGATATAAAAAAGCAAACTGAGCAACCCAGGGGGATCAAGCCAGGATGCAGTTCACAAACTCCCAGGTTCCTGCATTGGGTTGGTGGCCTGACTTCCCTTCCAGATGGCTCATAAACTGTAAGCTGAAATAAACATCGTGTCCTCACATTGTTTTTTTTTCCCCAGTGTTTTATCACACTAACAGAAAAGTAACTAAGACAGAAACTGAAATTGGTACCAGAAGTAGGGTAGTGTTAAGATTTGGTCCCGTGTTTTGGGAAGGATTGTGGAAGGAGTTTGAAACACTGGGATAGAAAAGCTACTGGGTACATAATGGGGCTTACTGAGCTGTTATGTGGGACCTGTTATGTGAGGTAGAGAATGGTCCTGGGCTGGGACCATTCACTGATTGAGCTTGGATAACATGTACTGCTGCTTCTCATGGCTGTCACACCAGAACTCTGAGGTTGAGTCTCCTCTCCCTGCTTAATGTTTCTATGTTTTGCCTTAAAAAAATAAATGGCCCTGTAGAGCCTGTGAGACTCCCCAGAGATAAAGATACTTGCTGCACAGACCTGACACCTGAGTTCCATCTCAGAACTCACATGGTAGAAGGAGGGAACCTATTCCTGAAAGTTGTCCTCTTACTTCAATGTAGCATAGTACATGCATACACACATGTGCACATGCATGCACAAAGAAAACAAGCAAACAAACACACAAATAGTAATAAAACAAATTTTTAAATGGCCTTGAAAACTCAGAGGTAGGGAAAGGATGCTCATTTGATACTTTTTTTTTTCCGAGACAGGTTTCTCTTCCCAAGATAGGCTTCTCTGTGTAGCCCTGGCTGTCCTGGAGCTCACTGTGAAGTCCAGGCTGGCTTCGAACTCACAAATCTGGCTGCCTTTGCCTCCCAAGTGCTGTTATTAAAGGCATGCACCACCAGTGCCCGGCTCATTTTGTAGTAATAGAAACAGCACTTGAGAAGCAGAGACAGGCAGATCTCTGTGAGCTCCAGGCCAGCCTGGCCTACATAGTAAGTTCCAGACTAGTCAAGGTTCTATAGAGAGAACCTGTCTCAGAAAGAAATAAAATAAATTATTGAAAGGGAGTCAGGATGTAGTTCAATGGAGTGAATGCTAAGCATACCTGAGGCCCTGACCTCTACCCTCAGCACTGCATCTACAGGGTATAGTGGCCAGACTGGGTTACATAGACCCTGTCTCACTATAGATAGATAGGTAGATAGATAGATAGATAGATAGATAGATAGATAGATAGATAGTTGGATAGATAGACAGACATAGATAGATAGAGAGATAGATATATAGACAGATAGATAGATAGATAGATAGATAGATAGATAGATAGATAGATAGATAGATAGATAAACAGACAGTCAGACAGAGAGAAAGGAAGGAAGGAAGGAAGGAAGGAAGGAAGGAAGGAAGGAAGGAAGGAAGGAAGAAAGAAAGAAAGAAAGAAAGAAAGAAAGAAAGAAAGAAAGAAAGAAAGAAAGAAAGAAAGAAAGAAGGAAAGAAAGAGAAAGTTACAAATTACTTCTTATACACCCTTGGCCCAGTGAAGACGAACTGAGAAATCACGCAAATCAGGGATGGCAAACCCTTGCCATCTTATGCCTGCCACCTGCGCCTCTTGCCCAAACTCTAGGAAACCTTCAACTCAGAAGACAATGACCAACAACCAGTGAGTACAGGTCCCAGTTCCCCTTGTCAGCAGCTTGTTCAAACAGTACAGAGCTGAAACTTAGAATCTAGGCTTGTCACTGTAATCCCGGGCTCCCTGCATGCACTCTGTGCTTACACTCGGAAATCATTTAACATCCTGTATTCCCCAGAGAAGAGCTATGAAGAAGTTGGCCCCTGTGTGAGCGCCTGATTTGCCAGCAAGAAAGACCCCAAAACCGGATCCTTCTGCACACTTTTATTGGGAGAGCTTGGTTGCAGAGGCAGACAGACCCTGAGCCCCAGAACTGGCGCTGCTTATATAGGCCTAGGAGAGGTGTGTCTACAACTAATTGGTTATGCTTTCAGTACCTCATTTGCATGCCTCGGGCCAGGTAGTGACTTGGCAAAACACTCTACTGCACATGCGCACATTGGTTGTTACCCAAACTTATGGGTGGTAGCCAGTGCCACTTTGTAATGGCGTATGTGGCTTCCCACACCCCAGTGCCTCAGTGTGTGGCCTTATTTAGAAATAAGATCTTGGCTGAAGTGAACACAGTGTGTCTGTCCTAATAACATCGTGTCTTTCTGAGAGGAAAAATTTGCCTTTCTTCTTTTTCATTTTCAGTTTGGTTTAAAAGCCATTACAATCAAGGACTTCTAAAAAGTACTTTTTAAATGTATGAGGTGGGGGTTATCTCACTGAAGTTGGTGCTAGACAGGTGACCAGTGCTCCCAGTGATCCTCCTGTCTCCACCCACCACAGTGCTGGGCTCACAGGGCCACTGCTGGCTTCTTATGCTGGTACTGGGAAAAGGATCCCAGACCTCAAGCTCACACAGCAAGCACTCTGTCCACCTTGTCATCATTTCAGCCTACAAAGACTTTTGCTCCATTTGTTTCATAGGAAAGGCAATTTGGACACAGAAGCAAATACAGATAGAAGAAGGAAGACACAGGAAGATGGCTAAACACAAGTCAAAGAGAGACTTGGGCAAAGTTCGCCTCCAGACTTGTATTAGTTAAAGTTTCTATTCCTGCGCAAAAACATCATGACCAAGAAGCAAGTTGGGGAGGAAAGGGTTTATTCAGCTTACACTTCCACATTGCTGTTCATTTCCAAGGAAGTGAGGACTGGAACTCAAGCAGGTCAGGAAGCAGGAGTTGATGCAGAGGCCATGGAGGGATGGTACTTACTGGCTTGCTTCCATAGTTTGTTCAGCTTCCTTTCTTATAGAACCCAAGACCACCAGCCCAGGGATGGCACCTCCCACAGTGGATCCTCCCTACTTGATAATCAACTGAGAAAATGCCCCAAAGCTGGATCTCATTGAGGCACTGCCACACACTCTGGTCAAGTCAGCTTGACAGGCTGTGAAGCCTAAAATCCACTCACGAGGCATAGAGTTTCAAGGAAGCTCACCTTCTGGAGCTTTTGCGTTCTCATTCAACCATATACTCATACTCTATTTCCGCGTTAGTCTGGTGTATGGATCTATGAGCTCTCTTTTAACGTTTTCTTATAAATGCATTTTAAGATTATATTCTGTTATAATTAAGCCTCCACATTGTTCCAAGGTCCCAGAAGCCTGCAAGCTTGATATCCGAGCTTGAAATCCCCAGCAGGAATGCAGAAAGGAAGTTACCTATTCAGTTACTAATTAAGCATTATAATAGAAAGAGCCAGTGGCTCAGCTGGTCTGCAGAAAGAGCCAGGGAATCTCACTGAGATAGAAGTCTTCAGTACAGGCTACATTGCATATTAAAAGCAAGTTGGTATATTCTTCTGTAGACCCAGGAAATAGGGTGTTGGGGTATTGCAATATTCATGATAATGTCTGCTAGTGCAGAACCCCTGGTGGTGGGTTTTACAATAGACTAGTTTGCACCTGGCTTCCTTCTTTTGTGGCAGCAGCCTGGTCCCCACCTTCTTTTGATGTATACATTCCTTTTGTATTGTGTCACTGTAACTTGGTGGATTGTATTTTGCCTGATTTCTTGTTATTTCTATGGTATAAAAAGTTTGATGCTCGACCTGACACAATACATTCAGATTCTACACAATCTCTTGTGTTGGTCTGTCTGTCATTCCCTCTGACACTTTGCCCACCTGCCACAGAGACCCGTTCCACTCAGACATAGGGACCCAAGAGGGTGTGCGGCAAAGCACTTTCCCAGCTGAAGCTCCTTTCTCTGTGATAACCCTAGCCAAGTTGACAACACAAAACCAGCCTGTACCTGGCCTCACACGGAATCAACCCCTTCAGCACATTGATCTCGGCCCTTAGTGTCTAGAATGCTAAGATGATACATTACCATGTGAACCACCCTAAGTGTTAACCTTTTTTTAAATTTATTATTTAACATAGCCCCAGAAAGTGAAGAAGACACCGATGAATGGTACAGCCATCTTAAACTAACTACTGTTTTGATAGACGCTGGGCTTTTGGGTTTGATTGTTGTCTTTTGAGGCAGAGTCTTATGCATCCCAGGCTGGCCTGATATAAAGATAATCTTGAGCTGGGCAGTGATGGTGCAGGACTTTAATCCCAACACTCAGGAGGCAGAGTCAGCTGAATCTCTGATTTGGAGGCCAGCCTGGTCTACAGAGTGAGTTCCAGGATAGCCAGTGCTACATAGAGAAACCTTGTCTCAAAAAAACAAACAATAACAAACTGCTTGCAAGTACTAGCATCACAGGCATGTCCCTCCAAACCCATTTTATATGGTGCTGGAACCCAGGACAAAGCAAGAATGACAGCAGAGTCTGGCTGTTTCCCACAAGTGTGCCTACCAGCAAGGCCATTGCAAGAAGAAGGTCTCTTGATTCCACATCCAGTGCTCCCACTCACGAGGATCACCACCTACTCACTGATGGCTCTGAGACAGTGGATAATGATTGTCAACATGATGGAATCTAGAATTATCTAGATGATAAACCTGTGGACACATCTGCAGGGGAATTTCTAGGTAGCACCATATAAAAGGAAAGACTCACTCTAAGTGCTGGTAGCACCCTTCTGTAGGTTGGGATCCTGGGATGAATAAAATGGAGAAAGCAACTGAGCACCAGGATCCATCTCTCTCTGCTCCTGATTACAGATGTGTTTAGGTTTGGCAATCTTACTCAAGATTCAGCCCATGGTCAACTCATCCTTGTCACTTCTCAGCACACAACCCTTCCCCATATCTGTCTTACAGGCTGTCAGCACTAGAGACAGACTCCTGCTCTGGCTAGTGTCAGGGTCCCAGCACTTTCTCTATGTCAGCTTGAAATTCCTGGTGAAAATTCCAGTTCCTTGGGGTCCATGTCACAGTCCTCAGATAGCTGAAAGGAGGGCACAAGTGTGTCTTTAGAACGACCTTGGTCTTGCCACGACAGTCACAGTTTCTTCCTGCTTTCCAATCTGATAGCTTCAACAGAGTTTACATCTCCAACCTGCCCTATCTACACAATGAACTCTGTGCTTTTCTAATGGGGTGCAATCCAGAGTGATTGCTGTGGGCTCCCTCTTCTCAGAACAATGCTCTTGTCTTCTAGTATCCTATTGTCTCCACTCCCATCCTCACGAATCAATGGCTCTTGAATAAACCACTTGGCTCACAAGCTTCAGTTTTCTCATTGGAAAATGAAGGTTTTTATGTTGGTAGACTTCAGTCTCTTTCCATTAGGAAAGCCCTGCCTTCTCAAGGGCTGCTCTAGGCTTGCATTGAAGGCTAAGACCAGGGCTCTCAAGCTTCAGCTCCCAAAGGAATTGCCTCAGGAGAGGTGTAGGAATCCCATATTCCAGTACTATGATGCTGTGGCCTGGAGCCAGGCCCAAGGAGCTGCATTCCAGGAGACCCAACCTCAGGGACATTGCTGCCTCTCTGGCTACTGAAGACTGACAAGTCTGCAGGCCAGGAGATGGCTTGAAGAACACCCAGAACCCTCCCTAGATCTGAGCATGCTCTTCAGACTGGCTGGTCCCATGAAGGACAAGTTTTTTTTTTCTCCTTCCTCTGACTTCACAGCTAATGTGCTCTTTATTCCAAGGAAGCAGCATACTAATTTGACTAATGGAAGTAGTAAGGGAGTATATTTGTGAGATCTGGGTGACTCCCAGATCTCCAGAGGGGTCCAGACTAGGTCAGGCATTATGCAGCCAGAACCACGTGTCAACTATGTACAGTGGCGTTTGTCTTCTCAGGATCCTGCTGCCCAGCTGTGGCTTCTGAACATTCTCTGATGGTAGAGGGGGGTAGTTAGATCTTTCTGCTGACATCAGCCACCACAGGGAGGATTCTTGCTTCCTTTTTCACAATAAAATCCCAGTTCAGGACCAGAGCCAGGACCTAGGCACTGTACAACATGGCTGGGACTGTAGTTGTGGGATCTCAGTTTCTAAAAACAGAAGGGTTTTTGCTTAAAGGAAGAGTCCATGTCAGACAGATACAGATACAGAAACTTTTGCTTTATAGTGCAGAAGAAAGCTTGTCACTAGCCCTGCTACCTCCCTTGACAGCAAAATTTACCTTCCAGAGTCCTGGCCCTCATGATCAGGGGGAAGACATGAGCACACCATCCTAGAACAGACTTACGGTCTCTAGCAAACCAGGTAGGAGTGTTGTTCAGTGCCTGTGCTCCTCCCAGCTCTCCCAGCATCCCTCAGGACCTATGGCTCCTCCCAGCTCTTACAGCATCCCTCAGTACCTATGGCTCTCCCAGCATCCCTCAGTACCTATGGCTCCTTCTTGCACTTCTCACCCCATCCCCTACCCTAAACTTCTCCTTCCTGGGAGCTTCCCCAAGCCTGATCCCTGTATAACTCAGCCATTTGGGTTATGCTGTTCTCTTGGCCCTGGCCACCTCTCTTGGTCAGTGATTCATTCTCTCTCTCTCTCTCTCTCTCTCTCTCTCTCTCTCTCTCTCTCTCTCTCTCTCTCTCTCTCCCTCCCTCCCTCCCTCCCTCCCCCCTCCCTCTCTTCTCTCATGGTTTAGTCTGCCGGCAAGTTCAGTCTGGCCTCTTTCCTCTGTCTACTTTCTTCCTTATAGCTACAATAAAAACCTTCCCCATGCTTTAGGAGTAGTTATGCCCCCTCTACTATTTAATTTTTCATTCAGAATGTGAAGTTGATTTTTATCCTTTAAGCCAAACAGAATCACCCAGATGATTTAAACATTCCCAGCAGATGTGGATTTGACCAGAACCTTGGGAGCTGGAACCTGCTTGCAGTTATGGGTTTGTTTGTTTTTTTTTTTAATGTTTTAAAATGTATTTGTATACATGGGTGGTGTGCATGGTCAGAGGACAACTTTGTAGAGTCAATCCTCTCCTTCCACCACATTTGTCCACAGGACCAATTAAGCTTGGTAATAAGCTCCTTTGCCCACTAAAGCCATCTTGCCAGGTCTCATGAATATTCTTCAACATTCTACTTAACTGATCTTAGCTCGCATCAGGGCTGGGAGTATGTGTCTTAGTGTGAAAATCTATGTTGACTATGTTCACTAGGGAAGGAGGATTAGAGAAGTAAGGGACTGGGGAGCAGTGCTCCTGAGTTAGAGGGAAGGAAACAGACAGGTAGGGCACCGGAGAAGGGATACGGGGGTGGGCCTGTCTTTGCATTCCTGTGCCTGAGACCCAGGTCCAAACAGGAGCCAGGGAGAGCTATTTAGTTTCCCACTAGGTGGATCTGACTCGGCTTACAGAGTTTATTACATCCTCAGGCACAGGGAACAGTCAAAGGTTTTTCATTGTTTGACAGAGACAGATTTAGTCTGGATACTCAAATCAGTGATCAGAGAGAGTCCTTGTAGCCTGAAAGAAACTTGTGATTTGGACCTTAGAAGGGTGACCAGATAGACCGGATAGACACCTGGACAGATAGAAGATGTCAGCTGTACCACAGACACACATTCTGGAATTCTGACATCCATTGATATATAGTTTGTGGTGAGTTGTTGGGTGAGTTGCAACACCCTGTAGGGGTTCCAGCTTGCTCACCTGTAAAACAAGATGGATTCTCTTAGCTCTTTGATAGGGGGTGTGCTGGTTAGTGGTTTTGTCAGCTTAACATGAGTTAGAGTCATCTAAGAAGCAAGAACTTGAATTGAGAAAATGCCTCTATCAGATGGCCTGTAGGCAAGTTTTTGAGACATTGTATTGATTAATGGTTGATGTGTGGGAAGGCCCAGCCACTGTGATTAGTGGGCCTGGCTTATATAAAAAATGCTATCTGAGGAGATGGAGAGATGGCTCAGTGATTAACACTGGCTGCTCCTCTAGAGGACCTGGTTTCAACTCCCAGAATCCACATGGTGCCTCACGACCATTTGTTTTTCCAGTTTCAGGGGATCTGGAGCCCTATAGTGGCTGCTTTGAACATAGCATGTACATCTTATGCAGATAAGCAATAAGTAAATACATACATACATACATACATACATACATACATACGCTAAAAATAAATAAGTCTCAAAAGAAAAAAAAAAAGCAAGCCGAGCACATTGTGAGGAGCAAGTCATAAGCAGCCCTCCTCCATGGTCTCTGCTTCAGTTCCTGCCTCTTGGTCCCTGCCCTGCTTGAGTTTCTGCCTTCTTTTCCTTCATAATAGACTGTGAGCTGCCAAATGAAATGAAATCATTCCTCCCCAAGTTGATTCTGATCATAGTGTTTAAAGCAGCAATAGGAAGCAAAGTAGTTCAGTGAGTTAGATGTTGCTTTTATTGGCATTTGGGGACCATGAACAGCTGTGTTCAGTTAATACTGGAGGGAGGTTATCCTCCATAGATCCACACATGACTGTGTGGGTGTCAGGGAGATCAGCAATAACTCGAGGAGGTGGGGAGCAGATGAACAGAGATGGTTTAACTTTATCATGAATCAACTGAAAAATGTCTTGCATTGGCAGGGCTTTACTCCCGGCACCTCAGAGGACTGGACCCTAAAGACAGGAAGTTAAGTCTAACCTGAAAACCAAAAAAATAAAAAAAAAGTAAAAAAAAACTAAATAAACTAAGAAAACTAAAGAATGCACCTGAGCATGCAGATAAAAGACAAGCTTTTTCAGCCAGGCTGTGGTGATGGTAGTGGCTGCCCTCTCACCTTTATTCCCAGTACTTGGAGTGTGGGGAAGAGGCAGATCTCTGAGTTCAAGGCCAGTCTGGTCTACAGAGCGAGTTTCAAGACAGCCAGGGCTACACAGAAAAACCCTGTCATGAAAAACCAAAATCCAACCAACTAACCAAACACATAACCAAAAAACAAATACAAAAACTACAACAAAAAATCCAGACAAACATCAGAAACCAACAAGTTCTCCAGGAGAAGAGAGATGGATCAATGAAAGTCCTTGTTTTTCTTGCAGAGGACCCAGGTTTGATTCCCAGCACCTGCTCATAAGCACGGTAACTCCAGTTCCAGATGAGGGGGGTGAGGTTTATGCTCTCTTCTGTCCTCCACAGGCAGCAGACACACATGCATTGTACACCTCTAGCATGAATGCATAAAAACTGTTTCCCTGGACATTTACATCAGTGAATGTTTTATTTAAATTTTCCCTGATATTTAGTTATGTAGAGATTTGTGTTTGTGTGTGTGTGTGTGTGTGTATGTGTGTGTGCGTGTAGATGCACGCAATTGAATGCAGTGAATGCAAGGTAAAGAGGCAGTTGGTTTCCTGGAACTGGGCTTACACTTGGTTGGGAGCTGCCTGATGGGGGTGTTGGGAACTGAACTCCTGTCCTCTGGAAGAGCATCAAATGCTGTTAACCACTGAGCCATCTCTCTACCCTGTTCTCTTTGTATTTAATCAAATAAACCCCATAGTGAAGTATCATTGCTTATCTGTCAAAATGGTTAAAATAAAAACAGTGACACACCAAACACTGGCAAAGGTTCACAGTGACTGAATTTTGCATAAATTGTGGGTGGGGATGTAAAATGTCCCAACCACCTGTAATGGCACTTTTGGTTGTCAACTTGACTTCATTTGGAATGGAGTAAAACCCAAGCTGCTGGGAACACCTATGAGAACTTTTTTTCTTTTGAAGTGGGAAGTCCCACTTTTAATCCAGGTTTTCCAAGGTGGGAAGACCAACCTGTAATCTAGATCCTTTGAGGTGGGAAGGTCCACCTTTAATCTGGCTACACCTTCCCGTGGCAGCCTATAAAAAGAACATGGAAAAGGGAAGCTTTTGCTCTTTGCCTGCGTGCCCTTGCTCTCACTGGCAAGCTCATTCCTTCACTGGCTTTCTATGTCTTCGGGATATCAGTGTCTACTGAAGACCAGCCAAGATGCTCATCTTCATGAACTGAAAAACTACTGGATTCCTGGACCAGTAGATAGCCATTGTTGGACTAACTAGACCACACCCTGGAAAAACACTCTAATAAATCCCCCTTTTATGTCTCTGTATAGGTTCGATATCTGTTCAGTCTCCTAATACACCTTCCTAGAAAACAGTTCAGCTGTTTTGTAAGAAACAAAACATAGCACACTGTGGGTACTGAAGGTGGACAAGGGAAGGAGGGGGAAGGGAGGATAGCCCATGTCTGGCCAGAGTTCCTCCTATGCTCTGGGCAGGCAGACTCAGGAGGGCTGCCAGACGCATTCCACTAGGAACCAGGTGGGCATCTAAGCCACTGACCCCACTCAAAGGGGTGGTAGTGGTGGTGGTGGTGGTGGTGGAAAAGGGAAAGCCCCTGACCTGGGGCCACAGGACTACACCCTGTAGTACTGGGGTAATGGGAGTGAGGGCTGAGGGAGAGAGGTTCCCGCGCAGGTGAGAGTAAGCACAGCAGGCCTAGATGAACAGAGACAGTCTATGGTTTTATAGCTTTATTATCAAAATTCAGAGAGAATGAGAAAAGGTGGAAAGAGGGAGAGAGACCAGCCATGGCCAAGAGGAGAGAATGGGGAAAAGAAAAGAGAGAAGAAAGTCTAGAGTAAGAGGGAGTGAGTAAGAGGTGAGAGAGAGAGAGAGAGAGGAGAGGAGAGGAGAGGAGAGGAGAGGAGAGGAGAGGAGAGGAGAGGAGAGGAGAGGAGAGGAGAGGAGAGGAGAGGAGAGGAGAGTGGAGAGTAAGTGTAAGGGGAGTAAGAGCAAGAGAGCAAGAGAATGAGGAGGGGCCACATAGCACCTCTTATAGTATGCTGTTATCTTTACTGTTGCTAGGTAACTGGGGAGGAGTTTAACCTGAAGGTCAGAAGCTTGGAGCATTGGCTATTTGACTAAAGCCATGCTTCTCTTGTGGGGGCTGTGGGGGTGGTAACTTTGACAGGAGCCAGAGTTCCAGGAGACATGAGAGAACTTCCGTTCCATGTAGGTGAATTATCACCACTGGGTCCTGGGATTACACCTCAGCTTGACTGGAGACCAGTCTGTGTATACCCAATGTCCAACAGCACACAGGCTGGTAAGATGGCTAAGTGGGTAATGGTGCTTGATAACCTAAGGCTAAAACCCAGGATCAATGTAGCAAAACTGACTCCTTCAATTTGTCTTCTTACCTCCACATTCACACACTCCACATATGAAAGAAGTAAATGAATAAAATTTTAAAACAAAAAATTGAGCTGAGCATACAACTGCTGTGAGGTCCAACCATTGTGCTCCCAGGCCATTATCCCAGAGACATGGAAACTCGTGTTCACAGATACACCTTTTTGTAAGTGTTCACAATGATTGTGTGTAATGGCCATAAGCGCTGTCCAGATGTCCTTCAATAGAGACTTGGTAATTCAGCTGCCATGCACTGGTGCTGTGGAATGCAGCTTAGCCATAAAGGGTCTCTAGGGAATTCTACGGAGTGAAAAAATATCCCAAAAGGGAAGTGAGGAAGCAGGAGAGAGAGAGAGAGAGACAGAGAGAGAGAGAGAGAGAGAGAGAGAGAGAGAGAGAGAGAGAGAGAGAGAGAGAGAATGAGAGAGAGAGAGAGAGAGAGGCATATGATAATTCAAAAGCAATGGGAGGCTCCTGAGGGGGTTGGAACCATCTGGAGAGTTTTTTTGGAGTGGGGGATTGAGTGGGGGGAGAGCTATACAGGGATTCTCTATATAGCTCTGGCTATCCTGGAACTCACTCTGAAGACCAGGCTGGCCTAAAACTCAGAAATCCACCTGCGTCTGCCTCCCAAGTTCTGGGATTCAAGGTGTGAACCACTACTGCTTGGCTTATTTGAATTTTTACAAGTGTCATTTGTTTGTTTGTTTGTTTCCAGGATTGGGTGTATATAGCCCAAAGTGGACTCAAACTTCATGCTTGCTGTTCAGACGATGACAATGACCTTAAATTTATGATCTTCCTGCCTCCACCTCTGAGTTCTGGGACTATAGATGTGTGCAACCATGCCTAGTTTTATGTAGCACTGAGCACCCAACCTAGAGTGTCATGAAAGTTAGGCAAGCCCTTGACCAATTTCGCTACATGCCAGCCTAAATATGATTTATTTTTGTAACTACAAGGGAGATTTTGTTTTAAAAATAAATCTCTTCATATTAGTAGCAGTTGCTTAAGCCTTGCTAAGCTGGAGCCTGAAGTACTTTCTTGGGCTTCTGAGGGATGGTGAGAATGCAGACACTTCTATTGCAAATGAGGACTTCTAAATTTCTACCCAACAACTTCCATCTCCACCTGGGTTGGTGACACATGGTTTCTGAGAGTCAGCCTCAAAAGCTCCAAGGATGCCTGTACCTCATGAACCATAGGCACTGGTTCTTGTTCTTTGCCCTCACCTCTTCTGAAGTCCCTGGCTGCTGGAAGATGTAACAACTGCTGGAAGATGTATCTGCTGCTGGAAATGTATCTTCTACTGGAAGATGTATCAGTTGCTGGAAGATGTATCTGCTGCTGGAAGATGTATCAGTTGCTGGAAGATGTATCTGCTGCTGGTGTTCCTGTTCATACCCATCTACAGGTCTCTTTATTATCTTCTCTGTCCCTCTCCTACTCCAAACATCCTCTTTGGCTCTATCAGGGCCAGGTCTCAACTTGCTGCATAAGCATGACATGTTTGTTCTTCATAGGTTGCCTTGCCTGAATATTGTAACCAGCTCCCTCAGGAAGGATAGGACCCATCTCATTGCTAACAGTTTTCCCTCTGAATTACCATGAGCATGTCTGTTCTGCCCATGACTCAGCTGTATCTGTGAGTAAGGAAGAGAGTTAGTTAATACTTAGTTGTACTCAGGCTCTTGGGTGAGGCTCTGTGGGGCTTGTGTCTTCTGGGGCAAAGTCAAGAAGCAGCCCCACATGTCAGTGTCCACACATGCTGCCGTGGGTGTGCTGAGAAAGCCTATTCATCAGTTTAGTCTAGACTGACAGCACCTCCTCTCCTGCCTCCTCACTTGGAAAATGTCACTGAGCTTGCTTTGTGGGGAAAGCAGGAGCTGGGAATTTCCTAGGTCTGTGCCACTTTGTGCGGTTGAAGGGGGCCTGACTCTTTTCTTATGATGGCAATAAGGACATGTTTTTGTCTTGGATTACCCATTTCTGGGTCTTGTTACTATGGAAGAAAGGTTCTTTCTCAGCTGCAAGTGAGTAGCTCAAAAGAGAAAACTGTGTCCCACAGAGGCCCCAAAAGGAGGAAGGAGAGGACACTCAGGACTTAATATGGAGGCGCCAATGCGCTGTGGAAGACAGGTGATGAAATTGCTTCACATCAATTCTGGTTTCTGTTTTAAAACATTTGGTTTGTTGCTATGAAAACAAATATGTGGAAAGAATGCAGGTCGGTGACACGAAAGGCATTTCTTCTTCCTAACTTTAGATGCTGTTTCCCTCTACCCTTTGACAAGTCACTGGCCAGCAGAGGAGACAGACGTGGGAGGGCAGCCAATGCTCTTTCTGGAGAAGTGGCCTCACCCCAAGCTCACAAGGTGTGTGTGTGATGGGTTGAGTGCAATTTGAAACTAATTGATGAACTGCTGTGTGGAGTCTACTCATTAAAACACACCCTTGGTACTGATGAACCCTAAGCTACAGGGGACAGGAGGAGGCATGGAGACACTGGTCAAGGGGACAGTCTTCATGGTTCTGTGTGACTCACCAGGCTGTCTTCTGGAGACAGGGGACAGCACTGTCTTGGTGGCAGGGAGAGTCTCACTGTGACTGGCCGTCTATTTAAAGCTCATGAGGAAACACAAAGAGGAAACAATTGTCCCATAGGATAATCTTCTGTAATGTCACTGCTACAGACCCTTCTACATGGGACTCATTAAAGGTCTGGCTCTGAGGACCAAAATGGGGCAAGGGTGTCTGGGATGGAGTAGTAGTGCAGGAACAGTGTGGCCCCTCTAAGTCCCTCCCTTGGTAAAGAGAAGGTTTAACTTACATTGATATATTAGGTTTATATTTTGCTGTGAGAAAAGATATGCCATACAAATCAGAGACTTTTGAAAGCAGGTAAACTGTGGGTTAGACTCTCCAAGGTTCCAAAATGGCCTCAGATCACACAGCAGAGGGACAACTGCAGTCCCAGGTGAGCTCCCTAAGGGCCCTCTCCCCACCCTGAGGGAGGTGACTTCCTCATAGTCCCTGCCAGGATGGGAACCCACCCCACCCCAGTACTCCTAGCAATGCAATCCTTTCTGAGACCAAAAGTTTCTCTTTTCTCATACAAACCCATAGACAGTCAATTGCTGTGCTTCCTCTACTGATTCCAGCTCTCAGATGGGCAGGTCACCTCACTAACAACTCTGGAGTAGGCGAGTGGGCAGAGGAGGCAGTGAGATGGACTCGCGTGTTTGTGTGTGTGTGTGTGTGTGTGTATGAGTTTGTGTGAGAGGGAGACAGAGACAGACAGACAAACAGACAGACAGAGAGCTGAGAGCACTGAGCACCTATCTCAGTGTGTCTTGAGAAACTCTTGGGACTGATTTTCCCTCTGTTACTTGCTGGCCAGTCTGTGTTGGAGACCAGCAGTTGGCATGGTGGGAAATAGGATGGGATGAGTGGGCCATTTCTTTACTTCAGCCCAATGTTCCCTCCCTCCCTCCTCTCCCCTCTCCCGTCTCCTCTCTCTCTCTCTCTCTCTCTCTCTCTCTCTCTCTCAACACAGACCAGGTCTCTCTATTATGTAACTTTGGCTGTCCTAGAACTCGCTATGTAGATTCAGGCTGTAGCTCAGGCTGTATCTTTGTGTGCTGGGATTAAAGGTATATGCCACCGTGCCTGGCTTCTGCTTTTTTTTTTAAGGGGTTGTTTAATATCATGTGTATAAGCATTGGTCCATGTCAGAGACCATCCCGTGAGAAAGTGAGCCCTTCACAATCTCCCTAACAGGCCAAATGGCCTTGTACTAAGAGCTGGTTATCACCCCCTTCCTCCCTATTCCTTTCTTGGCACCTGAGGTTGTAAAAGCTGAATTATAGTCCCCTCTTCCCTATCTCTTCCTGAGTTCCCATGCCATCCAAGGACATGAGTTACGCCTGAGCCCAGTCTGACCCCCAAGGCTGTCAAGGAGGATCGATGTTCCAGAGATAAGATCCAGAGTGCCTGCTGCCTGGCGCCTGACTTCAGCCCCCATGTCAGCAGATGCCCACTTCTTTGTTCTTTGTATAATTCTCCCTCGACCCCTCCCATATTCCTCGCGATGTATGCTTTAAAAAGAAGGCACCTCAGCCTAATAAACGAGACCTTGATAGGTTGATATATCTACTTGGTCCTCGACTTTCTTTCTTTTATGCCCATTTCCTTCCAGGTTCGCAGTCCCCCTCGCACCCACGAATAACTGAATCCTGCGGGACGGGATAGGTCCACATGTCTGTAGGTGTGCCACATGAGTGCAGTACTCTGAAAGGCACAAAAGGGAGTCACTGGAGAAACTGACAGTTGTGAGGTGCTGTGTGAGTGCTGGGAACCAAATGGGGTTGTCTGCAAGAGCAGCCAGTGCTCAGAATCACTGAGCCATCTCTCCAGCCTGTTTTATTTTTGTTTTAAATGTTGTCTGTTACTGTTGAAGAGCTCTTAGTGACTGTCAGCAGTCCAGGACTTCTCAGGAAGCAGTCACATTTCCCACAGGTCCCCACGGCTGTGCCTTCAGACAGTGGACCTCCTCCCAAGGTTACCCTTAAACTCATGTTTGCTCTCCCAGCATTCCTGTCGCTCAGGAACTTAGTAGTTCAGCTGGCCCAGAATCTGGGCTGTGGCCAGGGCAGCTTTCTCTGTGTGTTTTCAAGTGGCAGATGGCAGGCCCTGGTTCTTGTGGGCTGTTGCTACCTGGGCCTCTCTATATAGGGCTCCTAACACTGGCAGGTAGCCTCCCTCCTCATAATGAGTAAGTTGATAGAGACCAACTCAGGGGCCTGTTTTATCACCAGATCTTAGAAGTCACCCGTAGCTTGAGGTTGGAACTCTTGGGGACCCCTAAGGAGGTTGCCTCTCATCTCTCTCCTTTATTTCTATTATTTATTTATTTATTTATTTATTTATTCATTTATTTATTCATTCATTCATTTCTTTATTTGAGATAGGGTTTCTCTGGATAGCCTTGGCTGTTTGGGAACTCAGTCTGTAGCCAGGCTGGCCTCAAATTCAGAGATTCAGCTATTGCTGCCTCCTGTTGGGATTAAAGCCATGCTCCACCACTGCCTGGTGCCTGATTCTTATATACAGAAGCATGCCAAGCTTTTTCATGTGGCTATTTAGATATATCATAGTCTTGTGAATGTATGTACCTATGTCTGTGTATCACACATTCTGCATACTGCATTCCATACCCCAAAATTGCTTGATTGCATCTCTCAGGATTGATGTTCAGTTCTTAGGACAAAGAATGCTCTAGTGAGCGTTTGCCAGTCATGTCTGTGTGGCTGAGGGAGAAGGCTCTGATGTCAATTTAGTCGCCTTCCTTCCTCCCTCTGACCTCTAACTGACCTGCACCCTAGCTCATCTCATAGCTTCTTAACAAGTACCAGCAAGGCCCAGGCAGTTGTCTCTCCTCCCCTCTCCTCTCATCCCCTCCTCGATCCTCCCCTCCCTTCTCCCTCCCCCTCCCTCCCCTCCCCTCCCCTCCCTTCCCCTTCCCTTTCCCTCCCCTCCCCTTCCCCTCCTTCCCCTTCGCTTTCCCTCTCCTCCCCTTCCCCTCCCTTCCCCTTCCCTTTCCCTCCCCTCCCCTCCCCTCCCTTCCCACTGATCATCTTGCCTCTATCTTGTGCTTCTTGTTCTTCCCCAGGTGGCCCTGCTTGCAGCCTAAGCTCCATAACTCCCCGTACCAGCTTCAGGCAACCTGTATGAACATTCCAGGTCAGACTGGGCATCTCTCTTCCAGGTCCCACAGTGAGCTGAGCAGGGTTCCATTCAGAACTTGGAGGCTACCTCAGGACTATGTGGCATGTCTGTCTTTCTGGGCCTGGGAGCTCTCTGCTAGCAGGTATCAGCTGAAACTCCAAATGGAAGCCTCGTATAGTCCTGGTCTTAGCCGCCATGCTCTGACAACTAGTGCAGGAATAATGGATCAACCACACCTTGAACATGAACACCATTGTTAACAGAGTTGCCTTTCATGGCTGGAGACAAACATAGGGAACAGTCAGTTCTAAGTACTTGTGCAGTGTAATTGCATCTCTGGACTGTGGCTCTGTGACCTCCAATCCTTTTCCATGCAGCCCTGAGCACGATAGAGTTTTCTTCCTCCTTTGGTCCTCTGACATTGATTTCTGCTCAGCCCTAAGACCTGTAGGGGCAGTCATCTCCACGCTGAGTTACAGTGCCTAATGTTGGCCTTCCTCACTCCAAGGCCCTTGACAAGCCATGCTCACAGTGGTTACTGGAAGTCAGGAAAGGCATTTTTATCTCCCTGTCGTTAGTCTGTGCCCACTGGGGAGACACATTGGTGGCAACTTTTCTTCTACCCAAATTATAAGAATCAGCTCAGTGAGACTCAGTGGGCCAGGTATGGATGGATTTCCATTGGAAGAGATTTGTGATTGACCCTCTGTGGTTGATTAATATTCGTTGTTAGTTTGACAGGATCTACAGTAGCGATTCTCTTCTCAGCCTTCCTAACACTGCAATCCTTTAATACAGTTCCTTGTGCTGTGGTGACCCGAACCACAAAGTTATTTGTTGCTACTTCAAAACTTTATGTTTCTACTGTTACAAATCGGATTGTAAATATCTGATATGTGATCCCCCCCCCAACCCCAAAGGGGCTGAGACCCAGAGATCGAGACCCACTGATCTAGAATCACCATAGAGATATGCCTCAGGGTATGTCTTCAGGGGATTATCTGTCAGGTTAATTGAAATGGGAAGAGCCACCCACCTTAAATATGGGCAGCAGTATTCCCCCAGCTAGCTTTCCAGAGAGCATAAACAGGAGAAAGCCAGCTGAGACCCAGTATTCATCTCTCTGTGCTTCCTGCTGCCATGATAGACTGCATCCTTTTAAATCATCTGCATAGAAACCCTTTCTCCCATGAATTGCTTTTTGAAGATATTTGGTCACAGACACCAAAGAAACCAGCACACCCTGCCAGCTCTGCCTGCATTGCTCAGTCACTCTGAGCTGAGCAACTGTCTTTAAGAGATCTGCCCTAGGGGACGTCAGAAGTGGCTCAGTGAAGGACTGAGTGTGGAGTCTCCATTAGAGTGAGGGGTCCACTCCCAAGCATCATTCCTCAAGTTTTCGCTCTACCGCTTCAGAGACCAAATCCCTGCAGGCTATAGTTTCATATTAAAGCCGACCACCAATGTCCATTTCCACAGTGGAGCCTGAACTCCTGACAAGAGCCACCATTGTGGCACGGCTCTGGCCCCTGAGCACTGTGTCTGTTGAATGGACTGACTGTCTTCACTGCTGACCTCCTATCCAAGCTCCCTGCCACAGTTAACCCTCACTTTGCACCTCTTCCATGCCAGCACCATTCCAGGCTTAACAAAATCCATCCTAGTTAGTATCCAACTGGCCCCAGTGAAGAAAGTGCTGCCCAGCCTCTCTTTACCCCCATAACCACTGATCTTGGCCAGTTATCTTGACTACATCTGGCAGCAACTAAAATCCAAACTTGTTGGCTATGTCCGTACACCAGTAGATTATACAACTGCAAACACAGATGAGAGAGTTAGGGTGTGGTTGGTCCCTGCTTGCTCTTTATCTCCTGCATCCCAGCCTGCACATCTGTGGGTTTGAGGTAGACTGCCCCACCCTGGCTTAAACAAACACCCTCCAAGATGGCCAGGACATCTGGGAAGACTAGAGGTGGGGCTCCATCATCCATATGGCTATGGAGAAGAACTGGTCCCTGCAGGATAAAGGCTTTCTATATGTAGCCTTTTGGTGAGGAGCACCCACACTACTGCAAACACCTCCCCCTTATGTTCTCTATGGAAGCTCAATAAACTCATTGGCTTTACAGAATGAACTTTGGCAAATCTTGTTTCTGTTTGACATTGAGACCTTATAGGGAACTGTACCATTTTGTCTCCTCAGAGGAGCGATTTTAGTGCTGCATGTGTTTAGTTAGTCTCACTTCACAAAGGAAGGAGGAAAGGTTTGGGAAGTTGTGTGACTTGGGGGTTCACACATACATCACATGGGTCCTAGTTGTGGGTGAGAAGGACAGTTGTGATACAAAATGTCCTTAAATTCCAAACTCCCCTATCACGTAGCCACCTGCTTCCTTGGAAGCTTGCTCCAGGCCTCTTATCTGGTGCCTAAAGCCTGAAAGGTGCTGAGTGGACTTTTGGAGCCAGCCCTGGCTCTGGAACCAGAGGATCAGGTTTGGCTAGTTGGTTCTGACCAGACAGAACCTGGTCTCTCTAGAGACTGCTTGTCTGTCATTCTGAAGCTCTCCTTAAATCTTCATGTCTTCAGACACTGAGTTTATCTAAAATTTCCACAAAAGAGGAGGACATTACCTACGAAGACAAACCCTGTATCCACCACAGGTCTACCCTGTAAGGCAGGTGCCCAGCCCACAGGGTGCAATGCCAGGTGATTTTTCTGCCAGGAAAGGCTCCTGGCCAGGGTGTTGGGTCTGGACTTTGGATCTATTCTCGGTGTCAATTGCTCAAGATGACAATTGTCAAGAGCCTGAACTCTTTCTTTTTTTTTCTAAGTTAAACTTTTATGCATTTTCCTTTATTTTCTTTTTCTTGTTTTTAATTAGGTATTTTCTTCATTTACATTTCCAGTGCTATCCCAAAAGTCCCCCGTACCCTTCCCCCCCAACTCCCCTACCCACCCACTCCCACTTCTTGGCCATGGCGTTCCCTGTACTGAGGCATATAAAGTTTGCATGACCAATGGGCTTCTCATTCCACTGATGGCCAACTAGGCCATCTTCTGATTCATATGCAACTAGAGACACGAGCTCGGGGTGGGGGGGGTATTGGTTAGTTCACATTGTTATTCCAACTATAGGGTTGTAGATTCCTTTAGCTCCTTGGATAGTTTCTCTAGATCCTCCATTGGGGGCCCTGTGATCCATCCAATAGCTGACTGTGAGCATCCACTTATGTGTTTGCAAGGCCCTTGCATTGCCTCACAAGAGACAGCTATATCAGGGTCCTTTCAGCAAATCTTGCTAGTGTATGCAATGGTGTCAGCGTTTGGAGGCTGATTATGGGATGGTTCCCCGGATATGGAAGTCTCTAGATTGTCCATCCTTTCGTCTCAGCTTGATTGCAAGCTTGTACAACCACTCTGGAAATCAGTCTGATGGTTCCTCAGAAAATTGGACATAGTACTACCAGAGGATCCCGCAATACCTCTCCTGGGCATATATCCAGAAGATGTTCCAACTGGTAAGAAGGACACATGCTCCACTATGTTCATAGCAGCCTTATTTATAATAGCCAGAAACTGGAAAGAACCCAGATGCCCCTCAACAGTGGAATGGATACAGAAAATATGGTACATTTACACAATGGAGTACTACTCAGCTATTAAAAAGAATGAATTTATGAAATTCCTAGGCAAATGGATGGACCTGGAGGGCATCATCCTGAGTGAGGTAACCCAATCAGAAAAGAACTCACATGATATGTACACACTGATAATTGGATATTAGCCCAGAAACTTAGAATACCCAAGATACAAGATACAATTTGCGAAACACGTGAAACTCAAAAAGAACAAAGACCTAAGTATGGACACTTTGCCCCTTCTTAGAATTGGGAACAAAACACCCATGGAAGGAGTTATAGAGCCTAAACTCTGGACAGGTCTAAAGATGGAGAAACAAGCCCCAACCGGAGCAAGGCAGATTTATCAGTTCTCAACCTGAGGGTTATGACCTTTTTGGCACCCTTCTATCTCCAAAAATATTTATATTAGAATTCATAATAGCAGCAAAATTACAGTTATGAAGTAGCAAGGAAAAATTTTATTTTGGCTGGAGGTCAATACAACATGAGGAACTGTATTAAAGGGTCGCAGCATTAAGAAGGTTGAGAATCATTGTTCTAAGTGGACGTAGAAGGAGATGCTAAGGAGGACCCCAGTTTCTATCCTGGAGTGGGCCTGGAATTCAGGACCAAGGCAGTGATGGGTTTCCTTCAGGTCAAACTAGTTTGAGAAATCTGGGGGATATGTAGAGAGGAAAGGGACGGATTTACAAACCTCAGCTGAGGTCAGAAGAATGAACTGGTCACAGACACCCGGGCCTACAGATTTCTTTACATTTCTGATTTTAATGTTTTTGCATGTGTATGCATATGCACTGTGCATGTGTGTTTCCATATGTATGGGCACATGTGCATGTGTGGGCAGCTCAAGGTAGACATTGGGTGTCTCCCTACCCCACTCTCCACTATATTTATTGAGGCCAGGTCTCCTGAAGTGTAGCTTGCTGATTCCAACTAAGCTAGCCAGGCAGCTGACCCTGAGGATGTCCCGTCTGTCTCTCAGATGCTGGGATTACAGGTAACTGCCATACCTGCCCAGCTATTACATGGCTCTAGAGATCTGTATTCCGGTTTTCATGCCTACACAGTGCATGTTTTATGCACTAAGCCATTGCCTCTCCACAGCCCTGTTAAAAAAATAAAATAAAAGTTTTGATGTTTGAGTAATGACAGACCCAAGGGAAGCTGCAGCTGGGTCCATACATCTGTCCTTCAGGTTCAGCCCCTGGTCCTGTCCTGCACAGCTACAGTGACATTGAAGTCAGGGATAGGGACACTGCTACCATCCACACAGCTTTGTCATATCGTGTGTGTGTGTGTTTGTGTGTGTGTGTGTGTGTGCTGTATGCATGGTATCTGATGCAATTTCAGGTCATGTGTAGATCTGTGTTGTCACTGTCACTGATGGCTCTTCCTATGGTTAGAAAATTGCAGAGAAGATTCTGTGGGGAGGTGACCGTTGGGTCTCCTAATAATGAACCTTCCTGACCCCATCCTCGGTTCTGCATCCTTCCTTCCTACCCCATCCTCCTCTCTGTACCCTTCATCCAGGCGGCTTTCTGCTCAGACTCACTTCTGAGTACCCTCCCCCTGTGGTCCATCATGTGGTAAATAACCAGCCTAGAAATCACAATGGACTAGTTCTAAGCCTCATTTACCAGAAAAGTCTACATGTCTAGAAGGCTTTGCAGGGCCTTGTGTTAATTTTAGCTTGAATCAAAGAAAATACAGTTTCATGATTTTTCGATTACATTTAACAGCTGCAGCTGACGCTGGAGTGACCCTGAAGTCCGTGTCATGAGGCTAAAGCATAGCTCCGTGCACAAGTGACACCATTGGGGGTGCTTCTGTTTTTTGGATGAATTCTACACTTTGAGGGGTCTTTCCTTACGGAGACAGTCTCTGAGAAACCTAGCAAGTGAACTCCCATGGAAACAAGGGGGAGGGAAACACCCTATCTTTTTTATATCAATTTTCTGCTCCATGTATTTTTGGTCACTCAGTAGCATATAAATTCTTCCATCCATGAACTCTGATGTTGGAGGTCTGTAATAGAAGCCCTAGACTCACCTAGTGGAAAAACAGTTCTGTAAACTGCAGAATCAGCAATTGAGTAGTGCACTACTGCCATCTAGGGGTCACGTTTAGTGTTGTACCATATGTGGCTCTTGAGGATCTTGGAATAGAGCCTTGTTAGTCTGTTCCTGGGCCTACCAATGGGAACAATTCAGTCAACTTCAATGGCTCCCAGAAAAAGAAGTCTAGTGTAGAGAATCTGGGGTCAAGGGGACCCTGAGATGAAGCTGACAAGGCTTCCCACACCCTTTGGAAAGGGACAGAGTCAAGCAGTGGTGACAGTATCAAGGGGCTCTGGGTCAGGCAGCACAGGGTTTGAGTCCTGAGTCTGTCCCTTGTCAGTTACTGGACCTAGAACAAGCTACTTAGGCCTCGTCACTCATTCTATGAGACAGGGCCTTCCTGGGGAGGCAATCATGGACTCAAATTTGAGATTCTCCTGTCTTAGCTCCTCTAGTGCTGGGATTAGAAGGGTGAACCAACATGACTGGACCACTTAAAGTTTTGGAGACTCGTGTTTTTAATACCTAGTGGAAAACAGACTAGTGTTCTGACCCTAATTAGGCCAGCATGGACATTAAAAATATGTGAACCACGAGGAACATAATAGAGCCTCTGAATGGAAGGCATATATAGTTCTTACTGACCGGTAGCTAGTAAGACTAAGAAGGAAGTATGGGGGACAGGGAAGGCTACACAAATGATACAGAGAGACAAGGTTTCACAGGGTCAGTAGGAGTTTTCCATTCAAAAAGGGAAGGGCAGTCCAGATGCAGGAACCATCTGTACAAAGGCATTTTAGTAAAAATTGCCCCACTGTTCTGAGTGCATTTCATTGAGTTTGGCCTGGTCTAAACTTAAAGTGGATGAGGTGTGGCTGCAGAGAAGCTCAATGGTTAGAGCACTTACCGCTTCTGCTGGGATCAGAGTTTGGTTCCCAGCATCCATGTACCAGGGCTTACAACTGCCAGTAACTCCAGCTTCAGGACATCCAATATCTTGCTCTGGGCCTCCACAGGCACCTGCATGCATATATGCAAATGCATGTAGTCTTTCTCTCTCACACACATGCCCACAATTGAAATAAAAAAATACATCTTAAAAATCCACTGAGTGAAATAGAACAGGTGAGTTTGGCTAGAACCTCCAGGAGGGCTCAGGAGTCCACCTTGCTTCCAAACTTCCTCCAACCTCTCACCTCCCCACCTTGACATTTCCTCTCTGGGCTTCCTGCTACCACTGTCTCCAACACTGTCTGGCTACAAGGTTTGGTATAGAGCAAGGTGTGGATTGGGGTTAGCTTCACCCACAGCCACAGAAGTGCAAAAGCCACATTCTGCAAGGCTCACCAAGACTTTGTCCCTTTTGGGTGGTGCTTCCTTCACGTGCTTGAATGGCCCTGGCTTCCTGACAGGAAGTTCATCTTTAGATTTGAAAATGGACTGTGGGACTATAATCTTAGGGGTGTGTTGGTAGTGTCCCTAAGGCTATGAAAGCTGATTAGCACCTTCACTTCCAACAAGACATCCTGTGGGTGTTCTGGGGTCCCATGGAGAAGGCTAGCTCAGGGTTTGGTCACAGGACAGCTTCTTCCTTGAATAAGTTCTTCCTTTTCTTTTTAAAGGTGAATCTAAATTTATTTCACAGGCATTGATGTTTTGCTTGTATGTATGTCTGTGTGAGGGTGCCAGATCACCTGGAACAGGAGTTACAGACAGTCGTGAGCTGATATGTGGGTGCTAGGGAATTGAACTCAGGGCCTCTGGAAGTGCCACCAGTGCTCTTAACCACCAAGTACTAATAAGTACTTTCTATGACAATTGTCACATTTTGTTTTTGAAACGGGGTCTCACTATGGAACCCTGGCTGGCCTCAAACTCAGTATGTAGCTAGAAATGGCCTTGGACTCCTGATGTGATTGTCAGGTCCCCAGACTTCTGGGAATGTAAGCACAGGTGGAGGCCAGAGGACAACTTATGAGAGTCGGTTCTTCCCTTTCACCATGTGGGTCTAGGAGATCAGACTTGGTCTCTGCTCTTGGATTTTTGAGCTGAGGTCTTGCTATGGAGTCTAAGTTGTCCTAGAACTTATGACTTTCCTGCCTCAGCCGCCCCATTTCTGTGCTCTTATTTCTGCTCCTCACTGTACTCTCACATCTTGTGTGTCTTTGGGTTCTCCATTTGAGAAGGCTACCAAGGCTGGACAGATGGCTCAGTGGTTAAGAACACTGACTGCTCTACCAAAGATCCTGGGTTCAAATCCTAGCAACCACATGGTGGCAGAGAGGGAGAGAGAGAGAGAGAGAGAGAGAGAGAGAGAGAGAGAGGTAGAGAGAGAGTGAGGTAGAGAGAGCAAGGTAGAGAAAGAGAGAGAGGGAGAGAGAGAGAGAGAGAGGGAGGGAGAGGGAGAGAGGGGGAGAGAGAGGGAGAGAGAGAGAAGGAGAGGGAGAGAGAGAGAGAGAGAGAGAGAGAGAGAGAGAGAGAGAGA
Organism: Mus musculus; assembly: GCF_000001635.26. NCBI lineage: Eukaryota > Metazoa > Chordata > Mammalia > Rodentia > Muridae > Mus > Mus musculus. The sequence continues at coordinate 22,319,090 of NC_000078.6, forward strand.
GAGAGAGAGAGAGAGAGAGAGAGAGAGAGAGAGAGAAGTCTTCATATCTGGGCAGACACATCCATCTATCCTCTTATTCCCCATTATTTGAATAAGTGATCCTGAACCTGCTGGATGACATTAGCCATGGCACAGGCCCTGTTTGGCCCTGAGCGACTGTTTCTGTCCAATATCCAAAACATCTTCTAGCCTACAGCAACTCTCTCCTTGAGGTGAGGTGGGAGCAAAGACAATGTCTGGCCAATCTCAGAGTCTCCAGTGCTCACCCAGGACAGGTGCTCAGTGGGTGCTTCCTGAACATCATTAGACGGTCTGGGGCTCAGTCTACAGGTTCTGTGGCTTTAAGCAGGAGGGCCAATGGCCTTGCTGTGTGTGGAGCCCACTGAGTGGGGAAAGGCTGGCATGGACTCCTATCTGACTAAATTCTCGGCTGTTCCATACATTCAAGGACTTTCCCCATGTCTACCACTTATCTGCTTTATCCCACACTCAGTGGAGAGTGAACCATGAACAGGGTGCTTGGGGCAACACAGGAAACTCACAGACCTTGGTTATTCGATCATTTTAATGTGCCAGACCAATAGAAAGGAAGGATGGAGCACACAGGAACACCTGTGTTTGCAGGATGGAGGGCAGATTTTCACAGCCTTGGGCATGCATGTATCTCCTGTGTAATTAGGCAAATAAATACATAAATACCACAGCACAGTCAGACTTAGGGGGTGGGGGGAATCACAGGCCACAGGGGACCATGCTTTAACAACAGTCAGAGGCTTTAAATACAGGGGCTGAACCTTCTCACTTTATACAAAACTTATATATTAAAAGTAAGGATATCACGGTTTATACATGCAAGCAGCTTTGGTCAGAGCAAATGAACAAGGGAGGTGGAGCCATGCACAGGAAGGGCTTGCTTATCTACTGTCCATCTTCTTCATCCTCACAAAGTCAGCTGGGATCATAGAATAAAGCAGCTGGTCTCGGTAAGATACTGAAAAGTCCTGTCTGGTGTCCTTAAGGGCCTCCAGGACCTCTGTGGGCAGGGAAGAAGCCCTACAGCTGAGAACACTTGAAACCTTGGAAGGAACCAGCCTGGACTGGATGGGGAGGGACATCTATTGGGTCAGATAGAGGAGGGAGCTGCATGCAGCCAGACCAGGTGAGTGTGATGTGCTGTCTGAACCCAGGTCCCTAGAGAGCAGGAGAAATCACAGAGAAAACCACTTTTGCAAGCAAAGCTGAGGATGGCAAGTCAAACCTGTGTTTCTCACAACTGTGTAAAAGCCCATTCCCCTCAGAACTGGCTAGCACTGCTGGGATCACACTGCAGAAACCGGACAATGGATGGTCGCTCTTGGCACCTTTGTTGAATTCATCCAGGGACATTTTGCCTGAGGAATGGAAGAGGGAGACTTAGGATTAGCCAGTGCTCTGATTAAGGTCTGGAACCCTCTGGAAAATGGACAATGTCCAGTCTCCTCTCTCTCTCTCTCTCTCTCTCTCTCTCTCTCTCTCTCTCTCTCTCTCTCTCTCTCTCTCTCTCTCTCTCTCTCTCTCTCACCCTGTCTCTCTCTCTCTCTCACCCTCTCTCTCTCTCTCTCTCTCTCTCTCTCTCTCTCTCTCTCACACACACACACACACACACACAGCGATGTATGCCATTTTGAGGCACACAAGTGGTCAGAGGACAACTTGTAAGAGCTGGTTCTCCTTTCAAGGTGTAGGTAGTCGGGATTGAGCATTAGTAATGAGGTTAGGTTTGGTAATGAACACTGTGGCCTGAAGTAAGCTGATAGCCCTACCTAGAGGCCTGGAGAGCCACCACGATCTGTGGCAGCTGGGGGAGACACGACAAATTATGGCTGCAGGTCATATTGCATTTCTGTTACTGTGATAAAAATCCCCTGACTAAAAGCAACTTAAGGGAGGAAGTTTTCTTTGGTTTACTTCTAGGTTACAATTCATCACTTCAGGAAGTCAAGGCTTTAAAACCTCACAGGGCAGAGAGAATGGAGGTATGAGCACCTGGCTCATAATGATACTCTGCACTTTTTTCTGATGCTCTTCTCTTCCCTTTATTACACTGTTCAGGCCCCCTGTCTAGAGTATAGTACTGGGATTTCCCACATCAATTAACCAACAACACAACCCCCAACAGGCATGCTCATAGACTTCCATGATCTAGATGGATGGTTCTCAGCCTTCCTAATGCTGTGACCCTTTAATGCAGTTCCTTGTTTTGTAGTGACCCTCAACCATAAGATTATTTTCACTGCTACTTCATAACCGTAATTACACTATTGTTATGAATCTGAATATGAATATCTGTGTTTTCTGTTGGTCTTAAGCTACCTCTGGGAAAAGTTCATTTGATTCCCCAAAGGGGTTAGAACCCAGAGGTTGAGAACCACTGATTTAGATAATTCTTCAGTAAGATTCTTCTGAGCTGAGCAGTTTTGGCACACATCTTTAATCCCAGTACTCAGGAGGCAGACTAGTGGATCTCTGAGTTTGAAGCCAACGTGGTCTAAACAGCAAGTTCCAGGACAGCCAGTGCTACATAGAGAAACCTTGTCTCTAAAAAACAAACCAACAAGCAAAATAGACTCCTCTAGAGCTGGGAGATGGCTCAGCAATTAAGAGCAGTTGCTGCTTTTGCAGAAGGTCCTGGATAAAGTCCCCAGCATCCATAGGGCGGTTCCCAATCATTTGTAACTCCAGTTCCAGGACCACTCAGTGCCCTTTTCTGGCCTCTAAAATATCATACAAACATACATTCAGCTAAATGCTAATGTAGAAAATAAATACTAAATCTAAAATTAAAAAAAAAAAAAAAGACTTCTGAGGTGATTCTAAACTGAGTCACGTTGACATTAAAACTTTCACACCGCCCCCAAGTGTAGACTCTTGCCAGCTTCGGGTGTTGAGAGCTATCCACCTTTGCTGTCCTATTCTTGTTCTATTCTGTACCAGTTTCTCTGACAGCCCAGACTTCTCATCTCTTGAGTGTCAAGTGGCCCCTGGCTTACAGGGCAGAGTATGTGCTCAATGGCCTCCATTGTGAGACACAAACAATTGGACAAGTGCACAGTGGGGACGCAGTCTCCACTCTAAAACTGGTGAAGTTCCTGGCTTTGACAATCAGAAACAATGGCCTTCCATGTTAAGTGTGCCACCAACATAGTGCTACTTTAGACTCACACCCACACAAGTGGGCTTATCCCCATTTCACGGAGAAGAAAGGCAGGCCTGGGAAGTGGGCATCCTCAGTTTTGTCTGTTGGAACACAAGCCTCTGTGTCAGAGTACACAAGAGAGTAAAGAACACTTTAGAAAATGGCTGAAAGGCAGCACCAGGCAAGAGGCTGCATTACTTTGTGTGCGGACATGTTTTGAAAAGCATTTCCTTCCTGTCTGGAAAGCTTTTTTGCTGTCTACAGTTCCACAGGAGCCTTGAGTCCCGCTGAGCCCGGTCCTCAGCTCATCTGCACAGAGCACTGGAGGCTGTTCACTGCTCTTTCCTGTGCATTAGCTTACATTCAATCTCAGTGGGACCCGGGGAACCTTTCATGCTTTAATGCTGCATTTCCTGTTGGAACAAAACCCAACCAGTCTTAGCTCTACAAAGCCACAGACTGGCAGAATCAACTCACCATGCAGCTACCTCACCCTTGCTGAGGTCCTGTGAGAAACTCAGCCAAGGCACAGCAGGACCTCTCACCACCTCACCTCCTCCTGAGACCTGCCGCTTTGCAGCTGTGGTAGAACCTCAGAGTCCTAGGTACAATGAGGCTCAGTGGCTTCTATGTTTGATGAGCCCCATGAGTATCCGGGGAACCTCACATCCCTGGATGATGGCGTGGACGGCCATTTAGAATGTCGAGACTCAAAGCCCCTTGATTCAGTGTCTCACCTCTCAGCCACCAGTGTGACCTTCCTCCCCTCTGCATATATACTTGTGGAAATAGTAAGACCACTGTTTCTGTCAACATGTGTGCTAGCTAATTTTATGTCAGCTTGACACAAGTTATAGTTATCAGGAAAGAGTGAGCCTCAGTTGGGAAAATGTCTGTATAAAATGTCTGCAGGAAAACCTGTAGGGCAATGTTCTCTCTCTCTCTCTCTCTCTCTCTCTCTCTCTCTCTCTCTCTCTCTCTCTCTCTCTCTCTCTCTCTCTCTCCCTCCCTCTCTCTCTCTCATTCATTCTCTCTCTCTCTCTCTCTCTCTCTCTCTCTCTCTCTCTCTCTCTCTCTCTCTCTGTCCCTGTCTCTCAACCTCCCTCCCTCTCTCCTTCCTTTCCTCCCTTTTGTTTTGTTTTGTTTATTGAAACAGGGTTCCTCTATGTAACAGCCTGGCTGTTCTAGAACTCACTTTTTAGACCAGGTCAGCCTTGAACTCACAGAGTGCCTCCTGTCTCCTATGAGCCCCGATTAAAGACATGTGCCACCATGCCTGACCAGAGGGTATTTTCTTAACTAATGATTGATGGAGGAGAGCCCAGCCCAGTATAGGTGGTACAACCCTGGGCTAGTGATCCTGAATTCTATAAGAAAGAAGGCTGAGCAAGCCATGGGGAGCAAGCCAGTAAGTAGCAACCCTTTCATGGTCTCTGTATCAGCTCCTGCCTTCAGATTCCTGCCCTGTTTGAGTCCTGCCCTCACTGCTTTTGATGATGAACTGTTATATGGAAACTGTGAGTGAATAAACCCTTTCCTCCCCAAGTTGCTTGTGGCCATGGTGTGTCATCAGAGCAATGGAAACCCTAACTCAGACAACAGGGATGAAGCCTACAGCTCAGAGGGTCTACTGACAATGCCCATGGTTATAGAGCCCTAGGAAGGGTGCAGGATGCAGGCTAGGTGTACCTGGCCCTGAATTCTAGTCTCCCTCCCTCAATCAGAGCTGAATCAAGTGGGCTGGAAAAGGGCAGGCCTGCATAGGGAAGAGGGTATATCCCAAACACCTCTGTGCCATCAACAATTTCACAGGCTCATTTACTTCTCTCTCCCAACCCCCACCCCCTCTCCCAATCCCCTCCTCCATCCCCACCTGCTCACTCCTGCCATGTTTCCTACCATCTTTCTTTGTGTCCATCTGTCTGAAGACCTTGTCTGTTCGCTTCTTGGGCATGGACTTGTCCCCGGGCATCCTCATCACGGAGGGCACCATCTTGTAGATGGCCTGCAAAGGGGCATCTGTGAGTGTGCTCTGGAGGATGGAGGGTGGGTTATGGTTCTCGCTCTGCTAACCAAGGAGCATGGACAGGGCTGAGTCAGGACCCTTCTCTCATCACAACAAGTCTCACAGACAAGGTGCTGGGCAAAGGGAGCCAGGAAAGTTTAAGTGACGTTCAAGAGCACAGGATACAGTTGGGGTGTGGAAGAATGGAGGGCTCCTTGGTTCAGATTAGAGGGGAGGTTGTGGGTCAAAGCGTCTGTCTGAAAGGAAGATCTTTGGTGGGGAGCTGGGAAATCCTGGAGGGAAGGTCAAAGGGGAAATACATTGAGCCCTGCCCACCCATGGGTCCTGAATCTGCAGATCCAAAAAACTCCAGGTGGGAAATGGTCTAGAAAATGAAACTGGAGATACACAGACAGTTTCTTGTTATTTCCCAAATAATACAAATTATTATTAACATCTATAGCCATTGTCTTAGTCACTGTATATAACTACTTATTTTATGGATGTATGTAATTATTTATTTGGGAGAGATGATCTCACATGGAATTCAGAGGACAACTTGTGGAAGCTCGTCCTCTTTTCCTACCATGTGGGTCTTAGGGATCGAACTCAGGCTGCCAGGCTTGGTAGCATTCACCTTTAACCATAGAGTCAGCTCACTGGACCAAATACAGAGATGGTTTAGAGCATGGAGCAGGAAGGATGCAGGGTGCACATAAGCATCGCTCCTGTGAAGAACTGACTGCTGACTCATCCTTTACTGTGTCGTTCTGATTTCTATACGAAGCCCTACAGACAGCTAATGTGTGTGTATGCTATACATGTGTGTGCAGATGAACACCCACCCGTGCAGAGGCCAAACAGGAATCCCGGTGTTCACAATATTCCCTTTACTCTCTCATTGAACCCGGCCGGGGCTTAACATTGTAGCTAGGCTGCCTGCTCAGCAAGCTTCTGGGACTCACTTGTCCCCTAGTTCTAGGGTTTCAGGCATGCTCAGCCACTACTGGCTTTTCCATGGGTGCTGGGATCAGAACTCAGGTCCTCATGCTGGGTATCAAGTGTTCTTCCCCACTGAGCCACTTTCCCAGTTCTTGCTTTGACAATTCTTAATCACCTATCTGAGCCTCAGATCTCATTAGAGGTTTTTTGTTTTGTTTTGTTTTGTTTTGTTTAAACTGTGTGAATAAACCTGATGGATGAGCTCAGCTGGGGCCTGATGTCCAGCAAGCAATCGATAGATGCTTGGCTTTTATCGTTACTCTCTGCAAAGACATACAGTCCTTTAGTACACCAGGTAGCAAGTGGGCAGAGGAATGACCTGGTGTATGAGGGCGGGGATGGGGTCTTGGATCCCTGCATTCCCCATGCTCCAGGCCCTGTCAAGTGCAGGTACCTGCACTATCTCCAGCATTTCACTGCAGCTGATGTAGACATTGCTGTCTAGGTCAGACATGCTGAAGGCCCACTTGAACTTCTGTTCCAGCTTGTCCCGAGAGGTCATGCTCAGAGCAATGATGAACACTCGGAAGTCGATGGTGTTGTCGCTGTTGGTGTCAAAGGTGTGGAAGACATGTTCAGCGAACTTGGATGTATCTCTGTAGGGGAAGAAGTTGGCCTAGATCTTGAAATTGTCCACAGTCAGGTGGCCAGTAGGACACTCATTGAGGAAGCCCTTGTACCACTCCTGAAGCTCATGGTCGGTGAACTCCCTGTGTTTCCGCAGGTGCTGCAACACCTCAGGACCCAGCTTGCTGTTCTGCTTGCCCATGGCAGCTGGCAGTGGAGACTAAACCTGCAAGGCCAAGACACAAGGTGAGCTGTGGGTACCTGAAACCCCAAGTCTGGCTTCCTATCACACCCTACTACCATGCTGGCTAAGCAATATCCTCTGTATGTCCAGTGCCATCTATTACAGCAGTGGTTCTCAGCCTTCCTAAAGCTGCAACCCCTTAAAACAGTTCCTCATGTTGTGGTGAACTCCCAGCTATAAAGTCATTTTCATTGCTACTTCATAAGTGTAATTTTGCTTTGGTTATGAATCATAATGTAAATATGTGATAGGCAGGAGGGTCTTAGGTAACTCCCTGTGAAAGGGTCATTTGATCCTCAAAGGGGTTATGATAACACAGGTTGAGATCTTCTGGGACAGAAGAACTCTAGACCATGATAGTGCAAGCTCTGACTTTTAGCATTTCCAGGATGTCTCTCCTCAGGAGGTACAAAATGGTTCTATATAACATGGCAAAACCCAGAACACTCTAGGAAAGACAGAAAGAATATCTTTGTATGGCTAAATACAGTTTACTTGGAGCATGCATGCAGAATCGTGGTATAAAGGGACAGGGAGAGACAACCTAAAATCAGTGGAATGAAGCATTGTCAAATGTCCTGTAAGGGTTAAACAAGAAGCAGGATCGAGACAAACCCCTCAGCTCATCAGCTTGGGGCAAAGGGGTCTCATGGACCCAATCCTGACTCCTCGCTTTGAACATCTAGTTCTTTTTCTCTTTTTGTTTGTTTCCTTGTCACAGATACATTTGCTGATGCTGCATAGTAAATAAATCTTGCCTGTGTAGGTGGATGCTAGTGGTTCACATTCCTACCTAACACAGCTAGGGTAAATTTAGAACTAGGTTGACACCCATCCTGAGTGGACTCAGGGATGATTCCAGAGAACAGGAACATGGCTATGGCCCTTCAAAGTTCAACTTCATTTATCAGCAACCCTAATTTTATAAATGACATTTTAAAATACCATTCTTATCCAGATTTCTGGGTTAATCTGGGTAAGTAGGGTTTTATGGGGACCCAGGTATTATAGCTTTGAAGCATGTTGACAGGGAGCTTCTAGACCCTCCAAGACCTCCCTGTCCCCCTCCATATAATGCTGGGAGAAGTTACCAGCACATGCCATGCTGTTTTAACCCTAGAAGAGACACCTGGGAACCTTATGGGAGTCCCCACTCTTTATTATGCCTCTGAGATATTGTTCTGCCAGGGACATCTAGAATTGCATCAATTGTCGGTAAATGTCGATGTGAATGTTACCAGCTGAAACAGCCCCCATGGAAATTCAGGTCTGTGCTTCATTGGCCAGCACACCCCACTGCAGTCTCCCACAAGGCCCAAGTGTGAGATCCTGCAGTGATTGGTCACTGGACATTAATGCTCGTTCACTTCCCTACCTCAATTTTGGTTTCTTTCCTTCACAGTATCACACCTGCAATAGCTCAGTTATTTTTGAAATGTGTAGAAGAACTAGTGTGGGTGAGTCTCCTCTACCCAAGTCCCAAAGGAAACCACTCTGAATTGCTCAGAGGCTTATGAATTCTAAGCACTAGGTGCTAGGTCCTGTTTAGGAAGATGAGACATGCACTCAGTATTATCTGCTACCGCCCCTGTCTTCTTCACCTCTTTCCCAGGCTGTTACCGTTCTATGTACATATTTTATTTACTTCTCTACACCACTAGGAGATATTTAAAGTTCCTTGTCCAACACAGACATATGGCAGCTTGATATTGCCTTTCAAAGCACACATTTACTTATCTAAACACGTTCTCCCCTGTACAAACAACCAACTCAAATGTCCACAGCATCTTGATTAGAAATAACCATCAACAAAGCTAACCTGGTGCCACATATCTGTAACTCCAGAACCGGAGGGTGGGGGCAGGATTATCAGGAGTTCAAGGTCATCTAAGACTATATAGCAATTCAGGGCTAGCCTGGGCTACACTAGACCCTGTCTCCAAAAAATTATATTAAAAGAAAGAGAACAAGCAGGCAAGTAGTGGTGCATGCCTTTAACTCTAGCACTCACTGACAGAAGCAGATAGATAGGAATTCAAGGAAGGCTAGCCTGGGCTACAGAGCAAGTTCTAGGATAGCCAGGACTACACAAAGACCCCCTCCCCTCTCTCTCTCTCACACACACACACAAACACACACACACACACACACTGGGTGGGGAAGGGAGAGAGAGAGAGAGATCTACCAATGGAAGAAGATCTTGCACAAAGGCACATGATGACAGCTGCCATCTTTGAGAAAAGGTCAGATGGCTTTGTCTGTGGAGGCCTCCTCTGGAAGAACTTACAGAAAATGGTAAAGTTGAGTGAAGAGGGGAATTGGCTGTATGGTCAGGGACCTTGGAGGCCCTTTTGTCGTGTTTTCCTTTGTAATTTTATTTGTTTTCTGAGATAGGGTCTCATGTAGCTCAGGCTGGCTTCAACCTTACTATGTAGCTGAGGATGACCTGCACCCTTACCTTCCTGCCTCCCCTGTCTAGCAGTTACAGCTGTGATCCACCGGGCTTGGATCATTTGCAGTTTTAAGATGTTGAAATGTGGAGGCAGAGGCAGGCAGATTTTTGAGTTCAAGGCCAGCCTGGTCTACAAAATGAGTTCCAGGACAGCCAGGGCTACAAAGAGAAACCCTGTCTCGAACACCCCGCCCCCACCACCAAAAAAAAAATGTTGAAATGTGTCCACGTGTTCATTTCCTTTTTTCTCCTTCAATGCTTTAATAATATGTACTTATATAGTATGTTACAAATGTTTTTCTTGTTATATAATACATTGCATGTGTGCCTGGTACCTGCTGAGACCTGAATAGTATGTCAGATCCCTGGAACTGGAGTTACAGAAGTTGTGAGCCACCATGTGGGTGTAGGGAACAAGACTGAACTGAGGTCCTCTGCAAGAACAGCAAGATCCCTCTCTCCAGGATCCCAGTCCCCTTATATTTTATTTTCTACTCAAAGAAGAAGCATCCCCAAATCACAGTGGCCCAGCCTCTATCTCTTGACTGGTGGCATGTCTAAGAACCTCCGAGTTGATAGAACACTATAGACTAAGCCCTGTCTGTGAGGGGCTTCGGGAACAAGAAATAGAGACAGAGCCTTGGCGCTGGCACACAGCTCCAATCCCAGCAGTCAGAGGCAGCCAGATAACTTTGAGCTCCATGCTAGCCTGGTCTCCAGAGAGAGAAGCCTGTCTTGAAAACAACAACAACAACAAAAAACAAATCCAAAAAAGGCAGAACTATGGTCCTGGAGGGCCTGCATAGAGGGGCGCAGGCCCTCTCAAATCCCCCGGTGATGGCTGACTGACAGATCCTCTGTTTTCTTGTTACACTCACTTCCTATCTCACAGGAAGGAAGGAAGGAAGGAAGGAAGGAAGGAAGGAAGGAAGGAAGGGAGGGAGGGAGGGAGGGAGGGAGGGAGGGAGGGAGGGAGGGAGGGAGGGAGGGAGGGAGGGAGAGGGGAAAGGAGGGCAGGGGATGGAGAAGGGAACTGGAGTACCTAGAGGAAGGGACAATGAGCTGAGTCCAGGAAAGTGGCTGCTTGGATGTCTCTGTCAGTGGCAGGCCCTCGGGAGGCCTTCAGGCAGGAGATACATCTGTGTGAGACAAGGTGGATGGGGGGCCCCAGAAAACAGGGCAGAGTTTGGAGTGGTAGGAGGTGAAAGGTAGAGAAGCCAGGTTGGACCAAGCTGTGGGGTGTGTGTGTGGTCCCCTGATCAAATAATAATATTGGAGAGAGAAGACCTAGACCTGGTGAAGCCATGTAGCTACAAGGTCTCACCAAAGAACCATTAACACAGGGAGACTTATAACGTGTGTCTGGACTGGGGTCTTCTAAGAAACTTCACCCATCAGATACATCTTGCTAACCAGAGAACTGACCGTCAGAGAACTGCTGAACCTCTCCTAAGTGAGCCAGGACCTGACTCCAGCATACCCTGCTATGGGATTGTGCTAGTATGACAGTCCCAGAGAGGGCCATGTGGAAACAGCTGCATTGCCACCATAGCTAGCCCTGTGCTTGTGGCTCCTCTTCATGATCAACAGCCCTGCTCCCCACAGCCTTGCCAAAGACCCTTGGTTTCCAGGTCATGCACGCAGCATCCACTCACCTCACTGAACACACATCACTGCTGTGTCTGTGATTTATCATCTAACAGATGCTACTGAAATGCCAAACTCCTGGTACCTGCTCTGCAGATATCTGCCGGGAGGAGGCTGCAGTGCAGACAGCCTTGGAGGTGTTGGAGGAGAGGATTCGTTTCCCTTATTTCCCATTCCCTTCCCAATGGCTTGAAGATCTGCTCCTTACTGCAGCCTCCTCCCGGCAGTTATAACTGTACCCGCTAATCAAAGAATTGCTCAACTTGTTTTAATTCCTCTACATCCAACACTGTCCAGATTTGTTAAGAATGAGAGAGGACAAGGTGGTTTTGACTCCTCTGATGTGAATTGGGTTCAAGCTATTACTAATCAGAGACCTAACCTTAAATTGACATTTAATGGAAAAAGCTTTGAAGGATTGATAGATACTGGAGCTGATGTAACAATTATTAGAGGACAGGATTGGCCCTCAACTTGGCCTTTGACTGATACACTTACTCACCTTCAAGGAATTGTTTATGCTAGTAACCCAAAACGAAGCTCCAAATTGCTAACCTGGAGAGATGGGGAAGAGAAATCAGGACAAATTCAGCCATATATTATGTCAAATTTGCCTGTAACTCTATGGGGAAGAAACCTCTTATCACAGATGGGCATTATAATGTACAGTCCTAATGAGATGGTGATTAAGCAGATGCTTAGACAGGGACTTTTGCCTGGTCATGGACTAAAAAAGAAGGGGCAAGGAATTAAGACTTTTGAAGATCCTAAACCTCACTCTAACACAAGAGGTTTGGAGTATTTTTGGTAATGGCCACTATCTTGCCTGCATCCCATGCTGATAAAATTCAATGGCTTACTGATATTCCAGTGTGGGTGGATCAGTGGTCTTTACCTAAAGAAAAAATAAAAGCCGCTTCTTTGCTAGTGCAGGAGCAACTAGAGGCAGGACATTTAGTAGAATCTCTGTCCCCTTTTCATTATCAAGAAAAAAATCTGGTAAATGGAGATTGTTACAAGATTTAAGAGAAGTTAATGAGACCATGGTATCTATGGGACCTTTACAACCGGGACTTCCCTCCCCAGTAGCCATTCCCAAAGGATATTATAAAATTGTGGTAGATCTGAAGGATTGTTTCTTTACTATTCCTTTGCATCCAAAGGATTGTGAAAGATTTGCTTTCAGTGTACCTTCTATAAATTTTAAGGAACCTATGAAGAGATATCAATGGACAGTTCTCTCACAGGGCATGGCTAATAGTCCTACCTATGCCAAAAGTTTGTGGCACAAGCCATTCAGCCTGTGAGACAACAATGGCCTATGATTTACATCATTCATTTCACAGATGATGTTTTAATGGCGGGAAAAGACCCCCAGGATTTGCTTTTGTGTTATAGAGATTTACAAAAAGCTTTAGCTGAGAAAGGATTACAGATAGCTCCTGAAGAGATACAAACTCAGGATCCTTATAATTATTTGGGCTTTAGACTTACTAATCAAGCTGCTTTTCCCCAGAAGATAATTATTTGCAGACACAACTTAAGGACTTTGAATGATTCTCAAAAATTAGGCCCTATTTACAGCTTACTATAGGGGAGTTGAAACTTTCATTTGATATTCTTAAAGGGAGTTCTGATCCCACTTCCCCTAGATCTCTAACCTCAGAAGGATTGCTGGCCTTACAACAAGTGGAAAAAGTTATTGAAGAGCAACTTGTCGCTTATATAGATTACTCTTTGCCTTTACATCTGTTAATTTTTAATATAATTCATGTGCCTACAGGATTGTTATGGCAAAAGTCTCCTTGTCTTAGTCAGGGTTTCTATTCCTAAACAAACATCATGACCAAGAAGCAAGTTGGGGAGGAAAGGGTTTATTTGGCTTACACTTCCATAGGAAGTCAGGACTGGAACTCAAGCAGGTCAGAAAGCAGGAGCTGATACAGAAGCCATGGAAGGATATTCTTTACTGGCTTGCTTCTCCTGGCTTGCTCAGCCTTCTCTCTTATAGAACCAAGACTACCAGCACAGAGATGGTCCCACCCACAAGGGGCCTTTCCCCCTTGATCACTAATTGAGAAAATGCCTTACAGTTGTATCTCATGGAGGCATTTCCTCAACTGAAGCTCCTTTCTCTGTGATAACTCCAGCTGTGTCAAGTTGACACAAAACTAGCCAGTACAATTGTCCCCTTGTCAACTTGACACACAAACACATCACTAGTAAGCCTCAACCCTTACATTCTTATTCATCCCCAAGGTCTAAATAACTTTAAACATCCCACAGTCTTTACATATTCTTAAAATTTCAATCTCTTTAAAATATCCATCTCTTTTAAAAATCCAAAGTCTTTTTACAATTAAAAGTCTCTTAACTGTGGGCTCCACTGAAATAGTTTCTTCCTTCAAGAGGGAAAATATCATGGCACAGTCACAATCAAAAGCAAAAATCAATCTCCAACCATCCAATGTCTGGGATTCAACTCACGATCTTCTGGGCTCCTCCAAGGGTTTGGGTCACTTCTCCAGCCATGCCCTTTGTAGCACACGCATTGTCCTCTAGGCTCCAGATACCTGTACTCCACTGCTGCTGCTGTTCTTGGTGGTCATCTCATGGTACTGGCATCTCCAAAACACTGCATGACCCCTTCAGTCCTGGGCCATCAATTGCAACTGAGGCTGTACCTTCACCAATGATTGCATAGACATAGCTCTAATAGGAGAAGCCTTAATTTCAGATCCTGTTGCTTTGGCCAAACGTGATCATGAAAATTTTTATCTCTCTAGCCATACCTTAAGATCACTAAGGAGCAGGCAAGAATGATTGTAAAACAATGTTCTAAATTACATTATTACATTATCTCCAGTGCCACATTTAGGAGTTAATCCACAAGGTCTTATGACTAATCATATTTGGCAAATGGATGTTAACTTATTATGCAGAATTTGGAAAATTAAAATATATACATGTTTGTATTGACACTTGTTCAGGATTTCTTTTTGCTTCTCTGCATACTGGAGAAGCCTCCAAAAATGTAACTGATCATTGCCTACAAGCCTTTAATGCCATGGGATTGCCTAAACTTATTAAGACAGATAAAGGGCCATCCTATTCTAGCAAAAATTTTACTTCATTTTGTAAAGAATTTGGCATCAAACATAAAAGTGGAATTCCTTATAACCCCATAGGACAAGGAATAGTTGAACGTGCTCATCACACTTTAAAAAATTGGCTTTTAAAGACAAAACAGGGGCAGTTATATCCCCCAAGGTCACCAAAGGCACATCTTGCTTTTGCTTTATTTGTTCTAAATTTTTTGCAAACTGATATTAAAGGTCAGTCTGCAGCGGATTGCCACTGGCATCCAGTTTCTTCTAGTTCTTATGCCATGGTAAAGTGGCGGGACCCATTAACTAACGATCCATGTCCTAATCTGGGGAAGGGGTCCATCAGTGTTTTTTCTCTAAAAGAAGATGGAGCGTGATTGCTGCCTGAGAGATTAGTTTGTCAACTGGACACAGATCCTGAATCTTCTAGTAAGTATGACTCTAACCTTGATTATGGCTAAAAATCCTCTTTAGCTGAAAAGTTAATTTGGAGCACAGCCTCCACCCCCAGAGAAGCTGCAGCCTTTCTGCAATTCTCAAAGCCACCTTCCCCACACTGGGAGCTCTAAGTCTAAGCTTGATTGTTGCTAATTTGCAACTGAGTGGAGTACCTGGACTTCTCCAAAGAAGCTTTTATACTGTTGCTTTTCAATGTCCCACCCTTGTTTCTCAAGCAGGTCAGCCTGACTGCAGCAGGTGTACAGCCTCGCCTCCAACAGTGCAGGTGGCAGTTATTAATCTTCATCAAGAAGTATTCTAAGTACATATTGTGGCTTTGGTCTGAATTGGGAATAAGGTGTGCTAATAAGGGCCGGACAGTCAATGACGGGCACCCAGATCTCAGAACCATCCCAATCTAAGACAGGGGTACATGCCAAAAGGCCTTGGCTATTGATAACACACCACACAGCCATGTTTGTGTGAAATATAACACAAACTAGCTGCACGTAGCCTCCAAGACGGAATTGGATGGTTTGGGAAGCTCTATGATTTCCTAAGACAGCCACCATAATTCCCAGGCAGAACTATGAAGAATAAATAAATTTTATGCCTTGGTCCAGTTTTTTTTTAAATATTAATAACAGGGATGAAATTGTAACCTTCCCTCAGCCTGAAGTTGACTGAGCCAGACCTTGACCTTGCTGCCACTAAGGAGATTACCTAGGGTGGAGCCTTCCTCCCTAGATCACTCAATTGTTCAGTCAATGTCACTGTTCCTCTTCAAGGTACTGCTACCTGCTGAGAGGCCCTAGAGCTATTCCGGAGACTATGCCCTATCCTGCACACAATCACCTGCAGCTGGTTCTAGGCTCCAAGGATGAAATGGCGGGAATGGGCCTCCCCCCTCCACCTTTATAAGGTAATTTTCCATTAAATATTTGAGCCTTGATCTGAAAATTGTCTTGGCTCCATTTTTTTCTAGTCCACCTAGTTTCCCTTTTTTAAAGTACCGGCCTGTCACTCAGGTGTATCCCATCCATGTGAGCCGATGGACTGCTTTCAAGAGTGCTAGGTGACATTAGCCAAGGCACATGCCCTGTTTGGCCCTGAGGGACTGTTTCTGTCCAATATCTAAAACACCTTCTAGCCAACAACACCTTTCTCCTTGAGGTGAGGTGGAAGCAAAGACAATGTCTGGCCAATCTCAGAGTCTCCAGTGCTCACCAGGACAGGTGCTCAGTGGGTGCTTCCTGAACATCATCAGAAGGTCTGGGGATCAGTCTACAGGTTCTGTGGCTTTAAGCAGGAGGGCCAATGGCCTTGCTGTGTGTGGAGCCCACTGAGTGGGGAAAGGCTGGCATGGACTCCTCTCTTTAATCACATCTTTAATCCCAGTACTCAGGAGGCAGACTAGTGGATCTCTGACTTTGAAGCCAACATGGTCTAAACAGCAAGTTCCAAGACAGCCAGGGATACACAGAGAAACCTTGTCTCTAAAAAACAAACCAACAAGCAAAAAAGACTCCTCTAGAGCTGGGAGATGGCTCAGCAGTTAAGAGCAGTTGCTGCTTTTGCAGAGGGTCCTGGATAAAGTCCCCAGCATCCATAGGGCGGTTCCCAATCATTTGTAACTCCAGTTCCAGGACCACTCAGTGCCCTTTTCTGGCCTCTAAAATATCATACAAACATACATTCAGCTAAACGCTCATGTAGAAAATAAATACTAAATCTAAAATTAAAAAAAAAAGACTTCTGAGGTGATTCTAAACTGAGTCAAGTTGACATTAAAACTATCACAGTGCCCCCTAGTGTAGACTCTTGCCAGCTTCGGGTGTTGAGAACTATCCACCTTTGCTGTCCTATTCTTGTTCTATTCTGTACCAGTTTCTCTGACAGCCCAGACTTCTCATCTCTTGAGTGCTAACAGGTGGCCCCTGGCTTACAGGGCAGAGTATGTGCTCAATGGCCTCCATTGTGAGACACAAACAATTGGACAAGTGCACAGTGGGAACACGGTCTCCATTCTGAAACTGGTGAAGTTCCTGGCTTTGACAATCAGAAACAATGGCCCTCCGTGTTAGGTGTGCCACCAACATAGTGCTACTTTAGCCTCACACCCACTCAAGTGGGCTTATCCCCATTTCACAGAGAAGAAAGCCAAACCTGGGAAGTGGGAAAGCCTCAGTATGGTCTGTTGGAACACAAGCCTCCGTGTCAGAGTACACAAGAGAGTAAAGAACACTTTAGAAAATGGCTGAAAGGCAGCACCAGGCAAGAGGCTGCATTGCTTTGTGTGCGGACATGTTTTAAAAAGCATTTCCTTGTTGTCTGGAAAACTTTTGCTGTCTACACTTCCACTGGAGCCTTGAGTCCCACTGAGCCTGGTCCTCAGCTCACCTGCACAGAGCACTGGAGGCTGTTCACTGATATCTGCAGAGCAGGTACCAGGAGTTTGGCATTCTAGTAGCATCTGTTAGATGATAAATCACACACAGCTGTGATGTGTGTTCAATGAGATGAGTGGATGCTGCCTGCTTGAGCTGGAAACCAAATATTTTAGAGGAGGGAGCTCCAGAACACAGGGCGGTGCAGCTGCCCAGCCTTTGCCTCCTCCCTGGTATCAGGCTGCTAATTAGAATGCATGCTTTGCATTGGTTTAGGACATTCTTGCTGTTGTGTTATAGTACACACACACACACACACACACACACAAGCACACAAGCACACACACACACGCCCTTGTTCCCAGAATGTACTAATATTAATTTGGAGGCAGGAAGAACTTTGACATAGCTAGCCTCCAAGCAGATCCCGAGTGACCCTCTTTGGATGCAAAGAACAAGGCATAAGCATCAGGAGGATGGAGACCACCCGGGAGCCTTCAATCCATGTTTCAGGGCTATCCCTGAAACGTTGAGGGTTCATGGGATGTGGAAAAGGGAAAAGGAAGGATCTGAGACTCGGGACCTGGTTCTGAGGAGCAATGGCTTGAAGATCTGCTCCTGCATGCAATGCCATTTAAAGAAAGGGTGGTGACAATGGGAATATGTCTGGCCATCTTAAGCACCTGGGACCAATGGCATAAGCAGTATGAGATAAGGAGGAAGAGAGGGTAGGATTGACCCTTTTCTGAAACTCCAGTAAAGAAGAGCTCTATGTAAAGAAGCCTTAGTCCTGGAGGGACTCCATGGAGCATAGTCCTCCCACCCTGCCATGTTCCACTACACCCAGATGGGAAAACACACCTTTACAATGCTAAGTGCTGCTGAGACTCTTGAATATCCGGCAGCTAGCCCTGAGCCATAGGAACTCTCAGACAGTGCAATCAGTGACAGTGACACCCCTTCCCCTCAAAAGGGGACAAGGATTAAATACAGACGCTTGGGATAGAGGACCAACAGTCATAGAGCAAGCTAGCCAAAGAACCGCCAGGGAGGACAAGAAAGCAGGCTCCCAGCAGCAGAAAGCCCCCCAAACCCACTTTAGCCTCCTTCTTGACAGATACACCCCATCACCTGGGAGAGTGCATCACCAGAGAAGCCCATACTTGAGCAGGCAGTCAGGACCTTTTTCCAGTGTTTTCCAGTCTCTTGGGGTCTTGAAGTATAGATGCTTGAGTCATGCTGGATTATGGTCCCTACTCTCGAGTGCCCTGCACTACAATGGCACATTCCTAGGCAGGAGAACTAGGTGCTCTGGCCAAGAAGATGGAATTTAGAGTCAAAACTGTAGGTCCAGAGGGGATGGTGGAAGATGACAGAGCCTCCAGGGAGTGGTAAGCTGTCTCATGTGGCTCAGCTATGAGTTAGCAGAATGAGTCCCATTCAGAAAGAAAAGACCTAGGTTAGAGCTGGGCTCTGTCCTTTGGGTTTTGATCTATCCTGGGCCCCTTCCCTGCTATCATCCTGAGAGGCAAGGAGGTTCCAAGGTGCGTTTAGCTGGTACCCAAAGAAGCTGCTGGCCAATAAAGTGGCTGTCAAAGCCATGATCTCTTAATGCTCACTTTCATGAAACTGCTAAGTGGAGCCCACAAATGCTGGCGGCCTCATAGATGCTTCTTGGCACTTGCCTGTAGATGCCTAACAGAGACCTGGATAAAAAATTTAATACGAGGGACCTCATTTTAGCTCTCCTGGAGGCACTGAGACAGCAGCAAAGATGTGTGACGGGCTCAGTGGTACACACCCCGTTACCCCTCTGTCATTCATTAAGCAACCGAGCCAGCCTTAGTGATGTTTAGCTGTCTGGGGGAAAAAACCTGACCAAAAAAAGGAATGCTTATACAGTAACAGAAAAGTCACTGTGTGCTCCCCTGAAGAAATACCTACCTAGCCCTGGCCATGAAACTAACCCAGGCTTCATTGATCAGACAGCCCTACTTTCATCTTTTTAGGGGGGAGGAATGAGGGTCCCTGGATCACACAGCCACCTCTCACTTGTTTAAAGCACTTCACATTCTAGCAGGGATTAGATCTGACAGACAACAGCCTTGGAGATCAGGACATGTGATTTCACAGTAATGGGAATTGGGGGAGTGAGCTAACAGCTCCTACCTCTTCTCCCAGGGTCTGTTATGCTCTTATTGTCCTTAACACACTGAATTGTAAATTAAGGAAAGAGCAAACAAGTAGCTGGGAAGCTCTGTGGAAATATTTAACCCGAGCTTGGTACTGCCAGTAAAAAGCTTTGCTAACAGCACTGTTGTGCTGTCGCTGGGAAAGGCCCTTGGGAGCTCCAATGTCCCATTAACCACAGCTCAGTGCTGGCTAGGAACATGCATGGTACAAGTAGTTCATCTCACCACGCAGCAATCTCATCAGAAAGACTGCCAAACCTCAAGGACTGCTAGATATCGACCCTGGAGGGAAGGTGGTGGGAGACGTGGGTACCAAATCCCTATGAAGTCCTGGACTCAGGAGAGACTGGGTGCATCCTCTGTGAATTTGAACTTCTGCAGACCATTTGGGCTTGGCTGATGGATAGCCTGTTCCATGTCAGGTGGAACAGAAGGTGGCAGGGGGAAATCAGCCTCAACTGTGCTCTTCGTTATGGTGACCAGCAGAATATTGTTCCTTGACCTCGTCCTCAGACTCTGGTCCTGCTTTGTTCAGAGCACTTCCTCAGTTCAGGTACTGAATTCTCTTTTTGTGTGTGGTGTGTGTGTTACGCACTATATTAGAGTTTCATTGCTGTGAACAAATACCATAACCAACCATGGCAACTCTTACAAAGGACAGCATTTCTTTGGGGTTGGCTTACAGGTTCAGAGGTTTAGTCCATTTACATCAAGAAGGGAACATGGCATCATCCAGCCAGGCATGGCACAGGAGGGACTGAGAGTTCTATGTCTTCATCTGAAAGCTGCTAGCAGAATACTGACTTCCAGGCAGCTAGGATGAGGGTCTTAAAACGCACACCCACAGTGACATGCCTACTCCCACAAGGCCATACTTACTCCAAAAGTGCCACAACTTCTAATAGTGCCAATCCCTGGACCAAACATATACAAACCATCACACACACCCTCATGCACACACACATGCACCCTCATGCACACACATATGCACCCTTATACACATACACACTTGCATGCTTTCCCATGCAGAATATAGAGGTTGACATGAGAATGTTTTTTCCTTCTTTTTGCTTTCTTTACTTCTCCCAAGACAGGTTTTCAACTGGACACAAACCTAGATATAACTAGAAGGGGAATCTCAGTCAAGGAATTGTTTCCATCACATTGGGATTCAGACATGTCTGTATGACATTTTCATGATTATTAATTGATGTAGATGGCCCAGTCCACTGTGGGTGGCACAATTCCTAGGCAGGTGAGCCTGGCCTGTGTAAGAAAGAGGCTAAGTAGATCAAGGAAGGCAAGTCAGTAAGCACCATTCCTCCACAATCTCTGCTTCAGCTCCTGCCTCCAGTTCCTGCCTTGGCTTTCCTGAATGATGGTCTATAACCTCTAGCCCAGTTAAACCCTTTCCTTCCTCCAGTTCCTTTTAATCAGTGTTTTATCTCAGCATAGAAAACAAACAAGGACAGATGTGTACAGTCTAAGATCAAGCAGCCCCTTCCATGTAGCTTCACGTAGGTGGTAGCATAATGTTGACATTATTTACTTGTAAGATTGATCACAGGCCGGAAGCCAGAAAAACAGACATCAACTCCCTACTTTAGAACTCGATTTAATGAGAACTAATGGAGGTTCCCAAGAAAACTCCCTTAATTGCTTCCAAGGATAGTACCCTCAGTGCCCTAACACCTCCTAGTCCCCACCTGAGCCCCACCATGACACTAAGGCCAAGGCTCCAATACGAGGACCATTAGGGGAAAATCCACATCAGAGCAGTAGCAGAGAGAGAAAGGGTTTGTTATCCCAGAAGTTGGGATAAGTACGAACTATGCGTAAATTCATACAAGTTCATTTTAGATCAGTTTTTGTTGTTGTTGTTGTTTTGTTTTTGTTTTTGTTTTGAGACAGGGTTTCTCTGTGTAGCCCTGGCTGTCCTGAAACACACTTTGTAGACCAGGCTGGCCTTGAACTCAGAAATCTGCCTGCCCCTGCCTCCTGAGTGCTGGGATTAAGGGTGTGTGCCACCATGCCCTGCACTTCAGATCAGTTTTTCCACTGAGAGTTATTTTTATAAACTAGGCCTTTGCCAAGTGTGGTGGCATACCTTTAATCCCAGCACTCTAACGAAAGAAACAGGCAGATCTCTCTCAGGCTGTGGCTAACTTGGCCTACACAGTGAGACCCTCTCTCAGACAAGTGGATTCTTTTTGAGACTTTGAAGAGCTAAAAAGGTCTGGATAAAGACTTGTAGACCTCTCATGACATCATCAGCATCCTCTCAACAGTGCTTCTGGGAAGTAATGGAAGCTAGCAGACAGGCCTTTGTTGGGGAAGTGTTACTAGATCCTTTCAGGGAAGAGAATACTGGAAGTTTGGCTTCTATCCTCTCTCTGATTCCCCTCTGTCATGCTGTGAGCATCTCCCCTCCCCTGCATTCTTCCACCACAATATCTTGCCTCACCTACAGACCCCAAACCAGCAAGACCAAAGGACAGAAACCTCTAATCCTGTGAGCCAACATAAGCTTCATCCTTTACTCAAATCAGCTAAGGCAACCAAAGGAAGAAGGATAGAAAAGTCCATGCCTGGTGCACAGTAAGATTGGCTAACAGCCCGTTTTCCAGAGGAATGTTCTGCCTCTAGTAATTCCCAAGAACCTGAGATTTCTCACTGTCCAGCCAAGGGAAAAGGTAATGTTCTCAGCTCTGGAATTTTCTGGAGGCTTGGTTGGTTTAACACAGACATTTCCAGTTTGCTTGCAGTTAACTTGTAAATGATTACTCTTGGAATGAAAGGTCTGGGTCTTAAAGGAACTTTTTGGTAAACAATGCAATAAAATAGTGACACCCACAAGTACCCGTGATGTGAACAGGGAAATGTCACTGGGACTTTCACCTCCACCTCATAGAGTACTCACCCCCAGATAATGTTGTGAAAGCAAGCCGTTTACACCCCAAGGTGAGAGACAGCCACATGTATAGGTCACTCACCTCACGGTTTGTGCTTTGGGGACAGAGGCAGGGAAGGATTTGGCAGCACACAATTATAACACAGATGGAAATTTAGATCTGGGGGTCAGTTTTTTGCTGGTGTGTCCAAAGACCAGAGAGTGTGCCAGATCCCCTTGAACTGGGGTTACAGATAGTTGTTTTCGGTTTTTTGTGGGTTTGTTTGTTTTTTATTTTGTTTTGTTTTGTTTCGTTTTTGAGACTGGGCTTCTCTGGCTTGTCCTGGAACAAGGTTATCCCTGGCTGTCCTAGAACTCACTCTGTAGACCAGGCTGGCCTCTAAGCCATAAATGCACCTGCATCTGCCTCTCAAGTGTTGGGATTAAAGGCATGTGCCACCATTGCCTGGCCAGATAGTTGTAAGCCACCATGTGGGTTCTAGGAACTGAACCCAATTCCTCTGGAGGAGCAACAAGTACTTTTAACTGCCAAGTCATCATTTTTCCACCCTGCCCCTATCTTTAAAACACACTCACACACATGCACACACATGTACAAGTGCACACATACACATGCACACACACACACATGCACAAGTGCACACATATACATGTGCACATACACACACATTTTAAAGATTTTGTCATTATTGTATGTGGCTGTTTTGCTTTATGTATGTCTGTGTACCACATGTGTGCAGTGCTCTCAGATATCAGAGAGGGCATCACATCCCCTGGAACTGGAATGACAGATGATTGTAAACTTCTGTGCTGGGCGTTGAACCTGCTCTCAACCTCTGAATCATCCCCCCTTTAAAAGGTGTTCTTCCACTGAGCTATGTCCTAGATGTGCTCATGTCTACACCACGAGTCTCTGCTCTAGTGTTCACGATCCCATTATCCATGTTTTGTGTTTGTTTCTGAAAACAAAGAAAATAACTTAGGAAGCTCATCCTTGGGCCAGACACTTGTGCTTGTTCTTATTTTTTGAGACAGGGTCTACTTTGTAGCCTGGATAGCCTGGAATTTTCTTGTAGACCAGGCTGGCATCAAACTCACAGAGATTTGCCTGCCTCTACATTCCTGAGTTCTAGAATTAAAAGTAAGTGCCACCATGCCCAGTTTAGGCCTCAACATTTGAAAATATGTGTTTTCTGGGTCACCTTTATGACTGACTTTAGAAAATGAATGACAAGCACATCTATCCTCAGCTTATTTTACAGAACAGCACACAAAGACTGTTCATTTTGTCATCTTAATAAAGTCTGTAGACTCTCCGTGCGGAAATAAAGTAGACAGTCCTAGATATAGGAGCCTTAAACTGGAGTATGTGGGGGCTACTCAGGTAAGCTCTGCCACACAGTCAGGAACGCTGGGTTTGGGAACTTGTGTATGTGGTAGAAATACTACATGGTGGTATGTCACTGTGCATCTCTTCCCAGTTCCATAGTCTGGCAGCTTGAAATTGCTTTGTAGGTGTACTTACACCAGAGAAATGGGCAGCCGCTGATCATGACTGGGCTTCTTTCTTAACTGATTGTCTAAGCCAAACAAGGCAGCGGAGTGTTGTGACTTTGTTGAGGATTATATTCACAGGCCGGCACATCTGAGCCACCACATTGTGAGTAGCAAAGATGTTTGTGGAAAAACGCTACCAATACACAGGTGTCATGGGCAGATGAAGTTAGACCAGACATCTTTACCAGCCTTGCTTGCTCATTAACATAAACAAATGCCAACTGACATTGATGTTGGAAAGAGACTCATCTGTCAATGACAGCAGCTACTTCTTTGCTGATGGAGCTGATTAATAAGCATTTCTTCTGCGTCTTATTTTGTCCAGGAATGGTTAAAATGCAGACTGGGTATTGATGCAAGCACTTGGCAAAAATCAATGGACGCATATATGTGAATCAATTAGCTACATGGGCTTCACTATAGAGTAGCGGATATCTCTGAATCCTTTGCAGGCTGTGTGCTGTCCAGTCTTTAAGTCAGCAAACATAAAGTAAGTGTATTTATGGATATACACACACATCTATTTTTCAGGGACTAGCCTTTCAGTATTTACCAGCCCACTTTGAATACAATTCTATCTTTCCTCCCAACAGGCAGAGCAGTGGCCCTCCCAACTCTGATTCATGCTCCTGGAATTAAATACATATAGGATTAAAGCCCTGATATGCTGAAATGCAAGCAAAGGCAACTAGTATTATAAATATTATTTGTCTTTCAGCAATTGAGGGAATGCCATTTGTTGTTTTCAAGCCCTTAGAATAATACAAACAAGTGCCAGCAGAGGGCCAGGGTTTGTTTTCATGGGAAAGCAAAACAAACCAAAAAAATAATAGTTTAATTAGCACTCCATATGTAGATAGCTCTTGCTAAAGCTTTTAAAGGTTGCTTGCAATACTTTATTTTTTTTCTTAGATCATAGCACTCTCTTCATAGCTGGGTGTGATGGTGCATGCCTGTGATCCCAACACTGGTGAGGCTGAGTGGGAAGCTTAGGAATTTGAAGCTACAAATTCTGGGCAGCAGAGCTGATTAGAAGCCAGACATAGTGAGATCCTATTTCTAGAAA
This sequence comes from Mus musculus, assembly GCF_000001635.26. Lineage (NCBI taxonomy): Eukaryota > Metazoa > Chordata > Mammalia > Rodentia > Muridae > Mus > Mus musculus. The sequence continues at coordinate 22,343,840 of NC_000078.6, forward strand.
ACAAAACAAACAAACAAAATCCTTCTTCCTTTAGCGTGTGGATGCATTCATAGGTTTCTCTCCCTCTCCTTTAGATGGGGCAGGCATTTCTCCAGTGTTTTCCTATTGTCTATAAAATAAAAGTGAAGCTCTTGATTCTACTCGAGCTCTTCCCCAATCCTTCTCCCAGCTACCATCTGACATCTAAGGACCTCCAAACCCTGCCTGCATGTGTAGGGGCCTTCCACTATGACAGGTTCGATGGGACTCAGACATGAATGACTGGGAACCTTTTTTATTGCGTATTTCATAACATGTGCATAGTATATAATATGCTGCATAGCCTTCTAACAGGAACAGATGACCATAGCTGAGTGATTTTTCTCATCATCCAGGAAAACACTTCCTTAGTCAATGTTCTCCAGGCCCTTGGGACTGAACTTGAGCAGCTCTGTTTCCTTGCCCCTGTTGGTGAAATTGTGGATGTATGCAGTGGACACCCCAGGGATGATCAAGCACACCCCCATAATGGCGAGGCCAGGGAGAATCTAGAACCACAACTCCACACCGTTACTCACACTCCAACCCGTCACTGGCTCCTCAGAGGTGACCCAGCTTTACCTCTCTTCCATTGAGAAACTTTCTTGACCACACCATTCATTCACCTGTAGAGAGTTGAAAAGTTGCAGCACTCACCCAAGAGCCCCACACTAAAGCATCTGCAGTACACTAGACCTGCTCAGCAGAGAGTGTCAGCCACATCCTTGAGACTTCAAGCTGCCCTTCCCCACAGTTCACAGCGCCCCTCTGTGTTTCTCCACTGAGAGCAGCTCTGCTCCTCATTGGCTTCCTGTAGGACAGGCTAGCTAGCTTTTGACCCTGGAACGTTGTTGTGAGCTTCCTCATCTTCACACACCTTCATACCCTCACACCAAATCCTTGGCCTGGAACACTTTCTTTTTCTTGACTGCTTGGGAAGTGTCTTGGTCATCTTTCAGAATCAACCCCAAACCTGAGCCTGAGGGTCCACCTCTTTTCAATTCTTTCTCAGCCTGTCTGGGCAAAATTGGTGGTCTTGGCTACTCTCCTTCCTTGAAGCATTAGACAGAGAATCTGTGAGGCAGCAGAAAAGAAACAGAGCAGAGCACAGCACTAAGGTCTTGATGCATGGGGGCAGCGGGGAGGGACATCGTCTTGGAGACTGGGAAGAGGAAAGGGATGAGAAACTGCTGGAGGTTAGACCAGGAGGGGGATAATGACTGGACTGTATAAAAAGAACTATTATTAATAAGAATAATACTAATAGATCTTGGTGCACAGTAAGACGCCTATCACCCTTTTCTCTGCCTGTCTCCATCCTCACTGATATGTGAAGTGATTGGTTTTTGGCCAAATATTGAGTCAGACAAGGTGAGAGCACTCATTTCACTGAACTTACAATACATCTCAACCCCAATCTGTTCTAGAAGCTTCCACTATAGAACAATTTGCACTTATCGCTAAAGCATCTGCTTCTTAATATTTATTTATTTATTTATTTATTTATTTATTTATTTATTTATTATATGTAAGTACACTGTAGTTTTCTTCAGACACTCCAGAAGAGAGCATCAGGTTTTGTTACCGATGCTTGTGAGCCACCATGTGGTTGCTGGGATTTGAACTCAGGATCTTTGGAAGAGCAGTCTGCACTCTTAACCACTGAGCCAGCTCACCAGCTCCAGAATCTGCTGTTTGATGCTCACCTCTTGCATTCAGCTTCTGGGAAGCTCTAAATTGGGGCAGACACAGAGTAGGACCTCCATAAATTTCATTTGTCTTTTTGAGACTGGGTCTTTTTATGGACTCCCTAACCATTACTAGAAATCTAATTGCATGGCACCACTTAGCTTAGATAGGGTTCCTGTTGCTGAGACAAAACACCATGACCAAAGCCGGTGATGGTACACACCTTTCATCCAGCACATGGGAGGCAGTGGCACACAGATTTCTGAGTTTGAGGTCAGCTTCGTTTACAAAGGGAGTTCTGGGACAGCTGGGCCTACATGGAGAAACTGGTCTCTGTCTTAAAAAAAAACAAACAAAACAACCCCAAACAAACAAAACAACCCCGAACAAACCAAAGAACAAAAGCAAATAGGGAAGGGAAGGGAAGGGAAGGGAAGGGAAGGGAAGGGAAGGGAAGGGAAGGGAAGGGAAGGGAAGGGAAGGGAAGGGAAGGGAAGGGAAGGGAAGGGAAGGGAAGGGAAGGGAAGGGAAGGGAAGGGAAGGGAAGGGAAGGGAAGGATTAATTCCATCTTTTGCTTCCATGTCACTGTTTCTTTCTAAAGGAAGTAGGGGCAGGAACCCAGGGCAGGTACTGAATCAGAGGCCAGTGAGAAGGGCTACTTACTGGCTTGTTCCTCATGAGTTGCTCGGCCTGCTTATACATTCCAGGACCACCTGCCCAGAGGTGCTCAAATGGGTAGGGCCTGACCCTAATAGTCACTAATTAAGAAAATGCCCTACAAACTTGCCTACAGGTCAGTTTTGTTGAGGCATTTCTTAAAAATTATGGTTCACTCTTCCAGCTTGTGTCAAGTTCATATACGAAAAGAGATAGATGAATAAATAAATAAATTTACCCAGGAAATCCTGGTTTCATCCCCAATACCACAAAATAGGAAAGTAGATAATGGTTGACAAATATAGATTATAGATGATAGTGGTAGATAATAGGAGACAGATGACCAGATACGTAGATAGATAGATAGATAGATAGATAGATAGATAGATAGATAGATAGATAGATAGACAGATAATACTTAAAATAATAGAGATGATAGAAAATAATGATATAGGTTATAGGTAAAGGACAATAGAAGAGAGATGGATGACAGATACGATACTATCTATAGATGATAGGGAATGATAAGATACATGACCGGCAGATCAAGAGATAATAAAAGAGAAGACAGAGCTAGGTAGATAATAAAGACAATAGATAAATAAAATAGCCGAGCATGGTAGCTTGATTCTTTAACCACAGTACTCAAGGGCCAGAGTCAATAGGATGTTTGTGAGTTCAAAGCCAGCCTGATCTAAATACTGAGTGCTAGGATAGGTAGGCCTATTCAGAGAAAGCTTGTCTTGAAAAACTAAAACTAAAACAAAACCAAAATGCAGATGAAATAGATGACAGGTCTAGATCATAGAAGAAGATATCACAGAGATTGATTGTCATACAGGAGATCTGTAGTTAATAGAGAGAGATACTAGAAGATAAGACTAGCTGGATAAGTAGATGAAGATAGAACGAATGTAAGGGAAAGTCTGGTAAGGGAGCATGAGAATTGTTAGACCACAGAATGAGAGGACAGCCTAGTTGGAACTGAGCAAGCATTCCACATTTCTCCTTTCATAAGGACAGCAGTCATATTAGTTACTTCCTATTGCTGAGAAACCCCCCCCCCCCATTACCAGGAGTTGAGAGCTCATGTCTATCTTTTTTCTTCATTTTTCCACAATAGTTTTCTTTTTTTTTAAAGAAAATATTCATTTTCATTCTAGTGCACTGGTATTTCACCTGCATGAATGTCTGTGTTAGGATGTCCGATCTCCTTGAGCTAGAGTTACAGACAGTTGTGAACTGCCATGTGGGTGCTCACGTCAGGATTCATTCCATCAACAGCAGCCCCACGTTATTTCAGAAGTATTATCCAAAGATGGGCTATGAACTCCAACACACAGAATACTCCAGCAAAACCTCCCCTCTCCACCTGTTCAGAATGCTGTGTCTTTTCTCATGTCCAGCCTAGGCATCTCCACTCCTGGGTTGCCATAGGTACAGTCCTCAGCATCTTTTCTCACCTACTGGGGCTATGGTTGCAATGACCATGGTCCAAGCCATGATCATGTCCTTGGATGTGATCCCGTGCCAGAGCTGCCATGCTGCTGAATTAAAATTCCTCTCCACATGTGTGCTAGGCTTTGAACTCAAGTCATGCTTGCCCAGTAAGTACACTTGCCCTGTGTATTAGTCAGGGTTCTCTAGAGTCACAGAACGTATGGATAGTCTCTAGATAGTAAAGGAATTTATTGATGACTTACAGTCGGCAGCCCAATTCCCAACAATTGTTCAGTCACAGCTATGAATGGAAGTCCAAGGATCTAGCAGTTACTCAGTCTCACGCAGCAAGCAGATGAAGGAGCAAGAGCTAGAGCTAGACTCCCTTCTTCCAATGTCCTTATATTGTCTCCAGCAGAAGGTGCAGCCCAGATTAAAGGTGTGTTCCACCACACCTTTAATCCCAGATGAAAGGTGTAGCCCAGATTAAAGGTGTGTTCCTTAAACTCGGAGATTCAATCTTCTGGAATCCATAGCCACTATGGTTCAAGATCTTCAAACCAAGATCCAGATAAGGATCTCCAAGCCTCCAGATAAGGGTCACTGGTGAGCCTTCCAATTCCGGATTGTAGTTCATTCCAAATATTGTCAAGTTGACAACCAGGAATAGCCACTACAACCCCTTGTCAACTTGACACAAATAATATCTCATGTTCACATGAAACAATAACAAGGTTGTAAATACGCCTAACATGATATAACTATCCCTCGTACAATCGCAAACGCATTAGTAAATTTACAATGGGCATTCATATTACTTTATAATCCTCGTTTCTGCAACTGGTTATGTGGCCTTAATTGGTATTTATAACTACCTTCCTCTACTACCCATTCTGTATTTCCTTCTCCTTCAGCCAGCACCTCAGCAGGTCTTGGCTCTTTTCCTGGAGTATTGACCCATACCTTCATTCCTGATGGGTCTGCATTCTTTGTCATCCTGCTTGGATTAGGCTGTTGTTGTTTCCCATTGACTTTAATCACAGGACATGGTAGTACTAAGAGACGCCCTAAGGGGTCTCCTACACTCCAGACATAATCTTGCTTACCACCATTGTGAAGAGGTAATCCAATATCTCCATGGTAATCTGGATCTATCACCCCTCCTAACACTGTTATTCCTTTTTTAGCCTGTTGGTTTAGGGCATAAGAAGCCCAAAATGACCAGGGGGAAGTCTGAGCTTCCAGTTCAATGGAATGTTTGTTGTAGCTCCTGGTAGGAGCACTCCCCTCTCTGGAGCCAAAACTTCTAAGCCAGCAGAACCTAGAGTTATGGGGACAGGAAGCAAAAATTTTCCTAGAGGGTCACTAGGAGTGATAGTAAGTGGAACTATTCCATTTTCCACCCCTTGATTCCTGGACCCATGAATCCTGGCTATGGGTGAAACTACCATATATCGAGCGCTGATTCAAAGCATATACTGCCTTTTGAAGGACTCTACCCCAGCCTTCCAAGCTGTTACCACCTAGTTGGCGCTGTAACTGCGTCTTCAAAAGGCCATTCCATCTTTCTATCAGACCAGCTGCTTCAGGATGATGGGGAATGTGGTAAGACCAGTGAATTCCATGATCGTGGGCCCACTGTCATACTTCTCTGGCTGTGAAATGAGTTCCTTGGTCAGAAGCAATACTGTGTGGAATACCATGACGATAGATGAGGCATTCTGTCAATCCATGAATGGTGGTTTTAGCAGAGGCATTACGTGCAGGAAAGGCAAATCCATAACCAGAATATGTATCTACTCCAGTAAGAACAAAACACTGTCCTTTCCATGAAGGAAGTGGTCCAATGTAGTCAACCTGCCACCAGGTTGCTGGCTGGTCACCTCGAGGAATGGTGCCATATCTGGGGCTCAGTGTTGGTTTCTGCTGTTGGCAGATCTGGCAATCAGCAGCAGCTGTAGCCAGGTCAGCCTTGGTGAGTGGAAGCCCGTGTTTCTGAGCCCAAGCATAACCTCCATCTCGACCACCATGGCCACTTTGTTCATGTGCCCATTGAGCAATGACAGGGATGGCTGGGGAGAGAGGCTGACTGCCCACAGAACGGGTCATCTTATCCACTTGATTATTGAACTCCTCCTCGGCTGAAGTCACCTTTTGGTGAGCATTTACATGGGACACAAATATCTTCACGTCCTTTGCCCATTTGGAGAGATCTATCCACATACTTCTTCCCCAGATGTCTTTCTCACCAATTTTCCAATTGTGATCTTTCCAAGTGCCTGACCATCCAGCCAATCCATTGGCTACAGCCCATAAGTCAGTGAATAATCGTACATCTGGCCATTTCTTATTGCAAACAAACTGTAATACCATGTGTACTGCACGAAGTTCTGCCCACTGTGAAGATTTCCCTTCACCTGTGTCTTTCAAGGTTGTCCCAGAAAGGGGTTGTAATGCTGCAGCTGTCCACTTCTAGGTGGTGCCTGCATAACGTGCAGAGCCATCAGTAAACCAGGCTCTAGTCTTCTCCTCTTCGGTCAGTCCATCATAGGGAACACCCCATGAGGCTATAGGCACATGTTTGGCAGCAGATGGCATTGTAACAGGAGTAGAAACCATAGGCATTTGAGAAACTTCTTCATGTAACTTGCTTGTGCCTTCAGGACCTGCTCTGGCCCAATCACGTATATACCACTTCCATTTGATAATAGACTGCTGCTGTGTGCATCCCACTTTATGACTTGCAGGGTCTGATAGTACCCAGCTCATGATGGGTAATTCAGGTTGCATAGTAACTTGATGTCCTATTGTCAAATGTTCAGTTTCCACTAAGGCCCAATAGCAGGCCAAGAGCTGTTTTTCAAAGGGAGAATAGTTGTCTGCAGATGATGGTAGAGCTTTGCTCCAAAATCCCAAAGGTCTTTTCTGTGATTCACCTACAGGAGCCTGCCAGAGGCTCCAAACAGCATCTCTATCAGCCACAGATACCTCAAGTACCATCGGGTCTGCTGGGTCATATGGTCCAAGTGGTAGAGCAGCCTGCACAGCAGCCTGGACCCGTTGAAGGGCCTTCTCCTGTTCCAGGCCCCACAAAAAGTTAGCAGCTTTCCGAGTCACTTGGTAAATAGGCCTAAGTAACACACCCAAGTGAGGGATGTGTTGTCTCCAGAATCCAAATAGACCCACTAAACGTTGTGCTTCTTTCTTGGTTGTAGGAGGGGCCAGGTGCAATAACTTATCTTTCACCTTAGAAGGAATATCTCTGCATCCCCACACCACTGGACTCCTAAAAATTTCACTGAGGTAGATGGTCCTTGAATTTTGGTTGGATTTATTTCCCATCCTCTGGTACGCATATGTGTTACCAATGAGTCCAAAGTGGTTGCTACTTCCTGCTCACTTGGTCCAATCAGCATAATGTCATCAATATAGTGCACCAATGTGATATTTTGTGGAAGATCCAAACGATCAAGATCCCTTCTAACTAAATTATGACACAGGGCAGGAGAGTTAATATATCCTTGAGGCAAAACTGTGAAGGTATACTGTTGGCCTTGCCAACTGAAAGCAAATTGCTTCTGGTGGTCCTTATGGACAGGTACTGAGAAGAAGGCATTTGCCAGATCAATAGCCCCATACCAGGTGCCAGGAGATGTGTTAATTTGCTCAAGTAACGAAACTACATCTGGTACAGCAGCTGCAATTGGAGTTACTACCTGATTTAGTTTTCGATAATCAACTGTCATTCTCCATGATCCATCTGTCTTCTGCACTGGCCAGATAGGAGAGTTAAATGGAGATGTGGTGGGAACCACCACCCCTGCATCTTTCAAGTCCTTGATAGTGGCAGTAATTTCTGCAATGCCTCCAGGAATACGATACTGTTTTTGATTCACTATTTTCTTTGGCAGAGGCAACTCTAAAGGCTTCCATTTGGCCTTTCCAACCATAATAGCCCTCACTTTACAGTTCAGGGAACCAATATGAGAATTCTGCCAATTTCTGAGTATATCTATCCCAATTATACATTCTGGAACTGGGGAAATCACCACAGGATGTGTCCGGGGACCTACTGGACCTACTGTGAGTCGGACATCAGTCAAAACTCCATTAATCACCTGCCCTCCATAAGCCCCTACTTTAACTGGAGGGCCACAATGTTTCTTGGGATCCCCTGGGATCAGTGTCAACTCAGAACCAGTATCCAGCAGACCCCGAAAAGTCTGATTATTTCCTTTTCCCCAGTGAACAGTTACCCTTGTAAAAGGCCGTAGGTCCCTCTGGGGAAGAACTGGAGAAAGGGTAACAGCAAAACCTTTGGGTGTCTTATCAAGATCCTTCCTCAGGGGAACCTGGCCACCCCTTCATTCAAGGGGTTCCGGATCTGCAAACTGTCTCAAGTCTGGAAATTGATTCACTGGCCGAGATTGCTGTTTACCACGATCTAATGTAGCCTTTCTTTCATGTGTTTGAGAATTTTTCTGCTTATACAGATCAAACAAATATGTAGTAGGCTTCCTATGTATTTCATTCCTGGAAACACCATGATTGATTAGCCAGTACCAAAGGTCCGACCGAGTCATGCCATTATAAATTTCACCTCTCCTGTGCTGACCATTACTGGGTATGTTATTATAAACATTCTTTTGTCTACGCTGTCCATTATAATAACTAGAATCACCTTGTCTCCGGCTATTCAATGCTGCCACCTGGCCCTTGTTACCTCGGAATCCAACTAAACCCAGTGAATTTAATTCATCTAATTGAGCAGAAGCATCTCCAATGCTAAGATCTGGCACAAGGAAAAGGGAAAGAACAAAACCCTTCAAATGTGCTGGTGCCCCTCTCACCAATTTGCGTCTTATAGAGCTGGTGAAGGGCATATCTTCTGGACCTTCCCATTGTGGACAATTATGCTTTACACAATATATCCACTCTAGCATTGCAATTTCCCTGAGTCTTAAAATCCCTTCATCAACACTAAGCCACGGAATATCAGGCATCTCCAAGTCATTTCCAGTAGGCCATCTTTTGATAAACACCTCAGCCAACCATTCAAACAAAGTTTTGACACCTTTTTTAACTATGCGAGCTTCCGTATTAAACCTAGAATCTCTACTCAGAGGACCCATGTCAATAAACTCAGCCTGCTCTAGTTTTATGTTCCTTCCACCCTTATCCCACACCCTTAAAATCCATTCCCACACATATTCACCAGGTTTCTGCTTGAATGAATTAGCAAACTCATTAAGCTCCTTAGTAGTGTAGCGAATTTCCTCATGGACTACACTTTCTACCTCCCCTCTAGGAGCCTCTTTTGCTTTGAGTCTGGTTACAGGTCTAGAAGAAACTATTGGTGGGCCTTGAGAAACATCAGTAGTGAAAGTCATTGCTGGTTTATCAGACTCTGCAAAATTAACTTCCTCATGTGGGGAAGGCATTATTTCAAGGGGTGGGGCTGAGGGTACTACTTCCTCAGGTGGGCCAAACCCTTGAGAATCTGAAGATTCAAAATTCTCAGCTTCAACATGGTCTTCCCACACATCCCCGTCCCATGTTGTAGGATCCCATTCTTTGCCAATTAGAGCCCTTACTTTAACTGTCGACACACTCTGAGGCTGAGACTTGAATTTTTGCTGTAGTTCAGCCAACCTTACAATGAGAGTTTCTGTTTGATTTTCTGCAACTTGAGCTCTATTGCTACAAGAGAGAAGATTCTCCTCAAGGACACACTTAGCAACTTTTAGATCGTTTACTTGTGTCTGGAGCCTTTCGATTTTATCACACAACTCCTTCCTTTCATTCATCATTTTTTCCACAGATACTAAGAGCAGCCAGCCAGTAAAATCATTTTTCGACTTTTTCCCCATCTTGTAGAAAGCTTTGTGCACTGAATCACCTAATTCATTAAGAAAATCAAGGCCATTAGCTTCTTTAAGTTCGGAATATAGTTTCAACCATGGGTCTTCAAAATTCTCTGAGCTCCCAGGAGGGAGAGAATCTGGAGAGGTTTCAATAGTTGAAAGTGCTGGTGGATCAACAAGCCAATTCCAGTATTTTAAAAGATTCATCCTTGTACTTCTGTTACTCTAGAACCACTCCTGGTACCAACTTCTGTATTAGTCAGGGTTCTCTAGAGTCACAGAACTTATGGATAGTCTCTAGATAGTAAAGGAATTTATTGATGACTTACAGTCGGCAGCCCAATTCCCAACAATTGTTCAGTCACAGCTGTGAATGGAAGTCCAAGGATCTAGCAGTTACTCAGTCTCACGCAGCAAGCAGATGAAGGAGCAAGAGCTAGAGCTAGACTCCCTTCTTCCAATGTCCTTATATTGTCTCCAGCAGAAGGTGCAGCCCAGATTAAAGGTGTGTTCCACCACACCTTTAATCCCAGATGAAAGGTGTAGCCCAGATTAAAGGTGTGTTCCTTAAACTCAGAGATTCAATCTTCTGGAATCCATAGCCACTATGGTTCAAGATCTTCAAACCAAGATCCAGATAAGGATCTCCAAGCCTCCAGATAAGGGTCACTGGTGAGCCTTCCAATTCCGGATTGTAGTTCATTCCAAATATTGTCAAGTTGACAACCAGGAATAGACACTACACCCTGACCTCATTTTCCAAATCTAGATTCTGGGAGGCCTTATTTAGACCTTTAAAATTAGTCTTCAGGAGAGGAGCTCAGGTAGCTTGTATGCTTAATAGGATTTCCAGGATTTTCCATCAAACAAAATTCTGAAGCTTTATGTGGCAGGTAGGTGGAGAAGCTCAAAGCCAGAGTGTTGGGAATTTCTTTATGAGTGTAGGCAGGCATGGGGTCATTCTTGGAGGTAAGTGAGCAGTGAGCCCATTCCAGAGCCCACAGTCCAGCAAACCTCTGAGGATCCGTCTACAGAATAATGACTGGAGAATAAACATGGCCAAAAAGTAGGGAAAAACACTTGCCACAAAGCCTGGTGACCTAAGTTCAGTTCTCAAAACCAACGTGGTAGAAGAGAGAACCACGTCCTGCAGAGTGCCCTTCTGATTTCCACATTAGTGCATGCTCACACAAATATAATGAGAAATATTTTTAAGACCAAAAGCGTTCCCAGTGGAGCTGAAAGTGTCTAATATCCATGCTTGGATCACTCCTTTGCTCTCCTGGTATGTGTTTGAGGCAGAGGGATTTGCTTGTAGGATTCTGAGCTACCTGTAAGTGGAAGCAATTTCAAATCACAGAGGCGACCTAGTCCCTACAGACTGTTTTCTCAGTGCAGTGGAATTCCTAGTGTCTGTTGCCCTGTGGGGGGCTTTCTTTGCAAAAAGCTTATAGATTGTTTTCCTGAGTCTTTTTGATTAGCTTGGAAAACTAACTCTAGCAGCCTGAGGGTTGGGCATAATCCCCCCAGACAGCAGTGGGGAGCCAGGCACTTTGCCCCCAAACTTTCCCTTTTCTGTTAGTGCTTAAAAAACAGGGTTACATTCTGGTTCTGTTTGTTCCAGTACTCCTCCCATCTCTCTCCTGACCTCTCCACTCAGCTTAGGCTTCACAGCCAATGCTGATCTCACTGGCTGTCTCTGCATTGCATTTTGGTGAGTCCCACTTACTAGTGCCTTGAAGTAAACACAGAAGCAGCTAGCTCCTATCCTGGTCAAAGTTTCCTAGGCGCTCCCAGCCTCCCCAGGTCCATGCCCTGAGCCCTCCCCTGGGTAGAACCCCTGAGTGTGGAAAAGAAGGCCCCTGCATGGGCCAGACCTGTAGAATTGTCTGGTTAGGCAGGCTCTCTGGGTCCCTGTGAGGAATTACTGGAGATGGGAGCCCAGCAAGGCCAAGGGCAAGGGATTTGACAGCAGGGTTGCCAGCTGATCAATGTGGTCTTTGTTCCTTGTTCCAAAAAAGATGACACAGCGATCCAGCCTGGAGCTTTTAGGAACAAGCAGTATCCCTGGAAGATGCTGCTCACTACTGTGAACCAGGAAGAGAGCACTGATGTCAAGCAGGAGTAACCTCCATCCTTCATGTCTCAGAGGACTCATAGCCCATATAAGCAGGCTGCTCACTTGTCTGAAGTCTGATCCTACAGATCCTGTCCTGGCTAGTTTTATGTCAACTTAACACAAGCTAGTGTCATCTGAGAGGAGAAATCTAGATTTAGAAAATGCTTCCATAAGATCCAGCTGTAAGGCATTTTCTTTTTCTTTTTCTTTTTCTTTTTTTTTTTTTTTTTTTTTTTTTTTGGTTTTTTTGAGACAGGGTTTCTCTGTGTAGCCCTGGCTGTCCTGGAACTCACTCTGTAGACCAGGCTGGCCTCGAACTCAGAAATCTGCCTGCCTCTGCCTCCCGAGTGCTGGGATTAAAGGCGTGCGCCACCACGCCCGGTTTGTAAAGCATTTTCTTAAGGAAGAAATTAAGGCAATTTCATAATTAGGTGGGGGAGGGCCCAGCCAATTGAGGGTGCTGTGATCTCTGGGCTGGTGGTCCTGGGTTCTATAAGAAAGCAGGCTGAGCAAGCCAGGAGGAGCAAACCAATAACTAGCACTCTCTCCTTCACGAACTCTGCATCAGCTCTTGACTCCAGGTTTCTGCCCTGCTCAAGTTCCTGTTCTGACTTCCTTTGATGATGAACTGTGAGGTGGAAGCCTAAGCCAAATAAGCCCTTTTCTCCCCCACGTTGCTTTGGTCATGTTGTTTCACCACAGTAATGGTACCCCTGACTTCAACAGGTCCCTTGTCAGATGAACTACTTGGAGCAGTAAAACATGCTCACTTTCACGGAGGTCACAGTGGTTGCCAACCCACAGGGAGTGGACGCTTCTCTTGCCCACTGTTCACTGTCTTTGTTCTTCTCCCTCTAATTATCTAAGCAGAAGCTTCAGCACCACTTTCTGGGCTCTTCCTCTTCAACTAATGACAATCAATTGGCAACGAATCCACGTGTCGTTGGATTGGAGATTTCAGTTTATTATACACGGGCACTGTGGTCCTGAGACCTCATTTCCCACTGTGCCCTTATCCATTTAGGTCTCTCCTCATCTGCAAGTGTTATTTTATAATAAATCTTCCCATCTCTGGGTTAATCAACTTTCCAATCACCCTGTTTACTGGGTGCCAGACGCTTTCCCATAGTGATCCTTCTAAAAAGCAAATGTAGTTTTAAGTGGCTCAATATCTTCCAGGGTCTCCCTACAGTCTACGAATAAACTCTAAATTCTTCAATATGCTCTAAGAGATCCTTCATGGCCCAGAATGCCTGACTGTGCTGCCTCACTTCTCCTCCAACCTTGCTTGTACCCAGAGATTGAACCATAGTCTATTGACTCAGGCATTTCCTCATTCAGTTCCTGCTTTATTTCTTTTTAAGGTGTGTCTATTTATTGTATGCATATGAGTACAATGTAGCTGTCTTCAGACACACTAGAAGAGAGCCTCAGACCCCATTACAGATCATTGTGAGCCACCATGTGGTTGCTGGAAATTGAACTCAGGACCCCTGGAAGAGCAGTCAGTGCTTTTAACCACTGAGCCATCTCTCCATCCCCAGTTCCTGCTTTATTTATCATTACACAATTAGTGTTTGGGAAGGGGGGGGGAAGGAGCATACATATAAGGGCGTGTGCATTTGCCCTAGCATGGGATCAGAGGGCAACTTGCAGGAATTGGTTGCTCTATCTTCCCATGATTTAGGTCACAGGATCAAACTCAGGTTGTCTGCTCATGGAAAGTCACCAAACCACTTCAAAAAGGTTTGCATTTTCAAAGTATCTCCCTGATTGGAAATGAAAGAACATTTTGAAATCCAGGCATAGTGGTACATGTCTTGAATCCCAGCACATGAGAGGCAGAGGCAGATAGATCTCTGTGAGTTTGAGGCCAGCCTGATCTCCATAGTGAGTTCTAGGTCAGCCAGGGCTACATAGTGAGATTCTGTCTCGAGAAAACAAAATCCAGTACAAATGCCTTGAACCCAGATTACCACATGGTCTTCTGCACTTAACAGAAGCCAACCAACCTTTCATCCACTAGAGCTGTCTTTCACTTCAGTCTACCTGATGAATTCATTTCCACAGTCCAAAACTCAGCTTGCAAGCTTTAAAATTCAAGAGCACTCCTTCCCTACTTCCCTTGCCATGTTGAGCATATCTTCAACATTTCCCATGGTACCTTGTTCTGTTGTAGCATGAGGTAGTTTAGATGTGAAATGTCTGCAAAAGACCCAAGTTTTGAAGAATTGCTGCTCTAGGTGTAGCCTGAGGAAGAAAGTTAGGTCATTGGGAGCATGCCTTTGAGGCACTGTTGGGACCTTGCTCCCCTTCCCCTCCCTGCTTCTCTGCCATGGTAAACCTGCTACATGCTGCTACCATGATGCACTAAGTTTCTAGATGCCCAAAGCTACAGGGCCAAGCAACCATGGACTGAAACCATGAGTCAAAAACTAACTCTTCCCTCCTAAATTGATTCTTTCATTTCGTCACAGTGATGTAAAAGTAAGTGACACACAACACTTTCCACTCACAGGTTTGTCTTTGTCACTAGATGAGTTTGCAGCAGATCAGGTATATAATCCTTTCAGCTTTATGTCCCTAAAACCCAGCACTTCCCCATGATGAAAACAGCTCCCCGCGGACTAGACATAGTAAAGCTTGTGAGGTTTGAAAACCAGAAGGCATGTTTGGATGAGAATCTTGACTGAATTTGTGACGAAATCCTGTCAGTCTTTAGTTGAGATTAATCAGTTTAGGAAGAAGCAGGTTGGGACTCAAACTCAGAATGCACCTAACAACTTTGCTGAAATGGTAAGCTCATTTCTATGTACGAATCCTTAAAAACTGAGATTCAGTCATTCTTTCATTCATTTCTTCATTCATCCACTCAACATGTTCATGAAGGACCGCGTTTCTAATAGCTTTATTTTATTTAATACTTTAAAAATTATTATTTTATCACTTTTATCATTATTGTTTATATCACACAGGTTCCACACTATGCATGCAAAATTCAGGGGACCATTTTCTTTTCTTTTTTCAATTTTTTTTTTATTTTTAAAGTTTTATCTATTTATTATTTATGTGTACACTTTTGATGTCTTCAGACACACCAGAAGGGTGCATCAGATCCCATTACAGATGGTTGTGAGCCACCATGTAGTTTCTAGGAAGTGATCTCAGGACCTCTGGAAAAACAGTCTCTGCTCTTAACCACTGAGCCATCTCTCCAGCCCCATCTGAGGCCCATTTTCAAGAGTAAGTTTTCTCCTTCCACTGTGGGTTCCAGGGATTGAACTCAAGATGTCAGACTTGCCTGTGGGCACTGTTACCTACTGAGCCATATTACTGGTCCAAGCATCACTTTTGTGCCTAGCAATGACTCTGCACAGTTTATTCTCACAAAGCCTTTTTAGTGCATCTATTATAATCGCCACTGTGCTACTTACAAAGCTAAATAAGTGTGCTTAATTTAGGACATAATGTAGGGTTTCAGTGTGGGTCCTCTCCCTTTAAGAACTGAGGCATGCCAGGAAAAACCAATGACCTGCAATAGAAGGTCCTATCCTGGACCTCACTATATAGACTAGGGTGGCCTCGAACTCACAGAACTCTGCCTACTTCTGCCTCCCAAAGTGCTGGAATTAAATTTTATACCACTATGCACTTTGATTTTTTAAAAAATTTTCTATTATGTGTGTGCGTGCGTGTGTGTGTGTGTGTGTGTGTGTGTGTGTGTGTGCTCACCCGCAGATACTTTCATGAGTGCACTTTCCCATAGAAGCCAGAGCATGATCCCTTGGTTGTGATCCCCAGTTGGGAATGCTGGGAAATGAACCCAGATGTTCTGAAGGGGCAGTAGATCTTAATTGCTGAGTCATCTCTCACTGACCATTGAGTCATCTCACTGGCTCCAGGAAGAACCTTCCAGATTGGCAACCTGTGAGGCAGCTTCTCGGCACTGACAGAATTTGGAGATGCAGAGAAGAGGATGAGATCACAGAGCAAGTGATTGCATGCAGCTCTGGTTCTCAAGCTCTATCATCCTGGAAGGATGCAAACATCAGGAATTGTTGAAAACAGAAGGGTGAAAGGACTGAGTTATGCAAGACCCCCCCCCACCTTGGCACTAACCTTTGAAAATTCATAGCCTCTGCTCCAGTGATCTAAAATTTAAGAGGCTAAGAAGGGGCCCTATGCCATCCAAGCACACATAAGGTAGGAGGGATTCAAATTAGCAGAACAACCTCCAGATCATACTCAGTGTTCGATTTTATCTTCCTAGGCAATAAAATGTGAAGCACATTCTTTGGCAGCGAGGAGAAAGGCAGACTGTGGCCTTTTCCTAATTCTTTGGAGTTTTATAGCATGTCAGTTATTATAGCTCTGCTTACCACAGAGCCTGTGTCTCTGGAGCTGGAGCAGGCTGTGGATGTAAAAGGAAGTGTGGTCAGAACAGTAAAGCTCATGGTGAAGGGAGCACTTGGTATCCAGGCTCTTAACTCTTTCAAGATCTGTTCAGCGAATAAACGTATGTCTGACTGACCCCCAGGTTAGAGCTCACTCAGTCCTGGCTTCAAGTCCCAGCACTGCACAATGTGGGTGTGGGGATGGTACAGGCCTGTTATGACAGCCCTTGGAGGGTGGAGGCAAGATCAAAGTTCAAGGCCATTTCCCTCCTTGCAGCAAGTTGGAGGTCAGCCATAGTTAAATTGAGATCCTATTATTATAAACAAACAAATATAGAATACAGTTTGTATCTACATTACATACCAGGACTCCCCTGGGAAACACTCCCTAGTCATTAGGGATCTATTTTACATGAAACTTGGTACCTTAGGCTCTCTACTGATGCTTTAGTGTGGTCTATGGTGTTCATGTCTATGGTGTTTGCTACCATTCAAATTTATTATGCTCTCAAAAGTACTTGGTTGATGGGATTGCTTTCAATCTTATAATTTCATAGTTATCTTTTGAATAGAGTTTAGCATATATAAAATAATTATACTATGCAGCCTGATGATTATTCCTTCATGATAAACATCTGCTTACAAGGATCAGTTCTTGTATAGAGTAATGCTAAGTTTTCCATGTCTGAAACACAAGTTCTCAGAAAGAAAAAAAGACGGGATTACTGGGTGAGAAAAATTTTTGGTGCTAAAACACTGGTGTCCAAACCTCTGTCTTCAGGCTTACCAAAGTGCTGGACTCAGAGATGAAGAACAGTTGGCATGAGAAGTAGAAAGGAGCCTTCAAAAGATAGACCTGGGTCCTTCAGACCCACACCTGTTGCTGCTACTGTGAATGGAGCTGATCTCTGACCCTAACCCAGAGGGCTGGATCCCAAGGACTAAGCTGAATACCAGGAATCATGGTACTGGAATGCTGGCCAGAGGGCCTTTAGCAGGTGAACATTGTTGTAGAACACAGCCCTCTGACCAAAACAGACATCATCTTTATCATGCATTCTCCCCCATCAACCATGCATTCTCTCAAGAGATCATCAGAAGCAACCTGTGGAATGCTGACCTTCCCTCAGAAAAGGAGTCCCTGGATCCTTAGGTGAGACTCCAGCTTCTCCTTGCAGGCATTTTCAATTTGGCCCAATGGTACTTAGTCTGGGGCTTAGGGATTACTAAAGCACAAAGGCTGTGGAGGGGATGTAGTTAGATCAGATGTATCAGATGTGCTGTGTGAAGAGTTTCCTGTGTGCCTTCTTAGGGTTCACCCGTGTACCTGCTTGTAACTCTTCACCCCCACACTGTAAGGAAATAGTTTGCTTAGTTTGTTTTCTATTGGTTGGATAGACTGCCATTAAAGGAAGTGACTTGGGATGGAAAGGGTTTATTTCATCTTACAGCTTGTAGTCCATCATGACAGGAGGTCGGGGCTGAGCTAAAAGCAGGGACCTGGAAGCAGAAACTGAAAAAGAAGCCATGGAAGTATGCTGCTTACTGGCTTGCTCCCATGGATGGCTCAACCTCTTTTCTTATGCTGTTCAAGAGCACGAGCTTAGGGGAACACCATCCCTGGTGGGCAGGGTCGTCCTCTCTCAATTATCAGTCAAGAAAACCCTGCAGATTTGCATATAGTAAATCTGATGGAGGCATTTTCTCAATTGTGGTTCGTTCTGTTTGACTCCAGCTTGTGTCAAGTTGAGAAAAAACTAACCAGGACGTAACCTCAGTAAATTCATTGGTTCTGCTGGATGATCCTCAGTAGAAACATATGTTGGTTTGTCATTGGGGCCTTAGGAGGAGGGAGTAGATGCTGCTTATGTTTCTCCAGAGAGAAACCAAGGCCTATCTTTGCATATCTAGCCATAGAGTAAAAAGGACGAATTTCCAAGATAATAAGACTAAGCTGGCACGCTAAGCCTCATAGAAGCAAAAATCTATATTCTGTGTGTTTCCCCCCATCAATTCCTTAGAAAGCAGATCCTGTGGGATGATAGAAAGGGAATGTGGGTTCATTACTTTTCTGTTGCTATAACAAAATCCCTCACCAAAAACAACTCATGGAAGACAGGGTTCGTTTTAGCTCATAGCTACAGTGGGATACAAGTCTCATGGCGGGAAGGCACAACAGCAAGTGACAGGCACAAACGGAGGAAGAGGAGGTTGAAAGATCAGATCTTCAACTCCATTCAGAAAGAGGACAAGAGCAAAAGTGGAAGTGGGGAGTATTTATAAACTGTGAAAGCCCACTCCTATTGCTATGCTTGCTCCAGCAAAACTATACCTCCTGAACTTCCTCTGACAGCACCACCAACTGGAGAATTGCTGTTTAAATCCCTGAGCATATAGGGCAGTGGTTCTCAACCCGTGGGTGGCAACCCCTTGTGGGGAGTCATATGACTATGTCATACAGATCACATATAAGATATTTACATTATGATTCATAAAGTAGCAAAATTACAGTTATGAATTAGCAGCGAAATACTTTTATGGTTGGGGGTCCCCACAACATGACAAAATGTATTAAAGGTTCACACATCCGGAGGGTTGAGAAGCACTGCTCTAGGGAATATTTCTATTTCAAACCACTACAGAAAGGAAGTGTTCTGTCATACTTCACCGTTTTAACTATCTGAGAAATAGGCTCTCCATGCACACCTTACAAACAAGAGTCAGCTGGCTCTGTGAGCTAACATCACTTCAAAGTGGTGCTCGCCCTTCTGTAAGCACAGGAGCTTCCCTGCTGTCTGGTTGTCCCTCTGTGAATGTTCTATATAAGCCAGACTCTAAGGATCAGGGTCCATATGGAGGTGGTATAAACTAAGCTAAAGGAATATGTCTTTTTAGGTTTCAAACTAAGCTGGCTACACAGTGCACAGTGCACCTTCCTTGGCAAGGGAATAAAAACAAGCTGCCTAAATCAGATGGGAGAAGAGACAACCGTATTTGGTCTGTCCATGGGAGGAACATGCCAGAAGCCTACCTGCTCTTGGAGATAGCACTTCAGAGTCCTCCTTACCATTTTGATAACTACCAAGAAGAAGGATAGTAATACGAAAATGTTACTTCTCCCAGAGAAAATGCCAGGAGTAGGCCTGGCCTTGCAGCCTGGCCACCCCCACCAAACCCCCTCTTCCTAGCTTCAGCATTAAAGGTTTCTCTGTGGAAGTTGGATGGTCAATCAGTCCCACTGAGACTATTCAAAACTGCCTGCCTGAGCTGACTGAAATAGAATGTGATCTCAAATAAGTCTCAGCAACCAGCCTGCTCCATTGTCATGGACACAAGGTGAAGATGTCCAAGGTTGCTCTGCAAAAAAGGAACCAAGACAGGGCTCTAACCACATCAGGGAGGTATTTGTTTCATCTCCTGATGTTAAAGTTTTTTGTATAAACTGCTCTGATCACAGATGATTTAACAAAAGCCACATAGAAGAGTAACAAGAGCCAAGGGCACTGAGGTCCCTCCACAGCCCACAGGAGAGACTTTGGGGGTCTAAGTGAGTTTGAGAACTTTCCACAGAGTTGGCAGATGCCAGACTTGGGTCCCAGAGGGGTCTGGGCCAGGGACAGTCCAGCCAGAAAGACAGAATTAAAACATGGCAAGGTCTTTGTCAAAGGCACGCTAATAGCTCCCACCTAACACCTAGGGAAGGCAATGTCTGGGAAGAGATAATTGACTTTTCATGGAACAGATTAAGTTTTACATGCCATGCTTCCTGAGTGACAGGTTTGCCTTGGGACAGCAGCAGCATGCAGGAGGGAAAGCATGTCCAAACTCTCATCCTATCCTCAGGCCGGGGTCTAACTTAGACCTGCAAGGTTATTTCCATCACTTAGACCCCAAACTCCATCTGTCTTTGTAGTCATCCCAGAAAACAGAATGGTCCCCACATTCCAGTCCACAAATTGATATTACTTATATTTTCAGGTTTTTGTAAAAATGTGCTTACACATTTTGTACCTTTTTGTTGCTACCCTAGTAACAGATATGCAAATGGTATGCAAGGAGTGACAAAATTTTATCTGGTTTACCTGTAGGTAGACAAAATGGGGGCGGGCACTAATATGCCCTCTGCAGTTCAGAAAGGCTAAGTGGCACACTCATTGTCACAGAGCAAAGCTGGGCTTGACCTCATCATTCAGTTCTCAAACTCTGCCTAGACACTGTGCCCCAATTCAGCCCACAGGTAAGAAGTGCCTCCATACCTGATGCTCAAGGGTCATGTGACAAAGCTACCTGCTCATTATCCTCAATGTTTGTCATGAGCTGTGGGAAGCGGGTGCGGCCCAGGCCCCGTGAAAGCCACTTGTTTACTGCCTTGCCTGAGCATGCCCAGTGAGGCTGCATGCATAGGCTGCCTGCCAGGCTGGACAGTTCCTGGTGATCCAGACATGTCAGCCTATCTGTGAATGACCTAAGCTTGTGCCTGGAGCGTGTGTGAATTCTGACTGGATGGGGTGGGCTGGAGCTAGAAGGAGGTGAGTGGGCACGAGTAGTGAGTTGTTGTTGTTAGCCCTTGCCCTAGATAGAAGCCAGAAGTGTAGTAAGAGTAGTTTTAGCCCTTGCTGTGAATAGAAGTAGAGTAAGAGAAGCTGTCATAATAGGAGTAGTTTAGCCCTTGCTCTAAGAAGAAGCTGCTGGGGAAGAGAACTGTAAAAGAAAAAACCCGAAGTAAAGTTGCTGCATGAACCTGACTTTGTGTCCGTGTCGTTTGTGTCGCTGCCAGCTCAGAGGACCAATGACAACGAGCCTCTCCTGTAATGACACTGCTGCTCACAGAGTCGCCAATCAAGTTGTCCCCAAGCAGACACACGCACACACCTGTCTTCCTTAGTGGGTCTCTCCTGTCTTTTCCCGAGCTTGGTGAGGCACCAGACCACCCTGCCTGTCCTTCCTGTCACCTTCCAGCCTCACAGCTAGGCTCTCAGAGCCACCCAAAGGGATATTTATATCTCTGTTCAGACTTCTGGAACTCCTGAAGCTGGATCAACCAGTCTGATTTTTCTAACAATAGAGGTTTTGCCTCTGTGTTGCTGTAAGCACCTTATTTAGATAAGGACTTCACACAGTGTCTTATACATAATCAACAGTTAACAACTGAGGATTAGAGGGTGTTCCTAGAAAGGATCACTCTTGGAACAGGGACACAACACAGGGACACAGTCATAGGAGCACCTAGGAGATGCACTGGGTGACAAACACATATGAATATGTCCCTTTAGGCTCCAACAACTCCCAGGAGTCTACTCTTCCTACCAGTTCACACTGCTCAGAATTCCACATACTGTCTAAAATCCCTCTGTATTAGTCAGGGCACTTTCTGTTCTGAGAGATCAAAGTTCTATTCTAAGGGACTTAATTACAGAAACTTATGTTGATTGGCCTTCATGCCTACCTGCCAACTAAGGAGTGCTGACAGGGGAGTCACAGAGAGGCTACCACATGCCTGGCTTCCTGAGGCAAGACCTAGGAGTTGCACACAATCATGGGGGCATGAAGAGGCAGAATAATGGGAGGTGTGGCACTGATTGTTCTGAGCTCTGGCTTTGATGCCATCTCCACACATGGGCATGCAGGGCAGCCTACTGCTGTCTCTCTGGGTGGCCCCACAGTGGGTGTTAAGGACTTTCTATAGGACTTCCCTAGTTAGGGTAAGGAGAGAGGGAACCACTTCCAACAAGAAGAGGAGGTAAAGCGGTCAAGAATGCCCACCCAGAGCAAGTCATTTACAAGAAACCCCTCCTCCATGTGGATATCATTTCCTTCCTGTTAAGGAATCAAGGAGAGAGCTTTAGGACCAAGGCTGCCCTGGATAACTTACACTTGGGGCCAGAAATCAGAGAGCTGCTTCCTGCTCTTTCACTGTGATATGTTGTGGCTTCCCCTTTGTCAACATGGGATTTCCCCCATTCAAAGAGGTTGATACAAACCAGCTGCATTTCCTGGAAACCCAGGACAAGTTGATGAAACCAAGGTTGAAAGCTGCAGGAACCACTGCCAGCATTAATCTGTGCTTGGCATGGAGTACTGTGGTTCACAACTGATGGGTTCCTGTTGGCTGTGTGTACAGGAGGGACACATTTACCATCACTGTACATTCAGACAGTTTTCATAACTCAGGATGTGCTGGAGGCCAATAGAAAACTTGGCTGCTTCCTTTGCTTCTCCACCCAACCATTGCACACAGAGGGCTCAAAGCCTGAGTGAATCAGATAAGACTAGGAGGCAGATGTTTAGAACATACCACTATCCAGATCAGCTCATGTTTACTGATTGTCTCCTCCAATAACAGTATCATCCACCACCTCCATTAGAATTTTTAAGTGAAGGGCTGGAAAGAAGGCACAGCAGTCAGGAACACTAGCTGTTCTTTCAGAGGACCTGGGTTCAATTCCTAGCACCTGCATGGCCCCTCACAACCATCTGTAACTGCAGGTCCAGGGGATGCTATGCCTTCTTCTGACCCCAGTGGTCAGCAGACACTTGAGTGGAGCAAAGCCATACATGCAAGCAAGACACCCATCCACAAAAAAATAAATAAAATCTAAGTAAATTTTTATCCATCACGTACAATCTAGAGCAATGACTCTCAACCTTCCTAATGCTGCTCTCCTTAAATATAGTTCACCACTTAAATTCAGTTCCTTATATGGTGGTGACCCCCAACTATATTTGTTGTTATTTCATAACTAATTTTTTCTACTGTTGCAAATTGTAGTGTAAATAATTTTGGAGATAGAGGTGTGCCAAATGGATTATGACCCACAGGTTGAGACCTGCTACTCTAGAGAGGCACTGCATCTAGCTGCCTGGTTGTCCCCACAGAGACATCCTCTATGTGACCCTGGTAAGTCTCTAACTCTTTCTGAGCCCTGGTTCTTCCTTTGGGAGGCTAGGAAACTTGGTTGTACAACTCAAAGGACTGTGTTGTACATATAGTAAATGTTCCAAAAGGGGACTCAGGATTATCTATTATCCTGCTACAGAAAGTGATTCACCTACAAGCACAGCAGACTGTACACACAGCATCTTTTCTAAACAGTCCTGGGGAAGCTGTTTCCCTTTCCTACCAGGGCCAGGCTCTTTACCCCCCACGCTCACTCTGGGCCCAGGACCAGGACACACGATTCTCATGGGGAAGGTCAACTGGGAGCTTTGGGTGCGTTTCCCCTCATTGGCCTAAATTAGATGGGCTGATGGCTGTTTGGGAAAAAGCAGCTGCATTCTTCATGTGTTTTTCCCATCAAAACATGTCTGTTTCGTTCTCTTTTAAAGGGCACCCATAATTCATTTAACAGGAACTAAGACGTCTCAGTCTGCGACTTCCCAGGCGATTCAGCTTCAACAGTGTGTGTGCATAGAATCTTTTAAGATCTGAAAACATGCCCCAGAGATTCCCACAGGCACCTGAGAGCAGGGGCTGTCCTGACAGAGCATTACAGAGGTGACATCAGAATTCTCAGAATCCTTTACTCACAGATGTCAAATGGCAAGGAAGCAGTCATAGGCAGCCGGCTTGTTCTGTCAGGGAAGAAAGACAGACACAATGTGTTTCCCCAGGCTAGCTCGCTGGGTAAGACACAATGTGTTAAGATGGGCAGTGGTGGCACATGCCTTTAATCCCAGCACTTGGGAGGCAGAGGCAGAGGCAGAGGCAGGCTGATTTCTGAGTTTGATGCCAGCCTGGTCTACAAAGTGAGTTCCAGGACAGCCAGGACTATACAGAGACACCTTGTCTCAGAAAAAAAATAAAAAGACACTATGTGTCTTCCCAGGCTAGCTCACTGTTGGAGCACCATGCTCTCTGGATGGTCTCCACTCTTTTGGGGGACAACTCTCCACTCAGTCCCCAGGATTAATAAAGACACCTAAGGCAGATGGGATGAGAGGAGATAGAATAAACTCCAGACTGTTCCCTGGGCCTCTGATAACTTCACCCTATGTATCTTAATCAGTCTTCCAGTTGAGGGTTCCCTGAACACCCATTCCACACTCCACTTGATTGTGTATCGGCTGGGAGAGCCCAGAGGTCAAGAGCACAAGTTGGATGCCGGCTTTCCTCACTGACCTTGTGATCAGACCCTGTTTCAGGGTTTCATGAAAAGCTCAGTGCCTTATCTGATACAGAAGAAGCCCAGAACAGAGGTTGCATGCTGTTCTCAAGAGCATGTTGTCCTGACTGCCTCTACCACCACCAACAACAACGCCACCACCACCAACACCACTAACACCACCACCACCACCCAATTTCTTCCTCTGTTCTCAGCAATTGGAACTCATTCTCTACTCCCTAAGTTCATGTGTATGCTGGTTACCTTATGTCAACTTGACACAAGGTAAAGTCATCTCGGGGATGGGGTCATACCTCCGTTGAGAAAATGCCTCCATCTGTAATGCAGTTTTTTAATTAATGATTGATAGTGAAGGGCCCATCCCATTGTGAGTGGTAGCTTTCCCGGAGCTGGTGGTCTTGGGATCTATAAGAAAGCAGGCTGAGCAAGCCATGAGAAGCAAGCAGGAAAGCAGCATTCTTTCATGGCTGCTGCATCAGTCCCAGCCTCCAGGGTCCAGCTCGGTTTGAGTTCCTGTCCTGACTTCCTCTGATGATGAACTAACTACATGTGCAAGTGTAAGAAGCCAAACAAACCCTTTCCTCCCCATGTTGCTTTTAGTCATGGTGTCCTAACCAGGACAACTTGTGGTCTCATCTCCCTAAAACCATCAGGACAATAACACAAGCGTGTGTGCACGGCTTACTGCACCTTCCATTCTCTGACCCACTTGCTCATTCTTTCACTTACTTACACATTTGTTCACAACAGTGCAGAACACGCTGAGGCCATTGTCTTCCAGGCACTGTGTTCATTCAAGACAACAGAGCTATGGAATGTCCCTATCTTTGCCCCTTAGAGCTGATGTGACACATTCTACAGGACAAACTGTTATCAGTAGGATGGGAGATGGAGGGAGCAAGGCAGTAACTAGCAAAAGTGACCTGGATGGAGGCTGAGCCAGGATCCCAGGAATCTCCTAGAGAGTGCCATGACATTCTGGGGATGCCCATTGACTCCCTCAGTCTTCCATATCTCATCCAAGGACTAAAGAACTATAATCTGTGCTCTCTATTTGGCACAAGCATCTTCCCTATTGAATCTTGCTGGCTCTTCCAGCCTCCCTGGCCTTTGCTCCTTCATCCTCACCATGGTCCATGCCCTCTGAAGCTCACCCAGCCTACTATAGAATCTTTCATTGCTTGCTTCCTTATGTTTTTCTTGGTCCTTGTCTGTCTCCACCAGACTGTGAAATCCCTGGAGGAAGGGACTGTCTCACTGGTATCTGGATCCTGGGAGCTATACAGCCATTGTAAGGAGAGTTCTGTTCTCAGGAACTACTGGCCCAATGGCTAAGTGATCTGGGGGCAACAAGATTATTCACTGCAGGTTACCCAGTTTGTTCTGGCTAAATCTAATCTTAAAGAACAAATAATCCAGTCTTGGACTCAGTTTTTGTTAATATCCCTGGATCCCTCTTGAGAAGTGCAGTTTGTTGGGGATTTGTTGTTAGGCAAACCAGTGTGATTTTCAAACTATTCAGTAGCCAGGAAGCCTAGGCACAAATATCTCAATGAACAAGTCCTGATGAGAAAGGGACTCCTGGAATCATCTCTATTTGAAGATATATCTGCAGTCCATCCTAGTATGGTGGATTGAAGGAGAGTGGCCCTTATAGTCTCATATATTTAAATCCTGGGGCTCCAGTTGATGGAACTGCTTGGGAAGGATTAGGAGGTGTGGATTTGTTGGGTGAGGTGTGTTATGAAGGTGGGCTTTAAGCTTCAGAAGACTCCTGCCATTCCCAGTGTTTCTTCTCTGCCTCTTACTTGCAAAATCAAGATGTAATCTTCCAGCAGCTGCCTCAGTGTCCTGTTGCCATCCCTTTACTCTACCAGCATAGCTTCCAATTCTCTATAAGTTGTCTTGGTCATGGTAATAAGCACAATAATAGAAAGGTAACTAAGGCCCTTTAACAGCCAGCAGTGACATGACTGCCAGGCCCAGTGACTTGCACCTGCAGACTCAACACTTGGGAACCTGAAGCAGAAACATTGTCACAAGTTCAAGGCCAACCTAAGCTACATGAGGAAGTCCACATCAGCCTAGCCTGGCTGCAGAGTGTGACTGTCTCAAGCAAAAAGAAAAAGATGAAGCCTGGAGAATCTATTGGTATTGATGAGACACTACACACATTCTGGGGCCTGTCTGCTTTCATCTCTGCAGAGTAGAGACCCCAGGGAAAGGATAAAATCTAAAATTAACCAAATATCCTAAGAATCCCTGCCCACCACATATCCCTGTGCTCTGGAGCAAAACACTTAACATTCTGGCATTTCCCCAGCCTAGGGTATGCTTGTTATGCCAAACTACACAGGAGGCTGATGCAGGAGGATTCCAAGTTCAAGGCTTGTCTAGGCAACATAGTAAGCCATATTTGTCTTATTTGTAACAAGATAAATAAAAATGAGCACGAGGGTATAGCTCAGGGGTAGTGTACTTGCATAGTGCACATGAGGCCATGTGTTCATTTCCTGATACCACAAAAAGACAAAAAGTGCTTGAATTTCAATTTCCTTTTCTATAGCATGGATTGAGAGTCCTGTGAAGTAAGAGAAAACATCCATGCAAAGTGCAAGTAATGACAACAGCTTGCTGTTCCCCTGGGATGCTGTGGCAGACAGGCTCTCGTTCCTCTTGCAAATGGCCTGTTCCCCAGGTTACTGTCACTCAGCTCTTGAGAGCCAAGCATGGTGCTCACCAAGGCCTCTGCTTACTCTGAGCCTCTTTACATCCTCGTGCTCGTGATTCTAAGTTCATGATTTTATTATGCATCTGCAGGCAATAAACCCGTGGTGTAAATAGAGTTATACAGAAGCAGCAACTTCATCTTAGAGCGGTGGTTCTCAATGCTGCGACCCTTTGATGCAGCTCCTCACATTGTGGTGACCCCCACCAACAAATTACTTTGTTGCTGCTTCATAACTGTAATTTTGCTATGTTATTGCCGCAGACCTTCTGGGTCCCTGTGTCTGCGTGGAACGGTGTTTCTCGAAGCGGGTGTGCAAAGCGTGGATGAATGACAGACAGACACACACACAGGAGAGTTTGTGTGAAATCTGAATGTAATTTTTCAAATCGAACATCAGACTTTTTATGCAGAAGGCAACAAGGTAGTTGGGTGACATACCCACAAGGTACAAATGAGGTAACCAGATGCTTAATGACTCTTACACAGAACAGAGGAAATGAAAACGCAAAGACTGGCAGGAACTGGGCAATAAAATAACAGACAGAGTCAGCCCTATCTAAGGTCAGCTATAGTCTTAGAAGCCAGGTGTGAGAACTTTTCACTCCTAGGGAAAGGGCTTTCACACCCAAGTCATGGTTCTAACTAGGGAGTTCCGTTCTAGCTAACCATCTCATGAATAATGCAATACTCTAAAACCACAGCCGGATCTACTTCCTAAACCATTGTAAATTCCTGTATATAGGTGTAACTCAGCTATAATTCTAAATATCTATTCTGGTTTCCCCTACGGTCAGAAACTTCTTTCTTCCTTGGTGATGGTAGATTCCTGTGAAGGGCAGTGACCTAACTTTTACTCAAAGTGATAGTGTAATACCAGGGGCAGTACTGAATTCCAAGCCCAAGGTCTTGCTAAGGACGAACTAGGATTGTTGGAACACTGGCGGACGGCTTTAGCTATGTCAATATTCAATCTTAAAAGGCACTTATGATAGGAAAATATTGAAAGAGAGCACGTGGATCCATACACTAGACTAACGCGGGAATGGAACGCGGGAATGAAAAATTACTGTATGGGTAGGGAACGCTAGACTCCAGGAGGAGAGATTCCTTGAAACTCTTTTGCCTCATGAGTGACTTTTAAGCCTCTCGGCTTGTCCAGTTGACTCGACCAGAGAGCATAGCATGTTATGAATCTTTTTGTTGTTGTTGTTGTTGGTTCCACCTATATATATATTATGAATCTTGATGCAAGTATCTGATATGCAGGATATCTGATTGGGGGTCATGACCCACAGTTTGAGAACCACCGCCTTAGATGAAAGAACATGGACAGCTGTCTTTGAGCACTGATGATCCCAGCCACCTCTCCATTCATCTCTCCAGCCATCTCTCCAGCCATCTCTCCATTCATCTCTCCATTCATCTCTCCATTCATCTCTCCATTCATCTCTCCATTCATCTCTCCATTCATCTCTCCATTCATCTCTCCATTCATCTCTCCATTCATCTCTCCATTCATCTCCCCATTCATCTCCCCATCCATCTCTCCATCCATCTCTCCATTCATCTCTCCATTCATCTCTCCATTCATCTCCCCATCCATCTCTCCATCCATCTCTCCATCCATCTCTCCATCCATCTCTCCATTCATCTCTCCATTCATCTCTCCATTCATCTCTTCAGCCATCTCTCCATCCACCTTTTTTGCCATCTCCCCATGTTCTTAGACATTTATTTTATCTGTAAATGTACATTTAATCATCTGGTTAGTGTATTACCATGGTAATGTAATAACTACGGTACTGTCTTCTTCCCACAAGCAGTCATGGCCCTGGTTCCCCATTTGACACTCCAGAGTGCTCACAGCGAGGAACACTTCCTTTTTGTCCCTGCAAGGGATTCTCCTATGCTGACAACATTCAGATGACTCAGATGAGAGTACTTTTGAAGTGAAAGTTAATGTTGAAGGACAGGTAGAGAGGACTGGAGCTATGGCTTAGCAGTGAGGAGACATTTTTTTTGCACTTGTAGAGGAACCAGGATTAGTTCCCACATCCATATGGCAGCTCACAACTGTTTGCCATTCAGCTTTGAGGATCAGATGTGCTCTTCTGGCCTCCACAGGCACCAAGCACACACATGGTACACATACATACATGCAGGCAAAGCACACAGACACATAAAGGATTTTTTTCTTTTAAAAGAGAGAGAAGAAAAGAAAATTAGCAGCTTCGGTCTCATATTTTTGTCTCTGTCTTCCAATGAGGAAACAGACTAGGGAACAAAGCGTGGCTCCACCAGTATCCAGATGCTAACTAGATGCTAACTAGCTGTCATGGCTGGCCTAATGCAGTGGATGCACTTGGCTACTGGTGAGTCATATGTCTCTTGGGGCATCTGAATGGCTGCAGCTCAGTAGCCCATCCTCCCCAATGCTGAATTAAGAGCTCCAAGATGGATCTAGGTCCTTTTTGTCCATGGCAGCTTTTTAATTAGTTTCCAATTTTGAAAAATGGTCATAGCAGCTTGGGTAGTTATCTTGACATGATTCTTCAGAACACTTCCTTTCTAAAAGGAAGACTTGTCAAAGGAAATTATCTGTGAAGACGGTTCTGGATGTTGTCAGCATAGGAGAGTCCTTTGTGGGGAGGAAAAGGAAGTGGTCTTCAACTGGAGTGTCAAATGATGGAAAGATGTCATGACCTAAGAAGACAATGTCTTAATTACATTTACATTGCTGTAATAAAACATGGACCAAAACCAATTTGGGGAGGAAAGGGTTTATCCAGTCTACAGTTTATTCTACATCTTGAAGGCTAGTCAGGGCAACAAATCAAGGCAGGAACGTGGGGGAAGAAGTGAAGTGGAGACCATGGAGAAATGCTGCTTACTGGCTTTCTCCCTTTGGTGGTAGTTTACCTTCTTATACACCCCAGGACCCTCTGTCTAGGGATGGGACTGTGGGACCTTCCAATCAATCACCAATCAAGAAAATGCCCTACAGACTTGCCACAGTTAATCTGAACCATCATCTCAACTGAGATGCTGCTTCCCAGATAACTCTAGCTTACGTCAATCAGAAAATCTGGCCCCTGTCAACTTTTTATACCAACACACTACTATTAAGCTTAAACTCTTCCTTCCTTATTTATCCTCAATATTTCATATATTAATGTCAAATTAGGCATGAATAACTTTAAAAGTCCAACCATCTTTACATTTTCTGAGACTTTTAGTCCAAAGTCTTTTTATGAATACAGAATTTTTTAAAAGTTCAATGTCTTTAAACTGTAGACTCCTGTGAAATAAAAAAATAATAATATTTTCTCATTTCATGAGGGAAGACCCAGGGAATAGCCACAGTCTGAACAAAACAAAGCTAAACTCCAACCATGCAAATAACTCAGTCCCCATGGCCTGTCCTCATGATCTTCTGGGCTTCATAAATTCTATACAACTCTGCTTCACAGGTTCTGACATTTAAAACACACAAATTCAACTCAACTCATAGGCACAGGCCATCTCCACTCTACAGCCTCTGCTCTCACAGACAGTGGCCTCACCATCCTGACATCTCCATCTGCTGGGGGCTCCAAAAGCTGCACCTTCACATAGCCTCCTGGTCTCTCTTCAGGGACCCTGACACTAACATATGGTGCCGAGCCTCAGCCTCCCTCCATGGCTCCTTCAGTCTTTGGGTTCCCACCACAGCTGAGGCTGCACTTTTACTGATGACCTCTGCTGGCCTCTCAGAGTGCCAAGCTTCAGCTGTTCTACATGACCCGACTGTGTCTTCAAAACCAGGTAGATGTGAGTTAATTTTCACATGGCCTATGTGCTTGGCTCCCTCTGAACAACAGCTTTAGTGTGCTTACTCTAAGGAAACACTCCCAAACCTCACCTCAACGATGATGGTCTCTTCTTAATCACCACTAATTTCTCAGTTCCTGCTACTTTTGATCAGTTCTCTATTTTCCCAGTAAAGCAAAGGTTTCAGTTTAGTGGTACTGGTTTTTTTATTAATCACACCACATTTTTCAACTCCAATTGACAAGACCCACAGATTCATAAGTCAAATATACCATACACACTGCCCTGGTAGAATCTTCAAGGGATTCTCAAATATTCCTCTGAAACCCCACTTGCCATGCCTCCATTGTCTGCATTGCTCTCAATATTCCCTTCGAAGCTCCCACAAGACAGTTCACTAAATCCCTACTACTTGATGGGTCTATTAAAAATACATTTTTATCTTACACGCGTTCGCGACCCGCCAGGAAGAACACAGCAAACCGGAATCTTCTTCGGCAAAGCTTTATTGCTTACATCTTCAGGAGCCAGAGAGCAAGAGAGCCAGAGCAAGAGAGCAAGAGAGAGAATGGCGAAACCCCGTCCCCTTTAAGGAGAATTATTCTCCACCTAGGACGTATTACTCCCTGATTGGCTGCAGCCCATCGGCCCAGTTGTCGTCACGGGGAAGGCAGAGCACATGGGGTGGAGAACTACCCTTGGCACATGCGCAGATTATTTGTTTACCACTTAGAACACAGGATGTCAGCGCCATCTTGCAACGGCGAATGTGAGGGCGGCTTCCTACATATCCCCCTTTTCTTTTAATAAGAGCAATAGGCCACCCATATTAATGAGAGTGGAGATAGAGGTCAAATCCCCAGTGTGCAGGTAAAGGAGCCGTACACATAACCTCCTCCCAGGCTCATCACCCAGAGGGGTCCTGGTCTGGTCCCGTGTCGTTTTACCTGGGGAGAAGGACACTTGAACACTCAACCTTCTTGAAAGATGACATGTCTCCCTAGAATAGGCTCATATGTGCCGCAGAGCCCTTCTACTGCAGTGCTTAGCCGTGCAACTCTCTCGGGCTGCTGAAGCACACTCACTCTATCCCGTGCAATGAGACTAGCCTCGTGGGGTGCAAGAGCTGAATGGCCAGCGACCTATTGCTTAAGCATAGATATATCAGGGGGAGCACCATGTTCTAAAGCTGCAAGCGCCTGGGCAATAACCACCTTGTCTCTCCTAAGTTTGGGCCTTAAGCTTACAGACCAACCAGAGAAGCAACACTAATCCACAGCAAAGTGTATCTCCAAATAATCCCACCCATTCTTTAAAGAAGGAAAATGCTGAGGAGATCCAATTGGGTAATCCTTTGGTCAGGGACAGGTCCAAGCGCGTGGAGTTGACCTGAATGATGGCAAGTCTCAATTCCCGAAGGGTCTGTTCAAATTCAGCCGTCCAATTCTGTAACATATACTGAGAAAGACTTTTTGACAAATTAGCTGCCCTAGTAAATTTCTCATACTGAATGGAAGTAACGCACAATCCCGGAAACTTTTGTTCACATCCCAGCTGAGCTATTTGCCATAATACATCTAGTTGTTCCTGGACAAGATCTATGCATTGATTAATTTCTGCCCATGGAGCATTTTTGGGATCGGAGGATGGCGGCCGCTAAGCCTGCATTGGTGAGAGGTCCCCCAAGCTCCCGACAAACCCTGAGCCAGTCTTGTAAACCTTTGTTCTTTCTTGAGGCTATGGCCGCTCGGCACTCCTGTGTGGCTTGCTCATAAATGAGCTGTTCTACCAGAGGTGTGGCTTGCTCCAAATCTCCAAAAATACGCTCTGCTGCCTCTGTCATTCTGGCCACAAAATCTGAGAATGACTCCTGAGGTCCCTGGACGATCTTTGTTAGTTGTCCAGTGGCTTCACCTGCTCGGGAGAGCGCCTTCCAGGCCCTAATAGCCTTTTCATCTGATTCAGAACTACTAAGAACTGGCTCCTTGAGCTCATCTAGTGATGAGTATAGGCTCCTTCTCCTAGAAGCCTCCGCTGATTGATCTTTTTTCTTTTCTTTTTCCTTCTCCTTCCTTCCAATCTCTCCCCAGGTATTCTTACCTGACCTAAACTTTTCCTCGGGTTCAAGACCCGTGGAAAGGCCTGTCCTCTTTGCTCCTACTCTCTCTCCCTGCTTTACTTCTGATAGATTGCCCTGAATTTCATCCAGAATTTTCAGCCCTTCCTTAACCGCTTGATAACATGTGAAAAGGAACAAAAAGGCTCCTAACACTAGAAAAAGTTCAAGGCCAAACATACCTTGTAAAGCTATTTCCCACTTTACTTCTGATAGACTGTCTTGAATTTCGTTAGAAAGTTCAAGGCCAGACGTACCTTGTAAAGCTATTTCCCACTTTACTTCTGATAGACTGTCTTGAATTTCGTTACAAAGTTCAAG
The DNA here is from genome assembly GCF_000001635.26 of Mus musculus. Classification (NCBI taxonomy): domain Eukaryota; kingdom Metazoa; phylum Chordata; class Mammalia; order Rodentia; family Muridae; genus Mus; species Mus musculus. Next base: position 22,377,123 of record NC_000078.6, read on the forward strand.
ACCAGACGTACCTTGTAAAGCTATACTTACGGGTACCCTGTTCCCCAGCTGAAGAGTTCTGAATTCACGCAGTTGAATCCTTCTCAACAGTCTGTTTTACGGGAACACTTCATTACCACCGTTCCCCAGCTGAGGAGTTCTGAATCCAGGCTGGATCCTTCTCAACAGTCTGTTTTACGGGAACACTTCATTACCACCGTTCCCCAGCTGAGGAGTTCTGAATCCATGCTGGATCCTTCTCAACAGTCTGTTTTACGGGAACACTTATGACCGTGACCCGCAGTTCTGGTTCCGGAATGAGGGATCTTCCTTGCGCCGGTGATGGTAACCATCCCAGGTTTTCTCATCCCAGGATTTCTCGCCCCGGGTTTTCTCGTCCTGGGTTTCAGCACCAACTCTTACACGCATTCACGACCGGCCAGGAAGAACACAGCAAACCGGAATCTTCTGCGGCAAAGCTTTATTGCTTACATCTTCAGGAGCCAGAGAGCAAGAGAGCCAGAGCAAGAGAGCAAGAGAGAGAATGGCGAAACCCCGTCCCCTTTAAGGAGAATTATTCTCCACCTAGGACGTATTACTCCCTGATTGGCTGCAGCCCATCGGCCCAGTTGTCGTCACGGGGAAGGCAGAGCACATGGGGTGGAGAACTACCCTTGGCACATGCGCAGATTATTTGTTTACCACTTAGAACACAGGATGTCAGCGCCATCTTGCAACGGCGAATGTGAGGGCGGCTTCCTACATTTTTATACATGTATTATTATTGCAAGATGTGTGACAGAATCCCTGTCTGCTGTGTTTGTTTGTTGTCTTTTGAGACTGAGTCTTATGCATCGCAGGCTGGCCTGATATGAAGATAAACTTAAGCTGGGCAGTGATGGTGCAGGACTTTAATCCCAACACTCAGGAAGCAGAGTTAGCTGAATATCTGATTTGGAGGCCAGCCTGGTCTACAGAGTGAGTTCCAGGATAGCCAGTGCTACACAGAGAAACCCTGTCTTGAAAACCAAACAATAACAAACTGTTTGCAAGTGCTAGCATCACAGGCATGTACCTCCAAACCTATTTTATATGGTGCTGGAACCCAAGGCAAAGCAAGAAGGACAGCAGAGTCTGGCTGTTTCCCACAAGTGTGACTACCAGCAAGGCCATTGCAAGACCAAGCTCCCTTGACTCTACATCCAGTGCTCCCACTAACGAGGATCACCACCTACTCACTAATGGCTCTGTGACAGTGGATAATGATTGTCAACTTGATGGAATCTAGAATTACCTAGATGATAAACCTGTGGACACATCTGCAGGGGAATTTCTAGGTAGCACCAAATAAAAGGAAAGACTCACCCTAAGTGTTGGTAGCACCGTTCTGTAGGTTGGTTCCTGGGCTGAATAAAATGGAGAAAGCAACTGAGCACCAGGATCCATCTCTCTCTGCTCCTGACTACAGAGGTGTTTAGGTTTGGCAGTCGTGGTCAAGATTCAGCCCGTGGTTGACCCATCCTTGTCTCTTCTCAGCACACAACCCTTCCCCATATCTGTCATGCAGGCTGCCAGCACTAGAGACAGACTCCTGCTCTGTCTAGTGTCAGGGTCCCAGTACTTTCCCAATGTCAGCTTGAAATTCCTGGTGAAAATTCCAGTTCCTTGGGGTCTATTGTCACAGTCCTCAGAAAAACTGAAGGGAAGGCACAAGTGTGTCTTTAGAACAACCTTGGTCTTGCCACTGAAAGAACGTAGTGGGGAAACCCTCACTGAACTCCCGATTCGGCCAGCACCCAAGGAATCACGAGAGACCGTTGGATGCAAATACATGAGGTAGTTTAATGTGGGTGCTCTGGGCCAACAGGTATCTTACACAGGAGACAGCAGTTGTTGGCCACGAGACTCGAAAGCTAGGGGTTTTTAAAGAAAATGGTCTGGGACTGGGGGAGGAATTGGAGCGGATTTACATGATTGGTTCATTTAAACTTCAGCAGAATGATTACACATCAGAAAAAGAGTATGTTCAGGTCAGGGCATCAGGAATTCTGAGGGCCGGGTGCTTATCTAAGTCAGCAGAGCATCTGGTTAACATTTAACCCAGGTCAGAAGGGAGGGAGATAGGGAGACACGGGGCCAGTCAGGACATTCTTTTATGTCTTTCTTATCTTTATGGCTAGTTGGTTTCTGGGATGACTTTACAGCCTTTGTTCTTTGCTCTAAGCCCCAAAAGCCCTCCTAACTAGCAAGCCCATGAGTCATGGACCTTGAATTTTAATTTTCTTTCACCAGAACAGTCACAGTTTCTTCCTGCTTTCCAATCTGATAACTCCAACAGAGTTTGCAGCTCCAAGCTGACCTATCTAATCAATGAACTTTGTGCTTTTCTAGTGGGGTGCAATCTAGAATGAATGCTGTGGGCTCCCTCTTCTCAGAACAATGCTCCTGTCTTCTAGTATCCCATGGTCTACACTCCCATCCTCACAAATCAATGGCTCTTGAATAAACTACTTGGCTCCCCAGCTTCAGTTTTCTCATTGAAAAATGAAGGTTTTTTTGTTGGGAGACTTCAGTCTCTTTCCATTAGGAGAGCCCTGCTTTCTCAAGAGCTGCTCCAGGCTTGCATTGAAGGTTAAGACCAGGGCTGTTAAGCTTCACTCCCAAAGGAATTGCCTCAGGAGAGGTGTAGGAATCGAAGTGCCACACTCCAGTACTGTGATGCTGTGGCCTGGGGCCAGGCTCAAGGAGCTGCATTCCAGGAGATCCAACCTCAGGCACATTGCTGCCTCTCTGGCTACTGAAGACTGACAAGCCTACAGGCCAGGAGATGGCTTGAAGAACACTCAGAACCCTCCCTAGACCTGAGCATGCTCGTCAGACTGGCTGGTCCCATGAAGGACAAGGGTTTTGTTTTGCTTTGTTTTTTCTTTTTTGCTCCTTCCTCTGAATTCACAGCCAATGAGCTCTTTGTTCCAAAGAAGCAGCATCTAATTTGGCTAATGGAAGTAGTAAGGGAGTTTATTTGTGAGATCTGGGTGACTCCCAGATCTCCAGAGGGACCCAGACTAGGTCAGGCACTATGCAGCAAGAACCCCGTGTCAACTATGTACAGTGATGTTTGTTCTCTCAGGACCCTGCTGCCAGCTGTGGCTTCTGAACATTCTCTGATGGTAGAGGGGGGTAGTTAGATCTTTCAGCTGATGTCTTCCACCCCAGGAAGGATTCTTGCCTCCTTTTCACAATAAAATCCTAGTTCAGGACCAGGGCCAGGAACTAGGCACTGTACAAGGTGGCTGGGACCATAGTTCTGGGATTTCAGTTTCTAAAAACAGAAGGGTTTTTGCTTAAAGGAAGAGTCAGTGGCAGACAGATACAGATACAGAAACTTCTGCTTTATAGGGCAGAAGAAAGCTTGTCACTAGCCCTGCTGCCTCCCTTGACAGAAGAATCTACCTTCCAGAGTCTAGGCCCCCATGCTCAGGGGGAAGACATGAGCACACCATCCAAGAACAGACTTAGGGTCTCTAGCAAATCAGGGAGGAGTGTTGTTCAGTGCCTGTGTCTCCTCCCAGCTCTTCCAGCATCCCTCAGTACCTATGGCTCCTCCTAGCATTTCTCACCCTATCCCCTACCCTAAACTTCTCTTTCCTGGGAGCTAGGCTTTAGATTCCCTTCCTCCAGCCTGATCCCTGTATAACTCAACATATACATATGTTCTCTTGACCCTGGCCACCTCTCTTGGTCAGTAATTCTCTCTCCCTCTCCCTCTCCCTCTCCCTCTCCCTCTCCCTCTCCCTCTCCCTCTCCCTCCCCCTCTCCCTCTCCCTCACCTCTCCCCCTCTCCCTCTCCCTCCCCCTCTCCCTCTCCCACCTCTCCCCCTCCACCTCTCCCCCTCCACCTCCCCCTTCCTCCCTCCCTCCCTCTCTTCTCTCATGGTTTAATCTGTCCGCAAGTTCAGTCTGGCCTCTTTCCTCTGTCTGCTTTCTTCCTTATAGCTACAATAAAAACCTTCCCTGTGCTTTAGTAGTTATGCCTGTCCCCTCTACTATTTAATTTTTCATTCACATTGTGAATTTGATTTTCATCCTTGAAGCCATACTAGAATCACCCAAATGATTTAAACATTCCCAGCAGACATGGATTGGACCAGAACCTTGCGAGCTGGAACCTGCCCACGGTTCTCTCTCTCTCTCTCTCTCTCTCTCTCTCTCTCTCTCTCTCTCTCTCTCTCTCTCTCTCTCTCTCTAACTCTCTCTCTCTCTCTCTCCCTCTCTCTCTTAAACATTTTGTTTATGTATTTGTATACATGCGTGGTGTGCATGGTCAGAGGACAACTTGATAGAGTCCGTTCTCTCCTTCCACCACATTTTTCCACAGGATCAATTAAGCTTGTTAATAAGCTTCCTTTGCCCACTAAAGCCGTCTTGCCAGGCCTCATGAATATTCTTCAACTTTCTACTCAACTGATCTTAACTTGCATCAGAGCTGGGAGTCATGTGTCTTATTGTGAAAATCTATGTTGACTGTGTTCACTCAGGAAGGAGGATGAGAGAAGGGACTGGGGAGCAGTGCTTCTGAGTTAGAGGGAAGGAAACAGCCAGGTAGGACACCTGAGAAGGGGCATGGGGGTGGGCCTGTCTTTGCATTCCTGTGCCAGAGCACCAGGTCCAAACAGGAGCGGGGGAGAGCTATTTAGTTTCCCACTAGGTGGATCTGACTCGGCTTACAGAGTTTATTACATCCTCAGGCACAGGGAACAGTCAAAGGTTTTTCCTTGTTTGACAGAGACAGATTCAGTCTGGATACTCAAATCAGTGATCAGAGAGAGTCCTTGTAGCCTGGAAGAAACTTGTGATAATGGACCTTATAAAGGGTGGCCAGATAGACCGGACAGACAACTGGACAAATAGAAGATGTTACCTGTACCACAGACACACATTCTGGGATTCTGACATGCTACATCCACTCAAGTAGTGACAGGTGGCCCTGAAAACCTGGGCACTGTCCCGAGGCAAAATGTTCATGGAAACTAGGTCTGCTGGAACCGTGGCTTCCTGTATAAAGAATGCTCCAATGTCCTTGCTTTAGTTGCTAAACGAATCTGTGTGCTTTCCCTTAATATTGCTTTATTACAAGTGCTCCTAAGGATTGATATTTTGACATATAGCTAAGGTAGATTCTAGGCAGTCCTTGATCCAACCTTGCTAAATCACTGCCCTACTCAGAAATTTACCATTATCTAGGAAGAAGGAAGTTTGTGACCTAAAGAGGAACCAGAGTAGATACTTAGAACTATAGGTAGCTGAGTTACACCCATACACAAACAAGTATTTACAATGACCTAGGGGAAAGGTGGACTACACAATATACTAGAGTAGGAGCTATGGCAAGGGCAAGAAGCCCTTGCCCCTGGCTTCTAAGATTAAGTGGACCTTAGGGGGAGCTGCTTTTGATCCCAGTTGTTAACATTGAGTTTTACCCCAGTTGGTTCCAGCCAGTTCTTCCGTGTTTGTATTCCTCTGATTTGTGTAAGAATCCAGTAACCTCTTTGTACCTTGCTGGTGTGTCACCCAACACCCCTATTTTCTTCTGTATAAAAAGTTCGATGCTCGATTTGACAAATTACATTCAGATCCACACTCCCTTGTGTTGTCTGTCTGTCAATTCCTGTCGACTCATTGCCCACCTGTATCAGAGACTCATTCTATGCAGATAAGGGACCAAGAGGGTCTGCAGCACTGACATCCATTGATATTTAGTCTGTGGTGAGTTGCTGGGTGAGTTGCAACACCGTGTAGGGGTTCCAGCTTGCTCACCTGTAAAACAAGATGGATTCTCTTAGGTGTTTGGTAGGGGGTGTGCTGGTTAGTGGTTTTGTCAGCTTAACATGAATTAGAGTCATCTGAGAAGCGAGAACTTGAATTGAGAAAATGCCTCTATCAGATGGCCTGTAGGCAAGTCTTTGAGACATTGTATTGATTAATGGTTGATGTGTGGGAAGGCCCAGCCACTGTGATTAGTGGGCCTGGCTTATATAAAAAATGCTATCTGAGGAGATGGAGAGATGGTTCAATGGTTAACACTGGCTGCTCCTCTAGAGGACCTGGTTTCAACTTCCAGAATCCACATGGTGGCTCACGACCATTGGTTGTTCCAGTTTCCAGGGATCTGTTGCCCTCTGGTGGCCGCTTTGAACATAGCATGTACATCTTATGCAGACAAGCAATAAGTAAATAAATATATACATAAATACATATGCTAAAAATAAATAAGTCTCAAAAAAAAAAAGCAAGCCGAGCACATTGTGAGGAGCAAGACAATAAGCAGCCCTCCTCCATGGTCTCTGCTTCAGTTCCTGCCTGTTTGAGTTTCTTCCTTCTTTTCCTTCATAATGGACTGTGAGCTGCCAAATGAAATGAAATCATTTCTCCCCCAAGTTGCTTCTGATCATAGTGTTTAACGCAGCAATAGGAAGCAAAGTAGTTCAGTGAGTAAGATGTTGGTTTTATTGGCATTTGGGGACCATGAAGAGCCGTGTTCAGTTAATACTGGAGGGAGGTTATCCTCCATAGATCCAGACATGACTGTGTGTGGGTGTCAGGGAGATTAGCAATAACTTTAGGAGGCGGGGAGCAGATGAACAGAGATGGTTTAGTTTTATCACGAATCAACTGAAAAATGTCTTGCATTGGCAGGGCTTTACTCCCGGCACCTCAGGGGACTGGGCCCTAAAGACAGAAAGTTAAGTCTAACCTGAAAACGAAAGAACCTAAAGAAAAGAAAATAAACTAAGAAAACTAAAGAATGCACCTGAGCATGCAGATAAAAGACAAGCTTTTTCAGCCAGGCTGTGGTGATGGTGGTGGCTGCCCTCTCACCTTTATTCCCAGTACTTGGAGTGTGGGGAAGAGGCAAACAGATCTCTGAGTTCAAGGCCAGTCTGGTCTACAGAGCGAGTTTCAAGACAACCAGGGCTACACAGAAAAACCCTGTCTTGAAAAACCAAAATCCAACCAAATAACCAAACACACAACCAAAAAACAAACACAAAAACTACAACAAAAATCCAGACAATCATACAAAAACCAACAAGTTCTCCAGGACAAGAGAAATGGATCAATGAAAGTCCTTGTTTTTCTTGCAGAGGACCCAGGTTTGATTCCCAGCACCTGCTCAAAACCATGGTAACTCCAGTTCCAGATGAGGGGGGTGGGGTTTATGCTCTCTTTTGTCCTCCACAGGCAGCAGACACACATGCACTGTACACCTCTAGCATGAATGCATAAAAACTGTTTCCCTGGACATTTTACATCAGTGAATGTTTTATTTAAAATTTCCTTGATATTTAATTATGTAGAGATTTGTGTGTGTGTGTGTGTCTGTGTGTGTGTGTGTGTGTCTGTGTGTGTGTGTCTGTGTGTGTGTCTCTCTCTCTCTCTGTGTGTGTGTGTGTGTGTGTGTGTGTGTGTGTGTGTGTGCATATACACATGCATGCAATTGAGTGCAGTGCCCATGGAAGGTAAAGAGTTGGTTCGTTTCCTGGAACTGGCCTTACACTTGGTTGGGAGCTGTCTGATGGGGGTGTTGGGAACTGAACTCCCGTCCTCTGGAAGAACATAAATTGCTGTTTACCACTGAGTCATCTTTCTATCCCCTTCTCTTTGTTTTTAATCAAATAAACCCCATAGTGAACTATCATTGCTTCTCTGTCAAAATGGTTAAAATAAAAAGAGTGACACACCAAACACTGGCAAATTTCACAGTGACTGAATTTCTCATAAATTGTGGGTGGGGATGTAAAATGTCCCAGCCACCTGTACTTGCAACTTTTGGTTGTCAACTTGACTGCATCTGGACTGAAGTAAAACCCAAACTGCTGGGAACACCTGTAAGAACTTTTTTTCTTTTGAAGTGGGAAGTCCCACTTTTAATCCAGGTTTTCCGAGGTGGGAAGACCAACCTGTAATCTAGATCCTTTGAGGTGGGATGGTCCACCTTTAATCTGGCTGCACCTTCCCGTGGTAGTCTATAGAAAGAACATGGAAAAGGGAAGCTTTTGCTCTTTGCCTGCTTGCCCTTGCTCTCACTGGCAAGCTCAGTCCTACACTGGCTTTCTATATCTTCGGGATTCTTGTGTCTACTGAAGACCAGCCAAGATGCTCATCTTCATGAACTGAAAAACTACTGGATTCCTGGACCAGTAGATAGCCATTATTGGACTAACTAGACCACAGCCTGCAAGACACTCTAATAAATCCCCCTTTTATGTCTCTGTATAGGTTTGCTATCTGTTCAGGTCTCCTAATACACCTTCCTAGAAAACAGTTCAGCTGTTTTGTAAGAAACAAAACATAGCACACTGTGGGTACTGAAAGAACCTCGTGGGGAAACCCCCCCCAATTCCCGATTCATTGTGCACCCAAGAATCACGAACAGAACAGAATGCCTTGATGTAAAAACAAGAGGTATTTAATGGCGGAGCTTCGTGTAGAAACATATCTCACGCAGGAGACATTAGATTTGACCATGAGGCTTGGAAGCTAGGATTTTTTTTATAGAAAAGGGGTTGGGGCTGGGGCTGGGGCTGGGGCTGTGGCTGGGGATGGGGGAGGAATTGGAGCGGTTTCACATGATTGGTTCATTTAAACATCAGCAGACTATACATGCAGATAGCATTTAACTTAGGTCAGAAGGGCGGGAGATAGGGAGGTGCTGGGCCAGTCTGGCATGTCATTCTCTTTATCTTTATGACTAAGCAGCCTCAGGAATGTCTGAAAAACGGGCCTGCCCTGGAATGTCCTGGCCTGTTCTGCTATGCTCTCAGCCCCAGGTTTCAAAGCTCACAAACAACTCTTTGGCTATTTGACATAAATTACATGAATCACAGGTCTCAAGTTTTATTTTCTTTCAGGTACTAATGGGGGGCAAGGGCAGGAGGGAGAATGGAGGATAGCCCACGTCTGGGCAGAGTTCCTCCTATGCTCTGGGCAGGCAGACATAGGATGGCTGCCAGACGCTTTCCACTCGGACCCGGGTGGGGATCATGTCCAGGAGACATGAGAGAACTTCTGTCTCATGTAGGTGAATTATCACCACCGGGTCCTGGGCTTACACCTCAGCTTGACTGGAGACCATACTGTCTGTGTATAGCCCATTGACCAACAGCACACAGGCTGATAAGATGACTAAGTGGGAAATGGTGCTTGATAACCTGAGGCTAAATCTCAGGATCAATGTAGCAAAACTGACTCCTTCAATTTGTCTTCTTACCTCCACATTCACACACTCCACATATGAAAGAAGTAAATGAATAAAATTTTAAAGCAAACAATTGAGTTGAGCATACAATTGCTGTGAGGTCCAACCATTGTACTCCTGTGCACTTATCCCACAGACATGGAAACTCGTGTTCACAGATACACCTTTTTGTAAGTGTTCAAAATGATTGTGTGTAATGGCCATAAACACTGTCCAGATGTCCTTCAATAGTGACTTGGTAATTCAGCTGCCATGCACTGGTGCTGTGGAATGCAGCTTAGACATAAAGAGGCTCTAGGGAATTATGGACTGAAAAAATATCCCAAATGGAAGACAGGAAGACACACACACACACACACACACACACACACACACACACACACACAGAGACAGAGAGAGAGAGAGAGAGAGAGAGGTATATGATTATTAAAAGGCAATGGGAGGGCTGGAACCATCTGGAGAATTTTTTTGGGGGGGGGGAGTTGAGACAGGGTTTCTCTGTATAGCCCTGGCTATCCTGGATATCACTCTGAAGTCCAGGCTGGCCTCCAACTCGGAATTCCACCTGCCTCTGCCTCCCAAGTGCTGGGATTAAAGGTGTGCACCACTACTGCCTGGCTTATTTGAATTTTTACAAATGTCATTTATTTGTTTGTTTGTTTGTTTGTTTGTTTCTAGGATAGGATGTATATAAACCAAAGTAGATCCAAACATAATGATTGCTGTTCAGAAGATGACGATGACCTTAAATTTATGGTCCTCCTGCCTCCACCTGTGAGTTCTGGGACTATAGATGTGTGAAACCATGCCTAGTTTTATGTAGCACTGAGTACCCCACCCAGGGTGTAATGAAAGTTAGGCAAGCCCTCGACCACCAGCCCGATTATGATTTATTTTGTAGCTACAAGGGAGAATTTGCTTTAAAAATAAACCTCTTCATATTAGTAGCAGTTGCTTAAACCTTGCTAAGCTGGAGCCTGAAGTACTTTCTTGGGCTTCTGAGGGATGGTGGGAAGGCAGACACTTCTAATGCAAATGAGGACTTCTAAATTTCTACCCAACAACTTCCATCTCCACCTGGGTGTGGAGAGCCGCAATAACATTTACCATCTTAAGATGGCGCTGGCTCCGCAGTGCCTTATGCCACCTAAACAAAGAACAAGCTATATGCGCATGTGCTAAAAGCAAAAACCCGCCAAAAGTCACCAGCCCATTTCCGGGGCACCGGTCCATCCCCCAGGGCACTAGCCCAACCCCTGAGGTGTTTAGCCTATCCCTAGGGTGCATGAGAATCGTGGGTGTTGCTACCAGTCCTAGTTTAGACACGTCACCAAAAAGTATTTAAGCCACACACTTTCTGAGCCTTCTTTGTCTACCTCAATATGTTATGAAGTAAAGTTAACCACAGAAGAATCTGGCGTCCTGTGTCTGTTTCTGCTGGCGGGAACAGGCTCAGGATACCTGGGTTGGTGACACATGGTTTCTGAGAGTCACCTGCAGCCTCAAAAGCCCCAAGGAGGCTTGTACCTCACGAACCATAGGCACGGGTTCTTGTTCTTTGCCCTCACCTCTTTCTGAAATCCCTGGCTGCTGGAAGATGTATCAGTTCCTTACAGATATATCTGCTGCTGGTATTCCTGTTCATATCCACCTACAGGTCTCTTTATTATCTTCTCTGTCCCTCTCCTACTCCAAACATCCTCTTTGGCTCTATCAGGGCCAGGTCTCTCCTTGCTGCATAAGCATGTCATGTTTGTTCTTTAGAGGTTGCCTTGCCTGAATATTGTAACCAGCTCCCTCAGGAAGGATAGGACCCATCTCACTGCTAACAGTTTTCCCTTCTGAATTCCCATGAGCATGTCTGTTCTGACCATGACTGAGCTGTATCTGTGAGTAAGGAAGAGAGTTAGTTAATATTCAGTTGAACTCAGGCTCTTGGGTGAGGCTCTGTAGGGCTTGTGTCTTCTGGAGCAAATTCAACAAACAGCCCCACGTGTCAGTGTCCACACATGCTGCTATGAGTGTGATGAGAAAGCCTATTCATCAGTCTAGTCTAGACTGACAGCACCTCCTCTCCTGCCTCCTCACTTGGAAAATGTCACTGAGCTCGCTTTGTGGGGAAAGCTGGAGCTGGGAATTTCCTAGGTTTGTGCCACTTTGTGCTTTGGAAGGGTGCCTGGCTCTTTTCTGATGATGGCAATAAGGACATGTTGCTGTCTTGGATTACCCACTTCTGGGTCTCTTTACTATGGAAGAAAGGTTCTTTCTCAGCTGCAAGTGAGTAGCTCAAAAGAGAAAACCGTGTCCAACAGAAGCCCCCAAAGGAGGAAGGACAGGACACTCAGGACTTAATATGGAGGCACCAATTGAGCTGTGGAAGACAGGTGATGAAATTGCTTCACATCAATTCTGGTTTCTGTTTTAAAACATTTGGTTTGTTGCTATGAAAACAAATATATTGAAAGAATGCTGGTGGGTGATACGAAAGGCACTTCTTCTTCCTAACTTTAGATGCTATTTCCCTCTACCCTTTGACAAGTCACTGGCCAGCAGAGGAGACAGACATGGAGGGCAGCCAATGTTCTTTCTGGAGAAGTGGCCTCAGCCCAAGCTCACAATGTGTGTGTGGGGTGGGTCAGGTGCAATTTTAAACTAATTGATGAACTGTTATGGGGAATCTATTCATTAAAACACACTCTTGGTACTGATGAAACCCTAAGCTACAGGGGCCAGTAGGAGGCATGGAGATGCTGGCCAAGGGGACAGTCTTCATGGTTCTGTGTGACTCACCAGGCTGTCTTCTGGAGACAGGGGACAGCACAGTCTTGGTGGCAGGGAGAGTCTCACTGTGACTGCCCGTCTTTTTAAAGCTCATGAGGAAACACAAAGAAGAAACAATTGTCCCATAGGATAATCTTCTGTAATGTCACTGCTACAGACCCTTCTACATGGGACTCATTAAAGGTCTGGCTCTGAGGACCAAAATGGGGCAAGGGTGTCTGGGATGGAGTAGAAGTGCAGGAACAGCATGGCCCTTCTAAGTCCCTCCCTTGGTAAAGGGAAGGTTTAAATTACATCGATGTATTAAGTGTATAATTTGCTGTGAGAAAAGATATCCCATACAAATCAGAGATGTTTTAAAGCAGGTGAACTGTGGGTTAGACTCTTCTAGGTTCCAAACTGGCCTCAGAGCACATAGCAGAGGACAACTGCAGTCCCCGGTGAGCTCCCTAAGGGCCCTCTCCCCACCCTGAGGAAGGTGACTTCCTCATAGTCCCTGCCAGGATGGGAGCCCATTCCACCCCGGTACTCCTAGCAATGACATCCTCTCTGAGACCAAAGGTTTCTTTTTACTCATAGACAGTCCATTGTTGTGCTTCCTCTACTGTTCCCAGCTCTCAGACGGGCACGCTCACCTCACTAACAACTCTGGAGTAGGCGAGTGGGCAGTGCAGGCAGTGAGGTGGGTTTGTGTGTGTGTGTGTGTGTGTGTGTGTGTGTGTGTGTGTGTGTGTGTGTGTGTGAGTGTACTGGCTAATTTTGTGTCAACTTGACACAGCTGGCATTATCACAGAGAAAGGAGCTTCAGTTGAGGAAATGCCTCCATGAGCTCCAACTGTAAGGCATTTTCTCAATTAGTGATCAAGGGGGAAAGGCCCCTTGTAGGTGGTGCCATCTCTGGGCTGGTAGTCTTAGGTTCTATAAGAGAGCAGGCTGAGCAATCCAGGGGATGCAAGCCAGTAAAGAACATCCCTCCATGGCCTCTGCATCAGCTCCTGCTTCCTGACCTGCTTGAGTTCCAGTCTTGACTTCTTTGGTGATGAACAGCAGCATGGAAGTGTAAGCCAAATAAACCCTTTCCTCCCCAACTTGCTTCTTGGTCATGATGTTTGTGCAGGAATAGAAACCCTGACTAAGACAAATTGGTATCAGAAGTGGGGTATTCCTGTGACAACCTGACCATGTTTTGGGGAGGACTGTGGAAGGACTTTGGAACTTTGGGCCAGAAAATCCACTCGGTGTTAAGAGCTCTGTCGGATGTTGTGTAGGAGCTTGGAAGATAATGTTGAGAATAGTGCAGGAGATGGAGGTCTGGCTTGTGAAATTTCAGAGGGAAAATTAAAGACTCTTTTCAGGGCCATTGCTGTTTTAATTTGAAGATTCTGTACTTCTGGTTAGCTGGGGCTGAAGAATAAGCTGTGATTAACAAGATACCAGAACTATTAAAGGAAAAACTTTGCATTACTGGGACTATTGTTGCTGGTTAGCTGGAGCTAAGAAATTAGCGGTTATTAAGAAGAGACCAGCATTATTGAGGAGACATCTTCTGGGAAGTGTTTTCTGAAAGCACAAAGAGGCTGTGTTCCAGAGATAGCCAAGGTTGTACTCCTGCTGCAGTGGGACTTGGTAATGTGTAAGGGTCACCCAGGTGGTACTGGTTTTGAAGGCATGAAGGGGTCATGCAGAACAGCTGAGGCTCGGCACTGTGAGAGGCCATGGAAGGCCATTGGTGAAGGTGCAGCCTCAGTTGCAATTGATGGCCCAGGACTGGAAGAGTCATGCAGTGGTTTGGAGATGCCAGTACCATGAGATGACCACCAAGAGCAGCAGCAGCAGTGGAGTACAGGCATCTGGAGCCTAGAGGACGACGTGTGTGCTACAAAGGGCATGGCTGGAGAAGTGACCCAAGTCCTTGGAGGAGCCCAGAAGATCGTGAGTTGGCTCCCAGACATTGAATGGTTGGAAATTGATTTTTGATTTTGATTGTGACTGTTCTCTGATATTTTCCCTCTTGAAGGAAGAAACTAGTTTAGTGGAGCCCAAAATTAAGAAACTTTTAATTGTAAAAAGACTTTGGATTTTAAAAGAGATTTATATTTTAAAGAGATTGAAATTTTAAGAATATGTAAAGACTGTGGAATGTTTAAAGTTATTTAGACCTTGGGGATGAATAAGAATGTAAGGGTTGAGGCTTACTAGTGATGTGTTTGTGTGTCAAGTTGACAAGGGGTCAATTGTACTGGCTAATTTTGTGTCAACTTGACACAGCTGGCATTATCACAGAGAAAGGAGCTTCAGTTGAGGAAATGCCTCCATGAGCTCCAACTGTAAGGCATTTTCTCAACTAGTGATCAAGGGGGAAAGGCCCCTTGTAGGTGGTGCCATCTCTGGGCTGGTAGTCTTAGGTTCTATAAGAGAGCAGGCTGAGGAAGCCAGGGGAGGCAAGCCAGTAAAGAACATCCCTCCATGGCTTCTGCATCAGCTCCTGCTCCCTGACCTGCTTGAGTTCCAGTCTTGACTTCTTTGGTGATGAATAGCAGCATGGAAGTGTAAGCTAAGTAAACCCTTTCCTCCCCAACTTGCTTCTTGGTCATGATGTTTGTGTAGGAATAGAAACCCGGACTAAAACAGTGAGTGTGTGTGTGAGAGAGAGACAGAGACAGAGAGGAAGAGACCGTGAAAGACAGACAGACAGAAGGTGAAAGCACTGAGCACCTATCTCAGTGTGTCTTGAGAAACTCTTGGGACTGATTCTCCCTCTGTTACTTGCTGGCCAGTCTGTGCTGGAGACCAGCAGTTGACATGGTGGGAAATAGGATGGGATGAGTGGGCCATTTCTTTACTTCAGCCCAATGCTCCCTCCCTCCCTCCCTCCTCTCCTCTCTTTCTACCCTCCCCTCTCTCCCTCTCTCCCTCTCTCTCTTTCTTTCTGTCTCTCTGTCTCTCTGTCTCTGTCTCTGTCTCTCTGTCTCTCTGTCTCTCTGTCTCTCTCTCTCTCTCTCTCTCTCTCTCTCTCTCTCTCTCTCTCTCTCTCTCTCTCTCTCTCTCTCTCTCTCTTCCTTTCTGAAACAGTCTCTCTGTATGTTTTCAGGTGGCACCTGGCAGGCCCTGGTTCTTGTGGCCTGTTGCTACCTTGGCCTCTCTATAGGGCTACTAACACTGGCAGGTAGCCTCTCTCCTCATAATGAGTGGGCAATAAGTTGATAGAGACCAACTCAGGGGCCTGTTTTATCACGAAATCTTAGAAGTCACCCGTAGCTCCAGGTTGGAACCGTTGAGGACTCATAAGGAGGTTGCCTCTCATCTCTCTCCTTTATTTTTATTATTTATTTGAATGATTATTTATTTATTTATTTATTTATTTGAGATACGGTTTCTCTGGTTAGCCTTGGCTGTTTGGGAACTCACTCTGTCGACCAGGCTGGCCTCAAACTCAGAGATTGAGCTATTGCTGCCTCCTGTTGGGATTAAAGCTATGCTCCACCACTGCCTGGTGCCTTATTCTTATATACAGAAGAATGCCAAGCTTTTTCATGTCGCTATTTAGATATATCTTAGTCTTGTGAATGTATGTACCTATGTCTGTGTATCACACATTCTGCATACTGCATTCCATATCCCAAAATTGCTTGACTGCATCTCTCGGGATTGATGTTCAGTTCTTATGACAAAGAATGCTCTAGTGAGAGTTTACCAGTCCTGTCTGTGTGGCTGAGGGAGAAAGCTCTGATGTCAGTCTAGTCTCCTTCCTTCCTCCCTCTGACCTCTAACTGACCTGCACCCTGGCTCATCTCATAGCTTGTTAACAAGTACCAGCAAGGCCCAGACAGTGGTTTCTCCTCCCCTCTCCCTCCCCTTTCCCTCCTCTCCCCTCTCCTTCCCCATTCCCTCTCCTTTCTCATCCCCTCCACTCTCTCTCCCCTTTCCCTCCCCTCCCCTTTCCCTCCTCATTCCCTCCCCTCTCTCTCCCCTCCCCTCTCCATCCCCTTTCCCTTCCTTCCCTTCTCCTTCCCTCCCTTCCCACTGATCATCTTGCCTCTATCTTATGCTTCTTGTTCTTCCCCAGATGGCCCTGCTTGCAGCCTAAGCTCCATAACTCCCCGTACCAGCTTCAGGCAACCTGTATGAACATTCCAGGTCAGACTGGGCATCTCTCTTCCAGGTCCCACAGAGACCTGAGCAGGGTTCCATTCAGAACTTGGAGGCTACCTCAGTACTATCTGCCATGTCTGTCTTTCTGGGCCTGGGATATCTCCACTAGCAGGTATCAGCTGAAACTCCAAATGGAAGCCTTGTATAGTCCTGGCCTTAGCTGCCACTCTCTGACAACTAGTGCAGGAATAATGGATTAACCACACCTTGAACATGAACACTGTTGTTAACAGAGTTGCCTTTCATGGCTGGGGACAAACATAGGGAACAGTCAGTTCTAAGTACTTGTGCAGTGTAATTGCATCTCTGGACTGTGGCTCTCTGACCTCCATTCCTTTTCCATGCAGCCCTGAGCACGATAGAATTTTCTTCCTCCTTTGGTCCTCTGACATGGACTTCTGCTCAGCCCCAAGACCTGAAGGGGCGGTCATTCTCCACGCTGAGTTACAGTGCCTAATGTTGGCCTTCCTCACTCCAAGGCCCCTAACATGCCATGCTCAAAGTGGTTTCTGGAGGTCAGGAAGGCATTTATCTCCCTGTCATTAGTCTGTGCCCACTGGGGAGACACATTGGTGGCAACTTTTCTTCTACCCAAATTTTAAGAATCAGCACAGTGAGACTCAGTGGGCCAGGTATGGATCTAGTTCCATTGGAAGAGATTTGTGATTGACCCTCTGTGGTTGCTTAATATTAGTTGTTAGTTTGACAGGATCTAGAGTAGCGATTCTCTTCTCAGCCTTCCTAACACTGGGACCCTTTAATACAGTTCCTTGTGCTGTGGTGACTCTGAACCACAAAGTTATTTGTTGCTACTTCAAAACTTTATGTTTCTACTGTTACAAATCAGATTGTAAATATCTGATATGTGACCCCACCAACCACACCAAAGGGGTTGAGACACACAGGTCGAGACCTACTCATCTAGAATCACCATAGAGATATGACAAAGGGTAGGTCTTCAGGGGATTGTCTGTTAGGTTAATTGAAATGGGAAGAGCCACCCACCTTAAATATGGGCAGCAGTATTCCCCCAGCTAGCATTATAGAGAGCATAAACTGGAGAATGCCAGCTGAGTCCCAGTATTCATCTCTCTGTGCTTCCTGCTGCCATGATAGACTGCATCCTTTTAAACCATCTGCCATAGAAACCCTTCCTCCCATGAGTTGCTTCTTGAAGATATTTGGTCACAGACACCAGAGAAGAAATCAGCAAACCCTGCCAGCTCTGGCTGCATTGCTCAGCCACTCTGAGCTGAGGAAGTGTCCTTAAGAGATCTGCCCTAGGGGACGTCAGATGTGGCTCAGTGAAGCACTGAGTGTGTAATTCCTTGGAGTCTCCATTAGAGTGAGGGGCCCACTCCCAAGCATCATTCCTCAAGTCTTTGCTCTACCGCTTCAGAGACCACATCCCCGCAGGCTATAGTTTCATATTACAGCCAACTCCCGATGTCCATTTCCACAGTGGAGCCTGAACTCCTGACAAGAGCCAACATTGTAGCATGGCTATGGCCCCTGTATTAGTCAGGGTTCTCTAGAGTCACAGAACTTATGGATAGTCTCTAGATAGTAAAGGAATTTATTGATGACTTACAGTCGGCAGCCCAATTCCTTACAATTGTTCAGTCGCAGCTGTGAATGGAAGTCCAAGGATCTAGCAGTATGGCCTCTGAGCACAGTGTCTGTTGAATGGACTGACTCTCTTCACTGCTGACCTCCTATCCAAGTTCCCTGCCACAGTTAACCCTCACTGTACACCTCTTCCATGCCAGCACCATTCCAGGCTCAACAAAATCCATCCTAGTTGGTATCCAACTGGTGACAGTGAAGAAAGTGCTGCCCAGCCTCTCTTTACCCCCATAACCACTGATCTTGGCCAGTTATCTTGACTTCATCTGGCATCAACTAAAATCGAAACTTGTTGGCTATGTCTGTGCACCAGTAGATTATACAACTGCAAGCACAGATGAGAGAGTTAGGGTGTGGTTGGTCCCTGCTTGCTCTTTATCTCTTGCATCCCATCCTGCACATCTGTGGGTTTGAGGTAGACTGCCCCACCCTGGCTTAAACAAACACCCTCCAAGATGGCCAGGACATCTGGGAAGACTAGGGGTGGGGCTCTGTCATCAATATGGCTATGGAGAAGAACTGCTCCCTGCAGGATAAAAGTTTTCTAGGTGTAGCCTTTTGTGTGAGGAGCACCCACACTACTTCAAACACCTCCCCCTTATGTTCTCAAAGGAAGCTCAATAAACTCATTGGCTTTACAGAATGAACTTTGGCAAATCTTGTTTCTATTTGACGTTGAGACCTTAGGGGGAACTGTACCATTTTGCCCTTCCAGAGGAGGCATTTTAGTACTGCATGTGTTTAGTTAGTCTCACTTCACAAAGGAAGGAGCAGAGTTTTGGGAAGTTGTGTGACTTGTGGGCTCACACATAGGTCACACGGGTCCTAGTTGTGGGTGAGAAGAGCAGCTGAGGTACAAAATGTCCTTATACTCCAAACTCCCCTATCACATGGCCACCTGCTCCCGTGGAAGCTTGCTCCAGGCCTCTTATCTGGTGCCTAATGCCTGAGAGGTTCTGAGTGGACTTTTGGAGCCAGCCATGGCTCTGGAACCAGAGGATCAGGTTTGGCTAGTTGGTTCTGACCAGATAGAACCTGGTCTCTCTAGAGACTGCTTGTCTGTCATTCTGAAGCTCTCCTTAAATCTTCATGTCTTCAGACACTGAGTTTATCTAAATTTTCCACAAAAGAGGAGGACATTACCTATGAAGACAAACCCTGTGTCCACCACAGGTCTACCCTGTAAGGGAGGTACCCAACCCACAGGGGAAATGCCAGGTGATTTTTCTGCCTGGAAAGGCTCCTGGCCAGGGTTATGGGTCTGGAATTTGGGTCTATTCTCAGTGTCAATTGCTCAAGATGACAATTGTCAAGAGCCTGAACTCTTGACAGGTCTAAAGATGGAGAAACAAGCCCCAACCGGAGCAAGGCAGATTTATCAGTTCCCAACCTAAGGGTTAAGATTTTTGGCACACTTCTATCTCCAAAAATATTTATATTAGAATTCATAATAGCAGCAAAGTTACAGTTATGAAGTAGCAAGGAAAATAATTTTTTTGGCTGGAGGTCACCACAATATGAGGAACTGTATTAAAGGGTCACAGCATTAGGAAGGTTGAGAATCATTGTTTTAAGTGAACGTAGAAGGAGATGCTAAGGAGGACCCCAGTTTCTAGCATGGAGTGGGCCTGGAATTCAGGATCAAGGCAGTGATGGGTTTCCTTCAGGCCAAGCTAGTTTGAGAAATATGGGGGATATGTAGAGAGGAAAGGGCCAGATTTACAAACCTCAGCTTGAGGTCAGAAGAATGGACTGGTCTCAAACACACGGGCCTACAGATTTCTTTACATTTCTGATTTTAATGTTTTTGCATGTGTATGCATATGCACTATGCATGTGTATTTCCATATTGTGGGCACATGTGCATGTGTGGGCAGCTCAAGTTAGATACTGGGTGTCTCCCTACCCACTCTCCACTGTATTTATTGAGGCCAGGTCTCCTGAACTGTAGCTTGCTGATTCCAGCTAAGCTAGCCAGGCAGCTGGCCCTGAGGATGTCCCGTCTGTCTCTCAGATGCTGGGATTACAGGTAACTGCCATACCTGCCCAGCTATTACATGGTCTAGAGATCTGCATTCCAGTCTTCATGCCTACACTGTGCATGTTTTATGCACTAAGCCATTGTCTCCTCACAGCCCTGTTTAAAAAATAAAATAAAAGTTTTGATGTTTGAGTAATGACAGACCCAAGGGAAGCTGTAGCTGGGTCCATGCATCTGTCCTTCAGGTTCAGCCCCTGGACCTGTCCTGCACAGCTACAGTGACATTGAAGTCAGGGATAGGGACACTGCTACCATACACACAGCTTTGTCATATCGTGTGTGTGTGTGTGTGTGTGTGTGTGTGTGTGTGTGTGTGTGTGTGTGTACGTGCACACAGGCACGTACATTCTGTGTGCATGGTATCTGATGCAGTTTCAGAGAATGTGTAGATCTGCATTGTCACTGTCACTGATGGCTCTTCCTATGGTTAGAAAATTGCAGAGAAGATTCTGTGGGGAGGCGATCCTAGGGTCTCCTAATAATGAACCTTCCTGCCCCATCCTGGACTCTGTACCCTTCTTTCCTGACCCATCATCGGCTCTGCATCCTTCTTTCCTGCCCCATCCTCGGCTCTGTACCCTTCTTTCCTGCCCTATCCTCGGTTCTGCATTCTTCCTTCCTGCCCCATCCTCGGCTCTGTACCCTTTCTTCCTGTCCCTTCCTCCTCTCTGTACCCTTTGTCCAGGCGGCTTTCTGCTCAGGCTCACTTCTGAGTACCCTCCCCCTGTGGTCCATCCTGTGGTAAATAACCAGCTTAGAAATCACAATGGACTAGTTTCTAAGCTGCATTTACCAGAAAAGGCTACATGTCTAGAAGGCTTTGCAGGGCCTTGTGTTAATTTTAGCTTGAATCAAAGAAAATACACTTTCATGATTTGTCGATTACATTTAACAGCTGCAGCTGATGCTGGAGTGACCCTGAAGTCCGTGCCATAAGCTTAAAGCATAGCTCCGTGCACAAGTGACACCATTGGGGGTGCTTCTGTTTTTTGGTTAATTCTACACTTTGAGGGGTCTTTCCTTACTGAGACAGTCTCTGAGAAACCTAGCAAGTAAACTCCCACGGAAACAAGGGGGAGGGAAACAGCCTATCTTTTTTATATCAATTTTCTGCTCCACAATTTTCAGTCACTCACTAGCATATTAATTCTTCCATCCATGAATTCTGATGTTGGAGGTCTGTAAACAGAAGCCCCAGACTCACCCAGTGGAAAAATAGTCCTGCAGGCTGCAGAAGCAGTAATTGAGTAGTGCACCACTCCCACCTAGGTGTCACGTTTAGTGTTGCACCATAGGGTGGCTCTTGAATATATTGGAATCAAGCCTTGTTAGACTGTTCCTTGGCCTTTCATTGAGAACAATTTAGTCAATTTCAATGACTCCCAGAAAAAGGAAGTCTAGAGTAGAGAAGCTGGGGGTCAAGGGGACCCTGAGATGAAGCTGACAAGGCTTCCCACACCCTTTGGAAGGGGACAGAGCCAAGTAGTGGTGACAGTATCTAGGGGCTCAGAGTCAGGGTTTGAGTCGTGAGTCTGTCCCTTGTTAGTTACTGGACCTAGAACAAACTACTTAGGACTCTTCATTCATTCTATGAGACAGGGCGTTCCTGGGGAGCCAAAGGTGGCCTCAACTTTGAGATTCTTCTGCCTTAGCTTCTCTAGTGCTGGGATTGGAAGGTTGAACCATCATGAGTGGACCACTTAAACTTTTCAAGACTGGTGTTTTTAATACCTAGTGGGAAACAGTACTAGTGACCTGACCCTAATTAGGCCAGCATGGCCATTAAAATATGTGAACCACGAGGAACATAATAGAGCCTCCAAATGGAAGGTATATATACTTCTTACTGACTGGTAGCTAGTAAGACTAAGAAGGAGTTATGGAAAACAGAGAAGGCTACACAAATGAGACAGAGAGACAAGGTTTCACAAGGTCAGTAGGAGTTCTCCATTCAAAGGGGGAAGGGCAATCCAGATCAGGAACCGTGTGTACAAAGGCATTTTAGTAAGAATTGTCCCACTGTGCTGAGTGCATTTCATTGAGTTTGGCCTGGTCTAAGCTTAAAGTGGATGAGGTGTGGCTGGAGAGAAGCTCAATGGTTAGAGCACTTACTGCTTCTGCTGGGATCAGAGTTTGGTTCCCAGCATCTATATACCAGGGCTTACAACTGTCAGTAACTCCAGCTTCAGGAGTTCCAATATCTTGCTCTGGGCCTCCACAGGCACCTGCATGCATATATGCAAATGCATGTAGTCTTTCTCTCTCACACACAGGCCCACAAATTGAAATAATAAAATAAATCTTAAAAGTCCACTGAGTTAAATAGAACAGGTAGTTTGGCTAGAACTTCCAGGAGGGCTCAGGAGTCCATCTTGCTTCCAAACTTCCTCCAACCTTTCACCTCCCCACCTTGACATTCCCTCTCTGGGCTTCCTGCTACCACTGTCTCCAACACTGTCTGGCTACAAGGTTTGGTATAGGGCAAGGAGTGGATTGGGGTTAGCTTCACCCACATCCACAGAAGTGCAAAAGCCACATTCTGCAAGGCTCACCAAGACTTTGTCCCTTTTGGTTGGTGCTTCCTTCACGTGCTTGAATGGCCCTGTCTTCCTGACAGGAAGTTCATCTTTAGATTTAAAAATAGACTGTGGGACTGTAATCTTAGGGATGTGTTGGTATGTCCCTAAGGCTATAAAAGCTGATTAGCACCTCTACTTCCAACAAGACATCCTGTGGGTGTTCTGGGTTCCCATGGACAAGGCTAGCTCAGGGTTTGGCCACAAGAAAAGCTTCTTCCTTGAATAAGTTCTTTTTCTTTTTAAAGGTTTATCTAAATTTATTTAAATCAATAAATTTAGACATTGGTGTTTTGCTTGTATGCATGTCTGTTTGAGGGTGCCACATCGCCTGGAACAGGAGTTAAAGACAGTCGTGAGCTGATATATGGGTGTAGGGAATTGAACTCAGGGCCTCTGGAAGTGCCACCAGTGCTCTTAACCACCAATTCTTAATTAGTATTTTCTATGACAATTGTCACATTTTATTCTTGAGATGTGGTCTCACTATGAAAACCTGACTGGCCTCAAACTCAGTATGTAGCTAGAAATGGCCTTGGACTCCTGATGTGATTGTCAGGTCCCCAGACTGCTGGGGTTGTAAGCACAGGTGGAGGCCAGAGGACAACTTATGGGAGTCAGTTCTTCTTTTTCACCATGTGGGTCTGGGAGATCAGACTTGGTCTCTGATCTTGTATTTTTGAGCTTAGGTCTTGCTATGGAGTCCAGGTTGTCCTAGAACTCATGACTTTCCTGCCTCAGCTGCCCCTTTCTATGCTGTCATTTCTGCCCCTCACTATACTCTCACCTTTTGTGTGTCTTTGAGTTCTCCATTTGAGAAGACTCCCAAGGCTGAAGAGATGGCTCAGTTATTAAGAGCACTGACTGCTCTACCAAAGATCCTGAGTTCCAATCCCAACAATCACATGGTGGCAGAGAGAGAGAGAGAGAGAGAGAGAGAGAGAGAGAGAGAGAGAGAGAGAGAGAGAAGTCTTCATAACTGGGCAGACACATACATCCATCCTCTTATCCCCCCTTATTTGATCCTGAACTTGCTGTCTAACCTTCCCTCAGCCTGAAGCTGACTGAGCCAGACCTTGACCTTGCTGCCACTAAGGAGATTACCTAGGGTGGAGCCTTCCTCCCTAGATCACTCAATAGTTCAGCCACTGTCACTGTTCCTCTTCAAGATACTGCTAATGAAAGAACCTAGTGGGGAAACCCCCACTCAATTCCCGATTCAATGTGCACTCAAGAATCATGAACAGACAACCAACTTGATGTAAGAACACGAGGTAGTTTAATGGCGGAGTTCCGGGTCGAAGTGTATCTCACGCAGGAGACAGTGGTTTCGACCACGAGGCTTGGAAGCTAGGGGTTTTTATAGAAAAGGGGTGGGGCTGGGGGAGGAATTGGCGTGGTTTCATATGATTAGTTCATTTAAACATCAGCAAGGAGGTATTGGCACAGTTTCACATGATTGGTTCATTTAAACATCAGCAGGGAGGAATTGGCACAGTTTCACATGATTGGTTCATTTAAACATCAGCAGGGAGGAATTGGCACAGTTTCACATGATTGGTTCATCTAAACATCAACAGACTGTCAGAAGGGTGGGAGATAGGGAGGTACCAGGCCAGTCAGGACAGGTAACGATGGGCCTGCTCGGGCATGTCCCGGCCTGTTCTGCTATTTTCTCAGCTCCAGGTTGCAAAGCTCACAAAAAACTCTTTGGGCTATTTGACATACATTACATGAATCACAGATCTCAATTTTTTTTATTTTCTTTCACTACCTGCTGAAAGGCCCCAGAGCTATTCCGGAGACTATGCCTATCCTGCACATCATCACCTGCAGCTGGTTCCAGGCTCCAAGGATGAATTGGAGGGAGTGGTTCTAACACCCCCTCCCTTTATAAGTGCCTTTGCCATTAAACATTTGAATCTTGATCAGAACATTGTCTTGGCTTCATTTCTCTCTTGTCAGCCTAGTTTCCCTTTCTTTAAGTGCCGGCCTGCCACTCAGGTGTACCCCGTCCATGTGAGCCGCTGGATGGCTTGCAAAATCTGGCGCCTGGACTGGGACCTGAAGAAGTTCAGGAAGAAGCTGAAGGAATGCTGTTTCATGTGGAGCTCCACGGGAAGAAAAAGAAAAGGATCGTATTGGACACTAAAGCAACAGGTACACACTCTAGTGCTAGTTTAAAACTTCATTTTTTAAGGGGCTGCTACAGGTGTTGAAAGATATGGCTAATCCAGCGCTGGATCCACTTAGGTCTTCAGCGGAATTATTGGAACTAGGAACTGATCAGGCGGTTGTCCGCAGCTTTTATTTATTTATATATTTTTATTTTTTATTATGTATTTTCCTCATTTACATTTCCAATGCTATCCCAAAAGTGCCCCATACCCTCCCCCCACACTCTGCTACCCACCCACTCCCACTTTTTGGCCCTGGCATTCCCCTGTACTGGGGCATATAAAGTTTGCATGTCCAATGGAACTCTCTTTCCAAAAGCTGCCTCAGGTGAGAGGAAACGGATTTTAAAAAAAGAAATGCATCAGGCAATTATCCTCAGTTTTCAAGAGTTGCTTCAAGCAAGAGGAGTAGGGATCAAAGTACAATTGTTAGGAAATCTTTTAGATAGGATAGATTCTTGTTGCCCATGGTTCAAGGAAGAAGAAAGTTTAGATATCAGAGAAAATCACTCAGGCAGATAATTTCACCCTCTGCCTCTGGGCGCTCATAAAAGATGCTATTGAAAAGGTGATCTCACAGGGGTTAGATAGTACCCAGGCAGAGCTTGATAAATCGCAGGAAGAGCGCCTTTCAGAGAGGGACTTCTCAGAAAAAGGTCCTCTCAATTCTAAATTTGATAGATATAGAGACTCTGATGATAACCTAATTTTAGACAAAGAAGATCCCAAGAAAGAGGAGCTGCCAAATATTTTGAAGAGGATTGGCCTCCTTGCAAGTCTCCCGCTCCATCTATACCCTCCACTGTGGGAGATGCTACTCATAGGGACACACAACTAAGCAAATTAGAGTTTGAAGTTAGGCTGAAGAAATTGACTAATGAACTTCGGGAGCTAAAAAGGATGTCAGATACAAGAAGGAGTAACTCTTCTGAAATGTACCAAGTGCCGCTAGGAAGAGCTGTGACTCAGGCTCATGGGAGAGGACAGAATACATCTGATGTGCTAGCCTTTCCTGTCATCAAATCAATTGACCAGCAAGATACTAGAGTCAGACATTACCAGACTTTGGATTTCAAGTTGATAAAGGAGTTAAAACAGCTGTTGTGCAATACGGTTCTTCAGCCCCTTTCACACAAGCATTACTGGATACGGTCGTGGAGTCACACTTAACCCCCCTAGAATTTTTAGACTCTATGTAAGGCTACCCTGTCAGGAGGAGATTTCTTACTTTAGGATTCTGAATGGCAAGACGCCAGTAAGAAAGCTAAGGCTTTAAATGCTCAGACTGGTAATCCAGACTGGGATAGTAACATGCTTCTTGGTGATGGTCCATATGAGGGCCAGGCTAATAAGATTGGTTTTCCCGTTGGAGTGTACGCACAGATCGTGGCAGCTGCCCGCTGAGCCTGGGGACAGTTACCGGTTAGAGGGGATGTTGGTGGGAGTTTAGCCAGCATTCGGCAGAGTCCTGATGAGCCTTACCAGAACTTTGTGGATAGGCTATTAATAACAGCTAGTAGAATCCTTGGGAAATCTGACACGGGAAGTCCTTTCGTTATGCAATTCACATATGAGAACGCTAATGCAATGTGTTGCACAGCTATCCATCCCCACAAAGGACAAACAGATTTAGCGGGATATGTCCAACTTTGTGCAGAGATTGACCCAGCATAAAATCAGGGTTTGGCTTTCGGTGCTGCTTTGCAAGGGACTGCCGTACAAGCAATGTTCTCATGGAAACGAAGGAATAATGCATGTTTTAAGTGTGGCAATTTGGGTCATTTTAAAAGTGGTTGTTCTAAGAAAACAGTTGGCAAGAGTGGGCAAGCAGGCCTTGTCCTAGGAATTTGTCTCCGGTGCAGGAAGGGCAACCATTGGGCTAAGGTGTGAAAATCCAAGCCAGGCACTCTGGGCCGTACATTGCTGGGAAACGAGAGGAGGGGCCAGCCCCAGGCCCGGACTTACTCACAGAAAACAGCTTATGGGACCATGAACCTGCTGCCCAGCCAAAGAGATCAGTTTTTGAACTTGTCAGGGCAAAACCAGGAGGTGCAGGATTGAACCTCTCTTCCACCACCCATGCAGTATTAGCCCCAGAAATGGGAATCCAAACTCTGCCTACCAGCGTCTTTGGACCTCTACCTGTAGAAACTTGTGGATTTCTTTTAGAACAAAACAGTTCTATTGTAAAAGGCCTGCAGATTTATCTAGGTGTTATAAATAATGATTATGAAGAAAAAACTGAAATCATAGCTGCTTCCCCTCATGGTGTTATAACTGTGCCCACTAATCAAAGAATTGCTCGACTTGTTTTAATTCCTCTACATCCACCACTGTCCATATTTGTTAAGAATGAGAGAGGACAAGGTGGTTTTGACTCCTCTGGTGTGAATTGGGGTCAATCTATTACTAATCAGAGACCTAACCTTAAATTGACATTTAATGGAAAAAGCTTTGAAGGATTGATAGAGATACTGGAGCTGATGAAACAATTGTTAGAGGACAGGATTGGCCCTCAACTTGGCCTTTGACTTATACACTTACACACCTTCAAGGAATTGGTTATGCTAGTGACCCAAAATGAAGCTCCAAATTGCTAACCTGGAGAGATGGAGAAGGTAAATCAGGACAAATTCAGCTGTATGTTATGTCAAATTTGCGTGTAACTCTATGGGGAAGAGATCTCTTGTCACAGATAAGCGTTTTAATGTACAGTCCTAATGAGATGGTGACTAAGCAGACACTCAGACAGGGACTTTTGCCTGGTCATGGAGTAAAAAAGAAGGGACAAGAAATTAAGAATTTTGAAGATCCTAAACCTCACTCTGACACAAGAGGTTTGGAGTATTTTCGGCAATGGCCACTATCTTGCCTGTATCCCAGGCAGATAAATTTCAATGGCTTAATGATATTCCAGTGTGGGTGGTCTTTACCTAAAGAAAAAATAGAAGCCACTTCTTCGCAAGTGCAGGAGCAACTAGAGGCAGGACATTTAGTAGAATCTCTGTCCCCTTGGAATACACCAATTTTAATCATCAAGAAAAAAATCTGGTACATGGAGATTGTTACAAGATTTAAGAAAAGTTAATGAGACCATGGTATCTATGGGACCTTTACAACCTGGGCTTCCATCCCTAGTATCCTTTCCTAAAGGATATTATAAAATTGTGGTAGATCTGAAGGATTGTTTCTTTACTATTCCTTTGCATCCAAAGGGTTGTGAAAGATTTGCTTTTAGTGGTCCTTCTATAAATTTTAAGGAACCTATAAAGAGATATCAATGGACAGTTCTCCCAGAGGGCATGGCTAATAGTCCTCCCTTATGTCAAAAGTTTGTGGCACAAGCCATTCATCCTGTGAGACAACAATGGTCTATGATTTACATCATTCATTTCACAGATGATGTTTTGATGGTGGGAAAAGACCCCCAGGATTTGCTTTTGTGTTATAGAGATTTACAAAAAGCTTTAGCTGAGAAAGGATTACAGATAGCTCCTGAAAAGATACAAACTCAGGATCCTTATAATTAATTGGTCTTAGACTTACTAATCAAGGTGTTTTTCCCCAGAAGATAGTTATTTGCAGAGACAACTTAAGGACTTTGAATGATTTTCAAAAATTGTTAGGTGATATTAATTGGCTTTGCCCCTATTTAAAGCTTACTATAAGGGAGTTGAAACATTCATTTGATATTCTTAAAGGGAGTTCTGATCCTACCTCCCCTAGATCTCTAACCTCAGAAGGATTGCTGGCCTTACGAGTGGAAAAAGGTATTGAAGAGCAACTTGTCACTTATATAGATTACTCTTTGCCTTGATATCTGTTAATTTTTAATACAATTCATGTGCCTACAGGATTGTTATGGTAAAAGTCTCCTCTAGTGTGGATACATTCAAGGATTCCTCCAAAACGTAGTATCTTGCCATATTATGAAGCAGTAGCTCAGATGATTATCCTTGGAAGGAAGCAGGCACTAACTTACTTTTGGCAAAGAACCAGATATTATTGTTCAGACTTACAATGTAAGTCAAGACACTTGGCTGAAACAGCACAGTACAGATGGGTTGCTTGCTCAAATAGGGATTAAAGAAACTATAGAGAGCCACTACACTCAAGATAGGTTGATAAAAAATTTGAGTGTACATGAGTTGATATTTCCTAATATGACCTCTTTAAAACCCTTACACAATGCTGTTCTGGTGTTTACTGATGGCTCCTCTAAAGGGCAAGCTGGATTTCTTATAAATAAACAACAGGTAATCATAAAGACTCCTGGCCTCTCAGCTCAATTAGCAGAATTAACAGCAGTACTGAATGTCTTTCAGTCTGTGAATGAGGCTTTTAATATTTTTACTGATAGTTTATATGTTGCACAATTGGCGGTACCCTTATTGGAGACCTGTGGCATATTTAACTTTAATACGCCAGCAGGATCCCTATTTTCACAATTGCAAAACATCATTGTTGCCCGAAAACACCCGATCTATATTGACCATATACGATCTCCTTCTGGTCTTCCTGGACCTTTAGCTGAAGGCAATAACTGTATCAACAGAGCTCTAATAGGAGAAGCCTCAATTTCAGATCCTGCTGCTTTGGCCAAATGTGATCATGAAAAATTTCATCTCTCTAGCCATACCTTAAGGTTCCGACATAAGATCATTAAGGAGCCGGCAAGGCAAGAATGATTGTAAAATAATGTCCTAAATGTATTACATTATCTCCAGTGCCACATTTAGAAGTTAATCCTCAAGGTCTTATGCCTAATCATATTTGGCAAATGGATGTAACTCATTATGCAGAATTTGGAAAATTAAAATATATACGTTTGTATTGACACTTGTTCAGGATTTCTTTTTGCTTCTCTGCATACTGGAGAAGCCTTCAAAAATGTAATTGATCATTGCCTACAAGCTTTTAATGCCATGGGATTGCCTAAACTTATTAAGCCAGATAACAGGCCATCCTATTCTAGCAAAAATTTTACTTCATTTTGTAAAGAATTTGGCATCAAACATAAAACTGGAATTCGTTATAACCTCATGGGACAAGGAATAGTTGAACGTGCTCATCGCACTTAAAAAAATTGGCTTTTAAAGACAAAACAGGGGCAGTTATATCCCCCAAGGTCACCAAAGGCACATCTTGCTTTTGCTTTATTTGTTCTAAATTTTTTGAAAACTGATGTTAAAGGTCAGTCTGCAGTGGGATGCCACTGGCATCCAGTTACTTCTAATTCTTATGCCATGGTAAAGTGGTGGGACCCATTAACTATGACCCGGTCCTAATCTAAGGAAGGGGCTCGGTCTGTGCTTTTTCCTCAGATCCTGAATCGTCTACTAAGTATGACTCTAACCTTGATTATGGCTAAAAATCCTCTTTAGCCGAAAAGTTAATTTGGAGCACAGTCTCCACCCCCCCAGAGAAGCTGCAGCCTTTCTGCAATTCTCCAAGCCACCTTCCCCACACTGGTTGCTCTAAGTCTAAGCTTGATTGTTGCTAATTTGCAACTGAATGGAGTACCTGGACTTCTCCAAAGAAGCTTTTATACTGTTGCTTTTCAATGTCCCACCCTTGTTTCTCAAGCAGGTCAGCCTGACTGCAGCAGGTGTACAGCCTCGCCTCCAACAGTGCAGGTGGCAGTTATTAATCTTCATCAAGAAGCATTCTAAGTACATATTGTGGCTTTGGTCTGAATTGGGAATAAGGTGTGCAAATGAGGGCTGGACACTCAATGACGGGCACCCAGATCTCAGAACCATCCCAATCTAAGACAGGGGTACATGCCAAAAGGCCTTGGCTGTTGATAACACACCACAGAGCCATGTTTGTGTGAAATATAAAACAAACTAGCTGCACGTAGCATCCAAGACAGAATTGGATGATTCGGGATGATCTACGATTTTCTAAGACAGGCGCGGCTGCCAGCCACCATAATTACCAGGCAGGACTATGGAGCATAAATAAATTATATGCCTCGGTCCGGTTTTTTTTTTTTAATATTAATGACAGGAAGGAAATTGTAACCTTCCCTCAGCCTGAAGCTGGCTGAGCCAGACCTTCACCTTGCTGCCACTAAGGAGATTACCTAGGGTGGAGCCTTCCTCCCTAGATCACTCTATTGTTAAGCCATTTTCACTGTTCCTCTTCAAGATACTGCTACAGCTGAGAGGCCCCAGAGCTATTCTGGAGACTATGCCCTATCCTGCACGTCATCACCTGCAGTTGGTTCCAGTCTCCAAAGATGAATTGGCTGGAATAGGCCTCCCCCCGCCCTTCCTTATAAGTGCATTTGCCATTAAATATTTGAGCCTTGATCAGAACATTGTCTTGGCTCCATTTCTCTCTCATCAGCCTAGTTTCCCTTTCTTTAAGTGCCGGCCTGCCACTCAGTTGTACCCCATCCAGGTGAGCCGCTGGACGGCTCACAAAAATCTGGCGCCTGGACTGGGACCTGAAGAAGTTCAGGAAGAAGCTGAAGGAATTCTGTTTCATGTGGAGCTCCACGGGAAGAAAAAGAAAAGGATCATATCAGACACCAAAGCAACAGGTACACACTCTAGTGCTTGCTGGATGGCTTGCAAGATTGGTGGGTGACATTAGCCAAGGCACATGCCCTGTTTGGCCCCGAGGGACTGTTTCTGTCCAATATCTAAAACACCTTCTAACCAACATCACCTTTCTCCTTGAGGTGAGGTGGGAACAAAGACAATGTCTGGCCAATCTCAGAGTATCCAGTGCTCACCCAGGACAGGTGATCAGTGGGTGCTTTTGAACATCTTCAGATGGTCTGGAGCTCAGTCTACAGTTCTGTGGGTTTAAGCAGGAGGGCCGATAGCCTTGCTGTGTGTGGAGCGCACTGAGTGGGGAAAGGCTGGCATGGACTCTTATCTGACTAAATTCTCGGCTGTTCCAGACTTCCAAGGACTTTCCCCATGTCTACCACTTATCTGCTTCATCCCCACACTCACTGGAGAGTGAACCATGAACAGGGTGCTTGGGGCAACATGGAAAACTCACAGACCTTGGTTTATTTGATCATTTTAATATGCCAGGTCAACGGAAAGGAAGGATGGAGCACACAGGAACACCTGTGTTTGCAGGACGGAGGGCAGATGTCCACAGCCTTGGGCATGCATGTATCTCCTGTGTAATTAGGCAAATGAATACATAAATACCACAGCACAGTCAGACTTGGGGGGTGGGGAGAATCACAGGCCACAGGGGACCATGCCTTAAAGGCAGTCAGAGGCTTTAAATACAGGGGCTGAACCTTCTCACTTTATACAAAACTTATATATTAAAAGTAAGGATACCGCAGTATATACATGCAAGCAGCTTTGGTCGGAGAAAATGAAAAAGGCTAGGTGGAACCATGCAGAGGAAGGGCTTGCCTGTCTGTTCTCCATCTTCTTCATCCTCACAAAGTCAGCTGGGATCATAGAATAAATCAGCTG
This sequence comes from Mus musculus, assembly GCF_000001635.26. Taxonomy (NCBI): domain Eukaryota; kingdom Metazoa; phylum Chordata; class Mammalia; order Rodentia; family Muridae; genus Mus; species Mus musculus. The sequence goes on from NC_000078.6 coordinate 22,409,171, forward strand.
GTCTCGGTAAGATACTGAAAAGTCCTGTCAGGTGTCCTTAAGGGCCTCCAGACCCTCTGTGAGCAGAGAAGGAGCCCTACAGCCGAGAACACTTGAAACCTTGGAAGGAACCAGCCTGGACTGGATGGGGAGGGACATCTATTGGGTCAGATAGAGGAGGGAGCTGCATCCAGCCAGACCAGGTGAGTGTGATGTGCTGCCTGGGCCCAGGTCCTGAGAGAGCAGGAGAAATCACAGAGAAGTCCACTTTTGCAAGCAAAGTTGAAGATGGCAGATCAAGCCTGTGTTTCTCACAACTGTTTTAAAGCCCATTCCCCTCAGAACTGGCTAGCACTGCTGGGGTCACACTGCAGAAACCTGACAATGGATGGTCCCTCTTGGCACCTTTGTTGAATTCTTCCAGGGACATTTTGCCTGAGGAATGGAAGAGGGAGACTTAGGATTAGCCAGTGCTCTGGTTAAAGTCTGGAACCCTCTGGAAAATGGACAATGTCCAGTCTCTAACCCCCTCCCTCTCTCTGTGCCCCTGTCTCTGTCTCTGTCTCTGTCTCTCTCTCTCTCTCTCACACACACACACACACACACACATATGGGGACATATGCCATTTTGAGGCACACAAGTGGTCAGAGGACAACTTGTAAGAGCTGGGTCTCCTTTCAATGTATAGATCGTGGGGATTAAGCATTAGTCCTGAGGTTAGGTTTGGTAATGAACTCTGTGGCCTGATGTAAGCTGATAGCCCCACCTAGAGGCCTGGAGAGCCACCACAATCTGGGGCAACTGGGGAGACAGGACAAATTATGGCTGCAGGTCAAATTACATTTCTCTTACTGTGATAAAAATCCCCTGATTAAAAGCAACTTAAGGGAGGAAGTTTTCTTTGGTTTACTTCTAGGTTACAATTCATCACTTCAGGAAGTCAAGGCTTTAAAACCTCACAGGGCAGAGAGAATAGAGGTATGAACACCTGGCTCATAATGAGACTCTACACTTTTTTTCTGATACTCTTCTTTTCCCTTTATTACACTGTTCAGGACCCCTGTCTAGAGAATAGTAATGGGGTTTCCCACATCAATTAACCATGAACACAACCCCCAACAGGCATGCTCATAGGCTGCCATGATCTAGATGGATGGTTCTCAGCCTTCCTAATGCTCTGACCCTTTAATACAGTTCCTAGTGTTGTAGTGACCCTCAACCATAAGATTATTTTCACTGCTACTTCATAACCGTAATTACACTATTGTTATGAATCTGAATATGAATATCTGTGTTTTCTGTTGGTCTTATGCCACCTCTGGGAAAAGCTCATTTGATCCCCCAAAGGGGCTGGAACCCATAGGTTGAGAACCACTGATTTAGATAATTCTTCAGTAAGATTCTTCTGAGCTGAGCAGTGGTGGCACACATCTTTAATCCCAGTACTCAGGAGGCAGACTGGTGGATCTCTGAGTTTGAAGCCAACATGGTCTAAACAGCAAGTTCCAGGACAGCCAGGGCTACACAGAGAAACCTTGTTTCTAAAAAACAAACCAACAAGCAAAAAAAAGAGTGTCCTTTATGGCTGGTGAGATGGCTCAGCAGTTAAGAGCAGTTGCTGCTTTTGCAGAGGGTCCTGGATAAAGTCCCCAGCATCCATAGGGCGGTTCCCAATCATTGGTAACTCCAGTTCTAGGGCGACCCAGTGCCCTTTCCTGGCCTGTAACATATCACACAACCATACATTCAGGTAAACGCTCATGTAGAAAATAAATACTAAATCTAAAATTAAAAAAAAAAAAGACTTCTGAGGTGATTCTAAACTGAGTCAAGTTGACAATAAAACCATCACAGCGCCCCCTAGTGTAGACTCTTGCCAGCTTCAGGTGTTTCGAGCTATCCACCTTTGCTGTCCTATTCTTGTCCTATTCTGTACCAGTTTCTCTGACAGCCCAGACTTCTCATCTCTTAAGTGCTAGTAAGTGGGCCCTGGCTTACAGGGCAGAGTATGCACTCAGTGGCCTCCTTCATGAGACACAAACAATTGGACAAGTGCACAGTGGGGACGGCTTTGACAATCAGAAACAATGGCCATCCATGTTAAGTGTGCCACCAACATAGTGCTACTTTAGCCTCACACCCACACAAGTGGGCTTATCCCCATTTCACGGAGAAGAAAGGCAGGCCTGGGAAGTGGGCATCCTCAGTTTGGTCTGTTGGAACACAAGCCTCTGTGTCAGAGTACACAAGAGAGTAAAGAACACTAGAAAATGACTGAAAGGCAGCACCAGGCAAGAGGCTGCATTGCTTTGTGTGTGGACATGTTTTGAAAAGCATTTCCTTGATATCTGGAAAGCTTTTTTGCTGTCTACAATTCCATGGGAGCCTTGAGTCCCGCTGAGCCCGGTCCTTAGCTCACTTGCACAGAGCACTGGAGGCTGTTCACTGCTCTTTCCTGTGCATAAACTTACATTCAATCTCAGCTCGACCTGGGAGCCTTTCATGCTTTAATGCTGCATTTCCTGTTGGAACAAAACCCAAACAGTCTTGGCTCTACAAAGCCATAGACTGGCAGAATCAACTCAACATGCAGCTACCTCACCCTTGCTGAGGTCCTGTGAGAAACTCAGCCAAGGCACAGCAGGACCTCTCACCACCTCACCTCCTTCTGAGACCTGCCTTTTTGCAGCTGTGGTAGGACCTCAGAGTCCTAGGTACGATGAGGCTCAGTGGCTTCTATGTTTGATGAGCCCCATGAGTATCCGGGGTGCCTCACATCACAGGATGATGGCCTGGACGGCCTCTCAGAATCCCAAGACTCAAAGCCCCTTGATTCACAGTGTCTCATCTCTCAGCCACCAGTACACCTGCCTCCCCTCTGCATATATACTTGTGGAAATAGTAAGACCACTCCTTCTGTCAACATGTGTGCTGGCTAATGGTATGTCAACTTGACAGAAGCTACAGTTATCAGGGAGGAGGGAGCCTCACTTCAATATCTCTATAAAATGTCAGCCTGAAAACATGCAGGGCGTTCTCTGTCTGTCTGTCTGTCTGTCTGTCTTTCTCTCTTTCTCTCTCTGTCGCTGTCTCTCTACCTCCCTCCCTCTCTTGCTCCTTTCCTCCCTTTTGTTTTGTTTTGTTTATTGAAACAGGGCTTCTCTGTGTAACCGCCCTGGCTGTCCTAGAACTCCCTTTTTAGACCAGGTTAGCCTTGAACTCACAGAGAACCTCCTGACTCCTATGAGTTGGGATTAAAGACATGTACCACCATGCCTGACCAGAGGGTATTTTCTTAACTAGTGATTGATAGAGGAGGGCCCATCCCATTGTAGGTGGTACAGCCCTGGGGTAGTGATCCTGAGTTCTATAAGGAAGCAGGCTGAGCAAGCCATGGGGACCAAGCCAGTAAGTAGCAACACTTTCATGGTCTCTCTATCAGCTCCTGCCTTCAGGTTCTGACAAAGTGTGAGTCCTTCCCTCACTGCTTTGGATGATGAACAGTTATATGGAAACTGTGAGTGAATAAACCCTTTCCTCCCCAAGTTGCTTGTGGCCATGGTGATTCATCAGAGCAATGGAAATCCTAACTCAGACAACTCGGATGAAGCCTACAGCTCAGAGGGTCTACTGAAATGCCCATGGTTAAAGAGCCGTAGGAAAGGTGCAGGATGCAGGCTAGGTGTACCTGACCCTGAATTCTAGTCTCCCTCCCTCAATCAGAGCTGAATCAAGTGGGCTGGGAAGGAGCAGGGCTGCATAGGGCAGAGGGTGTATCCCAAACAGATCTGGGCCATCAACAGTTTCACAGGCTCATCTACTCCCCTCTCCCCACCCCCACTCCCTCTCCCAATCCCCTCCTCCCTCCCCACACTCTCACTCCTGCCATGTTTCCTACCTTCATTGTTTGTGTTCATCTTCCTGAAGATCTTGTCTGTTCGCTTCTAGGGCGTGGACTCGTCCTTAGGCATCTTCATCATGGAGGACACCATCTTGTAGATGGCCTGCAAAGGCACATCTGTGAGTGTGCTCTGGAGGACGGAGGGTGGGTTATGGTCCTCACTCAGCTAACCAAGGAGCATATACAGGGCAGAGTCAGGACCCTTCTCTCATCAGAACAAGTCTCACAGACAAGGTGCTGGGCAAAGGGAGCCAGGAAAGTTTAAGTGACGTTCAAGAGCACAGGATATAGCTGGGGCATGGAAGAATGGAGGGCTCCTTGGTTGGGAGTAGAGGGGAGGTTGTGTGGCAAAGCATCTGTCTGAATGGACAATATTTGGTGGGGAGCTGGGAAATCCTGGAGGGAAGGTCAAAGTGGAAATACATTGAGCCCTGCCCACCCATGGGTCCTGAATCTGCAGATCCAACAAACTACAGGTGGGAAATAGTCTAGAAAATGAAACTGGTGGTACACAGACAGTTTCTTCTTATTTCCCAAATAATACAAATTATTATTAACATCTATAGACATTGTATTAGGCACTGTATATAACTACTTTACTTATTTTATGAATGTATGTAATTATTTATTTGGGGGAGATGATCTCATGTGGAATTCAGTGGACAACTTGTGGAAGCTGGTTCTCTTTTCCTACCATGTGGGTCTTATGGATCGAACCCAGGCTGCCAGGCTTGGTAGCAAGCACCTTTACCCACAGAGTCAGCCCACTGGACCAAATACAGAGATGGTTTAGAGCATGGAGCAGGAAGGATACAGTGTGCACATAAGCATCGCTCCTGTGAAGAACTGACTGCTGACTCATCCTTTACTGTGTCGTTCTGATTTCTATAGGAAGCCCTATAGACAGCTAATGTGTGTGTATGTTATACATGTGTGTGCAGATGAACACTCATCTGTGCAGAGGCCAAACAGGAATCCCGGTGTTCACAATATTCCCTTTTCTCTCTCACTGAACCCGGCCGGGGCTTACCATTTTAGCTAGGGTGCCTGCTCAGCAAGCTTCTGGGACTAACTTGTCCCCTAGTTCTAGGGTTTCGGGCATGCTCAGCCACTCCTGACTTTTCCGTGGGTGTTGGGATCAGAACTCAGGTCCTCATGCTGGGCATCAAGCGTTCTTCAACACTGAGCCATTTTACCAGTTCTTGCTTTGACAATTCTTAATCACCTATCTGAGCCTCAGATCTCATTAGAGCTTAAAAAAAAGACACATTTTATAGAATTGTGTGAATAAACCTTATGGATGAGCTCAGCTGGGGCCTGATGTCCAGCAAGCAATCAATAGATGCTTGGCTTTTATCGTTACTCTCTGCAAAGACATGCAGTCCTTTAGTACACCAGGTAGCAAGTGGGCAGAGGAATAACCTGGTGTATGGGGTTGGGGATGGGGGTCCTGGATCCCTGCAATCCCCATGCACCAGGCCCTGTCAAGTGCAGGTATCTGCACTAACTCCAGCATTTCACTGCAGCTGATGTAGCCATTGCTGTCTAGGTCAGACATGCTGAAGGCCCACTTGACCTTCTGTTCCAGCTTGCCCCGAGAGGTCATGCTAAGAGCAATGATGAACACTTGGAAGTCGATGGTGCTGTCGCTGTTGGTGTCAAACATGTGGAAGACATGTTCAGCGAACTTGGATGTATCTCTGTAGGGGAAGAAGTTGGCCTAGATCTTGAAATTGTCCATGGTCAGGTAGCCAGTAGGACAGTCATTGAGGAAGCCCTTGTACCACTCCTGAAGCTCATGATTGGTGAACTCCCTGTGTTTCCGCAGGGCCTGCAATACCTCAGGACCCAGCTTGCTGTTCTGCTTGCCCATGGCAGCTGGCAGTGGAGACTAAACCTGCAAGGCCAAGACACAAGGTGAGCTGTGGATACCTGAAGCCCCAAGTCTGCCTTCCTATCACACCCTACCACCATGCTGGTTAAGCAACATCCTCTGTATGTCCAGTGCCATCAGTTTCAGCAGTGGTTCTCAGCCTTTCTAAAGCTGCAACCTCTTAATACAGTTCCTCATGTTGTGGTGAACCCCCAGCTATAAAGTCATTTTCGTTGCTACTTCATAACTGTAATTTTGCTATGGTTATGAATCATAATGTAAATATGTGATATGCAGGAGGGTCTTAGGTGAATCCCTGTGAAAGGGTCATTCGATCCTCAAAGGGGTTATGATAACACAGGTTGAGATCTTCTGGGTCAGAAGAACTCAAGACCATGATAGTGCAAGCTCTGACTTTTAGCATTTTCAGGATGGCTCTCCTCAGGAGGTACAAAATGGTTCTATATAACATGGCAAGACCCAGAACACTCTAGGAAAGACAGAAAGAATATCTTTTTATGGCTAAATACAGTCTACTTGGAGCATGCATGCAGAATCGTGGTATAAGGGGACAGGAAGAGGCAACCTAAAATCAGTGGAATGAAGCTTTGTCAAATGTCCTGTAAGGGTTACACAAGAGTCAGGATTGAGACAAACCCCTCAGCTCATCAGCTTGGGGCAAAGGGGTCTCATGGATCCAATGCTGACTCTTTGCTTTGAACAGCTAGCTCTTTTTCTCATGGGGGACCCGGTGTGTGTGTTTGTTTCCTTGTCACAGATACATTTGCTGATGCTGCGTAGTAAATAAATCTTGCCTATGTAGGCGGATGCTAGTGGTTCACATTCCTACCTAACACAGCTAGGGTAAATTTAGAACTAAGTTGACACCCATCCTGAGTGGACTCAGGGATGATACCAGAGAACAGGAACATGGCTTTGGCCCTTCAAAGTTCAACTTCATTTATCAGCAACCCTAATTTTATAAATGATATTTTAAAACCCCATTCTTACCCAGATTTCTGGGTTAATCTGGGTGAGTAGGGTTTCATGCGGACCCAGGTATTAAAGCTTTGAAACATGTTGACAGGGGGTTTCTAGACCCCCTAAGACCTCCCTTTCCCCTTCCATATAAAACTGGGAGAAGTTACCAGCACATGCCATGCTGTTTTTAACCCTAGAAGAGACACCTGGGGACCTTATGTGAGTCGCCACTCTTTATTATGCCTATGAGATATTGTTCTGCTAGGGAGGTCTACAATTAGCATCAATTGGTCGGTGAATGTCGATGTGAATGTTAACAGCTGAAACAGGCTCAATGGAAATTCAGAACTGGGCTCCATTGTCCAGCACACCCCACTGCAGTCTCCCACAAGGCCCAAGTGTGAGATCCTGCAGTGATTGGCCACCGGACATGAATGCTCGTTCACTTCCCTACCTCAATTTTGGTTTCTTTCGTTCACAATAACACACCTGCATAGCTCAGTTTTTTTTGAAATGTGTAGAAGAACTAGTGTGGGTGAGTCTCCTCTACCCAAGTCCCAAAGGAAACCACTCTGAACTGCTCAGAAGCTTGTGAATTCTAAGCACTAGGTGCTAGGTCCTGTTAAGGAAGATGAGACATGCACTCAGTATTACCTGCTACCGCCCATCTTCTTCACCTCTTTCCCAGGATGTTAGTGCTCTATGTACATATTTTATTTATTTATCTACAGGACTAGGAGATATTTAAAGTTCCTTGTCCAACACAGACATATGGCACCTTGATATTGCCTTTCAAAGCACACATTTACTTATCTAAACATGTCCTCCCCTGTACAAACAACCAACTCAAATGTCCACAGTATCTTGATCAGAAATAATCATCAACTCAGGTATCCAGGTGCCACACATCTGTAATTCCAGAACGGGAAAGTAGAGGCAGGATTATCAGGAGTTCAAGGTCATCTATGACTATATTGCAAGTTCATGACCAGCCTGAGCTACATGAGACCCTGTCTAAAAAAGTTATATTAAAAGAAAGAAAACAGGAAGGCCAGTAGTGGTGCATGCCTTTAACCCCAGCACTCAGTGACAGTGCAGACAGATAGGAGTTCAAGGAAGGCTACCCTGGGCTACAGAACAAGTTCTTGATAGCCAGGACTACACAGACAAACACTCTCTCTCTCTCAAAGACATACACAGAAACACACACACACATACACACAGAAAGAGAGAGAGAGAAACCGAGAAACAGAGACAGAGAGATCTACAAATGGAAGATTATGCACAAGGGCATGTGGTGATTGATGCCATCAGTGAGAACAAGTCCGATGGGTTTGTGAGTGGAGGCCTCCTGTGGAAGAACTTACTGGAAAGGTAAAGTTGAAGTGGGGAATTGCCTGAATGGACAGGTAACTTGTAGGATCTTTTCGTGTTTTCCTTTATAATTTTATTTGTTCATTTGTTTTCTGAGATAGGGTCTCATGTAGCTAGAAAAGGAGCAACAACACTATGTTCTTCTCAAAGCAGTTTATTCAGGAACCTTTCAACATGCAAGCATGAATCTCTCTCCAGGAATAGTCTCTTGTGTATCTCTCTGCCCCCAATCGCAATCCCTTATGTAACTCCTTAACCACGCCCCATCAGCCCAGTCCATGTAACAGCAGTCCATTGGCCAGAATCATCACTCGTCATATGGTCCAATCTTGCATCATGGTGCACCTGCGCAGTACTCACGATGGTGGTGGCTTATTTTCAGGTGTATGAGGAAGTCAGGTGCAAGTCATAAGACTTGGCTGCAGTCACAGGCGCCATCTTGGGACTGCTGCCACACCCACTCCCCACATCTCCCCCTTCTTTACGTATTGGCAGAGAGAATGTCCGACTTAGGTTGCACCCTCTGGCAATGCCCCTTACCCATCATCGGGAGACAAACAGCATTGGTTTGATCCCTGTCTTAGGTTGGTGATACGCCCAGGGAGTCTAACCGTCATTGACTACTTCTCTAGCATGCCAAGCCACACATGAGGAGATTGTCCTGTTTTCGCTGCCGCAAAAGCCTGTATCATCAAGGCTTGGGCTCTTGATGACTCTGCATGCAGCAGGTGCACCAGAAGGCCAGGATGCTGATTAATATCAGACACAGGGCAAGTCCATCAATTCCGGCTCACTCTTTCAAGTGGGAGACAGCTGTCAGCAATCCAAAGCTTCTGCAACACCAACGGTTAAATTATTCACATCTGCGGCACTCTATAAGGGATATGGCCGCACCGGTGGCTACGGTGGCAAAGATTGCTACAGCAGTGACAATGGCTGCAGCAATGCCAAAAATCCCTCTTAGGTCCAAACAAAGTCATAGCAGAAGGAGCCTGAACAGGCCAAGGTACAAAGCGAGGCATCCTAGTCACAACAGCTAAATGATATTCATATGCATTCCAGCACATACTATAACAAATATCACTACTACAATTCACAACATTATTCTCATAACTACCATCACATACAAACAGATGTTGCCTGAAAAGAAGCATTCCTCCCTCCAGCAAATTGAAATACAGAAGTTTTAAACACATTAGAACCATTCCAATAAAAACTTGCATTGCCCAAGGCCCCTCCCGCCACCATGTTTAAGGGGGGAAGATCAGTGCAACTACCATTCACCCCACCTAACAATCATACATTAAGAGGATTACTAGCTCCTACTTGAGCTGGATTTTGATATGCCCAATTATACCCTGAAAAGGAACTATTATGGACCGTATCTATATAAGGGGAAAATGAAAAATAATTCTTCACAGCCCAAGGTAATTTTCTAGATTGACAGCCGGTCCAAGGTGTAAGGGAATCACGAACACTCCTACAAAAAAGGGTCCCATCTAGGTTAGGAGGGTATAGTGGTATTGCCCTTGGATATACTGGCAGGCCACACCCCTTGAATCCAGGTAGCATTAGCTTTGTAGATACAGCTGAACACAATCACTCATCTGTGAAATATTTTGAATCATCTGAAAACACAACAATCCCCTTAGCTGAAGCAGCATAGATTCCCGCACTGGAGCTATCTCTCCATCCCATGATAAAAAAGGCAATTGTAGCAAAGCATTAGATGTAAAGAATGGAGGAAACACTTGTGCCGAATACGTCAACGGCATGGTTTTCGGGAATACAGACTTAATTTCCCAACGTAGCTCTTCAGTTCTCACTAGCGGGAGCATTCCCAGCAACAGGAATATCCACGTCCTCATTGCTCTGCTTGCCCTGAATTGCTCTGGTCAGCCGCTCTGGGACCCACAACAGTTGTCGGTGATCCTGGGGAAACACACAAACAGACCCTCTCTCCCAAACCAACAACCAGTCAAGACATACACTTGGATGGGATAATTAGTTTGAGCTGCTACAAATCTCCCTTGTCCCAGCAGCATGTCCTGATCCCAGGCTGGGTGGCCATTGCCAGCATTTATTGCTGCTTGCTCGGCAGCAAACTCAATGAAAAATGCCTTCCAGCCTAAATATTGGCCTGGTGACAAGCAGGTGCGAGCCAGATTCTGCCAATTGCTTGGAGTCATGCAGTAGCAGTGCAGGTTCTCTAATTGTGCTCTTACAAAAGCAGCACTGACACCATAAGTACAAACCCCTTCCTCTATACTTTGAACAATCTTCCAATCAACCAGCTCATGATAATGACCTTGCTGTGCATCCTGAAATACAGGAAAGCACTGGGCTCACAGTTCCCTCCAGGTTTCTGAATGCAGACTACGCCTGGATCCTCTGTTAGGGGCTTACGGAGGCGGCCACGGCGGCCCTGGCCCTGAAGGTTCTACCTTCATTTTTACTTTCTCTAGACTGTCGGCTATACTCTCCAGATGTCCTCAGACATATCCCCATCACTAGAAGTTCCTTCTGCCTCTGACTTTTGGGATCGCTCCTCTCTCACCTAATTCAGTGCCTCATTGCCCTTTTGGAGTTCTGCTCCACATCTTTCCTTATCCTTGATACAATCCCATATTAGCTTCCACACTGGCAACACCCCTTTAGCAAGAACTCCCTGTTCTTCTGCAAACTTCAAGTCCTTCCCTAACTTCTCCCACCTGAGCCCTGTAAGAAGTCCTGATACGGAGAACTGAGGAGCGACCTGATCCACTACTTTTAAAAACTTCTCCAGTCTCTCCTTTTTCAGCCCGATTCCTTTCACTTTCAGCAAGTCCTTAAGGGCTTGGCTAACTGTTTGACCTGAGGTTGAATTCCCCATGGTGCTTGGTGCAACTTGTCCCAAAATCGGGAACTTTAACTTGTCCCAAAACCGGGAACCTTAACTTGTCCCAAAACCGGGAACCTTATAGTCTCAATCCAAGAAGTTAAATTGTCCCACTTACCCGGGAAACTTACCAGCTAGCTGCCCTGACTGTGATGAGCTCTGAACGTCCCTATAGGGGCCACCATTTGTAACTTCCGATTCCGACCAGCAGAAAGGAGCGATGACACTACGTTCTTCTCAAAGCAGTTTATTCAGGAACCTTTCAACATGCATGCATGAATCTCTCTCCAGGAATAGTCTCTTGTGTATCTCTCTGCCCCCAATCGAAATCCCTTATATAACCCCTCATCCACGCCCCATCAGCACAGTTCACATAACAGCAGTCCACTGGCCAGAATAATCACTCGTCATATGGTCTGGTCTTGCATCATGGTGCACCTGCACAGTTCTCACGATGGTGGTGGCTTATTTTCAGGTGTATGAGGAAGTCAGGGGCAAGTCATAAGACTTGGCTACAGTCCCGGGTGCCATCTTTGGACTGCTGCCACATCTGCTCCCAACAGTACCTCATCCTGACTTCAAACTTACTACGTAGCTGAGAACAACCTGCACCCTTGCCTTCCTGCCTCCCCTGTCTAGCAGTCACAGGTGTGAGCCACAAAGCCTGGCTCTTTTGCAGGTTTTTTTTTTGCTTTGTTTTTTGGTTTTTTTGTTGTTTTGTTTTTTGAGACAGGGTTTATCTGTATAGACCTGGCTGTCCTGAAACTCACTTTGTAGACCAGGCTGGTCTCGAATTCAGAAATCCCCCTGACTCTGCCTCCCTAGTGCTGTGATTAAATGTCATTTGCAGTTTTAAGATGTCAAAATTTGTACATGTGTTCTTTTAATTTTTTTTCTCTTTCAATGCTTTAAGAATATTTACTTATATAGTATGTTACAAATGTTTTTCTTTGTTATATAATACATTCTGAGGTTGCCTGGTACCTGAAGAGGCCTGAGTAGTATGTCAGATCCCTGGAAATGGAGTTACAGAAGTTGTGAGCCACCATGTGGGTGTAGGGAACAGGACTGAACTGGGCTCCTCTGCAAGAACAGCAAGATCCCTCTCTCCAGGATCCCAGTCCCCTGAGATTTTATTTTCTACTCAAAGAAGAAGCATCACCAAATCATAGTCGCCCAGCCTCTATCTCTTGACTGATGGCATGTGTCTGGGAGGGGCTTCAGGAACAAGAAATAGAGACAGAGACTTGGCGCTGCCACACAGCTCTAATCCCAGCAGTCAGAAAGCAGAGGCAGCCAGAAAACTTTGAGCTCCATGCCAGACTGGTTTACAGAGAGAGGACCCTGTCTCAAAAACAAAAAACAACCGAAACATAGAACTGCAGTCCTGGAGGGCCTGCATAGAGGGGCCCAGGCTCTCTTAAGTCCCTCAGTGATGGCTGACTGCCAGATCCTCTCTTTTCTTGCTACAAGCACTTCCTATCTCACAGCCTTGCTTCTACCACGGTTTAGTGTCCTCTTTCCTTATCACCTACAGCTTGGGCTTCAACCACGAGTCAGCCAACCTCTCCCTTGCTCACTGGACATTGAGCTTGACAGGGTGGCCAGTGCTGGCTGGAAGTACCCCCAGAAGCTACCTACATCCAGCTCTGAACAGGAGCACATAATACCAACTTCTCCAGCCACAGAGACTCTGCCCTAAGAGGACAAATGCGACTGCTGGTGGCTGAGGGGTCACCACAGGCCTAGGATAAGCATACAGATGAGCTGCTCTCCATGGAATCCACTACCCAGGCCTCTAATCCACACCCCAACATAGAGTAAGACCATATCATGACTCTTTGGGAAGGGATAGAAATGCCCTAGTTTTATTGTAGGTAATTCATTTTGGAAACTCAATTAACAAAACACATGTAAAGTTGAAGCCACCCTGGGAACACGGAGGTGTAGGTAAGAATAGGGCAGCCAACAGTGGGAGGGTAGTACACCTGGTGATGTTTGGTCCAAAGAATCCCTTAGTGGAGCAGGACAAGAGGTGCAAAAAGAGATGTCTGGGGATAATCCAGAAATATTGATGGGGAAGGAAGGGAGGAAGGAGGGGAGGAGGAAGGAAGGAAAGAATGAGGGAAGAAAGGAAGAAATGAAGGAGAGGGAAAAGGAGGGGAGAGAGAAGGGAACTGGAGTACCTAGAGGAAGGGACAATGGGCTGAGCCCAGGAGGTGGCTACTAGGATGTTACTATAAGAGGCAGGCCCTCGGGAGGCCCTCAGGAAGTAGACAAAACTGTGAAACAAGGTGAGCAGGAGACCCCAGAAAAGAGGGCAGAGTTTACGGTAGTAGCAGGTAAAAGGTAGAGAAGCCAGGTTGAACCAAGATGGGAGGTGTGGTGTCCCCTGCTCAAATACTAGTAATGGAGAGAAAAGACCTAGACCCGGGGAAGCCATGTAGCTTCAAGGCCCTCGCCATTGAACCATTCACACAGGGAAAATTACAATGTGTCTCTGACCTGGAGTTCACTTAGAAATGTCACCCATCAGATACATCTTGCTAACCAGAGCTGCAGAACCTCTCCTATGTGAGCCAGGACCTGACTCCAGGACCCGGGTATGGGATTGTGCTGGTATGACAGTCCCAGAGAGGGCAATGTGGAGACAGCTGCATTGCCACCATAGCTAGCCTTGTGCTTGTGGCTCCTCTTCATGATCAACAGCTCTGCAACCCAGAGCCTTGCCACAGACCCTTAGTTTCCAGCTCATACACGCAGCATCCACTCACCTCATTGAACACACATCACTGCTGTGTCTGTGATTTATCATCTAACAGATGCTACTAGAATGCCAAACTTCTTGTACCCGCTCTGCAGATATCTGCCGGGAGGAGGCTGCAGTGCAGACAGCCTTGGAGGTGTTGGAGGAGATGCTTCGTTTCCCTTATTTCTCATTCCCTTCCCAATGGCTTGAAATTCTGCTCCTTACCAAATATTTCAGAGGTGGGAGCTCCAGAACACAGGGCTGTGCCTCTGCCCAGCCTTTGCCTCCTTCCTGGTATCAGGCTGCTAATTAAAATTCATGCATTGCATTGGTTTTGGACATTCTTGCTGTTGTGGTTATAGTACACACACACACACACACACACACACACACACACACACACACACACACACATATACACAGATGGCCTTGTTCCCAGGATGTACTAATACTAATTTGGAGGCAGGGAGAACTTTGACATAGCTCACATCCAAGCAGATCCCAAGTGACCCTCTGTGGATGCACAGAACAAGGCGTAAGCATCAGGAGGATGGAGACCACTCGGGAGCCTTCAATCCATGTTTCAGGGCTATCCCTGAGGTGCTGGGGGTTCATGAGATGTAGAAAAGGGAAAAGGAAGGGTCTGATCCTCAGGACCTGGTTCTGAGGAGCAATGGCTTGAAGATCTGCTCCTGCATGCAATGTCATTCAAAGAAAGGGTGGTGACAATGGGAATATGTCTGGCCATCTTAAGCACCTGGGACCAATGGCACAAGCAGTATGAGATAAGGAGAAAGAGAGGGTAGGATTGATCCTTTTCTGAAACTCCAGTAAAGAAGGGCTCTATGTAAAGAAGCCTCAGTCCTAGAGGGACTCCGTGGAGCATAGTCCTCCCACCCTGCCATGTTCCACTACACCCAGACGGGAAAACACACCTTTACAATGCTAAGTGCTGCTGAGACTCTTCAATATCCAGCAGCTAGCCCTGAGCCATAGGAACTCTCAGCCACTGCAGTCAGTGACAGTGACACTATTCCCCTCCAAAGGGGACAAGGATTCAGTACAGATGCTTCGGACAGAGGACCAACAGTCATAGAGCAAGCTAGCTAAATAACCCTCCAAGAAGGACAATAAAGCAGGCTCCCAGAAGCAGAAAGCCCCCCATCCCCACCTTAGCCTCTTTCTTGACAGAAACACCCCGTCACCTGGGAGACTGCATCACCAGAGAAGCCCATACTTTAGCAAGCAGTCAGGACCTGCTCCAGTGTTTTCCAGTCTCTTGGGTTCTTGAAGTATAGATGCTTGAGTCATGCTGGATTGTGGTCCCTACTCTCGAGTGCCCTGTGCTACAAATGCACATTCCTAGGCAGGAGAACTAGGTGCTCTGGCCAAGAAGATGGAATTTACAGTTAAAACTGAAGGCCCAGATGGGATGTTGGAAAATGATAGAGCCTACAGTGAGTGGTAAGCCATCTCAAATGGCTCAGCTAGTGAAGGAAAATGAGATTTTGTAAATTGTGATTCATGTAAAAGAGTTGTCTAAGAGCCCAGATGCCAGGGCAAGGCTCTTCTGTAAAGATGAAAAAGAATGCAAGGATGTAGGCACTCCAGTGCACAACTGTAAAGAAATATTGGCGGAAGAAATTGGAACTCAACCAGACCTCACAGATCAGCCGTGGCCGGGAGCAGCAACCTGGTTCACTGAGGGGAGAAGCTTCGTGGTAGAAGGTAAGCGCAGGGCAGGGGCAGCAGTAGTGGATTGAAAATCTGTTATATGGTCCAGCAGTTTGTCTGAAGGAACGTCAGCCCAAAAAGCTGAACTTATCACTCTAACACAAGTTTTGAGACTGGCAGAGGGCAAGGCTATCAACATCTACACGGATAGCTGATATGCTTTTTTAACGGCTCATGTCCATGGGGCAATCTACAGACAGTGTGGCCTGTTAACCTCTGAGGGAGAGACATTGAAAATAGAGAAGAGATTCTCAGCCTGCTAGAGGCTGTCCACCTACCTCTCAAGGTGATAATCATCCACTGTACAGGACATCAAAAAGGAACTGGACCAATAGAGAGAGGAAACCAGATGGCAGACCAAGTGGCTAAGGAGGCGGCCCAGGGGACAATGACTTTGGTGATCAAAAAAGTGCTCCAGATGGTTGAAGGGTGGACTGAGAAAAAGAGTTCTCACAGAAGAAGAGGGGCTAAAATATTTAGCTGACATTCACCACCTGACTCTCTTAGGAGCTAAAAAGATGATAAAGCTGGTCAGTAGGTCCCCTTATCACATCCCTGGACTACAACAGGCTGCAGAGGGCTTAGTGAGAAACTGTCGAGCCTGCACACTGACCAATGCCGGATCCAGTAGGCCTAAGAGGAGATAGACCTGGGACCTACCGGGAAGTAGACTTTACAGAGGTAAAGCCAGCCCGATATGGAAATAAATATCTGTTAGTCTTTATAGATACCTTTTCAGGGTGGGTTGAAGCATTCCCCACCAAGAAAGAAACAGCTACCATAGTAGCCAAGAAGATATTTGAAGAAATTCTTCCTCGCTTTGGAGTACCCAAGGTAATCGGGTCAGACAATGGGCCTGCCTTCGTCTCACAGGTAAGCCAGGGATTGGCCAGACAACTGGGGACAAATTGGAAATTACATTGTGCTTACAGACCCCAAAGTTCAGGACAGGTAGAAAGGATAAATAGAACTCTAAAAGAGTCCTTGACCAAATTAGAATTAGAATCTGGTGGGAACGATTGGACAGCCCTTCTCCCTTGTGCTTTATTCTGGGTTCAGAACAGCCCCAGAGCACTAGGTCTAACACCTTTTGAATGATAATTCAAATATTATTTTCAAATTCAAATAATTAAAATATTATTCAATATGGGGCACCACCACCCATCTATATGACTGTAGAAAGTAAGATTTGCCCAGACATTTCCTTTGTCCCTTCTACTCTCCTTTTAGCCCGACTCAAGGCTCTTGAAATGGTGAGGAAAGAAGTCTGGGAACAATTAAAAGAAACCTATGTTGCTGGTGATACTCAGGTGCCTCACCAGTTTGAAGTGGGAGAGGCTGTCCTGGTGAGGAGACATCGAGGGGGGAACCTCGAGCCATGGTGGAAAGGACCCTACTTGGTACTGCTGACAACACCCACTGCCATTAAAGTAGAAGGAATCCCCGCCTGGGTTCATGCATCCCACGTCCTGAAGGCTCCCCCCGAGGCTGATCCAGATGAGTGGACCCTGGAAAGGACTACTAATCCTCTTAAGCTGTGCCTGCTGCTCAGGGGCAGCCCCACCGGACTTTAACCCTCACACTCCAATTCAGCAGACTTGGGAGGTGCTTGGTGAAGAGGGAAACACTGTCTGGGCGACCACCGCAGTGCACCCACCCCCCTTGGACTTGGTGGCCTGATCTCACACCTGACATCTGTAAGTTAGTAGCAGGGTCTCTTACCTGGGACCTCCCCGATCATACAGATCTTAATGACCTACCCCCTGCGGTGTGTCCCGAGTGGGATAGGGAGCACGTATGGGTTCGGGGCATTTCTACTGAGCTAATATTAGAGCGGCAGAATTCTATGTTTGCCCTGGTCAGGGTCAGAGCAGAAGCTTTCGACAGGAGTGTGGAGGGACATCAAGGTTTGTTTTTTTTTTTGTTTTTTGTTTGTTTATTTTGCAATAAATGGGGATGTGAAACAACAGGACATGCCAATTGGAACCCTTCCTCTGCCTGGGACCTAATCTCAGTAAAACAGGGTAATGACTATGATGGGTCAAACCAAGGAGAAAGGGACCCCTCTAAGTATCCAGAGAACAGGCGTGCTCTTAAAAGCGGCTCCCCAGAACCATGCAAAGGTAAATACTGCAACCCCCTAATTATAAAATTCACCAAGAAAGGGAGACAAGATCGTCAGAGTTGGCTTAAGGGAAATAGGTGGGGTTGGCGAGTATACACTCCATCACGAGACCCTGGGTTCATTTTTAAGATCAGACTGACAGTGGGAGACCTGGCAGTGGCTCCCATAGGGCCCAACAAGGTCCTTCTGGAACAGGGCCCCCCAGCCAAATCCAAACCCCCAGCTCAAATGCCTGCCTAGCCCACGGGCCCCTCTTATACTGACACTCTCACTCCCACTGATACCTTACAAAACCCTCTGACTGTGGCCCCAACAAACCCTTCGACAGGACAGCGAATGTTTAACTTAGTGAGAGGAGCCTTCTATGCCCTCAATAGAACAAATCCAGATGCTACAGAGGACTGTTGGCTATGTTTGTCCTCGGGCCCCCCTTATTATGAAGGAATTGCCCTTAATGGAGATTTCAATAAAACTAGCAGCCATACCTTCTGCTCATGGGGGACAGGGCAGAAACTGACCCTGACCAAAGTATCGGCAAGAAACCCAGGTCTCTGTATAGGTACTCCCCCTCCTACCCACAAACATTTGTGTGGCCAAATTCAGTCTGTAGCCAAAACAGAAACTAATTATTACCTTGTGCCGTTTCCGGTTGGCTGGTGGGCCTGTAACTCAGGGCTTACCCCCTGTGTATCAACCAAGGTTTTTGAATCTTCCCATGATTTCTGTGTTATGATCCAACTGTTACCTCGAGCGTATTATCATTCTGCATCTAGTCTAGAAGAAACATACGCTGATACAAGATTTAAGAGAGAACCTGTTACTTTAACCTTAGCCACATTTTTAGGCATTGGGGTGGCAGTAGGAGTGGGGATGGGAGTATCAGCCTTAATCGAAAGGAGACAAGGGATCCAATCCTTAAGAGATGCTGTTAATGAAGACTTAGAGGTGTTAGAAAAATCTATTGATGCGTTAGAAAAATCTTTGTCCTCACAACAGAAGTAGTACTACAAAACAAAGGGGCCTTGATCTGCTCTTTCTAAAGGAAGGAGGACTGTGCTTAGCCCTAAGAGAAGAATGCTGTTTTTATGCAGATCACACCGGGATAGTCAGGGATTCTATGCAAAAGCTGAGAGAAAGACTTGAACAGAGAAAGTGAGAAGGAGAGGCCCAACAGGGGTGGTTAGAGTCATGGTATTCTCGGTCACCGTGGATGACATCCCTATTTTCTGCCCTAGCTGGACCAGTTATTTTCATATGTTTAATTTTGATCTTTGACCCTTGCATAATAAATAGGGGAATAGCTTTTATCCAGAGTAGGATAGATGCAGTCAAACTCCGGGTTTTACAATGACAATATCAACCCATATTTCAGATAGAAGAAGAATTAGGAGACACAGGTTTTTAAAATTCTAGGATTAGAATTATTTAGTAGAAGAAAAGGGGAATGAAGGAAAATGAGATTTTGTAACTTGTGATTCATGTAAAAGAGTTGTCTAGGAGCCCAGATGCCAGGGCAGGGCTCTTGACTGTAAGGATGAAAAAGAATGCAAGGACGCAGGCAAGGCTATCTCGTCTGAGTCGACACCATCTGGCCAGAACATTCCCTGTCTACTGACCCTTGGCGCCAGGGTAAAGTCATACATCAACTGGTTGCTATGTGAACAAAGATAAGCCCCCAGCCCACAGGAACAAGGTCCTGATGCCCTTTGGCTGACATGTAATCTTACTGTTAATGTTTGAATGAGCCAATCCCTTACCTTTGTTGAAATTCTTCGCACCCCTATCCCTTTTTCTTTCATAAAAACCCCTAGCTCTGGAGACTCAGAGTCGACTCCCTTGCCTCCTGTGTGAGGTACGTGTAGGCCCAGAGCACTGCCAATAAAGCCTCGTGTGTATTGCAACAAGAAGAATTCTTGCGTGTTCGTGGGTGCACCCTATCCCTGGAAAAGAGTGGGGGTCCCCATATTGGGGGTCCTACACTAGGAGTTAGCAGAAAGAGTTCCATTGAGAAAGAAAAGATCTAGGTTAGAGCTGGGCTCTGTCCTTTGGGTTTTGATCTATCCTGGGCCCCTTCCCTGCTATCATCCTGAGAGGCAATGAGTTTCCAAGGTGCGTTTAGCTGGTACCCAAAGAAGATCCTGGCCAATAAAGTGCCTGTCAAAGCCATGATCTCTTAATGCTCACATTCATGAACCTGCTAAGTGGAGCCCACAAATGCTGCCAGCCTCACAGATGCTTCCTGGGGCTCACTCGTAGATGCCTAACAGAGACCTGGATAAAACATTTAATATGAGAGAACTCATTTTACCTCTCCTGGAGGCACTGGGACAGCAGCAAAGATGTGTGACGAGCTCAATGGTACACACCACTTTATCCTCTGTCATTCATTAAGCAACCAAGCCAACCTTAGTGATGTTTAGCTATCTGGTAAAACACTTGACAAAAAAAGAACGCTTTTATGCAGGGACAGAAAAATCACTGTGCCTGCTCCCCTGAAGAAAAATACCTACCTAGCTCCAGCCATCAGACTAACCCAGGCTTCATTGATCAGACAACCCTACTTTCATCATTTTAGTGGGGAGGAATGAGGGTCTCTTGGTTTCACACGGCAACCTCTCACTTCATATTCTAGCAGGGCTTAGATCTGACAGACAACAGCCTTGGAGCATCGAGGATATGTGACTTCACAGTAATGGGAATTAGGGGAGGGAGCTAACAGCCCCTACCCCTTCTCCCAGGGTCTGTTATGCTCTTCTTGTCCTTAACACACTGAATTGTAAATTAAAGAAAGACCAAACAAGTAGCTGGGGAGCTCTGTGAAAATATTTAACCTGAGCTTGGCACTGCGAGTAAAAAGCTTTGCTAACAGCACAGATGTGCTGTCGCTGGGAAAGGCCCTTGGGAGCTCCAATGTCCCATTAACCAAAGCTCAGTGCTGGCTAGGAACACGCATGGTACAGTTCATCCCACCACGCAGCAATATCATCAGTCAGACTGCCAAACCTCAAGGACTGCTAGACATAGAACCTGGAAAGAAGGTGGTGGGAGACGTGGGTACCAAATCCCTATGAAGCCCTGGACTCAGGAGAGACTAGATGCATTCTCTGTGAATTTGAACTTCAACAGACCATCTGGGCTTGCCTGATGGAGAGCCTGTTCCATGTCAGGTGGAACAGAAGGTGGCAGGGGGAAATCAGCCTCAACTGTGCTCTTCCTTATGGTGACCGACAGAATATTGTTCCTCGTCCTCCCCATCCTCGTCTTCCTTGTCCTTGTCCTCGTCCTCGTCCTCTCCCTTGTCCTCCTCCATCCTGCTGTAGTTTAAACTCAAACAGCCTTAGCCTCCACTTCAGTGCAGCCACTTCAGAATGGCCATCAGCTGCAGGAGATGCACCTGGAGCCACACAAGCTGCACTGAGTCTGAACGGACACGATAGGGCGCAGGCTGGCTGGCGGATTCCCTAACTTTCTGCAGGCACCCCTTTCAATTTCTAAACTAGGCAAGAAAGCATAGTAGGTCTAAACCAGAGCTTCTCAATAGGTGGGTCCAAAGTCCTTGGGGATTGCAGGACTCTTCATAGGGGTTGCCTAAAACTATCAGAAAGCACATATCTATATTACGATTTGTAACCATAACAAAAATTACAGTTATGAAGTAGCAATAAAAAAATTTTTTTGGTTGGGGTGACCATGACATGAGGAACTTTATTAAAGGGTCACAGCATTAGAAGTTTGAGAACCACTAGTCCAAACTAAGTAAGTCCTTAGGGTAAAATACACAGTTATTGGGCCCGCTTGGTATACAAAGCGTTAAAACCAACAGACTGTGGACATAGTTCACCTCGTTCTTCTTTCCTCTTTCCACGTGGTTGTAGAAAACTCTCATATTATATATGAATGTCATCATATTTTTTTTGGACAGTGCTGGGCAGTACCAAGGACTCTGGAGCTGATGCCACCACACAGGGATCCTATTCACAGCAATTAGCATCCTATGGCATCCAGTGATCGATCACTTTACTCATGGATACCAAGAGTGAGAGATAATGTGTTCCCATCCCACAGTCCTCCTCAGGTCCACAGACCTAGGCTGCAGTGATACTTGTACCTCTCTGGACAAGCCATTCTGACCCCAGCCAGGGAGGGCGAAGGCTACAGTGAGAGATGTACCCTCCTCTTCTGAGTGGGACAACACACAGCCACGCAGTGAGATCTATGGGAGGGAGGATAGGGGATTACTGGGTACCAGCATGCAACCTCAGCCTGCCATCTGAGCCACAGTCCCATGTCAAGGCACTGTCACTGCAAATCCTTCCAGACTCCCAAGCTACACCCCAAGAGCTCAAACTCCCAACTCCCCAGAGCATCAATGACTGTTTTGTTGTTTTTTGTTTTTTTTTTCTGTTTTTGTTTTTTTTAAATAATAATAAAAAAAAGGCATCAGAGCCATTGAAATAACTCCCTGGGAAAAGACACCAGGTACCAAGCCTGATGACTTGAGTTTAAGCCTGAGAACTCACGTGGTAGGAGGAGAGAACTGAATCCCAGAGGCTGTGTCCTCTGACCTACATTAACTGGGACACTTGCCCATCACACACAAATTAATCCATATGCATAAAACTTAAGCAACAAGGTAAAAGTGCAATGTAAAAGGAAAAAGAGTGGCAGCTGGCAAGGCTGCACGGAAAGCCACACGCTGCACTGCCAGACCTCTCTCCCTATGCTCTTTCCCAAGCCCGAGAGGCCCTACAAGAGTTGGGGATCCAGAGAAGGTGAAGAAAACAACAGGAAATCCCCAAGAACTTTTTTCTTAATAAAAACTGCTACTATAACAGGATGGGAGCCATGTGGGTGACTCTCCTCACTAAGCTAGGCTCATCTGGTTCACACCCACTCCAGTCACCCAGGAAGCTCCTACTCACACCCTGCAGCCTGTTCAGACACAAACATCCAACCACTCCTTGGGGGCAGATTTACCAGACTCCATGGCCACTCTCCCCAACATCCCGAATGGCATTTCTGACCTTCTGTTAAGACTTACACTTGTGGGACATCATTACTGTGTTCCCCCCCGCGCCCCCCCCCTTTGGACCCTGGTAAATATGTTTCAGCCCCAGGGTCTCTGCATCTGTAGATCCTCCACCTCTCTGCCCTTCTTGCTGTCTGTTTAAGAGAGGGTCAGTCCTTGGGTATATGTGTTTTCTCTTGGAAGAGGCCTCTAGGATTAACATCAATTCTCATCTACCTTCAGACTCCGGTCCTGTTTTGTTCAGAGCACTTCCTCAGATCAGACACTGAACTCCCTTTTCCTGTGTGTGTGTGTGTGTGTGTGTGTGTGTGTGTGTGTGTGTGTGTGTGTGTGTGTGTGTTACACATTATATTAGTTAGGGTTTTACTGCTGTTAACAGATACCATGACCAACCATGGCAACTCTTACAAAGGACAGCATTTCATTGGAGCTGCCTTACAGGTTCAGAGGTTCAGTCCATTATCATCAAGGAGGGAACATGGCATCATCCAGGCAGGCATGGTGCAAGAGGAACTGAGAGTTCTACATCTTCACCTGAAAGCTGCTAGCAGAATACTGACTTCCAGGCAGCTAGGATGAGGGTCTTAAAGCCCATACCCACAGTGACATGCCTACTCCCACAAGGCCACACTTACTCCAAAAGTACCACACCTTTTAATAGTGCCAATTCCTGGAACAAGCATATACAAACCATCACACACACCCTCATGCACACACACATGTACCCTCATGCACACACACATGCACCCTTATGCACATACACACAGGCATGCTTTCCCATGCAGGATATAGAGGTCGACATGAGAATGTTTTTTCCTTCTTTTTGCTTTTCTTTATTCTGCACTTCTCCCAAGACAGGATTTCTCTGTGTAGCCCTGCCTATCCTGGAACTCACTTTGTAGACCAGGCTGGCCTCAAACACACAGAGACCCACCTCCATCTGCTTCACGAATGCTGTGATTAAAGTTCTGTGCTGTCACTGCCCAGCTATCTTTTTTGATTTAAAAAGGACTTTCAAATTTCTATTCACATGTATGTGTGTGTGTATGTATGCTTAGAGAGGCAGGAAGAAGTCAGGGCTCTGGAACGGAAGATATTGGTGGCTCACAGAGCCAGATGTGGGTGCTGTGAACTGAATTCAGGTCCTCTGAAACAGTAGTAGTTGTTTGTAAGCACAGAGCCAGGTCTACAGGCCTCAGAGTCCTGCCCCTGTTTTTGAGTCAGGGCCTTTCTCTGAACCCAGAGAGTATTATTCATCATTTTGTCTAGACTAGCCGGCCAGAAGGACCCTAGAATTGGTTTCTGTTGTCTCTATCCCACAGTGCCAGGGTCACAGCAAACAAGGACATATGTGGCGCTTTACACGGGTGCTGGGGATCTGAAACCAGGTCCTTATGCTTACACACAGGGAGCACTCCACCTCTCAGACTGCGGCTTCCTGCATTTCTGTATTTATTACTTTGCCACCGTGAACCCCCACAGTGCCCCAAAACAAGGCAGGGTACACACACTGTTTATAACTATGAATCGGGGCTGCATGACATTTCAAAGGCTCTGCATGAGACCCAAGAGACTCTTCCTATTCTGGAGGCTCAAACACTTTGTGACCTCCAGGGTTAGGGACTCAGGAAGGAATGTGAGGGATGTGGGTGAATTAGTCTTCTAGAAAGCTCCATTCTGGCACAATAGCAACAGTAGAATACACACTCAGGAATGTGCCACACTAGGAGGTGTTCACTTGCCGTATGCTGATGTTCTTCCTTTTGAACAGCAATCCAGCTATGGGGTCCCAAGTAAGGCTTTTTGTTGCTTCCCAAGAGGTCATTAATCAAAGAGGCTCATCACCAGACCAGACCTTTTACAGGCCTCTGCTTCTGTATGGGACCAGCAGGACATCTGGGCAGCCAGTTCCCTGTGGTGGAAGAGGGGAAAGCAAAAAGCAATGTGTGGGTGTGTGCCAGGGCCAGAGCTAAGGAGAACTCACTACCCTGCAGCACACAACAGCTGCCCAATGAGGAAGTGATAGTATCCCCACAGGGACAGAGGTCGGCCAGGTAACATGGAGCACAACCAAGATGACCAACCCAAGCAGATTAGGAACTGGCAATGGGGATAGCTGTAAAGACATGAAAGGCAGGGCAGATCCAGGCCCTCACATTCCTCACCTAATGTCCAGCTTTATAGAAACCTTAGGGAATTAGCAAGTCAAAATATCAGGATACAATCAATGCTCAACTGCACAGTAGAAGCTCAAGGCTGAGCCAGAGGAACAGACACCTGTGTTATACAAACAGTCTTCTTCCTGTGGGCTGAGTCCACACCCTGTGGTTTTGAGACAGGGTCTCATGTATCCCAGGCTGGACACTGAACTCATTATGTAAAGGACGATGACCTTGAACTCCTGATCCTCCTGCCTCGATTTCCCAAGGGCTGGGGTTAGAGCCATGCACCACCACATGCATTTTATGGTGCACTTAGGGATAGATTTAGACTTCAGTGAATCTTAGGCAAGCATTCTACCAACAGTCATAGCCAACTCCAGCCTATCCTCCCTCCTCTCCCTCCCCCTCCCGTTTTCCAGTGACACAGTCTTTTCTCTGTGTAGCCCTGGCTGTCCTGAAACTCCTTCTGAGACCAAGCTGTCTTGGAACTCACACAGATCCATCTACCTCTGCCTCTTGAATACTGGGATTAAAGGAGAGCCTCACCACCATCTGGCTATGATAGAGTCTTTCTATTTAGCCCAGGCCAGCCTTGCACTCAAGACACTCCTCAGTCTGCTGAAATTACTGGAACACAGCATGCCTTAAGTGCTCTTTTGAAGGATATGATAGACATTGCTGCAGGCAGGAGAGGGCAGAGGCCTCCAATTCGTTCCGCCAGTCCCTCTACAGATGGACGTCTTGTGCAATCAGTCCTGGTGGGATTGAGCCAGAATAGGCTTCTCTGCCTTACTGCTCAACACCGAGGCTCAGGTTGGCACTTTGGCCCCAGGCTTGATGCAGCAGGTTCTTTGGGGTCCCTGAGCCAGCTATGGAATGACTCACACATGGGCTCCTGATTGGCTGGGATGACAGGTCATATCAACTCTGTTCTGATGCTGCAGGCCAAGAAGTCAGCAATGGCCTTTCCCCAGTAACCAGGGGAATGGCACGGGGCCTCTAAGATTGGTTCTCCATGGTCAATGACAGAGGTTGCCCTGTCCAGGGGCCAGCACTCAACAGTCCTGGAAGGGTCCAGCAGTAACCCAAGGGTGCTGAGGCAGGCCTAGCATAGAACAGTGTAGAATATCTCTCATTGCTCGTGACTGAACCTATGTAGTATGTCCTTCTCTAAAAGGAACTGCAGTTCACTGTGTCAGGCTTTAATGGGACAAGCAGATTTGGTAGCCCCTGGGTCAATCCCTGCCTACAGCCTTCCCTTCTACCCATATATTCTTGCTACCTTGATTTCTCTGAGTCCTGTCTCCTTAGCTGTAAACCAAGAGTGAAGGTCCCTGTGTGTGGAGTTTACAGCCTATTTCTATGAAAGGAAGGGAAACAGAAGCTATGAGGAGACAGAGAAACTGAACCACCAGGCAAATGCTTGGTGGGGACATTGGAGGACTTTTACTGTGAAAGACCACAGGCTTCCTCAATGAGCTCCATCTGAGTACAGCACCCTGTGAGGAGGGAAGCCACCGACCTGAAAAGCTTCTCTTGCAGGTCACACCTAGTGCAGTGGCATTAAAAACCATGTTCTGTGCTGGTAAAGAGCCTGGGGTCACTGTGATCTGGAAGCATCCCTGGGTAGGGCCAGTGACATCCTAACTCCTGTACTTCAAAGAGGAAATAAGGGGAGGGAAGGAAGGATGTAGCCAGGGAAACATCAGGGCAGGGACCGCAGAGGGTCCTGTTGCTGAGGGGCAGGTCTAGTACAGGGGCCCAAGCACCAAGGGCTTGCTAGACACAGGGGTGAGTTTTCAGAAGGAAGAAGGCCCCTTCTCTCATGTCAGCAGGTATCCTGGGAAGTCCATGCCTACTACTTGGGAATAGGATTGTGAGGGTTAGGGACCCTCAGGCAGTGGCTCACACTTTATATCATACGCATTGTAAAGTTTACAGACACACACACACACACAGCCGAACATCCCTCCCCCAACACAGAGATGTGTTACCTCACTGACTACTCAGAGGCTCCCATCCCTCCTGGCTCCAGTGATAGCCCAGGAGAAAGAGCTGTTAGGAGGAGGACTCCTCAGAGCACACATAGGACTCCGGAAGATATCCCCCCTGGGAGCTCGCTATTCTTACACACAGGAAAACAAGTGCTTTGCTCATTCATTCATCCAGCCACCTTTACCAAGTATGCATGGACTTGGCCTGAAGATGTGCTGAGGGAATGACCCTAAACTTGGGCAGATGGAGAAGATGCTGACTGGTGGACGGTAAAGATGGATGCTCAGAGGAAGCCTCACTGTGCTCAGAGGTGAGTCACTATGACACAGAGAGAGCAGGAACATATGGGTAAATTAGGTAGGGAGGGAGCAGGTCATTATCTACTACCGCAGCGCTGTCACTCAGTACACATTGAGCTCTGAGCTGCAGAGATTCACTACACCCCCATCAGCCTGAACCATCTACCCATCCTCTCTGGCCACGAATATATCCACTGCTTCTGTATCCATCTTGATGGCTGCCACTGGGCCCTTGCTCCCACACCTTCTTCAGGCTCTCTCCAAGCTCACATTTCTTAGCCTTCCTGGAATACTTGGTTGAAAAGGGAAGCCTCTACACAAAACCTTCTAAGCCTAACCTCTTTCCAGCTTTACTTTTCCCAATATTATAATGAGTTCAAGGCCCAGGCTTTACTTTGTTTTTCTTTGCCGTTAGAAGCCAGAGCCCTCAAGATCAATGGGGACAGAATATATTCTTAATACATGCTGAGCACAGCCATACTGCCTGCCAAGGTAGACAGCTAGCAGCAAGGCTGTGCCCCAGACTTGTACATGCTTTCATCCACAGGCAGGTGGGTGGGAATGGAGGAGGTGCCCATCATCAGAGGGATCTTTCTACTGACCATCCTCTGACTTCTGACATCATAGCAAAGTTCTGACATAAGATTAAGAACTATCTGACCCAGACTCTCCTCATTCAGTGCCGAGGTGTGTTTGGCTACAGAGGAGTCACTGGGTGTACACCAAAGCATCCAAGAGCCTCAGGATGAGAAGAGGCACTATAGGCTAGAACTTGTACTCCTCTGACCTCTTTGTCTGCTCTAGCTTCCAGACATCAGTTTCCAGGCTTGACTGGACCCTGCCATACACTTGTGCATGGATGGCACCTGGAGTCGAGGACCCTGGGGCCTGGAGGCATGTATGCAGGTGACATTCAGTCATATAGACTCAGGAACTGCTCTCTTTAGCCCCAGCAGTGCACACCATATTCCATTGTGTTTATTTTCAATTGAGGGGACCCAAAGACCCTCTTTCCGAAGACAAGGGCCTCTTTCTGGGTATCTCCTTCAAACTCAATGACAACCTGGACAGTGTCTATGGAATGTGGGGGAGTGAAGAAAAAGGCAACAGGAGATATCCTCTCCCTCCAGGAGATGAAGGCCAGAAAGGAACTCCACCCACAGGAAGTCCTGAGGTCACCCTGTGCCATGAAATTCCCTCTATGAATGCTATAGGAGCTTGGGTGTCTGGGGCTGGGGATAGGGGTGAGGGAGACCCAGCCACTCCCAGGTCTGCTGGGAACTGCTGGTCTAAGTCTCTAGGGAACTAGCTGCCTTTACTAGAGCCAGGGCCAGACGTACCACTTGACATTTGCCTCTGCATCTTGCAGACCTCTTGAGGTAGCAGCCATTGGGATTAGAAAGAACCATGACACATGCACAAACTCTGAACAATGGTGGTGATGCTGGCCTCATGGTTAAGTAGGCCTGGCTCATCCTGGTACTTACAGGGTTCTTCTTACCTCTCAGCCTCCGTTTCATTACCTGTCCTCTGAGATTCCTAAAGAGACTGTCCCCACAGTCTCTGCAAATGGCACCCCTTTCATCCACAGCTCTAATGCTCTTCAGGCCTATTGGCCTTGGGGTGACTTATCTAGGACCAAGTGTAGGACAAGGCAGAGCAGTGATCAGAACCACTGGGGGATGATGCACAGGCTGGACAAGCTGCTAGACCATGCCCGTGGAAAAGAATACCACAGATCACATAGGGCACTGGCACCTGGATGAGCTCACAACATCCCTTCACTTACCCCAAGTACCCAAGTAAAGCTGAATGTGTGTGTGTTTACGTGAGTATGCACGTGTGTATTATGTGTGCATTTGTGTATGCATGTTCTCTCTCTCTCTCTCTCTCTCTCTCTCTCTCTCTCTCTCTCTCTCTGTGTGTGTGTGTGTGTGTGTGTGTGTGTGTGTGTGTGTGTGTAATTCCTATGATCCCCCATTGACAGAAGCCTAGTGAGATACTGGTGACCCTCAGCTGGAATAACATTGTCACCAAGCCAATGTGGGTGATGGTCATGGCCATTGCTCTATGGATTCAGGTAACTGGGCTATCCAGATGCAGCTGTGTGTGGCTCCAGGACCTTTTTGCCTTCTGGTCATTTGGATGCTTGATGGAGCATCCTGGCTAGGCTTGGGAAGGCTCAAAGGAGCACCCAAGGTCCTGCTCTGGACCTTATTGCGAGTGACCTGAGCCAGTCCTTTTCCTCAAAGCCCATATTGCCCAGACGTGCTTCGCTGGCTCAGAAAAGGGCACAAAGAAGATGTACACATGGAGTAAAAATATATCCCAACTCAGACAGCACACTACCATCACCAATCTGGTCAAAGATACACAGTCAGCATCATGAATATAACTTAGCCACCCTTGTAGAGCCAGCTCAGAAGGCCATCTCTTTCCTCCCTGTCTGCTCCCCACCTGGGGACTGAAGGCCTCTTCCCAGTGAACAGTATTATGGGACTGTTCCTGAATAGTCTTGTACCTCACTCAAAGCTGTCATTGTCCACTGAGATCCTCAGGACAGACCAAGGAGGGAGGCCCAGTGTTACCTCCATTTCCTCAAGAGGGAAGATGGGGCTCAGAGGGAGGCTAGTAATTGACTCAAGAGCTAAGTGGCAGTCAGAATGGGACAGGAAAGTCCTGTCACCGGAGCACAACTTCTCTTCCTAGGCTACAGCACTGTCTCTGTTTCCCCTTACGGTGCAGTCTCTCCATTCACAGCAATGATCATACTTGCAATGTTCTTCCTGAACCAAACACTGGTTTGCCCCAGAGTGTGTTCTAAAGAGCAGGAGGACCTAGGACTCCCCTTGCTCTGCAGACTGGGGGTAGGGGTGAGGACTGTGTGTCTGCCCTCCTCCCACCCAGCCAGGTTGACTGGACACCATGAAGTCAAGAGGGCATCACTTCATTCATTACCTTGCATTAGTGCCTAACCAGGAGCTATAAACAAAGCCGGCACTCAATACTCAGTGCTTTACAAAGGACTACCCCTGAATTCAGACTCAGACCAAAAATCCAAGATCTGGACTAGAAAAGCCATGCAGTTCCCTATCAGATATGTGCACATTAGTGTGAGAATATGCACGTTAGTGCAGGTGCCCATGGAGGCCTGAAGAGGGCACCTGATCCCCCAGAGCTGGAGTTACCAGTGATTGTGAGCCTCTCAACATGGGAGGAAATGAACTAGTGTCTGCTCAAAGAACAGTAAGAACTCTTAAGCAGGGAGCCACCCCGCCAGTCCCCATATGTATTTTTTATTAGATATTTTCATTATTTACATTTCAAATATTATCCCCTTTCCTGTTTCCCCTTTGATAATCACCTATCACTTCCCCCCTTCCTATGCTCCCCATCCCATACACTCCTGCTTCCTGGCCCAGGCATTCCCCTATACTAGGGCATAGCACCATCACAGGACCAAGGGCCTCTCCTCCCATTGATGACTGACTAGGCCATCCTCTGCTACATATGCAGCTGGAGCCATGGGTTTCTTTTTGGTTGGTGGTTTAGTCCCAGGGAGCTCTGGGGGTACTGGTTGGTTCATATTGCTGTTTCTCCTATTGGGCTGCAAACCCCTTCATCTCCTTGGGTCCCATATGTATTTTTAACTGACTTTATTTTAGGGCAGTTTTAGATTCATAGAAACATTGAGAGACAGGCACAGAGACATTCCCTGGGCCCATCTGGTCAACACTCTCCACCAGGATGGGGCATATGTAGCATGGACAATCATTGTCCTCACTCGGTCTACAGCCTACACAGCATTCATGCTTTGAGCTGCATGTTCTGGGTTCACAGATGCATGTCTTCTACAATGTATACAGACCAGCTTCACTGACCTCGGATACCCCGTGCTCCACCTTGTCCATATTTTCTCAAAGTGTTTCAAAGCCCCCAGATTCAATAGCTTCCAGGAGTTCTGATTTGACATTCATGGGGTCAAAGTGCAGGCAGATGGTGGAACCTGTGGAAGTTCATCAGACACACAACCTGGTGGTTGCAGCAGAAATCACCAGGCAAGTAGGTATACAAACAATGTCAGCTACTTATTTCCTTATCCTGCCTTCCCCACAACCTTGGTCAAGAGCCATGCTCCAAGGGGCTCACTGAGGGAGAAGAGACTCTGGGACATGCCTTGTTACTCTTGGCTATGCGGAATACCCACAATGCAAATTCCTCAGCCCAGGCCCTGCTTTATGCATTCATTCTTGTTAACCAAATTGATCACAGGGTGTACACATGACATGATTTCATGCAGTCAGGAAGAAAAGTGAAATCATGATACTTGCACAGAAACAGAAGGAACTAGAAATCATTGTTAAGCAAAATGAAGCAGAATCAAAAAGGGAGGTGTGTGTGGTGTGTTTCTATGTATGCGTGTGAATGTATGTATATGGTATGTGTGTGCATGTGCTGTGGTGTATGTGTGTGAATGTGTGCATGTGTATGTGTGGTGTATGTGTATATGTGTGAATGTATGTATGTGGTATGTATGTGACTGTGTGAGGGTATTGTGGTGTGTCTGTGTTACTGTACATGGTGTGTGTGCATGTGTATCTGTGGTGTATGTGTATGTATGGGTGTGAATGTAAGTATGTGGTATATGTGCGTGTGCGTGTTTTTGTGGGGGCATGGTTATGTGTGTGTGTTTGGTGTATGTGTGGTGCATGTATGTTTATGTGTGTGTGGTGTGTGTATATGTGTTAATGTATGTATGTAGTATGTGTGTGTGTGCATGTTTGTGTGGGGGTATGTGTATGGGGTATGTGTGTGTGTGACCTTATTAGCAGAGACCCCAGAGGACTTTCTTCCTGTATCCCAAGAAAATAACTTTTGGCCATATTTCTCATTGGGTACAAGCTGTTTTTGCATCCAACTTGTTGTGGTAAATATTACTTGTGGATCTCTTACCACCACATAAATTATAGAGGTATGAAATAATAATAATACGAAGAAGAGAAAAAGAAATGATAATAAACTAATAAGAAATAATAAGAATAAGAAACAATGCTATCAAATAATAAAATAAATAATATGAAATAATAAAAAGAAATAATATTAAATAATATGATATAATAATGTAGTAAATGATAATGTGAAAAAATAAAATAAGAAATAATAATAATAATTATAATTATAAGCATTAAAGCACCAGCATGGGGCAGATACCATTCCCCTATGCTAATTTCTTTACTTCTTTACTAAGAACTGTGAGATATCACTCGCCATATTCTTTTTTTTTAAATTTTTTTCGAGACAGGGTTTCTCTGTATAGCCCTGGCTGTCCTGGAACTCACTTTGTAGACCAAGCTGGTTTAGAACTCAGAAATCTGCCTGCCTCTGCCTCCCAAGTGCTGGGATTAAAGGCGAGTGCCACCATGCCCGGCTCACTTGCCATATTCTGCCCAGGCTGCTCATACTCTCAGGCTCGCCCTCCTGGACATGCTCTCCCAATCCATCCACCCATGGGACCTTTTTCCTGCTTCTTCTTCCCTCTCCGTCATGGTCTCTTCCAAAGACACCGAGGCCGAGAACTGAAATGCCATCAACCTTTCTTCTTGCCAGCTGCTGGCATTAGATGTGTTTACTGATTGATCACAGGAGGTAGGAATGATGTAATCATAATCCCAAAATTATCATAAAATATGGGTCCAGAGTCGAGGATCTGGTATTAGATCAAATGTTACTCATACTGTTTCCTCTCAGCCTGAACGTCTGAAACCTAGAACATAACAGTCCTTTAAGACAAGGCTACATCAAGCTAAACATATAGATAGACAGATGGATAGAGATAGAATTTATAGATATATAGATTTTATATAGATTTATATAGATAGATAGATAGATAGATAGATAGATAGATAGATAGATAGATGATATCTATCTATCTAGATTTATTGATATATGGACAGATATATAGATGTATAGATATATAAATATATATGTATAGATATGTAGATATATAGATTTATAGGTGATATATATATGTATAGATTGAAGATATATAGATGATAAATAGATATATAGAAGAATAGATAGTAGATATAGAAATATGTAGGTCAATATACTGATATATTGTTGTAGGTTGAAATGTTATATAAGGACAGGTCAGTGTACTGACTTCAGGGGGTGAAGAGGATGGCAACCTGATAGGAAGAACAAAACCGTGAGCCAATCTGAACACTTCAGACCTCCCAGCCAAAAACCAAGGAGCATCCAGGGGCTGGCTCATTGCCCCAGGCACATGTGTAGCAGAGGACTGCCTTGTCTCTCTGTCCACAATGGGACAGGAACAGGATGTACTTAAATAAATAAAAAAATTAATTAAAAAAATAAAAATTGAAACATAATTGAATATATATGTATATGTTATCTGGCAGAAAAAGAAAAAAGCTACATCAAGCTAAACATATGGATAGACTTATAGATACATAGATGGATGGATAGATAGATAGATTTAAAAATATACATATATGTGTATATATATTTTAGATATATAGATTTTGTATATAGATTTATAGATATGTAGATTTATAGATAATATATAGAGATTATATATATTTATTGATATATGGATAGATATATAGATGTATAGGTGTATAGATATATACATATAGATATGTAGATATATAGATTAATAGGTGATATATAGATATATAGATGTATAGATTAAAGCTATATAGATATATAGATGAATAGATAGATAGATATAGAAATATGTAGATCGATATATCGATATATTGTTGTAGGTTGAAATGTTACATAAGGGCAGGTCACTGTACTGACTTAAGGGGGTGAAGAAGATGGCAACCCGATAAGAACAAAACTTTGAGCTGACCTGGACACTTCAGACCTCCAAGCAAAAACCAAGGAGCATCCAGGGATTGGCTCATTGCCTCAGGCACATATGTACCAGAGGACTGCCTTGTCTCTCTATCCACAGTGGAACAGGAACAGGATGTACATAAATTAATTAATTAATTAAAAAAGGAAAAATGAAACATAATTATATATATATACATATATATGCATATACATATATATATATACAGAGAGAGAGAGAGAGAAGTTATCTGGCAGAAAACAATGGCATTAATACAATACTCTTTGACCTGGCTCCTGTGTGCAATATCAGTTGCTGTGATCTGTAACATGACACATAACTACAGCCAATGGCCTGTGTCACAATCATCTGAGCTGAATAAAGCCTGAAAGTGCATTGGACATATTTCCAAAGTCAGAAATTCAATATTGCTTGAATCAAGCTAAAGTCCCCAATTTACATATCTATCAATCTGGTCTGTATTCATTCACAAGACATGAATAAATACATGCTGGAAAATTACAAAGTCAGTCACCCTGTAAACATCAGGTCTTTTTTTTTTTAAATGGTGACTCCAAGGTTAGTGATAAAAACAGGTGTCTCACAAAAAGTAACTCTTTCAAAAAGTGCCTCACTTGGCTACCTGTCCAGTGTAAAGGGAAAGGACAGCCTTGGGATTAATCAAACATTGGGTTAAATCTAAGCTGAATACTTAGGTTAGATAGCGCCATTCCATTCCATGACGTTGGTACTCGATAATGTAATAAGGACCAGCATTTATCACTCTCTGGCTAATGACTCTGATCTCATTTATATTGTCAAAGAAGGTCTTAAATATTCCAACAAAGCTAAATTACAAGAAAAACACTCTAACCCCAAATGTATGGAGATGACAGAGTTCCTTAAAGAGGAAATGATCAAATCACTTAGAGAAATCCAGGAAAACAGAACAAAATTAGAGGAAATCAATAAATTCCATAAAGAAGGCCAGGAACACACAAACCAAAAAGTAGAGGAAGCCAAAATTCCTATAAACAAAGCGTAGAAAGAACACACCAATGGGTGAAGTAAACAAAACTATTCAATACATAAAAGTGGAAATAGAAGCAAAAAAAGAAAACTAAATCTTAGGAAATAGTGGAAATAAAAATTTAGGACTGCAAAAAGGAACTACAGAGGCAAAGTTCACCCAGAGAACAGAGATACGGAGAAAAAATCTCAATCATTGAATAAGCAATAGAAGGAATGGGTAAATCAGACAAAAAAAAAAAAACAAACAAAAAAAAACGGTAAGTCTACATCTTCCTGATATAAAATATCACGGAAATCCAGGACACTGTAAAAGGACTAAACATAAGAATACTTAGGAAGAGAGGAAGGAGAATCCTCCCTCAAAGTCTCAGAAAGTACTGACAACCAAATCCTAGAAGAAAAACTTCCTAACATAAAGAAAACACAAGAATCATCAAAACACCAAACAGAAGGGACTATAAAATAAAGTCTCTTTCCTGTGTAATAATCAAAACATACAGTTCAAGGAAAGAATACTAAAAGCTGCAAAGGTAAAAAGCCAGGAAAAACATAAAGGAAGATCTATTAAGATCACAGATGTCTTCAGGCCGGGCGTGGTGGCGCACACCTTTAATCCCAGCACTCAGGAGGCAGAGGCAGGCGGATTTCTGAGTTCGAGGCCAGCCTGGTCTATAAAGTGAATTCCAGGATAGCCAGAGCTATACAGAGAAACCCTGTCTCAAAAACAAACAAACAAACAAACAAACCAACAACAAAAAAAAAACCAAACCAAACCAAACAAAAAAAAAAAAGATCACAGATGTCTTCTTGGAGTCTGTAGACGCCAGAAGGGTTTGCACACATGTGCTGCAAAAACAACAGATGCCTGGATTTTAATATGTAAAAAAAGGACTACACCGTTAATGGAAAAAATTAAGATAGTCCACGATAAACTCAAATTTAAACAACCTCTCTCTAAACATACTGACCAACACAAAGAGATAGAGGTAGAATCTAACCGAGGAAGTTAAGGATACACGTGAAAACACAGGTAGTAAATAATCTCTTACTGTCTACAAAAGAAGGGAAGGCACACACACAGCCCAACACCAACACCACCCGCAGCTGCAACAACAACAAAATACAAGGAGTTAGCAATCACCATTTATTGACTCATTCAATAAAAATAAGTTTTGATTTGGGAGAAAATGTAGCTGTAAGTTGGCCCAGGACTTTGAGGTTTTTGTGTTTGAAAGCTATACAACTTTCTGTCTCAGGTTGGGTGTGGGCGGTGGGGTTTTGAAGATAAACTTCTGAGTATGCTTTTGTGTCTCTCACTGATAAGTAGTGACTTAATTCTAATAAGTTCTTTCCCCCCCTCCCCCCCCCCCCAGACAGGGTTTCTCTGTGTAGACCTGGCTGTCCTGGAACACACTCTAGACTTGTTGGGCCTCTAACTCAGAAATCTGCCTGCATCTGCCTCCCGAGTGCTAGGATTAAAGGAGTGCACCACCACCACCCAGCCCAATAAATTCTTATCCTTTGCATTGTCCTGGTGTGTGAGTTGTGTTGAACCTCAGTGGACCCAACAACTTAAAAGCTTTACCACACTGCTGACATTCATAGCATCTGTCTCCAGTATTAATAGTCTCATAAAAAGAAGAATATACATAAAAAGACGTTCAGTGAAAAAGCTTCATCATACTAAATAGATTCACAATGTTTCTACCCAGTTCAAATTCTTCCATGATGAAGATGACTACAAAATTGTGCAAAGGCTTTGCCATATTAAATATACTCAGAGGGTTTCTCCCTCAGCCTTTCAATGGCTAGGAACAGATCTCATGACCAAACCAACTCTCAGAAAAGCAAACATTTAAATTGGGGTTTCTCTGCAGTGTGGTTTGTCTTGTGTATGCCTAAAGAACTGTTCTACTACATTCATAACATTGACATGGGTTCTCACTTGTATGTGATCTTTTATGTCATCGTAGATGACCGTGACATCAAAATGCTTTACAACACCGATTACCTTCCAAAGGTTTCTGTCTTCTATGTGTTCTTTAAAAATAATGGAGACTATAGAGTTGTAAAAAGTCTTTACCACATTGATTGCTTTTATGAGGTTTCTTTCCAGTGTGGAATCTTTTACGTTTTGAAGACAAGTGGGATATGCACAGGTTTTAGCACACTGACGACATTCATGAGTTTCTATCTAATATGGGTACTTTTATGATTATAGAGACAATAAATTTGTGAAAAGGCTTTATCACATTGATTATATTTCTAAGGTTTCTTTCCATTATGCATTCTTTTATGATATTGGAGACAACTGTGACCTGCAAAGTCTTTCCCACATTGATTACATTCATAGGGTTTCTCTCCAGTGTGTGTGTGTTTTTTTTTTACATTTCAATTTTTTATTAGATATTTTCTTCGTTTACATTTAAAAAGCTATCCTGAAAGTCCCCCTATACACTCCCCCCACATTGCTCCCCTACCCACCCACTCCCACTTCTGGGCCCTGGCGTTCCCCTGTACTGGGGCTTATAAAGTTTGCAAGACCAAGGGGCCTCTCTTCCCAATGATGGCAGACTAGGCCATCCTCTGCTACATATGCAGCTAGAGACATGAGCTCTGGGGGTACTGGTTAGTTTATATTGTTGTTCTGCCTACAGGGATTTAGACCCCTTCAGCTCCTTGGGTACTTTCTCAGGCTCCTCCATTGAGGGCCCTGTGTTCTATCCAATAGATGTCTGTGGGGATCCACTTATGTATTTGCCAGGCACTGGAACAGCCTCACAAGAGACAGCTATATCAGGAAAGTTTGTGTTCTTTTATGACACTGGAGATGACTGTGACGTGCAAAGGCTTTCCCACATTGATTACATTCATCGGGTTTCTCTCCAGTATGTTCAGTTTTATGACGATGGAGATGACTGTGACATGCAAAGTCTTTACCAATTACATTCATAGGGTCTCTCTCCAGTATGTGTTCTCTTATGACATTGGAGACGACTGGGTCTTGCAAAGGCTTTACCACATTGATCACATTCATAGGGTTTCTCTCCAGTATGTGTTCTTTTATGATATTGGAGATGAGTGTGATGTGCAAATGCTTTCCCACAATGATGTGGGTTTCTCTCCAGTATGTGTTCTTTTATGACATTGGAGATGACTGTGTTGTGCAAAGGCTTTACCACATTGATTACATTCATAGGGTTTCTCTCCAGAATGTGTTCTTTTATGATATTGGAGACTACTGAGTTGTGCAAAGGCTTTAACACATTGATTACATTCATAGGGTTTCTCTCCAGTATGTGTTCTTTTATGACATTGGAGACTACTGAATTGTGCAAAGGCTTTACCACATTGATTACATTCATAGGGTTTCTCTCCAATATGTGTTCTTTTATGACATTGGAGATTATGGAATTGTGCAAAGGCTTTTCCACATTGACTACATTCATAGAGTTTCTCTCCAATATGTGTTCTTTTATGACATTGGAGATTACTGAATTGTGCAAAGGCTTTACCACATTGATTACATTCATAGGGTTTCTCTCCAGTATGTGTTCTTTTATGACATTGGAGATGACTGAGTTCTGCAAAGGCTTTACCACATTGATCACATTCATAGGGTTTCTCTCCAGTATGTATTCTTTTATGACGTTGGAAACTACTGTGTATAGAAAAGGCTTTACCACATTGATTACATTCATAGGGTTTCTCTCCAGTATGTGTTCTTTTATGACATTGGAGATGACCGTGACGTGCAAAGGCTTTACCACATTGATTACATTCATAGGGTTTCTCTCCAGTATGTGTTCTTTTATGAAATTGGAGATCACTGTGACGTGCAAAGGCTTTACCACATTGATTACATTCATAGGGTTTCTCTCCAGTATGTGTTCTTTTATGACGTTGGAGAATACTGAGTTGTGCAAAGGCTTTACCACATTGATTACATTCATAGGGTTTCTCTCCAGTATGTGTTCTTTTATGACATTGGAGATGACCGTGACGTGCAAAGGCTTTACCACATTGATTACATTCATAGGGTTTCTCTCCAGTATGTGTTCTTTTATGAAATTGGAGATCACTGTGACGTGCAAAGGCTTTACCACATTGATCACATTCATAGGGTTTCTCTCCAGTATGTATTCTTTTATGACGTTGGAAACTACTGTGTATAGAAAAGGCTTTACCACATTGATTACATTCATAGGGTTTCTCTCCAGTATGTGTTCTTTTATGACATTGGAGATGACCGTGACGTGCAAAGGCTTTACCACATTGATTACATTCATAGGGTTTCTCTCCAGTATGTGTTCTTTTATGATATTGGAGACCACTGTGACTTGTAAAAGCTTTACCACATTGATGACATTCATAGGGTTTCTCTCCAGTATGGGTTCTTTTATGATATTGAAGATTACTGGGTATTGGAAAGGCTTTACCACATTGGTTATGTTCATGTATTTTCTCTCTAATTTGTCTTCTTTTATGACATTGGCGATGACTGGGACATGAAAAGGCTTTAGAACGTTCATTACATTCATAGAGTTTCTCTCCACTATGATTACTTACATACCTGCAATGAAAATTGGCACATGTGATATGTTTACTACATTAATTTCCCTGTTCAGTCATTTCATCAAGATGAATAAAGTTTACAAATTGGTCTACTGATAAAGGTGGACCAGATCATCTGGTTTTATCACTCATATGTTCATGGTGTTCTTCCTCATTGTGGGTTGTTTTGCATCTTTCGAGATATCTGTGATGGTTATTACATGGCTGATATTTATAACATCCTTTTTATATGGGATATTTATATGATGTATTTCATCTATATGAGGAAAATGGAACACCTCAGAGCTTTATACAACTAATTGCTTTCATAATTTTTCCTATACCATGAATTATACCACATTTGACTGTGAACCAGGAGAAACAAAAGAATTTCCAAATTTCTAGTACCCATAAAGATTTTCTTCAGTGTGAGCTTGGGGAAGTTCCCAGTAAAATTAGAAAACCAATTCACTGCAAACTTTTATCATATTCAGATTGTCTACCAAAGACAGAATCTGACATATTTTCTCATTATTCTGGGATAGAAAGCAGAACATTGTTCCTTTCAATATACCTATGTTCACATGGCTTTTATCCATTGTGACACATGACATACATATAAAAAGAAGAATAACAGATGAAAGGTTTCCACATTGCATTCACACTGTTTGACCTTTTGTTCCTCATAGACGTGTAATACATGAATTAAGGTTTCTCCTATGACAACACTCTTGACTCTCATAAACTGTACCCTAAACAAATGATCAATTTCAGTATAAGAATATGAGTATCACCAACTTTCCAATGGATTATTTGCTTATTGGAAGGTTTTGGATATATATTTATCACTATTATATTTATACTATATTTATATTATATTATATTTATATTATATTATATAATATTTATATTATATTATATAATATTTATATTATATTATATACTATATATATTTATCACTATTCGATGTGCAATATCTTGTAAGTCTATACACATTGTCAGATCAGTATAGGTCTAATAGAGGTACAAATTGAATAAAGGTATCTCTTAAGGCAATGTTTCCTTGTTTTTTTTTTTTTTAAAGGAGGAATTCTTTGACAGATAAATCAGATAACTACATTGAGGCAGAACTTTTTAAAAGAATATTATAATTAGGGCTGGTGAGATGGCTCAGTGGTTAAGAGAGCAGACTGCTCTTCCGAATGTCCTGAGTTCAAATCCCAACAACCACATAGTGGCTCACAACCATCCGTAACGAAATCTGATGCCCTCTTCTGGAGTATCTGAGGACAGCTACAGTGTACTTACATATAATAAATAAATAAATCTTTAAAAAAATATTGTAATTATAGTTACACTTGAAGTATTGACATTTTACACTTCTGCTTTTCTTTAGAGCTTACATAAAATAGTAATATTTCCTCAGAGGCATAATTGCATCAGCTTGCACATGAAAATTACCTTTCATTTCTTCTCGAACTTTGACAATGTCCTTCAATATGATGGGTTTCCCAAGTGTAGCCTAAAAGACAGTACCAGAAAAATGAATGATATAGTATTGGAAATAAGGCAAAATTCAAGGTACTGTAAATTTTCACATCACTGGACACTATTTATTCAGCTCAGTCTTCCTTGTTCTCAATTGTAATAACAGACCACCATCACTAACCAAGAGACATGTCTTCCCATTATTTTTAAAAGCAAAAGAAAATTCACAGTCATACCTATAACAGTGAGGTTCCAGTAGGTCTCCAGCATCACATCTTTGTAGAGACTCTTCTGGGAAGGATCCAGCAACTTCCACTCTTCCCCAGTGAAGTTCACATGTACATCATCATAAGTCACTGCATCCTAAAATGTCCCATACATGTGTACATCACAAGACATGGTACTGACATCACTGTAAAGTAAACGTACACTTCCTTGACCATATATTCATGTAATTCTGGTGCTTCCTCCACTGACTTCTGGACATAGACGTCATAATGTAAGTACCATAACATTTTAAAAGAAATTGAGTTGAAGGTTCACCTGTGTTGCTTAAGAAAATTTTAAATAAATAGGGTAAAGTCTTTCGAGAGGAATTCCAATTGAGAGTGAGATGTAGGGCGAAACAGATCAACAGTACTGAGGACACATCCTAGAAATTGTATGACGAATCACTAACGAGAAAAATCATGGACAAGCAGGGTGTATTTGTTCAAGTCTTCAATCCCAGAGTCACGGGTAGGTATACGTCATTGAGCTGGATCCCTGTCTGTTCTATGTAACACATTCCAGGACAGCAAAAGTTACATATTAAGACCCTTACTCCACTGCAAAAATCAACCAGGGAGACAAAAATGATAGAAAGAACTCAGTTGTGTACTACAGTTCCTACAAAGAAGTATACATTCCCTGCATTTCTGTACTCATCTAGCAGAAACAGGAAGTGTACCAGTTTAAACTGCACCATTAGTAAAACTTTACTGGCAATCAAGGCACATTTAGTGGACCAATGGACAGATGAAAATACTAATAATATAAGTGTTGAACACAAAAAGCAACATAAAGCAGGAGAGGGCAATAACTCAGCCGTGGAAAGCTCTTGCTGGTCTTCCAGATAACAGTGGTCAATTACTAGCATTTACATGACCCATGGTTTTATGAACAGGAGTTCTGAGTCCACCTTCCAACAACACTAACGATGAGGGACACATGATATTCATTTTAAAGGCACACAGCCAAAACACTCCTATTTATTTAAAAATTTCAAAACAAACACAAGAGTTTGGGGAAACATCAACACCCAGAATCCAATGACTCTGAAGCCTCAGGCAGTATTGATGTCATGAGCATATGC
Organism: Mus musculus; assembly: GCF_000001635.26. NCBI lineage: Eukaryota > Metazoa > Chordata > Mammalia > Rodentia > Muridae > Mus > Mus musculus. The sequence continues at coordinate 22,451,544 of NC_000078.6, forward strand.
CATGCTAAAATAATAGAATATAACCTATGTGCCCAGCAGTTAGACAGGGGGCCCCAATTCCGCTCAAAGGAGAAACAGAGGAGATTGGGAGGAGGGAGTCTGTGAGGGCATGGACCTAGAGTAGGGACAGTGATCAGGGTGATAATGAATATCTAAATTATAGGATAAACAAAAAAAAAAAACGAAAGAAAGAAAAAGGAAATTTTGAGTGTATATACACTTTCATCTTCCCCAAGATGAATCTAGAAAGGCTCCTCCTGCACTGTTCAAGTGACTAAAGTCTCTGCTGACACTCAAGACAATATCTTGACAGCCACATCAGAAAGCAAAGTTGCAAAAATCAAACAGCAAGTTATATCTTTCCAACATAAACTGGCACTGAATACCCCTTCCCATTCCAATCAATAGGAATGTGCACGTAGGGAGAGAAGATTGGACAAAGGCAAGAAAAACAGCAGGGCAAACAACAAATCCTATAGCTTTGTCTCAAACACATTGGACTTCAATTCCTAAAGGCATAGATGGTGCTCTTCCTGTAACTTCTCATACATCTCTCAGTTTGGGTACTTCATCTCCCTGTAAGCATCTCTCCATGGCAGATTTCTCAATGCGTTAGTTTTCTCCACAACCTGTTGTCACAAAATGCAACTCAAGCATCAACCTCACCACTTAAATGCAAGGAACTCTCACAGAGTCTTCCCTGGGATCCTGACTCTGTCAAAAGATGGCTGGAGTGCTGCTAAACTGAAACCATAGAGAAAGAATCTATGACCATGCTATTTTCATCTTTCAGTTTCTAGAAGCAGCACAATATGGATGATCCTGTGAAGTTTGGCTTCTAAATTAATGGACCCTGCCTCCCTTGGACCACATTTGCAGTAGGTTTTGTTTAAGGTTCCATTCTGGGATGAGGAAACACTTTGAATACTCCTTCCATTAATTTAAAACATGGCAAGCAGGAGGAAGTACTACACTCAGGGTACCTTCATAGGTATATACCCACAAGGGCATTTGCTCCACTAAGTTCATAGCCACTTTATTTATAACAGTTAGAAACAGGAAAGAATGCAGATGTTCCTCAACTGAAATGCGGACACAAAAACCATGTTTCATTTACAAAATGGGATGCAATTCAGGTATAAAAAACAAGGACGTCATGAATTTTGCAGAGAAATGGGTACAATTAGAAACTAATATCTGGAATGAGGTAACTCAGGCCCAAAAGGTCATGCATGTACATACTCACTTACAAGTGAATAATAACCATAAGTACAGGATACCCACACTGCACTTCATAGACCTAAAGACAGTAAACAAGACAAGGCACAAATGAGCATGGTTGAACCTCACTCAGAACGGGGTCTGAAAGAGACAGAAGAGGCAGATGGAGGGAGAAACTGGATGGGACAGTATTTAAGAAATAAGAAGGGGAGTGTTAGGAACAATTGTGGTAAGAGACAAGGGAAGGCCAGAGAGCCAGGAAAATGAAATGAAATCAGCAGATGCTGTGAGGGAGTGGGGTTAGGGTGGGGGCACCTGTAGAATGTGCCTGAGAATATGAATGGGAGGGCACAAATGCAGCTAGGGAGGTGATCTTAGCTGAGATAGTTAGCATTGAGTTATGGACCATGAAGAGGTGACTTCTTGCAGTCAGGCAGACCCACCAGTGAAGTGTTCAGTACACCAAGAAAACCAAATACCTTTCCTCCCAAAATTTGTTCTGTCTGCAAGTAAGGCAGGCACAAAGTTGAAACAGAGACTGAGGGAATGGCCAAACTATACCCTGCCCAACTGGTAACCCATCCCATGGGCAAGCACCAAGGCTGGCATTACTGAGGATAATTTGTTATACTTGCAGATAATAGCTTAGCATCATTGTCCTCTGAGCGTCTCCATCCAGCATCTGACTGAAACATATGCAGAGACCCACAGCCTAACATTGGACAGGGCTCAGGGATTATTTTAAAAGAGTTGGGGAAAGAATTGACAGCCTCTGAAGGAATAGGAAGTCCATGAAGAGAACCTCAGACTCAACTAACCCGGAACCTAGGAGACTCTCAGAGATGGAGCCACCAACCAACGAGCACACACAGGCTGGGATGGAGGCCCCCACCATATATGTAGTGGATATGATGCTCAGTCGTCATGGGGTCCCCAACATCCAGAGCAGGGCATGTCCCTTAAGCTGTTCCTGTCTGTGCAAACTGTTTCCCTAACTGACCTTGTCTGACCTCAGTGGGAAAGGATGTGTCTAACCCTGCAGAGACTTGACATGCCATAGTTGGGGGATACTCAAGTGGTTCCCACCCTCCCTGGGGAGATAAAAGGGAGTCAGTGATGAGGGACTGAGGAAGGTGGAATGGGATGGGTGTAACAATTAGAATGTAAATTGAATAAAGAAATAGGGGAAGTCAGGTCCTGGTGAAGCACGACTTTAATCCCAGCACTCTGGAGGCAGAGGCAGGGGGATTTCTGAGTTCGAGGACAGCCTGGTCTACAAAGTAAGTTCCTGGACAGCCAGGGAGACACAGAGAAACTCTGTCTCAGAGGGAAAAAAAAAGAAATAGGAAGATTGAACAAATACTTATCAATCACATAAAAATATACAAATCAGGCAATATTTTTGTTTGTTTGTTTGACCTACTCAATATCTCAGAGCATAAGCCAAGTACAAAAGTTTTCTGTTTTTTTTGTTTGTTTGTTTGTTTGTTTGTTTGTTTGTTTGGCCAAAATATCACGGAAATGACCTCTTCCTAAAGTTTTTCAGTCTATTCTCCACTGAAATAGTATGACCTCAACTTCGTGTGGCTGCATTACTATCAACACTCCAATCTTCCAGACCCTATGGGAACAACTGATTAAGCTCCATGTACACGGACACATTTCTAACAGACAGGTCACTGACACAAAGAACAGCAATGACACATCCTAACAGCAGTCTTTCAACCCTTCCAATGGGAGTCCTGAGGGTCTTGGGGTTCCAGTCAAAGCATCAAGGTTTTATGCCTAAATCACAGAAACTGCAATGACCAGCACAGAGCCGATTGCAATGCAAACACACAGAGGTCTTTTTTATGAGCTCAGTAACAAGGACTCTCAGCAGTCAAACTCCCATTAGGTACAAACTGAGAGATCAAGTCTAGAGGTTTTGAGTATTTATTGTAGTTACAACAAGAGTGGGGAGTTTGCATACAAATCAGCATTGTAATATTTTAAAAATTGTATGTCTGGCATAATGTGCAGGAACCAAGCAAGGGAGTACAAAAAAAAAATCTAACAACCATGATGGGTAAGCTGTTTTTGTTTTTGTTTTCTATAGGAGGTCTTAGTTATCTCTATGTAGCTTGACCCTGCTGATGTACCTTAACTGGCTGTTGATAAGGGGATTTTGTCATGGGATTTTTGCTGGAATGTACAAATGTACATTCTCAAAAAGCAAACTGTTTGGGATTTACAAACTCATCTCTGTTCCTAACCCCCTGATTATAGACAGAAACTCCTGGTTAACCACAACCATGCCTGTCTGTAGACTAGACTTTGTCCAAATACCTACCTCACTATCTGTTACTGCAGACCCTAATATCAGCTGCCCTTAACACTGGAAAAGAGTAGCAGTGGAAATTTCCTCTCCTCCTGTGCAAGCCTCCTATAGATACCATAGACAATGCCCACTTGCCTGTCCATTCCTGCCTCATCCCTGTGTCTCAGCCCCGACTTGGGCAGATACTCCCTGTTCAACCACATTCCATGCCTGAAAGGACACAAGGTAAGCTTCCATAGATCAACTTCATGACTGATTGATTTACCCCAGATTCAATTTTCCCAGTTGTTCCAACATTGTATTAAATACCATGGGCTGCTTGACCTCTCTCCTGTCTATGTCTCCTTGTGGATTACTAAGATCTTCTGTTCCTGCCTGTTGCTTCTCCCAGATTTTAATATCACAAAGCATCCCCTGTTGACCATACCCACAAAATAGGTCAGTAAAATAGGAAACTGTCAGTGAACACTCTCTTCAAATCCATGCATCAAACAGTAACCCAGGAACAAAACTCCCACCCAAAAAGATAAACCCAGAGGCCAGTACCTAGGTCAATAATCACCCAAACAGAGATGGCTACACACCAGCATAGCAACATAGAGAGTAACAGCCAGGAACAATTGCAACCAAGAAATCAAAGCTATGCCATCACAGCAGGTCTGAGAAATTAAAGCATGCAACAGATAAAGTGCAAAAGAGGTTGTTTGGGGGAAGGGAGAGGAGTGAGAACCTGGGGAAGGGATAGAAGTACACAAGACGACCTGCAGACAGGCACACAGACAGGGAGGAGAAAGAGAGCCATGAGGAGAGAGATGACAGAGAGTGTGCATGTGCAGAGAACAGAGACAGGGAACAAAAATAGAGAGCTGCTATAGCTGGTGGTCCATGTATATAAAGAACGCCTGACAACAGACACAGGGGATGGAGGCAGGAAATGACATAAGCAGTTGCTAAGTCCCTAAGAGAAGGACATGAGATTACCTGTACACTGACAACTACAGAGGCAAGGTTCACCCACAGAACAGGAAAGGAAGACAGAATCTCAGGGATTCAAGATGAAGAGAAAAAATTAATATCTCATTTAAAAAATGTGGATTCTAAAAGTTTCATGGCAATAAACAACTGTGACTTCTGCAAAATATGTGAAGGCGAAAATTACAAACGATTGGAATAGAAGAATATCAGCTCAGAGGTCTATCATTTTTCAATAAAACCACAAAAAAATTCTGAAATTATTAAAGTCCCTTTCTCAAATAATAATCAACTCATTTAGCATGTGATGCAAAAAAATATGAAAAAACTGCAACAGAAAAAAAAATTAAGAAAACAAAAACAAGTATAATGTATGAAATCAGACCTATTAGATTTTTACTTGTTTTGGTAATGTATACTAAAAGACAAAGGGGTTTGGACACCTGTGCTACAGACTCAAAGAAACCACCCTTGTTTTCACAAGCCAGCTTAACTAAGGTCCAAACGATTTGGGCAATGATAGGCAAGTTATTAGAGGTCACCCCTGATGGAGCAAGTGAGGAGCAACACGAGAGACCTCACAGGTGCTCACATATGGCTTATACTTCCCATCAAGCCCCAGAGAGGACTCACCACCCCAGCTTCCACTGCTCAGCACCCTGCTCCTACCCTCTGTGGGCAGTAACCCTGTGCTCACCATGCCTCGAATTCAGAGCTTCCCTGAGGTCCTCTCACAGCACCCAACAGTAGAGCTCAGAGCAGGACACAGAACCATTCAAGCCTGCACAGCCAAAGTGAACTTGGGGAAAGGCACCTGGAAGATCCCGCCTCCTTGTCTGACTGGCAGGTCTGCCTGTGGAGACCTTGATTGGCCAGTGGGTCTCACCCTTCCTCAAGGTTAAAGTGTGCTTCACGTCCAGGGCCACACCTTTTCCATATCTCAGGTGTGGTTTGCACTACATTAGCATTTGAGCCAGTCCCCCAAGAGGACTCTCACCCCTCCCAGCTCTGGGGGAGAACTCAACATTCATGAGGGGCATTGGGCTATGCACAGACAGGTTGGTCTTCAGTTGAGCTGAGGTCTAAACCCTGGGAGGGTGATAATTCACTTGACAAGGAATGCATCAATTCCCTCATGCTTCTGGAACTCAGGCTCCTGCCTAAGTTACCATCCCCCACCCCCACCCCAGCCACCACAAGTGAAGCACGGCTAAAAGTCAGGTAGGCAATATCCCAAGCTTCTGACCTTCAGGCTAAACTCCTCCACAGTTACCTAGCAACAGTAAAGACCATAAAAAGGGCTGTTCAGCCCCGCCTATCTCTCTTGCTCTCACTCCTTCTATCTCTTACCTCTCACTTTTTGCACTCCTCTCTCCTCTTTCCTTTGTCTTTATCCTCTCCCCTCCTCTCCTCTCCTCTCCTCTCCTCTCCTCTCCTCTCCTCTCCTCTCCTCTCCTCTCCTCTCCTCTCCTCTCCTCTCTCCCTCTTACTCTCTTTCTATCTAGCCTTCCCTCTTCTAGCCTTCTAGGGGGGCCTCTCTCTCTTTTACCTTCTCTCTTTCTCCCTGCCTTTCTATAATAAAGCTCTAAAACCATAGAATGTCTCTGCTCATCAAGGCCCACTGCGCTTGGAGGATGGGATAGGCTTTCTCATAATGAGCCATTTCTACTCTCCAGATGGAAGGCCTTCATGTGCTCCAGTCCAGATCCACTGTGCTCACTCTCACCAGTGTGGGAACCTCTCATCCCTCATCCCTCTCTCCCATAACTCCAGGGCTTTAGGAAAGTAGCCCCGGAGCTCCCAGGTTGGGCTGCCCCTTGTTCAGACCCAAAGAGTGGGTCAAAGGCTTAGATGCCCACCCGGGGCTGAGCAGAGAGTGTATGGCAGCTCTCCCACATCTCTGTCCAGAGCATAGGTGGAACTCTGGCAGGGCGTGAGCCTTCCCCCCTTTCCTTTCTTGCCCAGGGCCCCCTTTTAGTGTCCAACACATTCCAGCTCAGGCTAGTCAGCTGCCTGCCCCTGTTCTCTGTGAGCAATGATCCTGCATTACCAGGACCTGACTTCAGACCTTGGCTGAGCTTGCCTCACATCACTTGCCTTCTTCCTGAAATCCAGGGGAAGAGCATGCATAGCCCATTACCCAAGGTGCAGTGGGGTTATCAATCTGAGTGGGAGGGTGCCCAGGCAATGAACATTAAAGAGGAATTTTAGGAAACAAGAGTTCTGTTTGTGGCTCAGTGCTGGGCTCAGGGAGACTGCAGCTCCCTTTCCCAGATGATAGGTACCAACCAACCCTGGGAGGAAAGCCAGAAATGTAAGGGAAACACTGTTGAGCCATCTTGTTAGCCAGCACATCGCCATCACTGGCAAAGTAGAGAAAAGCCACAGTTGTATTAGGACAGGTTCTCTAGATAAACATATCTCAAATCAGAATGAATTTCTCTGTGCATATTGAAAGGAAATTTAATAGAATGTCTCTCTAATGTCTAATATAGAAAGGTTCTTGGCCAAGGGAACTTAAAAAAATCAAAGATGAGTTATCTCATGTTGCAGGTTATTACAGCTGATATTCACTATGTACCAGAATTCTGAAGAAATAAGTACTTTCCAATACCAATTTTAAAAATCAAACTAGCAAATCACACTTGCACCTTCATGTCTCCATTGTGTCTTCTTTTTCCTCCTAGTTCCCCCATTTCTCCTCCCTCTCCATCCCTTCCTCCTCCTCTTCCTCTTCTCTTCTTCCTCCTCTTCCTCCTTCTTCTCCTTCTTCATCACAATCACCATCATTACTAAGGTCACTTAGTGCTTCCTGATGGAATATTACTCAATATCTGTTAGGCTGGATCTTGTGCATATAAATGGAATGGCACTGCCCAGGGTGCAATGGTCGCATTATATCCAGAAAACCAGTGTTTTACCAAATGTGTCCTCTGATGTTCTTTTTAGCCACTCTTCTGCCATGTTCCTGTGGGTATTAGTTTTGGAGACTTTTTCTTTGATCTGAGAAGAATGGATCCTGATGCTTAGGACAGCCCTAGGTGGAAGGTCTGTCCCTAACAGTTACCTTAATTGGCAAGGTTTATCTTGTGCCCCTCTAAGAAGCAGCAGCCACCACACTCAGATCTCCTGGCCTAGAAGACCCAGCCTGAGTCCATTCACTATGAGGCCTTTATGTACACAACCCAGATGGTTTTCTGGAACCCACAGCCCTAAGGGACCAGGTATATTATTAGACAACTCACTCTGTGGTAGTGAAGGCCTCTCAGTAAATGCCTCTAGAGGCTACAGAGGCAGCTCAGTTGGTAGAATGTTTGCCTGGCATTCAAGAGGCCCAGCGTTTGATCCCTGGCACCACATAAAACAAACATGATAACACATGCTGTAATTGCAGCCTTCCAAGGTGGAGGCAGAGGCAGGAGGGTCTGAAATCCAAAGTTATATTTGGTACATAGAGTTCAAGGCAACCCTGAAGCCCTGACTAAAAAGTAAAACAAGAAAAGAAAAGCCTCTAAAAAAGGGTCTCTGATGCCTCCCCAGGGGTTAGCACTTGATATCTCTGGAGTTGTCAGTCTTGGCGCTCTAAGTTGACAACAATGGAAGCTGGCCTGCAGAGACTCACTGGACACCAGCTTGCACTAAGTAAACCCACCCACCTTTGTACAGTGAAAGGACATTGAAGAACCAACCAGAGTGGTCAGAATTCCTGTTTTGTAAACTGCTGAAACCCAGAGTCACATGACTCCATGGTGCCAATATGACCTCTCTCATAAAGAAATAATCTTAAATGAGCCCATTTAATGCTTTCTTACTTTACAATTACTTTTCTTTATTTTTTGAAATTGTAATATAATCTCATTATTTCTATTCTCCAAACCAACCCACATATCCCTGCTTCCGCTCTTTCAAATTCATAACCTCTCTTTTCCTTTGTTATTTTATACATATATGTATATTCCCTAAACATATAAACACAGCCTGCACAATCTGTATAATATTATTTATATGCCTGGCTTCGGTGCTGACCATTTGGTATTAGGCAACCAACTGACAAAAGCACATTTATTTAACATAGAATTAAAGCCTCATAAAAATGCTAGTTATAGCCAGGTGTGGTGGTGCACATCTTTAATACCAGCACTCAGGAGGCAGAGGCAGGTGGATTCCTGGGTTCAAGGCCAGACTGGTCTACTAAGTGAGTTCCAGGACACCAAGGGCTATACAGAGAAAACCTGTCTCAACCCCCCCCCCCAAAAAAAGCTCCAAAACCAAAAACAAACAAACAAACAAAAAAACAAAAACAACAACAACAAAAAAGACTGCTTTCAATACAAGTCCTCCAGCCAGCCAATCTTCACAGTAGACCTGGTCTCTACCACTAAGGCATGCTGGACAGTGCCACTTTTACCTTGGGGATGATAGGAGACCCATGCTTCAAGTACCAGGGAATGACACCCAGTTCAAAGGAATCTTCTGCACTGACACCACCGCAGCATCCAAATGAACCCCTACTCCTTTGCTGGTCTCCCCACTTTTCTCCTAGGCCTAGGAAAAGCACTGAAATGTCTTTAAACTGTGAAGCAGTGACTGGAGAAATGGTTTATTGTAAGAGAACTTCCTGCTCTTCTGGAGGTACCAAGTTTCATGCCCAGCACCCACAACCAAGCAATTCACAACTGCCTACAACTCCAGCTGCATAAGCTCTAAGGACATCTGCATTCTGAGTGTCACACACAGATACAAATCAATAAAAAGTAAATTCTAAAGAGGAAATCAGACCATGGGAGTCTGAGCCCCAAACCCTCTAAACAGCTTCGCACCACTCCACGGCCAAAGTGCAAATTCTCTCCTCAAGGTAAAGCCCAGTGCTATCTGGACCTAAGCCACCCCTCCACACAGGCCCCTCTGTTCTCCCTCACCTCTGACCACAGACCTTCTCTCTGCCCTGATACTCACATCTCAACCCTTTTCCAGGACTCCTCTATGCCCAGGTCTTTGCAAGCAGGCAGCCTCTACATTCCAGACTGCTCAAAGGTCACCTCTGCAGAGATGCCTGTCTTGACTTCAGTTTCCTCCCCTCCAAAACCACATCCTATCCCCAAGTTATGCATAACCTTGATTCATCACTACCTGGCACACAACATGACATAATCACCTGTCTATCAGTGATTATCAACTAGGGAGGAGCCTTTTACAAATATAAAAGCTCCAGGCCTCACCCAAATTCTATGAAATCAGAATTCAGGAGAGCAGAACCAGGTTCTTCCAGTCCACAGACACCCCCTCCCCAGCCAGGCAACTCTGAACACAGCCAGGACTCAGGGCAGCCTACAACAGTACTTTCAAACCCTGGTGCACACACTGCTCCTGAGAGTGCTGTTAAAATGCACACTCTATTTCCACAGCTCTGCCATGGAATCTGAGGCTCTGCAAGTTCCACACCACACTGACTGGTGCTGTCAGGTGAAGCATTTTGCAGTTGCAAGGGCCTAAAACTGTGCTCATCAACAAGACTTCCTACAAGTATGGAGAACAAAGTCCTGAATCTACATCACACAACAGAGTGGCCACCAACCCATGTGGCCACCAAGTATCTGAGACCAAGTAATGTAAACAAAGAGCTGACTTCATTCTTGGTCTAAAATGCTGACCAAAAGCCAGAAGTGCAGTTCCCCACCATGAAAGGACTCTGTAATTTCTTGGCCTAAGGAGCCTTCTACAGCCTGGATGGATAGGAAAATTCCACCAAGGGCCTAGTTGATCACCAACCCAAGAGTGGATAAATATTTCTCTAAGGTAGGGACACAGATATGGAAGACTGGATTAAACCACCTTGGAGCCTCTTACACCAGGCTTCCATTCAAGGCCCTTTCATCCACATCCCGGATCACATGTAAGCAGTCCAGTCTTCCTGTTCTCTACATCATCGACATGGATGCTCTGATCACATGTAAGCAGTCCCAGTCTTCCTGTTCTCTATATCATCACCATAGATGCTCTGATCACATGTAAGCAGTCCCAGTCTTCCTGTTCTCTACATCATCACCATAGATGCTCTGATCACATGTAAGCAGTCCCAGTCTTCCTGTTCTCTATATCATCACCATAGATGCTCTGATCACATGTAAGTGGTCCCAGTCTTCCTGTTCTCTACATCATCACCATAGATGCTCTCGCAGACATGACCTCACATCACTGATCTGCCTGGAGAATCGGTTTCTCCCCACGGAACCACAGATTCTTTCAAAGAGAAGAGATGTCTAATCCCTTCACCTAACACACAGCAGCAGGTCCCAAATGAACCACAGCAAGAGCTGGGATGCACAAGGAGTGGTATCATAGTAACTGCACTACTAATCATAAAAGAGAAATTGAATTCAGCTGGAGGGAAACCAATTCCACCCTAACTGATTCAAGACGTTCCAGAGACACCAATTCAGATTTCAGAGCAGCATAAAATGATCACCTGTTAACCTACTCCCTTCCAAGGATACACTGAGAAAAAGGGGGCATCCTTCTGACCATAGATTCAAAATCTGTTAGCCTGGGATTCTGAAGGAGCTGGTTTACAAACAAGATGTCACAAAGGACTACAACTCAGAATCAAATGCAAGGCCAGTTCCCACTGGAACTGCTGGGCAGAGCCTGGGCCAATGAACAGCACCCCGTGGGAGTCTGTACAGTCTAGATGTTCATTCTCCTTTGGCAGTTAGAACAGCAAAGCGATTTCCAAGATAACCAAGGACAACAGAATAAGAGACTCATGGCCATGGAAGGAAAAAGTTAAATTTTAATACTTAAGAGTCAATATCAAATTTATTTTTAAAACTACATCAATGCCAAATAAGCAGGGTAGGAATGAATGGAGCTATGAAGAAGCCCTAAGAAACAAAAGGACTGTCCCAAGAATGCACACAATGTTTCTCTATTTCCAGAGTATTTTGAAGTAACCAGAGGCTTAAAAAAACTAAGATACAAAAATCAAAGCTGGGAAGAAGGTGGGGGGTGGCGCCGCTCAGTTTTCAGATTTATGCCACAATTACTTATTTTCTCCCTTATTTCCAAAGCACAAAGCTGACACCAGTTGCGCTCTGCACTTTGCAAACTGGGCAAAGTAAGTCACCCAGAGAAAGTCATCAGGAAGTGAAAAGTTTCAAACCACCTACACTCTCACCTGTTACCAAGACAATAAACTCCTTAGAGAGAATATATGGGGGCTGGGAAGGCAGCTTAGGGGGTCAGGTGCTTGCTGCACAAGATTGTGAACCTGCATGGGGATCCCCAGGATTCAGGGGAAGCAGAGACAGGCTGTGGGGAACTGATTCAGCAAAGCATTGCAAGTTCAGCCTCTCTGCTCAGTCAGCACAGGAGCCATCACACACACACACACACACACACACACACACACACACACACATCCACACACAGGCACACCTAGGGGGAGGGACAACAATTTCCATTTATATGCACACCTTCATCCATTCATCCATTTTCTTCTACCCACCTTCCATTCTCATTCCAGGGTCTATACAGTAACTACAGTGAAATCTGGTAAAGCAGCTACCATTTACTAAGTCTACTGGGTACTGTACCAGAACCTTCAGAAATAGACATGATTATCTAGACTGTGAACTGGACTGAAAACAGTAAAAGAGTGTGTGGGCGGGGAGGTTCTCATCCCAATTCATACAACTGGAAAGTGATAGAGCCTGACTTGGAGGTGGCTGATCTAGCTATGGGCAGTTTTGAGAAAGCACCATAACTAAGCATTAGATAACGCCATGCAGTTTGAGAAAGCAGCATCCAGTCAAGTTTAAACTCCACTTGCTGTGTCTATAACCTGAACTAATCACCTAGCCTCAAATTCCTTATCTGCACAGCAGGGATAGAGATTAAACACAACAGTTTGATACCTGTAATACAGGTCAGGCACTGGCTAACTACTGACATTCTAGCTACAGGTGTGCAAGTCAAGAAAGCCTATTTCAGGGGCTGGTGAGATGGCTCAGTGGGTAAGAGCACCCAACTGCTCTTCTGAAGGTCTGAAGTTCAAATCCCAGCAACCACATGGTGGCTCACAACCATCCTTAATGAGATCTGACTCCCTCTTCTGGAGTGTCTGAAGACAACTACAGTGTACTTACATATAACAAAAATAAATAAATCTTAAAAAAAAAAGAAAGAAAGCCTATTTCAGTCAGAAAATGACAACAGCTAGACATATTCTCCATTGGGAGCAATCAGGTTTGCCAAAGTTAATCAGATAAGTTTACTAATTCCATAACTCATTTAAGTAGAAGGCCAGGGACTTATTTTTTTAGTTGTATTTCTATGAAATGCGTAACTTTTTGTATGTCACAAAACCTACCCTAATGTCTCATCTGACCATAAAAAGACATTTGCTTAAAGTCTAAGTATTGTAAACATGGTGTGTTATTAAACTAGACAGAGAACAACTTTTTGTTTTGGAAGTAAACATTAAATAATGTAGGAGGAGAAAGAGCATTATTTTAAGTAATCCACACTGAGTCCTTTCACCCTTCAAATCAGTTCATACACACTATTAGCTTAGAGTGGATGCTGGCCTCACTTAAAATGAGATAAGCCTGCAAAGAGTTCAGGTTTTCCCTGTTTCCGACTCAAATCCATTTTCTGCTTTGGAGGCTGAGTGAAGCCAGCCTGCAATTTGACAGAATGACCAAATCCAGTCTCTCTTTAATCTACTCAGTAACTGAGCTCTTGGGTAATCTCCTACACTGCATGCAAAGGCAGCTTTGGGTTCATCCAAAATAAACTAAAATTAATGAGAGAGAGGCCATGCCAACTTTAATTGCAACTCCTATTTGCCAGGCTTTCCAACATCTGCCAGTATTACTGATACCTAACTGATTCAATACAATGAAAGAAGCGTCCTAACTTTATAAACATGGGCTGTCTTTTAAGGACATCACACACAAGTGTCCTTTCCACAGAGGGAATCCTACCTTTTTGGATGTAATCATTTTCATAAGCATTAATGACGTATTTTCAAAACACTGTGACTATCTTCCTAGTACTTTTCAAGGGCCCTCATGGGGGATGGGCTCTCATCCCCCTCATCCCCCACCTGCCTCATTAAAGGCATCAGTGCCACCTAAAGGCCAGGTTGAGAAAAGTGGACTAAAGCAATCTGCTCTCACTGAATTTGCTACAAAAGATTTACAAGCAGATCTTTGGGAAGACAGGTGAGAGGAAAGAAAGGAGAAGAGGATGAAGGAGAAGAACGGATACCCTAGCTCACTTCCAAGAGCAGGATGCTGAACCTAGTATTTTTCATTGAGTCTAGTCCTGACTGTGTAGGTCTACAAAGACAAATATTTTACAAGAAAGAATAATAGTCTAGTCCCCCACTCCACCCCCCCGCCCAAGGCAAAGCCTAAAAGCGAATGCTTTGTTCAAGCAAGGGGAAAGGGTGTAATGACATAGCTTAATTTAAAAGCTCTCTGAACACCAGCCTCTGACACAAGTATTTTAAAATATGTACCTTGATGTTAAAATTCTGAGCAAAGGAAATGTAGTCATCGGTTCACTACTGCTACACATGTGTGTCTCATTCTCCAGCTACCTTTTGTGAGTCCAGATGGACGAACAAAGCCTACAGAGCCGAAAACACGAAACTCTAAATTCTGTTGGGGAGGTAAAGAAAATGATGTAAGTGAGGCTTTCCCAAGCTGTGGACAGCGTGGTCTCTGGACTCACACAGCCTCTTCCAAGCCTGCTTCAATTTTCAACCCAAATTGCTTCCTTCTCACTGTCCCTCTCCCCCAGGATCTGGAGAGCTCTCTGCTTAGCCACTCAATACAATGACTATGCAGGCCCTTTCCAGGTTAATGGCACAGGAGCTGATCATACTGTCAAAAGGCACCACACAGGTAGCCCAGAAGTGGCCACCAAAGACCTTTTGGACCCCAAAAAGACCATTCTCCACATCCCTCTACAGCGCTGCTCTGTGGCAAGTAGTAGGCACTGCCAGGCCTCCCAAGATGGGATGGGCACCTGTGCCTAAGCAGCTTGGGGTCCCTGGATCTGCTCTACATGTTGGCTCAGAATCCACAGCTGCCCCCGCCGGGCTACGTCCGGAACAAGTTGGAGAGGTCCACGCAGGGAGAGCCATCACTCTGGGGAGCAGAGCTCGCAGGGGTCCCTGGCTCCAAGCCGCCACAGACTCTGCGGCCTAAGTTGACCTCTCCCAGGATAGGAGCAAAGAACCTGAAACCCTGCGAGGGAAATGGGAACAGACAGGAGCGTTCCCAAAAAAGGCCCAAGGTGGCCAAGCAGCCTCTCTCTAGAGCAGGGAACAAAGGGCTTCTGTGTCGGGCACTGCTGGTCCGGCTGCGTCCGGCTTTGGGGTACCAGAAACTTTTCCCGGGTGTGGGCGCAGGCGGAGGGCACTGGGTATCCGGCAACAGGCGCGGAAGCCTACCGGGTGCCCAGGGCGCAGCGCGATCCCCGCGACTCTAGCCTCCCGCCCGGCGCGGGCTACGCTACCGCTCACCTCCTCGATGGCCGCCACGGTGTCCCGGCACTGGGCCGTGCGCATGGTGAAGCTAGAGGCCGTGGGCGCCTTGTAGTCCTCAAGGGTCTCGGCCACGAATTCCGACACGGAGATCTGGTCCGGCATCGCCAGGGCGCCGGGACGCGAACTGCGGCCGCCTCAGTCGCCCAAGGCGCGGGCTCCGACCCCGCCGCCGCTCGGGGACTTAAGCAAAGATAAGCGCGGGTGCGGAAGTCGCAGCGGGGCGCGGGAGCCACCGCGGCAGGTCCGGTGGCAGCAGGGGCGCACGCAGCCTGCAGCTCTGTCTGCTGTGCTCCGGGAGCTGCAGCTACCGAGTCCTCTGCAAAGGAGCCCAGACGTGGGCGCGCACAGTCAAGGGGAACTGCGCGCCACCAACCCGCTGTCCCGGACGCCTCCCGCGGAAAGGGGAGGGCCCGGCTGGGGATGGCGCGGAGGACCGCCCGGCGGTGCCGGGCGCAGGCCTGACCACCAATCGGGTCGCCCGCCGCTACCGCGCCGCCAGGAAGCGGAGGCCTCAGCAAGGAGGGCTATGTGGGATCAGGGCCTGTCAGTGGCTGTGGGCTGCTGCGTTGCATCTGCCTTCCGGACGTGCTGGGGTTCGAGGGCGCGCCCTTGAAAGACCCCCGAAGGGAGACCCTCACTCAAGCCTCGGGACAGCCGCGGACCCAAGAAGACACTGAGACCGTACTTAAAATGTAGAAGGCAAGATTTAATAGAGCAACAGCAAGAAAGCACATGGAACATGGGACCAGAGCTCTGGGGTCGAAACTCATGCACCTAGTATGGTGTAGAGGAGAATCGACAACCAGCCAAAATTTTTCATAGGCTTATATAGGAAAACTCAAGGGGGGAGAGCTGGGCAGGGAAAGTACAAGTTTACATAACTAAGGGGTTGTGCCAAGGGACAAGGGGTTCTGCCAAGGGAATCTACGTAACTAAGGGGTCATGTCCTATTATTTGGCAATGTACCCGGTTCATTTTGAGGTTGTTCCAGGAGGCCCTTATCTCAAAAATGTTCTTGGAACAGTCTTGAGTTGGGAGGGTTCAAACTCTAGGGTGAGGAGTTCAGGAATGCATTCTGGGATGAAGAGTTCAGGAGTGTTCCAGGAACAATCTCTAGCTGGGAGGGGTCGGGCTCTGGGGTGAAGAAGAGTTCAGTAATTTTTTATTCTTCATTCTCCACTCCTTTTAGAAAATAGCTCTAATCTTAGAGCGAGTTTTCAACCTCTTGGGGGACTCGATATTGTTGCCTTAGTACCATAACCTGGACTGCGTTTATCCTTTCTCTAATAAAAGCTACTAACTTATTAAGGATGCAGGGGCCAAAAGTAAGCAAAAGCATAAGTGTAATTAAAGGTCCTGCTATAGTGGAGAGGAGAGTGGTGAGCCAAGGGGACTTATTAAACCAGCTTTCGAACCATCCTTGTTGGCTTTCTCTTTCTCTTTTACGTATATCTAGGCGTTCTCTAAGTTTGGCCATAGAATCTTTGATTACCCCTGAATGGTCAACATAAAAACAACATTCTTCTTTTAGGGCAGCACAGAGTCCTCCTTCTTTAAGGAATAATAAGTCTAATCCCCTTCTATTTTGCAGCACCACTTCGGACAGGGAAGTTAAAGATTCTTCTAATTTGGTTATAGACTGTTCTATAGTTCTAAGATCAATATCCATAGCTGCACGTAGTTCTTCATAATATTGGGGGGTCTTAATTAAGGCAGCGGTTCCTGTACCTACTCCAGCCGCTACTCCCAATCCTAATAGAACTGCCAAAGTTAAGGTAACGGGTTCTCTTCTCCAGCGGACCAAATGCTCAAATTTGTCTAAAAAAGAGCTATTATCATGATACAAGAGTCTGGGAATAAGCTGAACCAATATGCAGAAATCTTTGGAACTATTAAAAACAGACATAGACACACAAGGAGTGAGACCGGTATTGCAAGCCCACACTGTGTCTAGGGGAGGCACTAGATACTGACCACTTTTGCTAGACTGGATGTCCTGGGTCTGATTACAGAGGTGCCCTTTATCCTGAGGTACCCGGCCCAAACAAAGCCCTCTTCCTGAAACTGCTGCTAGAGTCAACTTTCTGTTTTCTCCCCAAAGGCATTGAGAATGATCTGAAGTAGTATTATAAGTCCTGATCTGAGCTATTCCTTCATAATAAGGGGGGCTAGAAGCATAGCATAACCAGCATGATTGAGTCATATTAGGGTTAGTCCTATTTAAAGCTAAAAAAGCTCCCTGGACTAGACTGACCAGACGGTTTTCTGTACCTAGGGGCGGTGGGGAAGCCAAGATAGGCTTTATGAGGGGAGTATTAGTTCCTAGGGAGGGTACCACTGTGTTGGACTGTGGAGTTTGTGGAGCTGGTACGGTCGGGACCTTTGGGGGAGCCGGTACGACTGGGGGGCCCTGTTCTATAAGGACCTTGTTGGGCCCCACGAGTGTCACCACCGGGTCTCTCACTGTCAGTCTGATTGTGAAAATGAACCCCAGATCTCTTAGTGGAATGTATATTTGCCAACCCCACCTATTTCCTTTAAGCCAACTCAAACGGTGTTGTTTTCCGTTCTCGGTGAACCTTATAAGTAGGGGGTTGCAGTATTTATCTTTGCATGGTCCTGAGGGTGCTCTGTTTTTAAAAGCACACCCACTATCTTTATATTTATAGGGGTTTCTTTCTCCTTGGTTTGACTTATCATGGCCACTACCTCGTTTTACCGTGATTAGGTCCCAGTCAGAGGAGGGCTTCCAGTAAGCTTCCCCTGTCATTTCACATGTCCATTTACCACAAAAGTAATCTGATGCCCCCCACATTCTTGTTGAAGTCTTTTGCTCCGACCCTGACCAGGACAAACATAAAATTGTGCAGCTCTAAGATTAGCTCGGTAGAACTGCCCCGAACATCCATACGAGTTCCCTATCCCGCCCAGGACACACCGCTGTTCAGAGGGTGGGTTGCTAAGATCAGTATGATCGGGGAGGTCCCAATTGGGGGATCCTGCCGCTAAATTACAGATGTCAGGTGTGAGATCAGGCCACCAAGTCCAGAGGGGATGGACTGCAGTGGTTGCCCATACAATGTTTCCCTCCTCATTAAGCACTTCCCAGGACTGTTGAATTGGAGCATGAGGGTTGTGGTTCCCTAGGTTCAGGGTGGCGCCTGTGGCGCAAACGAAGCTTAAGAGGATTGTCAGTGGCTGCCACTGTCCAATTGTCTTCGTGGTTTTCTTCATCTTGACTGGCGGCCCTCTTGACGTGGGAGGCGTGGATCCAGGAGGCAATCTCGTCAACTTTTACCGCAGTAGGGGTTGTCAGTAACACCAAATAGGGTCCCTTCCACCATGGCTCGAGGCTGCCGGTTCGATGCCGTCTGACCAAGACTTTGTCTCCAACTCGGAACCCGTGGGGTACTGCGGTGGTCCCTGGGGTATAGGCTGCCTTCAGTTGGTCCCAAATCTGGGTCCTAATCACTTCTAGGGCCTTTAAATGAATAAGCAAAGAGGAGGGTAAGACAGGGTCAGAGTCGGAAACCAATGTTCCACCAGCTTCCATTAAGGGGGGAGGTCCTCCATACAGAACTTCAAAAGGAGTGAGCCTGAAACGTCCAGGGGTGTTTCGGGCTCGGAAGAGCGCAAGAGGAAGGAGAGCCACCCAGTCTTTTCCGCCGGTCTCAATGGCTAATTTAGTCAAGGTCTCTTTTAAGGTCCTATTCATCCTCTCTACCTGTCCTGAGCTTTGAGGGCGGTAAGCACAGTGTAATTTCCAATCAATGCCCAACTGAGTGGCCAAGCCCTGACTTACCTGGGCAACAAAGGCTGGTCCATTGTCGGACCCGATTACCTTAGGGATTCCAAATCTTGGCAGGATTTCTTCAAGGATCTTCTTGGCCACAATCTGGGCAGTCTCTGTTTTAGTGGGAAATGCCTCAACCCATCCTGAAAAGGTGTCTACAAATACTAACAGATACTTGTTACCATACATTCCAGGTTTAACTTCAGTAAAATCTACCTCCCAATACACTCCAGGATGGTCTCCCCGTTGTCTCTTTCCAGGTTCTTTGTAGGCTTTAGTCACATTAGTGAATGCACATGGTTTGCAGGAGTCTATAATCTTTTGAGCCACTGACTTCAGGTTGGGGACTTGGTATCGGGAATTTTTAATTAGTCTCATCATTTTTTCAACTCCCAGGTGGGTGAATTGGTGTAGTCCTTTCACAAATTTTATTCCTTCTTCGGGAGTCAATTCTATTTTCCCTTCAAAAAAATATGGAAGGGGATCACTGGTCCACCATAGCTCTTTTATGTTATACCTTCCATCCTCAGGGCTTTTGGGCGGATCACCTTTTTCAGTTAAGATCATGGCCCCTTGAGCAACTTGTTTTGCCACTAAGTCTGCCATTCGGTTGCCCTTGGCCACCAAGTCTTCTCTTCTTTGGTGGCCGGGGCAGTGGATGATGGCTACCTTCTTAGGTGCATGTATGGCTTCTAACAGGGCCAGAATTTCTTCTTTGTTTTTAATGTCTTTACCAGCTGAAGTCAATAGCCCTCGCTGCCTGTAGATGGCCCCATGGATGTGTGCGGTAGCAAAAGCATACCGGCTGTCAGTGTAGATGTTAACGATCTTACCTTTAGCCTCTCGGAGGGCTTGTATAAGCGCTATAAGTTCAGCCTTTTGTGCCGATGTTCCTTCAGGCAAGGCGCTTGCCCAAATTACCTTTTTTCCGTCTACCACCGCAGCTCCAGCCTTTCGCTTCCCCTCTATCAGGAAACTGCTGCCGTCCGTATACCAACTGGGAACTCCAGGCCAGGGTTGGTCAGTCAGGTCCCTTCTGGTCCCAGTTTCTTCAGCGAGGATGTCCATACATTGATGTACTGGGACGGAATCATTTGTTAGAGGGAGAAGGGTAGCTGGGTTGAGGATGGCAGGGGGCACAAAGGTTACACACTCATTTAGCAGCAGGCTCTGATAGTGTGTCATTCGGGCATTTGTCATCCATCTGTCAGGTGGCTGCCGCACGATACTTTCTAAGGCATGAGGGGCTACAACAGTCACCTGCTGTCCCATGGTCAGTTTGTCAGCATCTTTGATCAGCAGGGCTACTGCTGCAATAGCTTTCAGACATGTGGGCCATCCACTAGCAACAGGATCTAATTTTTTTGACAAATAGGCTACAGGTCTCTTCCAGGGTCCCAGTGCTTGTGTCAATACTCCCCTGGCTACACCCGCTCTCTCGTCCACATATAGGACGAAAGGCTTAGTCAAGTCTGGTAATGCTAGCATGGGGGCAGTCATTAGAGACGACTTGATAGCCTCAAAAGCTCTTTGGTGCTCTTCTTTCCACTCGAAAGGAACCCCTTCCTTAGTCAAAGGATATAGAGGTGCCGCTAGGGTTGCAAAGCCTGGAATCCAGAGTCTACAAAAGCCAGCAGTCCCCAGAAACTCACGTACCTGCCGTGGGGTGGTTGGCGATGGAATCATCATAACAGTCTTCTTCCGGGCTTCTGTGAGCCATCTTTTACCCCCTCGGAGGGTATACCCCAGGTAGGTTACCTCAGTTTGACAGATTTGTGCCTTTTTAGCCGAGACTCGATACCCCAAGTCACTCAGTTCTGTGAGGAGCCTCTCAGTTCCCTGGTGACACAGCTCCTTCGAGGCCGCCGCAACCAAGAGATCATCCACATATTGTAGTAGGGTAAGCTGAGGGTTTCGAGCGCGAAAAGGCGCGAGATCCCGATGGAGGGCCTCGTCAAACAGGGTGGGGGAATTTTTGAACCCCTGTGGTAGCCTAGTCCAAGTTAGTTGACCAGTCTGTCTGCCCTCTGGGTCCCTCCATTCAAAGGCAAACAGGAGCTGACTCTTAGGGTGCAAACGCAGGCAAAAGAAGGCATCTTTTAAGTCCAGGACTGTATACCATGTTCTCTCAGGTGGGAGAGAGCTTAATAAATTGTACGGGTTCGGGACTGTGGGGTGAATGTCCAGGACCCTTTTGTTAACCTCCCGGAGGTCTTGTACCGGGCGATAGTCATTGGTCCCTGGTTTTCGAACCGGCAGAAGTGGTGTATTCCAGGGGGACTGACAGGCCACTAAAACTCCTTGGTCTAGCAACCTCTGGATATGAGGCCGGATGCCCTCCCTAGCTTCCTTGCTCATGGGGTATTGTCTTACCGAGATGGGGGTGGCATCAGCTTTAAGTTCTACCACAACCGGAGGCACTTGTTTAGCCAACCCCATTCCTGCTTGTTCTGCCCAGACATTGGGGAACGCAGTTAGCCAACCTGAAGAGACTGTATTTTTGGGTTGCTCTTCATGCAACCGGTACTCTTCCTCTGTGTTGAGGACAAGGCAGGCAACAGGGGCTTTTCCCCAGCTTACTTGTGGGCCTTCTGAATTAAATTGGACTTGAGCCTTTAATTTGGTTAGCAGATCGCGCCCCAAGATGGGAGCAGGACACTCAAGTATCACCAGGAAGGAGTGGGTCACTATGTTCTTATTTATCTGAAGGGCTCGTTCGGTCGTCCAGGGGTAAAATTTACTACCAGTGGTTCCAATTACCATGGTCTTTTTGGAGCCTAGCTTGCCTAGGGGGCTAGTGAGTACTGAATGCTCTGCTCCGGTGTCTATCAGGAAGTTGACGGGGGTCCCCTCCACGGACAAAGTTACCCTAGGCTCAGGGAGGGGGTCTGAGCCCCGACTTCCCTAATCATCTTCTAGGGTCAGGACCTTAGATCGCTCCCGGTTTTTAGGGCAGTCTCTAGCCCAGTGTCCTTTCTCTTTGCAATAGGCGCATTGGTCTTTTTCCAGTGGTATTTTTCTGCCACCTGGCGGTTTTACTGCCCTGTTGCCCAGGAGCCCTGTTTTACCTTTTCCTGACTGTCTATCATTTACAACTGCGGCCAAAATTTTACTCAGATTTCTCTCCTGACGGCGATCCCGTCTATTCTCCCTCTCCTCCATTTCTTTCTTTTCTCTCTCCTGCCTCTCTTCTTCTGTTTCTCTCTTATGATAGCCTTTCTCTGCTTCTTTTACTAAATCTTGGAGCGTATGATCTTGGAGCCCCTCCAGCCTTTGCAGCTTTTTCTTAATGTCGGGAGCAGACTGACCAATGAAGGCCATGGCTACAGCGGCCTTCTGTCCCTCTGACGAGGGGTCAAAAGGGGTGTACCTTCTATATGCCTCCATGAGACGCTCAAGGAAGACTGAGGGTGGTTCAGTCTGCCCCTGTTATACCTCTCTTACCTTAGCCAAATTGGTGGGCCGTCTAGCGGCTCCTCTGAGACCTGCCACTAGAGTCCGGCGATAGACAAGGAGGCGTCCCCTACCTTCCGCGGTGTTGTAGTCCCAGTTGGGGCGGTTCAAGGGGAAAGCCTCATCCACGAGGTTAGGGAGGGCAGTGGGTGTGCCGTCCTCTCCTAGAACATTTTTTCTCGCCTCCATGAGGATTCTTTCTCTTTCTTCTGTGGTGAAAAGAACCTGCAAAAGCTGCTGACAATCATCCCAAGTGGGTTGATGGGAGAACATAAGTGACTCAAGGAGCCCAGTAAGCCCAGAGGGGTTCTCTGAGAAGGGAGGGTGGTTAGTTTTCCAATTATATAAATCAGAAGAGGAAAAAGGCCAGTATTGTAAAGGAATGAGATCATTAGGTCCTGGCGCTGGCCCTCCCACATGTGCTCTAAGTGGCAAGGCAACTGTTGAATCCGGCCCCCCTTCCTCCCCAGGGCTTCGGCCTCGGCGGCTCCGAGTCCCCCCCGCCGGTCCCTGAGCCCCTCTCGCTATTGGTCCCTGTGGTGGGGCAGCTGCAGGTGGCTGCTGGGGCAGGGGGTAAGGGGGAGGTTGGGAGTCCATCCAGAGGAGGTCGTCGATCTCTGGATAAATCTTGGGGGGTGCTGACGGGCTGGACTTTCCGGCTGCATCAGACTGGGCAACCGCGACCATCAGTTTCGAAGAATTTGGGGTCCAAGGCTTGACCCACGGAGGTGGGAATTGGACGAGATTCTGCCAGGTCACAATGTAGGGGATCTGATCAGGGTGACCCCCTTCCTCCTGAAAAACAATTCGCCTAATGGCAGCGATTAGTGACAAGTCAAAAGCACCTTCTGGTGGCCAGCCCACTCCAAATGTCGGCCACTCGGAGGCACAAAAGGTCTGCCACGGACCCTTTCTGACCTCCACTGACTGGTTGTGAGCTCTGACCTGCACCTCCTTCCAATGCTCCAGAGTTAGAGAAAGGGGAGTGGACACAGATTGTCCCATTTCTAGAATAACAGTAGATACAACAAGAGCGAACACGAGACCAAGACAAAAAAGAAACCAGAAACGGCGGCGACTTTGCGTCGACCACAAGCAACTCAGAGAATCAGATGGCCTTTCTAAGGCCGGCCGATTGAGACCCTCTGCACGAGGTGGGACTCGAACCCACGATCCCGTTACCAAACACGAGGTGGGACTCGAACCCACGGTCTCGCAACAAGGCGCGAGGTGGGACTCGAACCCACGGTCTCGCAACAAGGTGCGAGGTGGGACTCGAACCCACGATCTCGCAACAAAACACGAGGTGGGACTCGAACCCACGATCTCGCAACTGGGCACGAGGTGGGACTCGAACCCACGATCTCGCAACCCCAAATGGTCTCTGGGCCTCCAAAGGGGTCCACCAGGCATCCCTGGTCCTCCCCTGTTCCTCCTGGGACGTCTCCCAGGGCGAACGGACGGTGGACACCTGGACACGTCTATCCTTATCCACCCCGCGTTCCCTCTCGGAGCGCGGTCTCACTGAGCGTCCGCAAAACCAAAACTGCGATCACACCAAACTTAGAAACAGAACACAGACACCAGACCAAAACAGAACAAAGAATCTTACCTTTAAGTGGGTCTAGGACCTCTGGGTGGTCGCGCTGTTTCCCGGCCAATGCACCAAAATGAAAGACCCCCGAAGGGAGACCCTCACTCAAGCCTCGGGACAGCCGCGGACCCAAGAAGACACTGAGACCGTACTTAAAATGTAGAAGGCAAGATTTAATAGAGCAACAGCAAGAAAGCACATGGAACATGGACCAGAGCTCTGGGGTAGAAACTCATGCACCTAGTATGGTGTAGAGGAGAATCGACAATCAGCCAAAATTTTTCATAGGCTTATATAGGAAAACTCAAGGGGGGAGAGCTGGGCAGGGAAAGTACAAGTTTACATAACTAAGGGGTTGTGCCAAGGGACAAGGGGTTCTGCCAAGGGAATCTACGTAACTAAGGGGTCATGTCCTATTATTTGGCAATGTACCCGGTTCATTTTGAGGTTGTTCCAGGAGGCCCTTATCTCAAAAATGTTCTTGGAACAGTCTTGAGTTGGGAGAGTTCGAACTCTAGGGTGAGGAGTTCAGGAATGCATTCTGGGATGAAGAGTTCAGGAGTGTTCCGGGAACAATCTCTAGCTGGGAGGGGTCGGGCTCTGGAGTGAAGAAGAGTTCAGTAAATTTTTATTCTTCACCCTGTCCTGGGCTGCGGTGCCCGGCTCCCACCCCGCACCCGCCATGACCTCTAGCAACATTGCCCAGAAGGCGTGGAGTGGAACCGGGGATACTGGCTTCCCGGCTGGAAGGGAGCCCACCCTTTTGCTCCCCAACCCCACCGTTAGCCTCAGAACCCCCTGAATTCCCCACTAGAACCTCAGGAAAGGGCCAGTGAGACAGTGTGGGTAGCTCGCCCCCTACAGGACAGTGAAATCCTCCAGGGCACTTTAGCAGGACAAGATGTAGGGACAGTTAGATGGGGATGCAATGATAGGAACCATGTTCTGTCTGTGCTCCTTCTCACAGCCTTAAGAAGCCAGGGATAAAGGGTAAAGGTACGTGTTTTGCATAGGGAGTTGACCATGGTACAAGCCGAATGGGAATTCAAACCCATGACCTTCGACTTGGAAGAATACTCCAACCCCTATTAAGCATCCTGTTCCCTAATCTTGTACAATTAGGGACACTCCCAGTTACCTGAAGACAGTTTTAGGGTGCTAGGCCAGGCTTCACCCTGAGAAAATCATAGAATGCACTGATGTGCTGTGGGAAGTGGGGGATACCCAAGAGAAACAGAGGTACACATGGTTCTCAGAGAGTACTCCAACCCACAGCTGACTGATCACAGACACAATTGGGCCAATAAATCATCTGAATTAGGACATTTTCATCTATATCTCATTCAGAAATTCTCAGCTGTATTTTAAAAACCCAGAGGTTCTGAAGACACTAGTCAAAAATCACACCCTCTAACTCCCCGAGGCAAGAGGCATGGTTACTGCTGCTGCCAACAATACAGCCTAGAGAAACTTTACAAAAACCTTTTGTGGGTCTGAAAAGAAGGGAATGTGAGGGACATTATAAGCCCAACATGGGAAATAAAAGTGCTGCCATAGGACAGTAAAGCAGTCCATCTTCTTAAGGCTCCCATGTACAAATATACTGTATGAGGTAGCAGCTGAGATCAGACATTATGTATGGCTTCTGGTATTTTACCAGCACTGCCTGTGAATAAGTTCAGCCTTCAAAAATAGCTGTGCCAGTGGGTAGCTTTTATTCCGGCGCAAGGCAATAAACTGCAATCCCAAAACTCTGCAACTCTCTGCCACTTTCCACCATTGTGAACATCCTTCCATTTAGTGTCTCAGGGACACACCTATCTCAGCATGTATAACTTGAGGGTATTGTGTTATAGTACAGGCTCTCCTTCACAAGGGAATTTTCTGATCCCTCTGCCTCTCTTCCCACCTATAAGTCCTTTTGTTCTTCTCTGAAATTGAGGGATATTCCCTGTGACTTTTCAAGGTTTTATTTTTGGAGACATGGTCTCTGTGATGAGTTGGGAAGTTAAGAGAAATAGCGTTTTTCCTTGACATAATATAGTACCAGTCAAACTAATCAATGTGTCTAACACACACACACACAGACACATAGACACATAGACACACAAACACACACACACAGAGACACACACACAGACACACACACACAGACACACAGACACACACACAGACACACACACAGACACACACACACACACCACACACACGGACATACACATAGACATATACACACACATACAAATACAGGGACACACATACACACACAGACACAGACACACACATAGACACAGACACACACATACACAGAGACACACACACACAGAGACAAACACAAAGGGATACACACACAAACAGAGACACACACACAGAGACATGAACATAATTTAAGGTTTACATGTTGAACAGGAATCAAGAGAACACTACCCACTCTTTTGTATGTGGTACTGAGGACTGAATCCAAGGCCTTGAACCTATAGGCAAGTGCTCGAACACAGAGTTACTACCCCAGCCCTCATTTACATATTTTTAATGCATCAAGAAAAGAAGATGCTGATATTACCATTAGAGACATGGACACCACTAAGTTTATTTTAAAAAATATCTGAAATATCTATTTTTTTAAAATAATTCTTGTTGGGCATGGTGTCACATCCCTTTAACCCTAGCACTCCGGAGTCAGAGAGAGGTTGGTCTCTATGAGTTTAAGGACAGCCAGGTCTACAGAAGTAACTTCCAGGATAGCCAGGGCTCTATACAAAGAAACCCTGACTCAAAAAATATATAATAATTCTCAAGGATAAAATTGTCCTAAAACTGAATTAAAGCAATATACAATTTCACTTATCCCATACCATACAAACATTTATGTTTTGCTGTAAAATATAAATGCCTTTGATCACACAGTATTGTTTTAGACCTCACTAGGGGCTGGTTCGAAATACATACCATGTAAAACTATGTTACTTTTAAAGTCTGAGAAATTATGAATCCACATATATTTGAGCCTATATTTTTCATATAAAAGACTATTATTTTTTCCCTTGGGTGTACTGGTCTGTTTCTGTTGCTATAATATACCTGAGGTTGAAATTTTTGAAGAAGAGGAGGTTGGCTAGGATGTTGCCCAAATGGTGCATTGTTAGTGCTTATCTGAAGTATATAGAGCCTGTGGGTTCATCTCTACACCAGGAGAAAATAAGAACAGCAAGAGGAGTGGAGAGGGGAGGAAGTTAGCTAGTGGTTTTTGAAGCTGCCCTGGTTAGTTTTGTCAACTGGACACAAACCTAGATATAACTGGAAGGAGAATCTCAGTCAAGGAATTGTTTCCATCAGATTGGGATTCAGACATGTCTGTATGACATTTTCACGATTATTAATTGGTGTAGATGGCCCAGTCCACTGTGGGTGGCACAATTCCTAGGCAGGTGAGCTTGGCCTGTGTAAGAAAGAGGCTAAGTAGATCAAGGAAGGCAAGCCAGTAAGCACCATTCCTCCAAGGTCTCTGCTTCAGCTCCTGCCTCCAGTTCCTGCCTTGGCTTTCCTGAATGATGGTCTATAACCTGTAGTCCAGTTAAACCCTTTCCTTCCTCGAGTTCATTTTAATCAGTGTTTTATCACAGCACAGAAAACAAACTAGGACAGAGGTGTACAGTCTAAGATCAAGCAGCCCCTTCCATGTAGCTTCACGTAGGTGGAAGCATAATGTTGACATTATTTACTTGTAAGATTGTTCACAGGCTGGAAGCCAGAAAAACAGACATCAAACTTCCTACTTTAGAACTTGCTTTAATGAGAACTATTGGAGGTTCCCAAGAAAACTCCCTTAATTGCTTCCAAGGATAGTACCCTCAGTGCCCTAACTCCTCCTAGTCCCCACCTGAGCCCCACCATGACACCAAGGCCTAGGCTGCAATACGAGGACCATTAGGGGACAAACCACATCAGAGCAGTAGCAGAGAGAGAAAGGGTTTGTTATCCCAGAAGTTGGGATAAGCAAGAACTATGCATAAATTCATACAAGTTCATTTCAGATCAGTTTTATTTTGTTTTGTTTTTGTTTTTGTTTTTTCTTTGAGACAGGGTTTCTCTGTGTAGCCCTGGCTGTCCAGAAACTCACTTTGTAGACCAGGCTGACCTCAAACTCAGAAATCTGCCTGCCCCTGCCTCTTGAGTGCTGGGATTAAAGGCATGTGCCACCATGCCCAGCACTTCAGATCAGTTTTACCACTGAGAGTTATTTTTAAAATCTAGACCTTTGCCAGGTGTGGTGGCCATACCTTTAATCCCAGGACTCTGAAGAAAGAAACAGGCAGATCTCTCTTAGGCTGTGGCTAACCTGGGCTGCACAGTGAGACTCTCTCTCAGACAAGTGGATTCTTTTTGAGACTTTGAAGAGCTAAAAAGGTCTGGATAAAGACTTGTAGACCTCTGAAGACATCATCAGCATCCTCTCAACAGTGCTTCTGGGAGATAATGGAAGCTAGCAGACAGGCCTTTGTTGGGCAAGTGTTACTAGATCCTTTCAGGGAAGAGAATACTGGAAGTCTGACTTCTATCCTCTCTCTGATTCCCCTCTGTCATGCTGTGAGCATCTCCCCTCCCCTGCATTCTTCCACCATGATGTCTTGCCTCACCTACAGTCCCCAAACCAGCAAGACCAAAAGACAGAAATCTCTAATCCTGTGAGCCAACATAAGCTTCATCCTTTACTCAATTCAGCTAAGGAAACCAAAGGAAGAAGGATAGAAAAGCTCATGCCTGGTGCCCAGTAAGATTGGCTAACAGCCCCTTTTCCAGAGGAATGTTCTGCCTCTAGTTATTCCCAAGAACCTGAGATTTCTCACTGTCTAGCCAAGGGAAAAGGTAATGTTCTCAGCTCCGGAATTTTCTGGAGGTTTGGCTGGTTTAACACAGACATTTCCAGTTTGCTTGCAGTTAACTTGTAAATGATTACTCTTGGAATGAACAGATCTGAGCCTTAAAGGAACTTTGTGGTAAACAATGC
This sequence comes from Mus musculus, assembly GCF_000001635.26. NCBI lineage: Eukaryota > Metazoa > Chordata > Mammalia > Rodentia > Muridae > Mus > Mus musculus. The sequence continues at coordinate 22,480,463 of NC_000078.6, forward strand.
AATAAAATAGGGACACCCACAAGTACCTGTGATGTGAACAGGGAAATGTCACTGGGACTTTCTCCTCCACCTCATAGAGTACTTACCCCCAGATAATGTTGTGAAAGCAAGCCATTTACACCCCAAGGTGAGAGAAGCCACATGTATGGGTCACTCACCTCACGGTTTGTGCTTTGGGGACAGAGGCAGAGGAGGATTTGGCAGCACACAGTTATAACACAGATGGAAACTTAGAGCTGGGGGTCAATTTTTTGCTGGTGTGCCCAAAGACCAGAGAGGGTGTCAGATCCCCTTGAACTGGGGTTACAGATAGTTGGGTTTTTTTTTTCCGAGACAGGGTTTCTCTGTATAGCCCTGGCTGTCCTGGAACTCACTCTGTAGACCAGGCTGGCCTCCATCTCAGAAATGCACCTGCCCCTGCCTCCCAAGTGTCCCAGTGGTGGCATGTGCCACCACTGCCTGGCCAGATAGTTGTAAGCCACCATGTGAGTGCTAGGAGGAGCAAAATAACTTTTAACTGCCAAGTCATCTATTTCCACCCTACCCCTATCTTTAAAACACACTCACAGGCATGCACACACATGTCCAAGTGCACACATACACATGCACACACACATGCACAAGTGCACACATATACATGCGCACATACACACACATTTTAAGGTTCTTGTCATTATTGTATGTGGCTGTTTTGCTTTCATGTATATCTGTGCACCACATGCATGCAGTGCTCTCAGAGACCAGAGAGGGCATCACATTCCCTGGAACTGGAATGACAGATATTTGTAAACTTCTGTGCTGGGCGTTGAACCTGCTCTCAACCTCTGAATCATCCCCCCTTTAAAAGGTGTTCTTCCACTGAGGTATGCCCTAGATGTGCTCATGTCTACACCACAAGTCTCTGCTCTAGTGTTCACAATCCCATTATCCATGTTTTGTGTTTGTTTCTGCAAAGAAAGAAATACCTTAGGAAGCTCATCCTTGGGCCCAGACACTTGTGTTTGTTCTTATTTTTTGAGACAGGGTCTACTTTGTAGCCTGGATAGCCTGGAATTTTCTTGTAGACCAGGCGGGCTTCAAACTCACAGAGACTGGTCTGCCTCTACATTCCTGAGTTCTGGGATTAAAAGTAAGTGCCACCATGCCCAGTTTAGGCCTCAACATTTGAAAATGTGTGTATTCTGGGTCACCTTTATGACTGACTTTAGAAAATGAATGACAAGCAGATCTATCCTCAGCTTATTTTACAGAACAGCACACAAAGACTGTTCATTTTGACATTTTAATAAAGTCTGTAGACTCTCCGTGCGGAAATAAAGTAGACATTCCTAGATAAAGGAGCCTTAAACTGGAGTCTGTGGGGGCTAGTCAGGTGAGCTCTGCCACACAGTCAGGAAAGCTGGGTTTGGGAACTTGTGTATGTGGTAGAAATACTACATGGTGGTATGTCACTGTGCATCTCTTCCCAGTTCCATAGTCTGGCAGCTTGAAATTGCTTCGTAGGAGTATTTACACCAGAGAAATGGGCAGCCGCTGATCATGACTGGACTTCTTGTTTAACTGATTGTCTAAGCCAAACAAGGCAGGGGAGTGTTGTGACTTTGTTGAGGATTATATTCACAGGCAGGCACATCTGAGCCACCGCTTTGTGAGTAGCAAAGATGTTTCTGGCAAAAACGCTGCCAATCCTCTCTGTTATAGCAAGGAGGCCACAGGTGTCATGGGCAGAAGAAGTTACACCAGACATCTTTACCAGCCTTGCTTGCTCATTAACATAAACAAATGCCAACTGACATTGATGTCGGAAAGAGACTCATCTGTCAATGACAGCAGCTACTTATTTGCTGACTGAGCTGGATAATAAGCATTTCTTTTACGTCTTATTTTGTCCAGGCATGGTTAAACTGCTGACTGGGTATTGATGTAAGCACTTGGCAAAAATCAATGGAAGCATGTATGAGAATCAATTATCTACATGGGCTTCACTAGAGAGTAGCAGATAACTCTGAATCCTTTGCAGGCTGTGTGCTGTCCAGTCTGTAAGTCAGCAAACATAAAATAAGTGTATTTATGGATATACACACATGTGGGGAGCCGCCCTCACATTTGCCGTTACAAGATAGCGCTGACATCCTGTGTTCTAAGTGGTAAACAAATAATCTACGCATGTGCCAAGGTTGTTTTCCACTCCATGTGCTCTGCCTTCCCCTTGAGGACAACTCGGCCAATGGGCTGCAGCCAATCAGGGAGCGACACGTCCTAGGCGGAGGATAATTCTCCTTAAAAGGGACGGGGTTTTGCCATTTTCTCTCTTGCTCCTGAAGAAGTAAGCAATAAAGCCTTTGCCGCAGAAGATTCCAGTTTGTTGCATCTTTCTTGCCGGTCGAGTGGGACGCAATACACACACATCTATTTTCAGAGACTAGCCTTTCAGTATTTACCAGTCCACTTTGAATACAATTCTATCTTTCCTGCCAATAGGCAGAGCAGTGGCCCTCCCAACTCTGATTCATGCTCCTGGAATTAAATATGTATAGGATTAAAGCCCTGATATGCTGAAATGCAAGTAAAGGCAACTAGTGTTAAAAATATTATTTGTGTTTCAGCAATTAAGGAAATGCTATTTGTTGTTTTTAAGCACTTAGAATAATACAAACAAGTGCCAGCGAAGGGTGGGGTTTGTTTTCATGGGAAAGCAAAACAAAACAAAAAAATAAGAGTTTAATTAGCACTCCATATGCAGATAGCTTTTGCTAAAGCTTTTAAAGAGTGCTTGCATACTTTATTTTTTTTCTTAGATCACAGCACTCTCTTCATAGCTGGGTGTGGTGGTGCATGCCTGTGATCCCAGCACCTGTGAGGCTGAGTGGGAAGCTAAGGAATTTGAAGCTACATATTCCGGGCAGCAGAGCTGATTAGAAGCCAGACATAGTAAGATCCTATTTCTAGAAAACAAAACAAAACAAACAAACAAACAAAATATCCCTCTTCAGCGTGTGGATGCATTCATAGGTTTCTCTCCCTCTCCTTTAGATGGGGCAGCCATTTCTCCAGTGTTTTCCTATTGTCTATGAAATAAAAGTGAAGCTCTTGATTCTACTCTAGCCCTTCCCCCAACCCTTCTCCCAGCTACCCTCTGACCTCTAAGCACCTCCAAACCCTGCCTGCATGTGTAGGGGCCTTCCACTAAGAATAACTTTGACAGGTTCTGTGGGACTCAGACATGAATGCCTGGGAAACTTTTTTTATTATGCATTTCATAACATGTGCATGGTATATAATATGCTGCATAGCCTTCTAACAGGAACAGATGACCATAGCTGAGTGATTTTTCTCATCAGCCAGGAAAACACTTCCTGAGTCAATGATCTCCAGGCCCTTGGGACTGAACTTGAGCAGCTGTTTCCTTGCCCCTGTTGATGAAATTGTGCATGTATGCAGTGGACACCCTAGGGATGATCAAGCACACCCCATAATGTCGAGGCCAGGGAGAATCTAGAACCACAACTCCACACCATTACTCACACTCCAGCCCGTCACTGTCTCCTCAGAGGTGACCCGGCTTTACCTCTCTTCCTATGAGAAACTTAATTAATTTTCTTTATTTCTTTCTTTCTTTCTTTCTTTCTTTCTTTCTTTCTTTCTTTCTTTCTTTCTTTCTTTCTCTCTCTCTCTCTCTTTCTCTCTCTCTCTCTCTTTCATTCTTTCTTTCTTTCTCTCTCTATCCTTTCTTCCTTCCTTCCTTCCTTCCTTCCTTCCTTCCTTTCTTTCTTTCTTTCTTTCTTTCTTTCTTTCTTTCTTTCTTCCTTCCTTCCTTCCTTCCTTCCTTCCTTCCTTCCTTCCTTCCTTTCTTTCTTTCTTTCTTTCTTTCTTTCTTTCTTTCTTTCTTACTTTCATTTTTGTTTTTTGAGACAGGGTTTTTGTGTATAACCCTGTCTGTCCTGGAACTCACTTTGCAGACCAGGCTGGCCTCGAACACAGAAATTCACCTGCCTCTGCCTCCTGAGTGCTGGGATTAAAGGCATGTGCCACCATGCCCAGTATGAGAAACTTTCTTGACCACACCATTCATTCACCTGTAGAGAGTTGAGAAGTTGCAGCACTCACCCAAGAGCCCCACACTAAAGCATCTGCAGTACACTAGACCTTCTCAGCAGAGAGTGTCAGCCACAGCCTTGAGACTTCAAGCTGCCCTTCCCCACAGCTCACAGAGCCCCTCTGTGTTTCCCCACTGAGAGCAGCTCTGCTCCTCATTGGCTTCCTGTAGGACAGGCTAGCTAGCTTCTGACCCTGGAACATTGTTGTGAGCTTCCTCATCTTCACACACCTTCACACCTTCGCACAAAATCCTTGGCCTGGAACACTTTCTTTTTCTTGACTGCTTAGGAAGTGTCTTGGTCATCTTTCAGAATCAACCACAAACATGAGCCTGAGGGTCCAGCTCTTTTCAATTCTTTCTCAGCCTGTCTGGGCAAAATTGGTAGTCTTGGCTACTCTCCTTCCTTGAAGCATTAGACAGAGAATCTGTGAGGCAGCAGAAAAGAAACAGAGCAGAGCACAGCACTAAGGTCTTGATGCATGGGGGCAGCGGGGAGGGACATCGTCTTGGAGACTGGGAAGAAGAAAGGGATGAGAAACTGTCGGAGGTTAGACCAGGAGGGGGATAATGACTGGACTGTAGAAAAAAGAACTATTATTAATAAGAATAATACTAATAGATCTTGGTGCACAGTGAGACGCCTACAACCCATTTCTCTGCCTGTCTCCAATCTCACTGATATGTGAAGTGATTGGTTTTAGGCCAAAAATTAACAAGGTGAGACCACTCATTTCACTGAACTTACAATACATCTCAACCCCAATCTGTTCTAGAAGCGTCCATTATAGAACGATTTGCACTTATCGCCAAAGCATCTGCTTCTTAATATTTATTTATTTATTTATTTATTTATTTATTTATTTATTTATTATATGTAAGTACACTGTAGTTGTCTTCAGACACTCCAGAAGGTTGTGAGCCACCATGTGGTTGCTGGGATTTGAACTCAGGACCTTTCGAAGAGCAGTTGGCACTCTTAACCACTGAGCCAGCTCACCAGAATATGCTGCTTGATGCTCACCTCTTTCACTCAGCTTCTGGGAAGCTCTAAAATGGGGCAGACACAGAGTAGGACCTCCATAAATTTCATTTGTCTTTTTGAGACTGGGTCTTTCTATGGACTCCATAACCATTACTAGAAAACTAATTGCATGGCACCACTTAGCTTTTGGAAGGCAGAATGAGAGGCGACATGAAATCCTTACTGAGAAAGCCATTGGTCTGCCATCTGCCAAGACAGAATGGGGTCTTCATCCATGATAGGCTAGGCATGCTGCTCAAGTAGTCTGGGAAACTTATTTACAGAGGAATGAACATGCTGGTTGGGAGGGTGGTGGTTGGACCACCTTGCACTTCCCCACACTGCCCCCAATCAGACACAGTAACTTTCAAGCCTCCTCCTCCTCCATGTTGGAAGCCTAAGGCTAAAGATGACAGCCATGAACACAGTTCCATATGAATAGAGGAACTCCTGCCTCAATCTGTGGTGTGCCAACTGTGGTCTGGAGAGCAGCAGCTGCCTGGTAGCCTGGTAGAAATGCAGAACTCACTCCTACCAAGACTTAGGGAGACCTCGAGCTAACTCGTTTGCACTTAACCTTTGAGAGATGTTTTTCTAGCTTACACAGGGATACACCAAAAACAAGGACTTTGTTTTCTCATCTTGTCAGAAGGGTACAATTTCAAAGCATGTGAACTCTATTGTACTATTGGGATTTAATCTAAGAAAAATCAGAGGTTTGGGTCTCTATCATATGAATGTGTCATTTTGAAGTTGTGTGTATGTGTGTGTTTAGGCTCATGTGTCTCCCAGGTTTTCCTCTAAATTGATGAATAGCTAAGGATAACCTTGAACTCCTGAGCCTCCTGCCTCTACCTCTCATACGTGGGAATACACTCTATGCACAGTTTATTTTGTTCTGGGGTCAGGGTGGGGACAGGGGTGGGCGGAGTTACAACTCAGAGATTTGTGCATGCTGGAGAAGAACTCTATCACTGAGCTACATCTACAGTCCTCCTGTGAGTCTTATTGAGAGAAATAAAATGAGGTGACGTAATAATAACTGGGGCAGGGGCAGGACATCAACAGTGGCAGTCAGAAAAGGCTTCCTAGAGGAAGCAAACTTTGAGCTAAGTCTGAGATGAAGAGAAGAAACAGCTGAGCCTAAGGGGCTGGGGAGAGTCCTCCAAAGGAATGTAGAGAGCCAAGGCCCTGAGGTGGGAACTTGTTAGCTGTGAGAAAGAAGGCCTTACATGGGTTAGAGCCCTGCCTGCAAAGGAAAAAAAAGCCTATCTCATCCTGCCATATTCAGTTATTCGTGGTTGCGACCACAAACCTGGAAGGAGATGAGAGGAAGGGAAAGAAAGCAGGAGACCAAGCAAATTTGTCCAGGTCTCGTTTATTATGCTGAGGTGCCTTCTTTTTAAAGCATACATCTCGGGGAGTAAGGGAGGGGTCGAGGGGGAATTTTACAAAGAACAAAGAAGCGGGCATCTGCTGACATGGGGGGCGAGGTCAGGCACCAGGCAGCGGGCACTCTGCATCTTATCTTCGAAACATAGATCCTTTGACAGCCTTGGGTGTCAGGCTGGACTCAGGCGTAACTCATGGCCTTGGATGGCATGGGAGTTCAGGAAGAGATAGGGAAGAGGGGACTATAATTCAGCTTTTACAGCCTCAGGTGCCAGGAAGGGAATAGGGAGGAGGGGATGATAACCAGCTCCTAGCAAAGGCCATTTCACCTAGGGAGATTGTGAAGAGCTTGATTTCTCACGGGATGGTCTCTCACAAAAGCTGGTGCTGCAGACATTGGCAGGCACTGACTGCACAGGGACCTAGAACCTTCTAGAGTGTGGTTTTTCATGTCTGCAACTAACATAACTGTCCTTTCACTTTAAAAAACAAAGAAGACTTGACTCTGGGAAGATGGCTCAGCAGGTAAAGTGGTCACTGCTCCAGCATGGAGACCCCTAACACTCGGGTACAAAATAGGTGTGGTAGCTTTTCATCCCGTTATTGATAGACAGAGGCAGGAGAATCCCAGGGACATACTGCTCAGCACTGTAGCCAATTGGTGAGCATCAGGTTGAGCAAGAGACCCTGTCTAAGCTTAACAAGACAAGAAGGCAGGGGAGCAATGAAAGGGGATATCCAACAATCCAATGTTAACAGTTCTCCAGAAACTCACACACATGCATACACCACACACTACACTCACTCACCACACACACACACACACACACACACACACACACACACACACACACACACACATATTCCTTTGGCTGCTTGAGAAATAATTTCATGGGTTAAGGGTAGAGCCAAAACAGATGGTAAAGCACTTATTAGTGATATAAAGTCAAATTACATCCACCTGTTAAATTAATTACCTTATGTTATTTGTACAAAATGACAGGGTTCATTATCAAATTATACATGGGTGTGCTTTGGCAGCACGAATCAAGGAAGTAAAGGTAGGAGCCACAGTGGGCTCCAGATAAAGGGGGCTCCTCGCAGTGCTGGCCTTGCTGCCTGCTGCTAAGCAAGCAAGCCATGGAGGTGGGCATGGTGATGAGCTACAGGCAGCAGAATGCAAGAATTAGAAGCTTTTGTTGGATGCTGGGTTTTAAGAGTCTATCAGAGCTCTAGAAGAGTCCCTCCTGACCAAGCACTAACTTTTCATTGGATTCTTAATTCTCATCAAGTGTCTCCTCCAAGACCAATATGGGACTTCCTAAAAGCTTTGCTGAAAAGTAGCTGGCACAGTCAACTGCATGTTAATCCATGACTAATTAATTAATCACTAATTAATTACTCACTAATTAAGAAAATGCCCTACAAACTTGCCTACAGGTTATATAAAGTATATGATTTGGATAGCTAGAGAATACATATCTGGAGATATACATATACACAGATATGAATATGTGTGTATATCCATCTACAAATATTATCGCAATCAAAATCATAAATCAAATAGGTTGGGTTATAGCCTAAAAAAATTTAGGAATGACTGAAAATTCAAATTAAAGCTCAGTGGAAACAGTAGACTATTTTGCATGCAACAACCCCTGTGTCTTAGTTAGGGTTCCTGTTGCTGAGACAAAACACCATGACCAAAGCCGGTGATGGTACACACCTTTCATCCAGCACATGGAAGGCAGAGGCAGGCAGATTTCTGAGTTTGAGGTCAGCTTTGTTTACAGAGGGAGTTCTGGGGCTGCTGGGCCTACATGGAGAAACTGGTCTCTGTCTCCAAAACCAAACAAAACAACCCCGAACAAACCAAAGAACAAAAGCAAATTGGGAAGGAAAGGAAAGGGTTAATTCCATCTTTTGCTTCCACCTGTCACTGTTCCTTATTACAGGAAGTAGGGGCAGGAACTCAGGGCAGGTACTGAAGCAGAGGCCAGTGAGAAGGGCTACTTCCTGGCTTGTTCCTCATGAGTTGCTCGACCTGCTTATACATTCCAGGACCACCTGCCCAGAGGTGCCCAAATGGGTAGGGCCTAACCCTAATAGTCACTAATTAAGAAAATGCCCTACAGTCTTGCCTACAGGTCAGTTTTGTGGAGGCATTTCTTAAAAATTATGGTTCACTCTTCCAGCTTGTGCCAAGTTCATATATGAAAAGAGATAGATGAATAAATAAATACATTTACCCAGGAAACCCTGGTTTCATCCCCAATACCACAAAATAGGAAAGTAGATAATGGTTGACAAATATAGATTATAGATGATAGTGGTGAATAATAGAAGACAGTTTACCAGATAGATAGATTGATAGATAAATTATAGATAGATAGATAGATAGATAGATAGATAGATAGAGAGATAGATGATAGATAGATAGATAGATAGATAGATAGATAGATAGATAGATAGATAGATAGATAGATAGATAGAGAAGATGATAGAAAATAATGATTCAGGTGATAGGTAAAAGACAATAGAAGAGAGATAGATGACAGATACGATACTATCTATAGATGATAGGGAATAATAAGGTACATGACCGGCAGATGAAGAGGTAAGAAAAGAGAAGACAGAGCTAGGTAGATAACAAAGACAATAGATAAATAAAGTAGCCGAGCATGATAGCCTGATTCTTTAACCACAGTACTCAGGGGCCAGAGTCAATAGGGTGTTTGTGAGTTCAAAGCCAGCCTGATCTAAATAAGGAGTGCTAGGATAGGTAGGGCTATTCAGAGAAAGCTTGTTTTGAAAATCTAAAAATAAAACAAAACCAAAATGCAGATGAAATAGATGACAGGTCTAGATCATAGAAGAAGATGTCACAGAGATTGATTGTCATACAGGAGATCTGTAGTTAATGGAGACAGATACTAGAAGATAAATTTAGCTGGATAAATAGATGAAGATAGAACAAATATAAGGGAAGGTCTGGTAAGGGAGCATGGGAATTGTTAGACCACAGAATGAGAGGACAGCCTAGTTGGAACTGGGCAAGCATTCCACATTTCTCCTTTCATTAGGACAGCAGTCATATTAGTTACTTCCTATTGTTGAGAAAAAGCCCCACCATGACCAGCAGTTGAGAGCTCATGTCTATCTTTTTTCTTCACTTTTCCACAATAGTTTTCTTTTTTTTTTTTAAAGAAAATATTCGTTTTCATTCTAGTGCACTGGTATTTCACCTGCATGAATGTCTGTGTTAGGATGTTCGATCTCCTTGAGCTAGAGTTACAGACAGTTGTGAACTGCCATGTGGGTGCTCACCTCAGGATTCATTCCATCAACAGCAGCCCCACGTTATTTCAGAAGTATTACCCAAGGATGGGCTATGAACTCCAACACACAGAATACTCCAGCAAAACCTCCCCTCTCCACCTGTTCAGAATGCTGTGTCTTTTCTCATGGCCAGCCTAGGCCTCTCCACTCCTGGGTTGCCATAGGTACAGTCCTCAGCATCTTTTCTCACCTACTGGGGCTATGGTTACAATGACCATGGTCCAAGCCATGGTCATCTCTTTGGATGTGATCCCGTGCCAGAGCTGTCATGCTGCTGAATTAAAATTCCTCTCCACATGTGTGCTAGGCTTTGAACTCAAGTCATGCTTGCCCAATAAGTACACTTGCCCTGACCTCATTTTCCAAATCTAGATTCTGGGAGGCCTTATTTAGACCTTTAAAATTAGTCTTCAGGAGAGGAGCTCAGGTAGCTTGTATGCTTAATAGGATTTCCAGGATTTTCCATCAAACAAAATTCAGAAGCTTTATGTGGCAGTTAGGTGGAGAAGCTCAAAGCCAGAGTGTTGGGAATTTCTTTATGAGTGTAGGCAGGCAGGGGGTCATTCTTGGAGGTAGGTGAGCAGTGAGCCCATTCCAGAGCCCACAATCCAGCAAACCTCTGAGGATCAGTCTACAAAATGACTCGAGAATAAACATGGCCAAAGGGTAGGGACAAACACTTGCCACAAAGCCTGGTGACCTAAGTTCAGCTCTCAGAACCAACGTGGTAGAAGAGAGAACCAAGTCCTGCAGAGTGCCCTCTGATTTCCACATTAGTGTATGCTCACACAAATATAACGAGAGTTATTTCTAAGACCAAAAGTGTTCCCAGTGGAGCTGAAAGTGGATAATATCCATGCTTGGATCACTCCTTTGCTCTCCTGGTATGTGTTTGAGGCAGAGGGATTTGCTTGTAGGATTCTGAGCTACCTGTAAGTGGAAGCAATGCCCAAATCACAGAGGGGACCTAGTCCCTACAGACTGTTTTCTCAGTGCAGTGGAATTCCTAGTGTCTGATGCCCTGTGGGGGGCTTTCTTTGCAAAAAGCTTATAGATTGTTTTCCTGAGTCTTTTTGATTTGCTTGGAAAACTAACTCTAGCAGCCTGAGGGTTGGGCATAATCCCCCAGACAGCAGTGGGGAGCCAGGCACTTTGCCCCCAAACTTTCCCTTTTCTGTTAGTGCTTAAAAAACAGGGTTACATTCTGGTTCTGTTTGTTCCAGTACTCCTCTCCTCTCTCTCCTGACCTCTCCCACTCAGCTTGGGCTTCACAGCCAATGCTGATCTCACTGGCTGACTCTGCATTGCATTTTGGTGAGTCCCACTTACTAGTGCCAAGAAGTGAACGCAGAAGCAGCTAGCTCCTATCCTGGTCAAAGTTTCCTAGGGGCTCCCAGCCTCCCCAGGGGCATGCCCTGAACCCTCCCCTAGGTAGAACCCCTGAGTGTAGCAAAGAAGGCCCCTGCATGGGCCAGACCTGTAGAAATGTCTAGTTAGGCAGACTCTCTGGGTCCCTCTCAGTAATTAGCTGGAGATGGAAGCCCAGCAAGGCCAAGACCAAGGGATTTGACAGCAGGGTTGCCAGCTGATCAATGTGGTCCTTGTCCCTTGTTCCAAAAAAGATGACACAGTGATCTAGCCTAAATCTTTTAGGAACAAGCAGCATCCCTGGAAGATGCTACTCACTACTGTGAACCAGGAAGAGCACTGATGGCAAGCCAGGAGTAACCTCCATCCTTCATGTCTCAGGGGACACATAGCCCATATAAGCAGGCTTCTTTCTTGTCTGAAATCTGATCCTACAGATCCTGTCCTGGCTAGTTTTATGTCAACTTAACACAAGCTAGAGTCATCTGAGAGGAGAAATCTAGATTTAGAAAAATGCTTCCATAAGATCCAGCTGTAAGGCATTTTCTTTTTCTTTTTCTTTTTTTTTTTTCTTTTTCTTTTTTTTTTTTTTTTTTTTTTTTGGTTTTTTTGAGACAGGGTTTCTCTGTGTAGCCCTGGCTGTCCTGGAACTCACTCTGTAGACCAGGCTGGCCTCGAACTCAGAAATCTGCCTGCCTCTGTCTCCCGAGTGCTGGGATTAAAGGCGTGTGCCACCACGCCCGGTTTGTAAAGCATTTTCTTAAGGAAGAAATTAAGGCAATTTCATAATTAGGTGGGGGAGGGCCCAGCCAATTGAGGGTGCTGTCATCTCTGGGCTGGTGGTCCTGGGTTCTATAAGAAAGCAGGCTGAGCAAGCCAGGAGGAGCAAACCAATAACTAGCACTCTCTCCTTCATGAACTCTGCATCAGCTCCTGCCTCCAGGTTTCTCCCTGCTCAAGTTCCTGTTCTGACTTCCTTTGATGGTGAACTGTGAGGTGGAAGCCTAAGCCAAATAAGCCCTTTTCTCTGCCAAGATGCTTTGGTCATGCTGTTTCATCACAGTAATGGTACCCCTGACTTCAACAGGTCCCTTGTCAGATTAACTACTTGGGGCAGTAAAACATGCTCACTTTCACGGAGGTCCCAGTGGCTGCCAACCCACAGGGAGTGGACGCTTCTCTTGCCCAGGGTTCACTGTCTTTGTTCTTCTCCCTCTAATTATCTAAGCAGAAGCTTCACCACCACTTTCCAGGCTCTTCCTCTTCAACTAATGACAATCAGTTGGCAACGAATCCACGTGTCATAGGATTGGATATTTCAGTTTATTATCCACGGGCACTGTGGTCCTGAGCCCTCATTTCCCACTGTGCCCTTATCCATTTAGGTCTCTCCTAATCTGCAAGTATTATTTTATAATAAATCTTCCCATCTCTGGGTTAATTAACTTTCTAATTACCCTCTTTACTGGGTGCCAGACTCTTTCCCATACTGATCCTTCTAAAAAGCAAATGCAGTTTTAAGTGGCTCAATATCTTCCAGGGTCTCCCTACAGTCTACGAATAAACCCTAAATTCTTCAATATGCTCTAAGAGATCCTTCATGGCCCAGAATGCCTGACTGTACTGCCTCACTTCTCCTCCAACCTTTCTTGTACCCAGAGATTGAACCATAATCTATTGACTCAGGCATTTCCTCATTAACTTCCTGCTTTATTTTTTTTAAGGTGTATCTATATATTGTATGTATATGAGTACCATGTAGCTGTCTTCAGACACACTAGAAGAGAGCATCAGACCCCATTACAGATGATTGTGAGCCACCTTGTGGTTGCTGGAAATTGAACTCAGGACCCCTGGAAGAGCAGTCAGTGCTTTTAACCACTGAACCATCTCTCCATCCCCAGTTCCTGCTTTATTTATCATTACAGAATTAGTGTTTGGGAAGGGGGGGAAGGAGCATACATATAAGGGAGTGTGCATTAGCCCTAGCATGAGGCCAGAGGTCAACTTTCAGGAATTGGTTGCTATCTTCACATGATTTAGGTCACAGGATCAAACTCCTGTTGTCTGCTCATGGAAAGTCACCAAACCACTTCAAGAAGTTTTGCATTTTCAAAGTATCTACCTGATTGGAAATGAAAGAACATTTTGAAATCCAGGCATAATGGTACATGTCTTGAATCCCAGCAAATGAGAGGCAGAGGCAGGTAGATCTCTGTGAGTTTGAGGCCAGCCTGATCTCCATAGTGAGTTCCAGGTCAGCCAGGGCTACATAGTGAGACTCTGTCTCGAGAAAACAAAATCCAAAACAAATGCCTTGACCCAGATTACCACATGGTCTTCTGTGCTTAACAGAAACCAACCAACCTTTCATCCACTAGGGCTGACTTCCACTTCAGTCTACCTGATGAATTCATTCCCACAGTTCAAAACTCAGCTTGCAAGCTTTAAAATTCAAGAGCACTCCTTCCCTTCTTCCCTTGCCATGTTGAGCATATCTTCAACATTACCCATGGTGCCTTGTTCTGTTATAGCATGTGGTAGTTTAGATGTGAAATGTCTGCCAAAGACCCAAGTTTTGAGAATTGTTCCTCTAGTTGTGGCCTGAGGAAGAAAGTTAGGTCATTGGGAGCATGCCTTTGAGGCTCTTTTGGGACCTTGCTCCTCTTCCCCTCCCTGCTTCTCTGCCATGGTAAACCTGATACATGCTGCTACCATGATGCACTAAGTTGCTAGATGCCCAAAGCTACAGGGCCAAGCAACCATGGACAGAAACCATGAGCCAAAACCTAACTCTTTCCTCCTAAATTGATTCTTTCATTTTGTCACAGTGATGTATAAGTGAGTGACACACAGCACTTTCCACTCACAGGTCTGTCTTTGTCACTAGATGAGTTTGCAGCAGATCAGGTATATAATCCTTTCAGCTTTATGTCCCTAAAACCCAGCACTTGATTTAATTGTATCCTTTGAGTGGATACATTTATACTGGTGTGTGTGTGTGTGTGTGTGTGTGTGTGTGTGTGTGTGTGGTGAGAGTACAGAAAGGTCCTCCTTTGAATCATAGAAAATGCCTTTATTCACTGTCTTTCACTACTGGAGGACCCTGTCCATCTAAGACCCAAAAATCTTGTAAGGGATAGGTGGACCCTGTGTGTTGCTAATATTCCACAAACAGCCTTCTAGAGGAACGGGAAAGAGGGCTTATTTTTATTGATTTGGTTAGGTTTGGCTGTTGCTGTTGTTGTCCTAGGGAGTCAAACGGGGGGTCTTAAGCTTTCCAGACAAGCACTCTGCCATTGAGCTGTTCCTTAGTCCAAGGAAGGGGGGTTTTGAGCATTCTTCCAATATTGCATGATTTGAAATAGAAGTTTCTTGAAGACAGACCTACATGGGAGGTGTAAACTCACAGTAGGCTTCAGTGAAGCAGGGCAGAAGGCCATGCAGACTGTGTGACATGGAACTATGGGGAGGAAGGGTTTCCTTGACCTTCACAGTTGGCAAGATCGACCTGCAGATTTCCTGGGCTCATGGCCTATGGGTGACATTGGAAATAAGAGGAATAGGTAACTTCCCCATGATGAAAACAGCTCCCAACTGACCAGACATAGTAAAGCTTGTGAGGTTTGAAAACCAGAAGGGGTGTTTCAGTGAGAAGCTTGACTGAATTTGTGACTAAATCTTGTCAGTCTTTAATTGAGATTAATCAGTTTAGGAAGAAGCACGTTGGGACTCGAACTCGGAATGCACATAACATCTTTGCTGAAATGGTAAGCTGATTTCTATGTACGAATCCTTGAAAACTTAGATTCACTCATTCTTTCATTCATTTCTTCATTCATCCACTCAACATGTTCATGAAGGACCGCTTTTCTAATATTTTTATTTCATTTAACACTTTAAAATTATTATTTTATCACTTTTATCATTATTAATCTGTTTGTATCACACACATATCACACTAGGCATGCAAAAGTCAGGGGACCATTTTCTTTTCTTTTTTCAAAAAATTTTTTATTTTTAAAGTTTTATCTATTTATTATTTATGTGTACACTGTTGCTGTATTCAGACACACCAGAAGGGTGCATCAGATCCAATTACAGATGGTTGTGAGCCACCATGTGGTTGCTAGGAAGTAATCTCAGGACCTCTGGAAGAGTAGTCTCTGCTCTTAACCACTGAGCCATCTCTCCAGCCCCATCTGAGGACCATTTTCAAGAGTAAGTTTTCTCCTTCTACTGTGGGTTCCAGGGATTGAACTCAAGATGTCAGAAATGCCTGTGGGCACTGTTACCTACTGAGCCATGTTTCTGGTCCAAGCATCACTTTTGTGCCCAGCAATGACTCTGCACAGTTTATTCTCACAAAGCCTTTTTAGTGCATCTATTATAATCGCCACTGTGCTACTTACAAAGCTAAATAAGTGTGCTTAGTTTAGGACATAATGTAGGGTTTCAGTCTGGGTCCTCTCCCTTTAAGAACTGAGGCATGTCAGGAAATACCAATGACCTGCAATAGAAGGTCCTATCCTGGAACTCACTATATAGACTAGGCTGGCCTCGAACTCACAGAACTCTGCCTGCTTCTGCCTCCCAAAGTGCTGGAATGAAATTTTATGCCACTATTTACTTTGATTTTTTTTTTAATTTTTGATTATGTGTGTGCATGTGTTTGTGTGTCTCTGTGTCTATGTGTGTGTGTGGGCTCACCCGCAGGTAAGTTCATGAGTGTGCTTTCCCATAGAAGCCAGAAGCCAGAGTGTGATCCCCTGGTTGCAATCCCCAGTTGGGAATGCTGGGAACTGAACCCAAATGTTCTGAAGGGGCAGTAGATCTTAATTGCTGAGTCATCTCTCATTAATCATTGATTCATCTCCGTGGCTCCAGGAAGAACCTTCCAGACTGGCAACATGTGAGGCAGCTTCTTGGCACTGACAGAATTTGGAGATGCACAAAAGAGGATGAGATCACAGAGCAAATGATTGCATGCAACTCTGGTTCTCGAGCTCTATCATCCTGGAAGGATGCAAACATCAGGAGGTGTTGAAAACAGAAGGGTGGAAGGACTGAGTTATGCAAGCCTCTGCCCCTGGCACTAACCTTTGAAATGTCATAGCCTCTGCTCCAGTGATCTAAAATTTAAGAGGCTAAGAAGGGGCTCTATGCCATTCAAGCACACATAAGGTAGGAGGGCTTCAAATTAGCAGAACAACCTCCAGATTGTTCTCTGTGTTCGATTTTATCTTCCTAGGCAATAAAACGTGAAGCACATTCTTTGGCAGCAAGGAGAAAGGCAGACTGTGGGCTTTTCCTAATTCTTTGGAGTTTTATAGCATGTCAGTTATTATAGCTCTGCTTACCACAGAGCCTGTGTCTCTGGAGCTGGAGCAGGCTGTGGATGTAAAAGGAAGTGTGGTCAGAACAGTAAAGCTCATGGTGGAGGGAGTGCTTGGTATCCAGGCTCTTAACTCTTTCAAGATCTGTTCAGCAAACAACTGCATGTCTGACTGACTGGGGTTAGAGCTCAGTTGGTAGAGTGCTCACTCAGTCCTGGCTTCAAGTCCCAGCACTGCACAATGTGGGTGTGGGGATGGTACAGGCTTATTATGACAGCCCTTGGAGGGTGGAGGCAAGGTCAAAGTTCAAGGCCATTTCCCTCCTTGCAGCAAGTTGGAGGTCAGCCATAGTTATATTGAGATCCTATTATTATAAACAAACAAATATAGAATACAGTTTGTATCTACATTACATACCAGGACTCCCCTGGGAAACACAACCTAGTCATTAGGGATCTATTTTACATGAAACCTGTTACCCTAGGCTCTCTACTGTTATGGATGCTTTAGTGTGGTCTATGGTGTTCATGTCTATGGTTTGCTACCATTCAAATTTATTATGCTTTCAAAAGATCTTGGTAGATAGGATTGCTTTCAATCTTATAATTTCATAGCTATCTTTTGAATAGAGTTTAGCATCTATAAAATAATTATACTAAGCAGCCTGATGATTATTCATTCATGATAAACATCTGCTTACAAGGATCAGTTCTTGTATAGAGTAATGGTAAGTTTTCCATGTCTGAAATATAAGTTTTCAGAAAAAAAAAGATGGAATTATTGGATGAGAAAAGTTTTTAGTGCTAAAACACTGGTGTCCAAACCTCTGTCTTCAGGCTTACCAAAGTGCTGGACTCAAAGATGAAGAACAGTTGGCATGAGAAGTAGAAAGGAACCTTCAGAGGATAGACCTGGGTCCTTCAGTCCTACACCTGTTGCTGCTACTGTGAATGGAGCTGATCTCTGACCCAAACCCAGAGGACTGAATCCTAAGGACTAAGATAAATAGCAGGAATCATGGTTTTGGAATGCTGGCCAGCGGGCCTTTAGCAGGTGAACATTGTTGTAGAACACAGCCCTCTGACCAAAACAGACATCATCTTTATCATGCATTCTCCCTCATCAACCATGCATTCTCTCAAGAGACCATCAGAAGCAACCTGTGGAATGCTGACCTTCCCTCAAAAAAGGAGTCCCTGGATCCTTAGGTGAGACTCCAGCTTCTCCTTGCAGGCATTTAATTCAATTCTGCCCTAATTGTACTTAGTTTGGGGCTTAGGGATTACTAAAGCACAATGGCTGTGGAGGGGATGTAGTTAGATGGGATGTATCAAATGTGCTGAGTGAAGAGTTTCCAGTGTGGCTTCTTAGGGTTCACCCATGTACCTGCTTGCAACTCTTCACCCCAACACTGTAAGGAAATAGTTTGCTTAGTTCGTTTTCTATTGGTAGGATAGACTGCCGTTAACAGAAGTGACTTGGGGTAGAAAGGGTTTATTTCATCTTACAGCTTGTAGTCAATCATGACAGGAAGTCGGGGAGGGAGCTAAGAGCAGGGACCTGGAAGCAGGAACTGAAAAAGAAGCCATGGAAGTATGCCGCTTACTGGCTTGCTCCCATGGGTTGCTTATGCTGTTCAAGAGCATGTGCTTAGGGGAACACAATCCATGGTTGGCTGGGTTGTCCTCTCTCAATTATCAGTCAAGAAAACCCTGCAGATTTGCATATAGTAAATCTGATGGAGGCATTTTCTCAATTGTGGTTCTTTCTGCTACGCTTGCTCCAGCTTGTGTCAAGCTGAGAAAAAACTAACCAGGACGTAACCTCAGTAAAGTAATTGGTTCTGCTGGATGATCCTCAGTAGAAACATATGTTGGTTTGTCATTGGGGCCTTAGGAGGAGGGAGTAGATGCTGCTTATGTTTCTCCAGAGAGAAACCAAGGCCTATCATTGCATATCTAGCCATTGAGTAAGAAGGAGGAATTTCCAAGATAATAAGACTAAGCTGGCACACTAAGCCTCATAGAAGCAAAAATCTATGTTCTGTGTTTTTCCCCATCAGTTCCTTAGAAAGCAGATCCCATGGGATGATAGAAAGGGAAAGTGGGTTCATTGCTTTCCTGTTGCTATAACAAAATCCCTCACCAAAACCAGCTCATGGAAGATAGGGTTCATTTTAGCTCATAGCTACAGTGGGATACGAGTCTCTCATGGCAGGAAGGCACAGCAGCAAGTGACAGGCACAGAGGGAGGAAGAGGAGGTTGAAAGATCACATCTTCAACTCCAGTCAGAAAGAGGAGAAGAGCAGAATTGGAAGGGGGAGCAGTTATAAACTCTGAAAGCCCACCCCTATGCTCTGCTTGCTCCATCAAAGCTATACCTTCTAAACTTTCTCTGACAGCACCACCAACTGGAGATTCGCTGTTTAAATCCCTGAGCCTATAGGGCAGTGGTTCTCAACCCGTTGGTGACGACCCCTTGTGGGGAGTCACATGGCCTTTTCATATGGATCACAAATAAGATATTTACATTATGATTCACTACAGTAGCAAAATTACAGTTATGAGTTATCAGTGAAATACTTTTATGGTTGGGAGTCCCCACAACATGAGGAACTGTATTAAAGGGTCACAGCATCAGGATGGTTGAGAAGCACTGCTCTAGGGGATATTTCTATTTCAAACCACCACAGAAAGGAGGTGTGGCCTGTGTTCTGTCATACTTCACCATTTTAACTATCTGTGAGGTAGGCTTTCCATGCACACATTACAAACAAGAGTCAGCTGGCTCTGTGAGCTAACATCACTTCAAAGTGGTGCTTGCCCATCTGTAAGCTCAGGAGCTTCCCTGCTGTCTGGTTGTCCTTCTGTGAATGTTCTATATAAGCCAGACTCTAAGGATCAGGGTCCATATGGAGGTGGTATAACCTAAGCTAAAGGAATATGTCTTTTTAGGTTTCAAACTAAGCTGGCTGCACAGTGCACAGTGCACCTTCCTTGGCAAGGGAATAAAAACAAGCTGCCAAAATCAGATGGGAGAAGAGACAGCCGTATTTGCTTTGTCCATGGGAGGAACATGCCAGAAGCCTACCAGCTCTTGGAGATAGCACTTCAGAGTCCTCCTTACCATCTTGAAAACTTACCAAGAAGGATAGTGATACCAAAATGTTACTTCTCCCAGAGAAAAAGCCAGGAGTAGGCCTGGCCTTGCAGCCTGGCCACCCTCACCAACCCCCCTCTTCCTAGCTTGAGCACTGAAGGTTTCTCTGTGGAAGCTAGATGGTCAGTCAGTCCCACTGAGAGTATTCACAGCTGCCTGCCTGAGCTGACTCAAATACAATGTGATCTCAAATAGGTCTCAGCTAACAGCTTGCTCCATTGTCATGGTCACAAGGTGAAGTTGTCCAAGGTTGCTCTGCAAAAAAGGGACCAGCACAGGGCTCTGCCCACATCAGGGAGATATGTGTTTCATCTCCTGCTGTTAAAGTTCTTTGTATAAACTCCTCTGATCACAGATGATTTAACAAAAGCCACATAGGAGAGTAACAAGAGCCAAGGGCACTGAGGTCCCTCCACAGCAGACAGGAGAGACTTGGGGGGGTCTAAGTGAGTTTGGGAAGTTTCCACAGATTCGAAAGTTCCCAGACTTGGGTCCCCAGAAGTGTCTGGGCCAGGGACAGTCCAGCCAGAAAGACAGAATTAAAACATGGCAAGGTCTTTAACAAGGGCACGCTAATAACTCCCACCTATCACCCAGGGAAGGCAATGTCTGGGAAGAGATAATTGACTTTTCATGTAGCAGATGAAGTTTTACATGCCATGCTTCCTGAGTGACAGCTTTGCCTTGTGACAGCAGCAGCATGCAGGAGGGAAAGCATGTCCAAACTCTCATCCTATCCTAGGGCCCGGGTCTAACTTAGACCTGCAAGGTTATTTCCATCACTTAGACCCCAAACTCCATCTGTCTTTGTAGTCATCCCAGAAAATGGCATGGTCCCCACATTCTAGTCCACAAATTGCTATTACTTATATTTTCAGGTTTTTGTAAAAATGTGCTTATACATTTTGTACCTTTTTATTGCTACCCTAGTAACAGATATGCAAATGGTATGCAAGGAGTGACAAGATTTTATCTGGTTTACCGGTAGGTAGACAAAATGGGGGTGGGCACTAATATGCCCTCTGCAGTTCAGAAAGGCAAAGTGGCACACTCATTGTCACAGAGCGAAGCTGGGCTTGACCTCATCCTTCAGTTCTCAAGCTCTGCCTAGACACTGTGCCCCAATTCAGCCCACAGGTAAGAAATGCCTCCATACCTGATCTCAAGGGTCATGTGACAAAGCTACCTGCCCATTATCCTCAATGTTTGTCATGATCCTCTCCTGTAATGACACTGCTGCTCACAGAGTCGCAATCAAGTTGTCCCCAAGCAGACACACGCACACACCTGTCTTTCTTAGTGGGTCTCTCCTGTCTTTTCCCGAGCTTGGTGAGGCACCAGCCCACCCTGCCTGTCCTTCCTGTCACCTTCCAGCCTCACAGCTGGGCTCTCAAGAGTCACCCAAAGGGACATTTATATCTCTGTTCTGACTTCTGGAATTCCTGAAGCTGGTTCAACCAGTCTGATTTTTCTAACAATAGAGGTTTTGCCTCTGTGTTGCTGTAAGCACCTTATTTGGATAAGGACTTCACACAGTGTCTTATACATAATCAGCAGTTAACAACTGAGGTTAGAGGGTGTTCCTAGAAAGGACCACACTTGGAACAGGGACACAACACAGGGACACAGTCATAGGAGCACCTAGGAGATGTGCTGGATGACAGAACACATGTGAGGATGTCCCTTTAGACTCCAACACCTCCCAGGAGTCTCCTCTTCCTACCAGTTAACACTGCTCAGCATTCTACATACTGTCTAAAATCCCTCTGTATTAGTCAGGGCTCTCTCTGTTCTGAGCGATCAAAGTCCTATTCTAAGGGACATAATTGCAGAAACATATGTTGATTGGCTTTCATGCCTACCTGCCCACTAAGGAGTACTGACAGGGGAGTCACAGAGAGGCTACCGCATGCCTGGCTTCCTGAGGCAAGACCTAGGAGTTGCACACAGTCATGGGGGAATGAAGTGGCAGAAAAATGGGAGGTGTGGCACTGATTGTTCTGAGCTCTGGCTTTGATGCCATCACCACACATGGGCATGCAGGGCAGCCTACTGCTGTCTCTTTAGGTGGCCCCCCAGTGGGTGTTAAGGACTTTCTATAGGACTTCCGTAGTTAGGGTAAGGAGAGAGGGAAACACTCCCAACAAGGAGAGGAGGTAAAGCGGTCAAGAATGCCCACCCAGAGCAAGTCATTTACAAGAAACCCCTCCTCCATGTGGATATCATTTCCTTCCTGTTAAGGAATCAAGGAGAGAGCTTCAGGACCAGGGCTGCCCTGGATAACTTACACTTGGGGACAGAAATCAGAGAGCTACTTCCTGCTCTTTCACTGTGATTTGTTGTGGCTTCCCTTTGTCAACATGGGATTTCCACCATTCAAAGAGGTTGATACGAACCAGCTGCATTTCCTGGAAACCCCCTGGAAGCCCAGGATAAGTTGATGAAACCAAGGTTGAAAGCTGCAGGAACCACTGCCAGCATTAATCTGTGCTTGGCATGGAGTACTGTGGTTCACAACTGATGGGTTCCTGTTGGCTGTGTGTATAGGAGGGACACATTTACCACCACTGTATGTTCAAGCAGTTCTCATAACAACAGATCAGGATGTGCTGGAGGCCCATAGAAAACTTGGCTGCTTCCTCTGCTTCTCCACCCAACCATTGCACACAGAGGGCTCAAAGCCTGAGTGAATCAGATAAGACTAGGAGGCAGATGTTTAGGACATACCACAATCCAGATCAGCTCATGTTTACTGATTGTCTCCTCCAATAACAGTATCATCCACCACCTCCATTAGAATTTTTAAGTGAAGGGCTGGAAAGAAGGCACAGCAGTCAGGAACACTAGCTGTTCTTTCAGAGGACCTGGGTTCAGTTCCTAGCACCTGCATGGCCCCTCACAACCATCTGTAACTCCAGGTCCAGGGGATCCTATGCCTTCTTCTGACCCCAGTGGTCAGCAGACACTTGAGTGGAGCAAAGCCATACATGCAAGACACCCATCCACAAACAATAAATAAAATCTAAGTAAATTTTTATCCATCAGGTACAGTCTAGAGCAGTGGCTCTCAACCTTCCTAATGCTGCCATCCTTAAATATAGTTCATCCCTTAAATACAGTTCCTTATATGGTGGTGACCCCCAACTATATTTGTTGCTATTTCATAACTAATTTTTTTCTACTGTTGCAAATTGTAGTGTAAATATTTTTGGAGATAGAGGTTTGCCAAATGGGTTATGACCCACAGGTTGAGACCTGCTACTCTAGATAGGCACTGCATCTAGCTGCCTGGTTGTCCCCACAGAGACATCCTCTATGTGACCCTGGAAAGTCTCTAACACTTAATGAGCCCTGGTTCTTTCTTTGGGAGGCTAGGAAACTTGGTTGTACAACGCAAAGAACTGTGTTGTACATATAGTAAATGTTCCATAAGGGGACTCAGGATTATCTATTATCCTGCTACAGAAAGTGATTCGCCTACAAGCACAGCAGACTGTAGACACAGCATCTTTTCTAAATAGCCCTGGGAAAGCTGTTTCCCTTTGCCACCAAGGCCAGGCTCTTTATCCCCCACCCCCACTCTGGGCCCAGGACCAGGACACAAGATGCTCATGGGGAAGGTCAACTGGGATCTTTGGGTGCGTTTCCCCTCATTGGCCTAAAGTAGATGGGCTGATGGCTGTTTGGGAAACAGCAGCTGCATTCTTCATGTGTTTTCCCCATCAGAACATGTCTGTTACATTCTCTTTTAAAGGGCACCCATGAGTCACTTAGCAGGAACAAAGACAACTCAGTCTGTGACTTCCCAGGCAATTCAGCTTCAACAGTGTGTGTGCATAGAATCTTTTAAGATCTGAAAACATGCCCCAGAGATTCCCACAGGCACCTTAGAGAAGGGGCTGTCCTGACCGAGCATTACAGAGGTGACATCAGAATTCTCAGCATCCTTTACTCACAGATGTTGTCTGGCAGGTAAGCAGTCATAGGCAGCCTGCTTGTTCTATCAGGGAAGAAAGACAGACAAAATGTGTTTCCCCAGGCTAGCTCGCTGGGAAGACACAATGTGTTAAGCCGGGCAGTGGTGGCACATGCCTTTAATCCCAGCACTTGGGAGGTAGAGGCAGAGACAGGCTGATTTTTGAGTTCGAGGCCAACCTGGTCTACAAAGTGAGTTCCAGGACAGCCAGGACTATACAGAGAAACCCTGTCTCAAAAAAAAAAAAAGGACACAATGTGTTTCCCCAGGCTAGCTCACTGTTGGAGCATCATGCTCCCAGGATGGTCTTCACTCTTTTGGGGGACAACTCTCCACTCAGTCCCCAGGATTAATAAAGACACCTAAGGCATATGGGATGAGAGGAGATAGAATAAACTCCAGAGTGTTTCTTGGGCCTCTGATACCTTCACCCTATGTATCTCAAGCAGGCTTCCAGTTGAGGGTTCCCTGGACACCCGTTCCAAACTCCACTCAATCGTGTATAGGCTGGGAGAGCCCAGAGGTCAAGAGCACAAGTTGGATGCCGGCTTTCCTCACTGACCTTGTGATCAGACCCTGTTTCAGGCTTTCATGAAAAGCACGATCCCTTATCTGATACAGAAGAAGCCCAGAACAGAGGTTACATGCTGTTCTCAAGAGCATGTTGCCCTGACTGCCTCTACCACCACCAACAACACCACCAACACCGCCAACACCACTAACACCACCAACAACACCCAAGTTCTTCCTCCTGTTCTCAGCAATTGGAACTCATTCTCTGCTCCCCAAGTTCATGTATATGCTGGTTACTTTATGTTAACTTGACACAAGGTAGATTCATCTCAGGGACAGAGTCATACCTCCATTGAGAAAATGCCTCCATCTGTAAGCAGTTTCTTAATTAATGATTGATAGAGAAGGGCCCAGCCCATTATGAGTGGTAGCTTTCCCGGAACTGGTGGTCTTGGTTTCTATAAGATAGCAGGCTGAGCAAGCCATGAGAAGCAAGCAAGAAAGCAGCATTCTTTCATGGCTGCTGCATCAGGCCCTGACTCCAGGGTCCAGCTCAGTCTGAGTTCCTGCCCTGAATTTCTCTGATGATGAACTAACTACGTGTGCAAGTGTAAGCCAAACAAACCCTTTCCTCCCCAAGTTGCTTTTAGTCATGGTGTCCTAAGCAGGACAACCTGTGATCTCATCTCCCTAAAACCATCGGGACAATAACACAAGTGTCTGTGCATGGCTTACTGCACCTTCCATTCTCTGACCCACTTGCTCATTCTTTCACTTACTTACACATTTGTTCACAACACTGCAGAGCACGGTGAGGCCATTGCCTTCCAGACACTGTGTTCATCCAAGGCAACAGAGCTATGGAATGTCCCTATCTCTGCCCCTTAGAGCTGAGGTGACACATTCTAAACTGTTATCAGTAGGATGGGAGATGGAGGGAGCAGGTCAGTAAACAGCAAAAATGACCTGGATGGAGGCTGAGCCAGGATCCCAGGAATCTCCTAGAGAGTGCCCTGAAGTTCTGGGGATGCCCATTGACTCCCTCAGTCTTCCATACCTCATCCAAGGACTAAAGAACTATAATCTGTGCTCTCTATATGGCACAAGCATCTTCCCTATTGAATCTTGCTGGCTCTTCCAGCCTCCCTGCCTTTGCTCCCTCATCCTCACCATGGTCCATGCCCTCTGAAGCTCATCCAGCCTACTATAGAATCTTTCATTGCTTGCTTGCTTATGTTTTCCTTGGTCCTTTGTTTGTCTCCACCAGACAGTGAAATCCCTGGGGGAAGGGACTGTCTCACTGGTGTCTGGATCCTGGGAGCTATACAGCCATTGTAAGGAGAGTTCTGTTCTCAGAAATTACTGGCCCAATGGCTAAGTGTTCCGGGGGCAACAAGATTACTCACTGCAGGTTACCCAGTCTGTTCTGGCTAAATCTAATCTTAAAGAGCAAATAATCCAGCCTTGGACTCAGTTTTTGTTAATGTCCCTGGATCCCTCTGGAGGAATTCAGTTTGTTAGGAATTTGTTGTTAGGCAAACCAGTGTGATTTTCAAACTATTCAGTAGCCAGGAAGCCTAGGCACAAATATCTCAATGAACAAGTCCTGATGAGAAAGGGACTCCTGGAATCACCTCTATTTGAAGATATATCTGCAGTCCATCCTAGTATGGTGGATTGAATGAGAGTGGCTCCTATAGTCTCCTATATTTAAATACTGGGGCTCCAGTTGATGGAACTGCTTGGGAAGGATTAGGAGGTGTGGATTTGTTGGATGAGGTGTGTTATGAGGTGGGCTTTAAGCTTCAGAAGACTCCTGCCATTCCCACTGTTTCTTCTCTGCCTCTTACTTGCAAAATCAAGATGTGATCTTCCAGCAGCTGCCTCAGTGGCCTTTGCCATTCCTTCACTCTACCAGCATAGCTTCCAACCCTCTATAAGTTGTCTTGGCAATGGTATTTAGCACAGTAATAGAAAGGTAACTAAGGCCCTTTAACAGCCAGCAGTGACATGGCTGCCAGGCCCAGTGACTTGTACATGCAGACTCAACACTTGGGAACCTGAATCAGAAACATTGTCCCAAGTTCAAGGCCAGCAAAGGCTACATGAGGAAGTCCACACCAGCCTAGCCTGGCTGCAGAGTGTGACTGTCTCAATCAAAAAGAAAAAGATGAAGCCTGGAGAATCTATTGGTATTGATGAGACACTGCACAAATTCTGGGGCCTGTCTGCTTTCATCTCTGCAGAGTAGGAGAGCCCAGGGAAAGGATAAAATCTAAAATTAACCAAAGATCCTAGGAATCCCTGCCCACCACATATCCCTGTGCTCTGGAGCAAAACACTTCACATTCTGTCATTTCCCCAGTCTAGGGTATGCTTATTTTGCCAACTACACAGGAGGCTGATGCAGTAGGATTGCAAGTTCAAGGTCTGTCTAGGCAACATAGTGAGCCATATTTGTCTTATTTGTAACAAGATAAATAAAAATGAGCACGAGGGTATAGCTCCGGGGTAGTGTACTTGCATAGTGCACATGAGGCCATGCGTTCATTTCCTGATACCACAAAAAGACAAAAAGTGCTTGGATTTCAATTTCCTTTTCTGTAGCATGGATCGAGAGTCCTGTGAAGTAAGAGAAAACACCCATGCAAAGTGCATGTAATGACAACAGCTTGCTGTTCCCTTGGGTTGCTGTGGCAGACAGGCCCTCGATCCTCTAGCAAATGGCCTGTTCCCCCAGGCTACTGTCACTCAGCTCCTAAGAGCCGAGCATGGTGCTCACCAAGGGCCTCTGCTTACTCTGAGCCTCTTTACATCCTCGTGCTTGTGATTCTAAGTCCATGATTTTATTATGCATCTGCAGGCAGTAAACCCATGGTGTAAATAGAATTATACAGAAGTAGCAACTTCATCTTAGAGCGGTGGTTCTCAATGCTGCGACCCTTTGACGCAGCTCCTCACATTGTGGTGACCCCCCATCCACAATCAAATTACTTTGTTGCTTCTTCATAACTGTGATTTTGCTATGTTATGAATCTTTTTGTTTTTTTGTTTTTGTTTTTTGAGACAGGGTTTCTTTGTCCTAGAACTAGACATTCCCCTGGCTGTCCTAGAAATAATTTTGTAGACCAGGCTGGCATCGAACTCAGAAATAGCCTGCCTCTTCCTTCAGAGTGCTGGGATTAAAGGCGTACACCACCACACCCACCTTATATTATAATTCTTGATGCAAGTATCTGATATGCAGGATATCTGATTGGGGGTTATGACCCGGAGTTTGAGAACCACCACCTTAGATGAAAGAACGTGGAGAGCTGTTTGAGCACTGATCATCCCTGCCACCTCTCCATTCATCTCTCCAGTCATCTCTCCATTCATCTCTCCAGCCATCTCTGCCTGTTCTTAGACATTTATTTTAACTGTAAATGTACATTTACTCAACTGGTAAGTGTATTACCATAGTAATAGCAAAGTAACTATGGCACTGTCTTCTTTCCACAAGCGGTCATGGCCCTGGCTCCCCATTTTACACTCCAGAGTGCTCACAGCGAGGAACACTTCCTTTTTGTCCCTGCAAGGGATTCTCCTATGCTGAAAACATTCAGATGACTCAGATGAGAGTACTTTTGAAGTGAAAGTTAATGTTGAAGAACAGGTAGAGAGGACTGGAGCTATGGCTTAGCATTGAGGAGACATTTTTTTTTTTTGCTCTTTTAGAGGAACCAGGTTCAGTTCCCACATCCATATGGCAGCTCACAACTGTTTTCCATTCAGCTTTGAGGATCAGATGTGCTCTTCTGGCCTCCACAGGCACCAAGCACACACATGGTGCACATACATACATGCAAGCAAAGCAAACAGACACATAAAGGATTTTTTTCCTTTAAAAGAGAGAGAAGAAAAGAAAATTAGCAGCTTCAGTCTCATATTTTTGTCTCTGTCTTCCAATGAGGAAACAGACTAGGGAACAAAGTGTGGCTCCACCAGTATCCAGATGCTAACTAGATGCTAACTAGCTGTCATGGCTGGCCTAATGCAGTGGATGCACTTGGCTACTAATGAGTCATATGTCTCTTGGGGCATTTGCATGGCTGCAGCTTGGAAGCCCATCCTCCCCAATGCTGAATTAAGATGGATCTAGGTCCTATTTATCCATGGCAGGTTTTTAATTAGTTCCCATTTTTGAAAAAATGATCATAGCAGCTTGGGTCATTATTGTGACATGATTTTAAATTGATACCTTTTTTTCTGAGACAGGTTTCTCTTTCCAATACTGGCTTCTGTGTGTAGCCCTGGCTGTCCTGGAGCTCACTGTGAAGTCCAGGCTGGCTTCGAACTCACAAATCTGCCTGCCTTTGCCTCCCAAGTGCTCTTAATAAAGGCATCCGCCACCAGTGCCCGGCTCATTCGATAATAATAGAAACATTCACATGTTTTAAATTCAATTCTTGAGCCATGTATCATGGCACATGCTTTTAATCCCAGCACTTGAGAAGCAGAGACAGGCAGATCTCTGTGAGTTTCAGGCCAGCCTGGCCTACATAGTAAGTTCCAGGCTAGTCAAGGTTCTATAGAGAGAACCTGTCTCAGAAAGAAATCAATTATTGAAAGGGAGTCAGGATGTAGCTCAATGGAATGAATGCTAAACATACCTGAGACCTTGACCTCTACCCTCAACACTGCATGTACAGGATATAGTGGCCAGGCTGGAATACATAGACCCTGTCTCACGATAGATAGATAGATAGATAGATAGATAGATAGATAGATAGATAGATAGATAGATAGTTGGATAAATAGACAGAGATAGATAGATAGATAGATAGATAGATAGATAGATAGATAGTTGGATAAATAGACAGAGATAGATAGATAGATAGATAGATAGATAGATAGATAGATAGATAGATAGATAGATAGATAGACAGTCAGACAGAGAGAAAGAAAGAAAGAAAGAAAGAAAGAAAGAAAGAAAGAAAGAAAGAAAGAAAGAAAGAAAGAAAGAAAGAAAGAAAGAAAGGAAGGAAGGAAGGAAGGAAGAAAGTTACCAAGTACTTTTTATACACCCTTGGCCCAGTGAAGAGAAATCACACAAATTAGGGATGGCAAACCCTTGCCATCTTATGCCTGCCACCTGCGCCTCCTGCCCAAACTCTAGGAAACCTTCAACTCAGAAGACAGTGACCAACAACCAGTGAGTGCAGGTCCCGTTCCCCTTGTCAACAGCTTGTTCAAACAATACAGAGCTGAAACTTACAATCTAGCCTTGTCACTGTAATCCGGCGCTCCCTGCATGTACTCTGTGCTTACACCCCTAAATCATTTAACATCCTGTATTCCCCAGAGAAGAGCTATGAAGAAGTTGGCCCTAGTGCCTCAATGTGTGGCCTTATTTAGAAATAAGATCTTGGCTGAAGTGAGCACAGTGTGTCTGTCCTAATAGCATCCGTGTCTTTCTGAGAAGAAAAAAATAGCCTTTCTTCTTTTTCATTTTCATTTGGTTTAAAAGCCATTACAATCAAGGACTTCTAAAAATTACTTTTTTAATGTATGAGGCAGGGGGGTTATCTCGCTGAAGTTGGTGCTAGGCAGGTGGCCAGTGCTCCCAGTGATCCTCCTGTCTCCACCCACCACAGTGCTGGGCTTACAGGGCATGTAGCTAGTCACTCCTGGCTTATGTTGGTACTGGGAAAAGAATCACCGATCTCAAGCTCACACAGCAAGAATTCTGTCCACCATGTCATCACTTCAGCCTGCAAGGACTTTTGCTCCATTTGTTTCATAGGAAAGGCAATTTGGACACAGAAGCAAATACGGATAGAAGAAGGAAGACACAGGAAGATGGCTAAACACAAGCCAAAGAGAGACGTGGGCAAAGTTAGGCCTCCAGGCTTGTCTTAGGGTTTCTATTCCTGCACAAAACATCATGACCAAGAAGCAAGCTGGGGAGGAAAGGGTTTATTCAGCTTACACTTCCACATTTCTGTTCATTACCAAGGAAGGCAGGACTGGAACTCAAGCAGGTCAGGAAGCAGGAGCTGATGCAGAGGCCATGGAGGGGTAGTACTTACTGGCTTGCTTCCATGGCTTGCTCAGCTTCCTTTCTTATTGAACCCAAGACCACCAGACCAGGGATGGCACCACCTACTTGATGGCCCTCCTCACTTGATCACCAACTGAGAAAATGCCCCACAGCAGGATTCATGGAGGCACTTTCCCAACTGAAGCTCTTTTCTCTGTGATAACCCTAGCCAAGTTGACAACCTAAAACCACCCAGTACATGGCCTCACATGAAACAACCCCTTCAGCACTTTGATCTCAGCCCTTAGAGTCTAGAATGCTAAGATGATACATTACAATGTAAGTCACCCTGTTAACCTTTTTTTTTAACATAACCCCAGGAAGTGAAGAAGACAATGATGAATGGTACAGTCATATTAAACTAACTACTGTTATGGGAGACACTGGGGTTTTGTGTTTGTTTGTTGTCTTTTGAGACAGAGTCTTATGCATCCCAGGTTGGTCTGATATAAAGATAATCTTGAGCTGGGCATGATGGTGCAAGACTTTAATCCCAACACTCAGGAGGCAGAGGCAGCTGAATCTCTGATTTGGAGGCCAGCCTGGTCTACAGAGTGAGTTCCAGGATAGCCAGCGCTACATAGAGAAACCTTGTCTTGAAAAACAAACAATAACAAACTGCACTGCAAGTAGTATCATCACAGGCATGTACCTCCAAACCCATTTCATATGGTGCTGGAACCCAGGACTAAGCAAGAAGGACAGCAGAGTCTGGCTGTTTCCCACAAGTGTGCCTACCAGCAAGGCAATTGCAAGAACAAGGTCCTTTGACCCCACATCCAGTGCTCCCACTAATGAGGATCACCACCTACTCACTGGTAGCTCTGTGAGGGTGGATAATGATTGTCAGCTTGATGGAATTTAGAATTGCCTAGATGATAAACCTGTGGACACATCTGCAGGGGAATTTCTAGTTAGCACCATATAAAAGGAAAGACTCACCCTAACTAAGTGATGGTAGCACGCTTCTGTAGGTTGGGATCCTGGGCTGAATAAAATGGAGAAAGCAACTGAGCACCAGGATCCATCTCTCTGTGCTCCTGACTATGGATGTATTTAGGTTTGGGAGTCATGGTCAAGATTCAGCCCGTGGTCGACCCATCCTTGTCTCTTCTCACCACACAACCCTTCCCCATATCTGTCCTGCAGACTGTCAGCACTGGAGACAGACTCCTGCTCTGGCTAGTGTCAGGGTCCCAGCACGTTCCCTATGTCAGCTTGAAATTCCTGGTGAAAATTTCAGTTTCTTGGGGTCCATTGTCACAGTCCTCAGAAAGCTAAAGGGAGGGCACACTTGTGTCTTTAGAACAACCTCGGTCTTGCCAAGACAGTCACAGTTTCTTCCTGCTTTCCAATCTGATAACTCCAACAGAGTTTTCATCTCCAACCTGCCCTATCTACACAATGAGCTCTGTGCTTTTCTATTGGTATGCAATTGTAAGACCCCCTTTCGGGGACCCCCACTCTAGTCTCGGGAAAGAGAGCACACCCAGAGAAACACAAGAATCCTTCTTGTTGTAAACACACAAGGTAGTTTAATGACGGAGCTCCAGGTCGAAATGTATCTCACGCAGGAGACATGGATTCGACCCCGAGCACAAAAGCTAGGGGTTTTTATGGGGTGTCTTAGTTAGGGTATTACTGCTGTGAACAGACACCATGACCAAGGCAAGTCTTATAAAAAACAACATTTAATTGGGGCTGGCTTACAGGTTCAGAGGTTCAGTCCATTTTCATCAAGGTGGGAGCATGGCAGTATCCAGGCAGGCATGGTGCAGGAGGAGCTGAGAGTTCTATGTCTTCATCCAAAGGCTGTGAGTGGAAGACTGACTTCCAGGCAACTAGGGTGAGGATCTTATACCCACATCCACAGTGAAACACCCATTCCAACCAGGTCACACCTATTCCAACAAGGCCACACCTTCAGATGGTGCCACTCCCTGGTCCAAGGATATACAAACCATCACATTCCACTCCCTGGTCCCCATAGACTTGTTCAAAAACATGAGTCTATGGGGCCATACTTAAACATAGCATAATGCAAAATGCATTTCGTCCAACTTTCCAAGTCCTCATAGTCTATAGCAGTTGCAACAATGTTAAAAGTCCAAAGTTCAAGGTCTCTTCTGAGATTCATTCAACATAATTAACTGTAATCCCCAAAGCAAGGCAGGAAACCAGCTGGGCAAACTCCAAACTCTGCATCTCCATGGCTTATGTCAAAGTGGTCTTCAGAAATCCACTCCTTTTTCATCTTTGTTGACTGCAACAAACTGCTTTCTCCTGGGCTGGTTCCACTCCCGGTTACAGCTTTCCTCAGCATGTATCCCATGGCTCTGGCATCTTTAACATCTTTGAGTCTCCAAGGCAATTTCAATGTTACAGCTTCTTGTTTCAGTGCCTGGGATTCCACTTGATCTTTTGGACTCCTCCTAAGGGCTGACATCACTTTTCCAGCTCTGCCTTCTGTAGCACTCTAAGCTCAGGTTGATCCACTCCACTATGGCTGCTGTTCTTGGTGATCATCCCATGGTACTGACATCTCCCATACGCTGGGGAGTTCCACTCCAACCAGGCTTCACCAATAGCCTCTCATAGGCTCTCTTCAGAGTGCCAAGCCTCAAATCCTTTGCATGACCCCTTCAGTCCTGGGCCATCAACTCCAGCTGAGGCTTCACCTTCTCCAGTGGCCTTCCCTGGCCTCTCACAGTGCTAAGCCTCAGCTTCTCTCCATGATCCCTTCATTCCTTCACAAGCAGTACCACCTGAGTGACTCTGACACATTACCAAGTCCAGTCACAGCATGAGGTACAACCTTGGGTATCTCTGGAACACAGCTTCTTTGTGCTCCCAGAAAACAATTTCCAGAAGATTTCACCTCAACGATGCTGGTCTCTTCTTAGTCACCACTAATTCCTTAGCTCCAGCTAACTGAAGAATAAAAATATTTACTGAACTCTTCTTCACCCCAGAACCCGACCCCTCCCATCTAGAGATTGTTCCCGGAACACTCCTGAACTCTTCACCCCAGAATGCATTCCTGAACTCCTCACCCTAGAGTTCGAACCCTCCCAACTAAAAACTGTTCCAAGAACATTTTTGAGATAGGGGCCTCCTGGAACAACCTCAAAATGAACCGGGTACATTGCCAAATGATAGGACATGACCCCTTAGTTACGTAGATTCCCTTGGCAGAACCCCCTAGTGATGTAAACTTGTACTTTCCCTGCCCAGCTCTCCTCCCTTGAGTTTTACTATATAAGCCTGTGAAAAATTTGGCTGGTCGTCGATTCTCCTCTACACCACTAGGTGCATGAGTTTCGACCCCAGAGCTCTGGTCTATGTTCCATGTGCTTTCTTGCTGTTGTTCTATTAAATCTTGCCTTCTACATTTTGAGTACGGTCTCAGTGTCTTCTTGGGTCCGCGGCTGTCCCGGGGCCTGAGTGCTTGAGTGAGGGTCTCCCTTCGGGGGTCTTTCATAACCAGCATCAATTTTCCTAGTAGTTTCTTCCATTCTTAACTCTAGAGCCAAAGCCACATGGCTGAAGCTGCCGAGTTCTGCTGCTTACAGGAACTAGAATATGATCCCCTTGTACTATTACATTATCACTAGCTTTATGTTTTCTAAATCCTTCACTGCCTAAGCTTGGCTATCCTGGTTCATGCTCTGTAGATTGAATCTTGAATGCAGACATCAGCATGCCTGTCTCATTGGATTAAAGGTGTGTAACACCATGCCTAAATTCAGCTGGGTAGGATCTTGCCCCAAGGTCCCACTCCCTTAATCTGTTATTTCCTAGAACACAGGATTTGCTCCATTTCACTTCCTGGTATGCCTTTAATACTCAAACTATATATTTTATATTTTGCCTTTCTAAGCTTGCTATGCTTGTTCAAACTTCTCTTTGTGAGACTTAACATTAAAACAAAGTCTCTGCTGGGCTTTTTTGAAACTTCCTTTGTCAATGCAATTAATCCAAGTCTCTTCACCTTAGCCTCAGGCAGACTTTACAGACAGGGGCAAAAAGTAGCCACATTCTTCACCAAAATACCATAAAAACAGTCTTTATGCCACATACTGAAAGTCTTCTCCTTTGAAATCTCTTGGACAAGGTCAGCACAGTTCAAATTACTCCCAGCAACAAAGTCTTCCATATTCCTACTAGGATGACCCATTAATCCCCATTTAAAGCATTCCACTGAGTTCTGTTGCGTCCAACTCAACCAGCAAGGAAAACGCAACCACCGGTTCTTCTTAAAGCAGTTTACTCAGGTAGCTTCTCTCTTCAAATCCCCCGTGCCTTGGGGTACAAGCATATCCACTCAAGCCACAACCACGCCCCCACCAATCACCACAGTTCACATCACCTCACCAGGCAGGCTTGCTCAGCCAATCAGAGATTAAGGGCATGCCATCCACCTAATATGGGCTTGTTTACTGCCTGGCACAGATCTCCCTCTGGCTGGCCAGGGAGTCTGGAATGGCTTCCCACAGAGTTCCAAATCCAAAGTCCAAAAATCCACATTCTTTCAAATAAAAGCATTGTCAGGCCTATCACAGCAATACCCCACTCCTGGTACTAACTTCTGTCTTAGTTAGGGTTTTACTGCTGT
Source organism: Mus musculus (assembly GCF_000001635.26). Taxonomy (NCBI): domain Eukaryota; kingdom Metazoa; phylum Chordata; class Mammalia; order Rodentia; family Muridae; genus Mus; species Mus musculus. Next base: position 22,515,364 of record NC_000078.6, read on the forward strand.
GAACAAACACCATGACCAAGGCAAGTCTTATAAAAAACAACATTTAATTGGGGCTGGCTTACAGGTTCAGAGGTTCAGTCCATTTTCATCAAGGTGGGAGCATGGCAGTATCCAGGCAGGCATGGTGCAGAAGGAGCTGAGAGTTCTGTCTTCATCCAAAGGCTGTGAGTGGAAGACTGACTTCCAGGCAACTAGGGTGAGGATCTTATACCCACATCCACAGTGACACACCCATTCCAACCAGGTCACACCTATTCCAACAAGGCCACACCTTCAGATGGTGCCACTCCCTGGTCCAAGGATATACAAACCATCTCATGTGGTAAAGGGCTTAGGGGTGGGGGATTCAGCATAGCAACACACTATTGGCTTATTCAAACATCAGCAAAAGAATACGTGCAGGTCAGGGTGTCAGAGTTCTGTGATTTGTTGACTCAGTTAGATAGCCCTGTTATGCCTTTACATTCCTCTTTATTCTTATGTTCAAGGTGTTCCCAGGAATGCTTTAACGACAGGCATGCCCTAGTTTGTTTTTCTTTGTTCTCAGCCCCAGGCAGCCTCTAGACTCACAAACAAGCAGCAATTTCTCAGTACTTTTATATGACATACAGGTCTTGAAATTTCACCTTTCTTTCACAATCTAGAGTGATTGCTGTGGGCTCCCTCTTCTCAGAACAATGCTCCTGTCTTCTAGAATCCTATGGTCTCCACTCTCATCCTCACGAATCAATGGCTCTTGAATAATCCACTTGGCTCCCCAGCTTCAGTTTTCTCATTGAAAAATGAAGGTTTTTAAGAGACTTCAGTCTCTTTCCATTAGGAGAGCCCTGCCTTCTCAAGGGCTGTTCCAGGCTTGCATTGAAGGCTAAGACCAGGACTCTCAAGCTTCACCTCCCAAAGGAATTGCCTCAGGAGAGGTGTAGGAACCAAGGTGCCACACTCCAGTACTGTGATGCTGTGGCCTGGGGCCAGGCCCAAGGAGCTCATTCCAGGAGACCCAACCTCAGGCACATTGCTGCCTCTCTGGCTAATGAAGACTGACAAGTCTGCAGGCCAAGAGATGGCTTGAAGAGCACCCAGAACCCTCCCTAGATCTGAGCATGCTCTTCAGACTGGCTGGTCCCATGAAGGACAAGTGTTTTGTTTTGCTTTGTTTTTTCTTTTTCCTCCTTCTTCTGACTTCACAGCCAACGGGCTCTTTGTTCCAAGGAAGCAGCAACATAATTAGGCTAATGGAAGGAGTAGGGAGGGTTTTTGTTTTGTTTTGTTTTATTTTGTTTTTTGTGAGATCTGGGTGACTCCCAGATCTCCAGAGGGTCCCAGACTAGGTCAGACACTATGCAGCCAGAACCACGTGTCAACTGTGTACAGTGGTGTTTGTCCTCTCAGGACCCTGCTGCCCAGCTGTGGCTTCTGAACATTCTCTGATGGTAGAGGGGGGTAGTTAGATCTTTCTGCTGATGCCTGCCACGCCAGGGAGGATTCTTTCTTCTTTTTCACAATAAAATTCCAAATCGGGAGCAGGGCCAGGACCTAGGCACCGTACAAGGTAGCTGGGACTGTAGTTCTGGGATTTCAGTTTCTAAAAACAGAAGGGTTTTTGCTTAAAGGAAGAGTCTGTGGCAGACAGATACGGGTACAGAAACTTCCTCTATATAGGGCAGAAGAAAGCTTGTCACTAGCCCTGCTGCCTCCCTTGACAGCAGAATCTACCTTCCAGAGTCCAGGCCCCCATGCTCAGGGGGAAGACATGAGCACACCAAGAACAGACTTAGGGTCTCTAGGAAACCAGGGAGGAGTGTTGTTCAGTGCCTGTGGCTCCTCCCAGCTCTCCCAGCTCTCCCAGCTCTCCCAGCTCTCCCAGCTCTCCCAGCTCTCTCAGCATCCCTCAGTACCTATGGCTCCTCGCAGCTCTCTCAGCATCCTTCAGTACCTATGGCTCCTCCCAGCTCTCCCAGCATCTCTCAGTACTTATGGCTCCTCCCAGCTCTCCCAACATCCCTCAGTACCTATGGCTCCTCCCAGCTCTCCCAACATCCCTCAATACCTATGGCTCCTCCTAGCACTTCTCACCCCATCCCCTACCCTAAACTTCTCCTTCCTGGGAGCTAGACTTTAGATTCCCTTCCCCAAGCCTGATTCCTGTATAACTCAGCCATTTCGGTTATGCTGTTCTCTTGGACCTGGCCACCTGTCTTGGTCAGTGATTCATTCTCTCTTCTTCTTCTTCTTCTTCTTCTTCTTCTTCTTCTTCTTCTTCTTCTTCTTCTTCTTCTTCTTCTTCTTCTTCTTCTTCTTCTTCTTCTCCTCCTCCTCCTCCTCCTCCTCCTCCTCCTCCTCCTCCTCCTCCTCCTCCTCCTTCTCCTCCTTCTTCTTTCCTCCCTCTCTTCTCTCATGGTTTAGTCTGCTGGCAAGTTGAGTCTGGCCTCTTTCCTCTGTCTGCTTTCTGCCTTAAAGCTACAATTAAAACCTTCCCCATGCTTTAGGAGTAGTTATGCCCCCCCCTACTATTTAATTTTTCATTCAGATTGTGAAGTTGATTTTCATCCTTGAAGCCATACTAGAATCACCCAGATGATTTAAACATTCCCAGCAGACATGGATTGGACCAGAACCTTGGGAGCTGGAACCTGCCCACGCTTATGTCTTTCTTTTTTTTAACATTTTGATTATGTGTTTGTATACATGGGTGGTGTGCATGGTCAGAGGACAACTTTCTAGAGACCATTCTCACCTTCCACCATATTTGTCCACAGGTTCAATTAAGCTTGGTAATAAACTCCTTTGCCCACTAAAGCCATCTTGCCAGGCCTCATGAATATTCTTCAACATTCTACTTAACTGATCTTAGCTCTAATCAGGGCTGGGAGTCATGTGGCTTAGTGTGAAAATCTATGTTGACTGTGTTCACTAGGGAAGGAGGATTAGAGAAGTAAGGGACTGGGGAGCAGTGCTCCTGAGTTAGAGGGAAGGAAACAGCCAGGTAGAGCACCTGAGAAGGGACATGGGGGTGGGCCTGTCTTTGCATTCCTGTGCCCGAGCCCCAGGTCTAAACAGGAGCCAGGGAGAGCTATTTAGTTTCCCACTAGGTGGATCTGACTCGGCTTACAGAGTTTATTACATCCTCAGGCACAGGGAACAATCAACAGTTTTTCCTTGTTTGACAGAGACAGATTCAGTCTGGATAATCAAATCAGTGATCAGAGAAGAGTCCTTGTAGCCTGGAAGAAACTTGTGATTTGGACCTTAGAAAGGGTGGCCAGATAGACTGGACAGACTACTGGACAGATAGAAGATATCAGCCGTACCACAGACACATATTATGGGATTCTGACATCCATCAATATTTAGTCTGTGGTGAGTTGCAACACCCTGTAGGGGTTCCAGCTTGTTCACCTGTAAAACAAGATGGATTCTCTTAACTGTTTGATAGGGGGTGTGCTGGTTATTGGTTTAGTCAGCTTAACATGAGTTACAGTCATCTGAGAAGTGAGAACTTGAATTGAGAAAATGCCTCTATAAGATGCCCTTTATGCAAGTCTAAGAGACATTGTATTGATTAATGGTTGATGTGTGGGAAGGCCCAGCCACTGTGATTAGTGGTCCTGGCTTGTATAAAAAATGTTATATGAGGGGATGGAGAGATGGCTCAATGGTTAACACTGGCCGCTCTTCTAGAGGACCTGGTTTCAACTTCCAGAATCGACATGGTGGCTCAAGATCATTTGTTGTTCCAGTTTCAGGGGATCTGGAGCCCTCTGGTGGCCGCTTTGGAAATAGCTTGTACATGTTTTGGAGACAAGAAAAAATAGATAGATAGATAGATAGATAGATAGATAGATAGATAGATAGATAGATAGATAGATAGATAAATAAATAAATAAATAAATAACGTCGATATGCTTAAAAGAAAGGTCGCTATAATAAAAAAATAGAACGCTGGGCACATTGTGAGGAGCAAGACCATAAGCAGCCCTCCTCCATGCTCTCTGCTTCAGTTCCTGCCTCTTGGTCCCTGCCCTGTTTGAGTTTCTGCCTTCTTTTCCTTCATAACGGTCTGTGAGCTGCCAAATGAAATGAAATCATTCCTCCCCAAGTTGCTTCTGATCATAGCGTTCAACGCAGCAATAGGAAGCAAAGTAGTTCAGTGAATTAGATGTTGCTTTTATTGGCATTTGGGGACCATGAAGAGCTGTATTCAGTTAATACTGGAGGGAGGTTATCCTCCATAGATCCACTCATGACCATGTGGATGTCTGAGGGTGCCACCTCAAGGCAACTAGATGCCTTCCTCACATCTTAAAGCAAAAACTGTCTTCAGGGAGCTCAGCAATAACTCGAAGAGGTAGGGAGCAGATGAACAGAGATGTTTTAATTTTATCAAATGAGAAATGTCTTGAATTAGCAGGGCTTTACCCCCAGCACCTCATGGGACTGGGCCCTAAAGACAGAAAGTTAAGTCTAACCTGAAAACGAAAAAACTAAAGAAAACTAAATGAACTAAGAAAACTAAAAAATGCACCTGAGCATGCAGATAAAAGACAAGCTTTTTTAGCCAGGCTGTGGTGATGATGGTAGCTGCCCTTTCACCTTTAATCCCAGTACTTGGATGTGTGTGGAAGAGGCAGACAGATCTCTGAGTTCAAGGCCAGCATGGTCTACAGAGTGAGTTTCAAGACAGCCAAGGCTACACAGAGAAACAGTGTCTTGAAAAACAGAAACCCAACCAACTAACCAAACACACAGCCAAAAAACAAACCCAAAATCTACAACAAAAAATTCAGACAAACATTCAAAAACCAACAAGCTTGCCAGGCTTTGGTGGCACTCGCCTTTAATCCCAGAACTTGGGAGGCAGAGGCAAACAGATTTCTGAGATCAAGGCCAGCCTGTTCTACAAAGTGAGTTGTACGACAGTCAGGGCTACACAGAGAAACCCTGTCTCAAAACAAACAAACAAAAAAAAAGAAAAGAAAAGAAAAGAAAAGAAAAGAAAAGAAAAGAAAAGAAAAGAAAAGAAAAAAACCAACAAGCTCTCCAGGACAAGAGAGATGGATCAATGAAAGTCCTATTTTCTTGCAGAGGACCCTGGTTTGATTCCCGGCACCTGCTCACAACCATGGTAACTCCAGTTCCCGTTGAGGGCGGTGGGGTTTATGCTCTCTTCTGTCCTCCACAGGCAGTAGACACACATGCACTGTACACCTCTAGCATGAATGCATAAAAACTATTTCCCTGGACATTTTACATCAGTGAATGTTTCATTTAAATTTTCCTTGGTATTTAATTATGTAGAGATTTGTGTGTGTGTGTCTGTGTGTGTGTGTCTGTGTGTCTGTGTGTGTGTGTCTGTGTGTGTGTGTCTGTGTGTGTGTGTGTGTGTGTGTACATGCACGCAATTGAGTGCAGTGCCAATGAAAGGTAAAGAGGCGATTGGTTTCCTGGAGCTGGCCTTACACTTGGTTGGGAGCTGCCTGATGGAGGTGTTGGGAACTGATCTCCCGTCCTCTGGAAGAGTATCAAATGCTGTTAACCACTGAGCCATCTCTCTAGCCTCTTCTCTTTGTTTTTAAATCAAATAAATCCCATAGTGAACTATCATTGCTTATCTGTCAAAATGGTCAAAATAAAAACAGTGACACACCAAACACTGGCAAAGGTTCACAGTGACTGAATTTCTCATAAATTGTGGGTAGGGATGTAAAATGTCCCAGCCACCTGGACTGGCAACTTTTGGTTGTCAACTTGACTTCATCTGGAATGAAGTAAAACCCAAGCTGGGTACACCTGTGAGAACTCTTTTTCTTTTGAAGTGGGAAGTCCCACTTTTAATCCAGGTTTTCTGAGGTAGGAAAGACCAACCTGTAATCTAGATCCTTTGAGGTGGGAAGGTCCACCTTTAATCTGGCTATGCCTTCCCATGGCAGCCTATAGAAAGAACATGGAAGAGGGAAGGTTTTGCTCTTTGCTACTTGGACCCGGGTGGGCATCAAAGTCAGTGATCCTACTCGAAGGAGGGGGTGGTGTTGGTGGAAAAGGGAAAGTCCATGACCTGGGGCCCTGGGATGACACCCTGTAGCACTGGTGTTATGGGAGTGAGGGCTGAGGGAGCGAGGTCCCCATGCAGGCGAGCATAACTGCAGCGGGCCTAGATGAACAGAGACAGTCTATGGTTTTAGAGCTTTATTATCGAAAGGCAGGGAGAATGAGAAAAGGTGGAAAGAGAGAGAGACCAGACATGGCCAAGAGAAGAGAAGGGGGAAAAGAAGAGAGAGAAGAAAGTCTAGAGTAAGAGGGAGTGAGTAAGTTTAGACAGAGAGAGGAGAGGAGAGGAGAGGAGAGGAGAGGAGAGGAGAGGAGAGGAGAGGAGAGGAGAGGAGAGGAGAGGAGAGGAGAGGAGAAGAGGGGAGAGGAGGGGAGGGAAGGGGAGGGGAGGAGAGGGGAGGGGAGGGGAGGGGAGAAGCAGAGAGGGAGTAGAGGAGAGTGGAGAGTAAGTGTAAGGGGAGTAAGAGCAAGAGAATGGGGAGGGTCCAAACAGCCCCTCTTATGGTATGCTGTTATCTTTACTGTTGCTAGGTAACTGGAGAGTTTAACCTGAAGGTCAGAAGCTTGGGGCATTGCCTATGTGACTAAAGCCATGCTTCTCTTGTGGGGGCTGTGGGGGGCAGTAACTTTGACAGGAGCCAGAGTTTCAGGAGACATGAGAGAACTTCCATCTCATGTAGGTGAATTATCACCACTGGGTCCTGGGCTTACACCTCAGCTTGACTGGAGACCAGACTGTCTGTGTATAGCCCAATGCCCAACAGCACACAGGCTGATAAGATGACTAAGTGGGTAATGGTGCTTGATAACCTGAGGCTAAAACCCAAGATCAATGTAGCAAAACTGACTTATTCAATTTGTCTTCTGACCTCCACATTCACACACTCCACCTATGAAAGAAGTAAATGAATAAAAATTTAAAACAAAAGCCAGGCGTGGTGGCACAAGCCTTTAATCCCAGCATTCAGGATGCAGAGGCAGGCAGATTTCTGAGATCGAGGCTAGCCTGGTCTACAAAGTGAGTTCCAGGACAGCCAGGGCTATACAGAGAAACCCTGTCTCGAAAATCCAAAAAAAAAAAAAAAAATTAAAACAAACAATTGAGCTGAGCATACAATTGCTGTGAGGTCCAACCATCGTGCTCCCGGGCAGTTATCCCAGAGACTTGGAAATTCGTGTTCACAGATACATCTTTTTGTAAGTGTTCACAATGATTGTGTGTGCCAGAAGCAGCTCTCCAGCTTCAATAGTGACTTGGTAACCGAACTGCCATGCATTGGTGCTGTGAAATGCAACTTAGCCATAAAAAGTGTCTAGGGAATTCTATGGAGTACAAAAATATCCCAAAAAGGAAGTGAGGAAGAGAGAGAGGGGGGGGTATATAATTATTAAAATGCAATGGGAGGATCCTGAAGGGGCTGGAACCATCTGGAGAATTTTTTGGACGGGGGAGGGGTTGAGACAAGGTTTCTCAGTATAGCCCTGGCTATCCTGGAACTTACTCTGAAGACCAGGCTGGCCTCCAACTCAGAAATCCACCTGCCTCTGCCTCTCAAGTGCTGGGATTAAAGGTGTGTACCACTACTGCCTGGCTTATTTGAATTTTTACAAGTGTCATTTATTTGTTTGTTTGTTTGTTTCCAGAATAAGGTGTATATACCCCAAAGTGGACCCAAATTTCACACTTGCTATACAGATGATGACAATGACCTTAAATTTATATTCCTCCTGCCTCCACCTCTGAGTTCTGGGACTATAGATGTGTGCAACCAGGCCTAGTTTTATGTAGCACTGAGTACCCCACCCAGTGTCATGAAAGTTAGGCAAGCCCTCGACCACCAACTTCACTACATGCCAGCCTGAATATGATTTATTTTTGTAACTACAAAGGAGATTTTGCTTTAAAAATAAACCTCTTCATATTAGTAGCAGTTGCTTAAGCCTTGCTAAGCTGGAGCCTGAAAACTTTCTCAAGCTGCTGAGGGTGATGAGAAGGTAGACACTTCTATTGCAAATGAGGACTTCTAAATTTCTACCCAACAACTTCCATCTCCACCTGGGTTGGTGACACATGGTTTCTGAGAGTCAGCCTCAAAAGCCACAAGGATGCCTGTACCTCACGAACTATAGGCACAGGTTCTTATTCTTTGCCCTCACCTCTTTCTAAAATCCCTGGCTGCGGGAAGATGTATTAACTGCTGGAAGATGTATCTGCTCCTGGAAGATGTATCAGTTGCTGGAAGATGTATCTGCTGCTGGAAGATGTATCAGTTGCTGGAAGATGTATTGAAAGACTCTGAAAGGAGCCCCTCGCTCAGGCCTCAGGACAATAGAGGACACCCAAGAACTCAAAATAGACCTAGCTTGATGTAAACCACATGAGGCTTTATTCGGGGAAAGCCAGAGCTCTGTGGACGATCATATCCCACGCAGGGGTAGAGGAGACGACCTCAAGGGGAAAGAGGTCCCAGTTTTTATAGGCCCTCAGGGGGGAAAGGAGAAGGGGGAGAGTAGGGGATTTCCAGATCTAAACAATGTCTATTCTCAAGAAATGGGTATGGGAGGGGTACAAGGAAAGAGTCTGGTGCAGGTGTAGCAACTTAGGATTGGCCGGGTTGTGGTTGCTGGGGAGATTTTCTGACTCTTTCTCTGCAACCAATATCACAAACACCTGGCAATGGGCTTCATCAGTGGGCACACACATGGGTTCAAGGAACATTCCAAACATTGGAAGACACACGGGTTCAAGGAGTGGACAGAACATTGTGCGCCTCTATTTTTCTAAATCAGTGAAGCTAGTTCTGCTAACAGTGACATCTATCTTGCCAATTTCAGGGCTTCTGTGACCTTTTGCATTCTGTCAGGATCTTTCAGTATCTGCTGCTGGAAGATGTATCTGCTGCTGGAAGATGTATCAGTTCCTTACAGATGTATCTGCTGCTGGTGTTCCTGTTCATACCCATCTACAGGTCTTTTTATTATCTTCTCTGTCCCTCTCCTACTCCAAACATCCTCTTAGGCTCTATCAGGGCCAGGTCTCTGCCTGCTGCATAAGCATGACATGTTTGTTCTTCAGAGGTTGCCTTGCCTGAATATTGTAACCAGCTCCCCCAGGAAAGATAGGACCCATCTCATTGCTAACAGTTTTCCCTTCTGAATTCCCATGAGCATGTCTGTTCTGCCCATGGCTCAGCTGTATCTGTGAGTAAGGAAGAGAGTTAGTTAATACTTAGTTGAACTCAAGCTCTTGGGTGAGACTCTATGGGGCTTGTGTCTTCTGGGGCAAAGTCAAGAAGCAGCCCCACATGTCAGTGTTCACACATGCTGCCATGAGTGTGCTGAGAAAGCCTATTCATCAGTCTAGTGTAGACTGACAGCACCTCCTCTCCTGCCTCCTCACTTGGAAAATGTCACTGAGCTCGCTTTGTGGGGAAAGCAGGAGCTGGGAATTTCCTAGGTCTGTGCCACTTTGTGCGGTGGAAGGGGGCCTGGCTCTTTTCTGATGATGAAAATAAGGACATGTTGCTGTCTTGGATTACCCACTTCTGGATCTTGTTACTATGGAAGAAAGGTTCTTTCTCAGCTGCAAGTGAGTAGCTCAAATGAGAAAGCCATGTCCAACAGAAGCCCACAAAGGAGGAAGGACAGGACACTTAGGACTTAATATGGAGGTGTCAAATGCGCTGTGGAAGACAGGTGATGAAATTGCTTCACATCAATTCTGGTTTCTGTTTTAAAACATTTGATTTGTTGCTATGAAAACAAATATATGGAAAGAATGCAGTTCGGTGACACAAAAGGCATTTCTTCTTCCTAACTTTAGATGCTGTTTCCCTCTACCCTTTGACAAGTCGCTGGCCAGCAGAGGAGACAGTTGTGGAAGGGCAGCAAATGCTCTTTCTGGAGAAGTGGCCTCAGCCCAAGCTCACAAGGTGTGTGGGGTGGGTCAGGTGCAATTTTAAACTAATTGATGAACTGCTGTGTGGAGTCTATTCATTAAGACACGCTCTTGGTACTGATGAAACCCTAAACTACAGGGACCAGGAGGAGGCTTAGAGACGCTGGCCAAGGGGACATCTTCATGGTTCTGTGTGACTCACCAGACTGTCTTCTGGGGACTGGGGACAGCCCAGTTTTGGTAGCAGGGAGACTCTCACTGTGACTGCCTGTCTATTTAAAGCTCATGAGGAAACCGAAAGAGGAAACAATTGTCCCATAGGATAGTCTTCTGTAATGTCACTGCTACAGACCCTTCTACATAGGACTCATTAAAGGTCTAGCTCTGAGGACCAAAATGGGGCAAGGGTGTCTGGGATGGAGGAGAAGTGCAGGAACAGTGTGGCCCCTCTAAGTCCCTCCCTTGGTAAAGAGAAGGTTTAACTTACATTGATGTATTAGGTCTATATTTTGCTGTGAGAAAAGATATACCATACAAATCAGAGACCTTTTAAAGCAGGTGGACTGTGGGTTAGACACTCCTAGGTTCCAAACTGGCCTCAGAGCACACAGCAGAGGGACAACTGCAGTCCCAGGTGAGCTCCCTAAGGGCCCTCTCCCCACCCTGAGGGAGGTGACTTCCTCATAGTCCCTGCCAGGATGGGAGCCCACCCCACCCAGGTACTCCTAGCAATGCCATCCTTTCTGAGACCAAATGTTTCTCTTTTCTCATACAAAACCCATAGACAGTCAATTGTTGTGCTTCCTCTACTGATCCCACCTCTCAGATAGGCAGGCCCACCTCACTATCAACTCTGGAGTAGGCGAGAGGGCAGAGGAGGCAGTGAGATGGGCTCGTGTGTGTGTGTGTGTGTGTGTATATGTGTATTAGTGTGTGTGTGAGAGAGAGAGACAGAGACACAGAGAGAGATAGAGACAGACAGAGAGAGAAAGAGGTAGACAGACAGACAGAGAGCTGAGAGTACTGAGCACCTATCTCAGTGTGTCTTTAGAAATTCTTGAGACTGATTCTCCCTCTGTTACTTACTGGCCAGTCTGTGTTGGAGACCAGCAGTTGGCATGGTGGGAAATAGGATGGGATGAGTGGGCCATTCTTTACTTCAGCCCAATCTTCTCTCTCCCCCTCCCTCCCTCCCTCCCTCCCTCCCTCCCTCCCTCCCTCCCTCTCCCTTCCATCCCTCCTCTCTCTCTCTCTCTCTCTCTCTCTCTCTCTCTCTCTCTCTCTCTCTCTCTCTCTCTCTCTCTCTCTCTCTCTCTCTCTCTCTCCTCTCTCTCTCTTCTTTCTCTTAACGCAGACCAGGTCTCTCTATAATGTAACTTTAGCTGTCCTAGAATTCTGTATGTAGATTCAGGCTGTAGATCAGGCTGTATCTTTGTGTGTTGGGATTAAAGGTATAATGCCACCGTGCCTGGCTTCTGCTTTTTTAAAAAGAGATTATTAATTTTATGTGTTAAGTATTGGTCTGCATGTATGTAGGTGTGCCACATGAGTGCAGTACCTCTGAAAGACAGAAGAGGGAGTCACTGGAGAAACTGACAGTTGTGAGATGCTGTGTGAGTGCTGGGAACCAAATGGGGTTGTCTGCAAGAGCAGCCAGTGCTCTGAGTCACTGAGCCATCTCTCCAGCCTGTTTTCTTTTTTTGTTTTAAATATTGTCTGTGACTGTTGAAGAGCTCTTAGTGACTGTCAGCAGCCCAGGACTTCTCAGAAGCAGTCACATTCCCCACGGGTCCCCACAGGTGTGCCTTCAGACAGTGGACCTCCTCCCAAGGTTACCCTTAAAGTCATGTTTGCTCTCCCAGCATTCCTGTTGCTCAGGAATGCAGTAGCTCAGTTGGCACAGAATCTGGGCTGGGGCCAGGGCAGCCTTCTCTCTGTGTGTTTTCAGGTGGCAGCTGGCAGGCCCTGTTTCTTGTGGGCTGTTGCTACCTGGGCCTCTCTATAGGGCACCTAACACTGGCAGGTAGCTTCCCTCCTAATAACGAGTGGGCAATAAGTTGATAGAGACCAACTCAGGGGCCTCTTTTATCACCAGACCTTAGATGTCACCTGTAGGTTGAAGTTGGAACCCTTGGGGACCCCTAAGGAGGTTGCCTCTCATCTCTCTCCTTTATTTCTATTATTTATTTGTTTGTTTGTTTGTTTATTTATTTATTTATTTATTTATTTATTTATTTATTTATTTATTTATTTGAGATAGGGTTTCTCTGGGTAGCCATGGCTGTATGGGAACTCACTCTGTCAACCAGGCTGGCCTCGAACTCAGAGATTCAGCTACTGCTGCTCCTGTTGAGATTAAAGCCATGCTCCACCACTACCTGGTGCCTTATTCTTATATACAGAAGCATGCCAAGATTTTTCATGTGGCTATTTAGATATATCTTAGTCTTGAGACTATATGTACCTATGTCTGTGTATCACACATTCTGCATACTGCATTCCATACCCCAAAATTGCTTGACTGCATCTCTCGCGATTGATATTCAGTACTTATGTCAAAGAATGCTCTAGTGAGCGTTTGCCAGTCATGTCTGTGTGGCTGAGGGAGAAAGCTCTGATGTCAATCTAGTCTCCTTCCTTTCTCCCTCTGACCTCTAACTGACTTGCACCCTGGCTCATCTCATAGCTTGTTAACAAGTACCAGCAAGGCCAAGGCAGTTGTTTCTCCTCCCCTCTCCTCTCCTCCTCTCCCCTCCCTTCTCCCTCCCCTCTCCCTCTCCTCCCCTCCGCTCTCCCTCTCCTCTCCTCCCCTCTCCCTCTCCTCACCTCCCCTCTCCCTCTCCTCCCCTCCCCTTTACTCCCCTCCCCTCCCTCCCCTCCCCTCTCCTCCCACTGATCATCTTTCTTCTATCTTATGCTTCTTGTTCTTCCCCAGGTGGCCCTGCTTGCAGCCTAAGCTCCATAACTCCCCTTACCAGCTTCAGGCAACCTGTATGAACATTCCAGGTCAGACTGGGCATCTCTCTTCCAGGTCCCACAGTGAGCTGAGCAGGGTTCCATTCAGAACTTGGAGGCTACCTCAGGACTATCTGCCATGTCTGTCTTTCTGGGCCTGGGAGATCTCCACTAGCAGGTATCAGCTGAAACTCCGAATGGAAGCCTTGTATAAACCTGGCCTTAGCTGCCATGCTCTGATACCTAGTGCAGGAATAATGGATCAACCACACCTTGACAATGAACACCATTGTTAACAGAGTTGCCTTTCAAGGCTGGAGACAAACATAGTGAACAGTCAGTTCTAAGTACTTGTGCAGTGTAATTGCATCTCTGGACTGTGGCTCTCTGACCTCCATTCCTTTTCCATGCAGCTCTGAGCACGTTAGAATTTTCTTCCTCCTTTGGTCCTCTGACATTGATTTCTGCTCAGCCCCAAGACCTGAAGGGGCCTTCATCTCCATGCTGAGTTACAGTGCCTAATGTTGGCCTTCCTCACTCCAAGGAAGTGACAAGCCATGCTCACAGTGGCTGCTGGTGGTAAGGAAAAGCATTTATCTCCCTGTAGGTAGTCTGTGCCCACTGGGGAGACACATTGGTGGCAACTTTTCTTCTACCCAAATTATAAGAATCAGCACAGTGAGGCTCAGTGGGCCAGGTATGGATGGAGTTCCATTGGAAGAGATTTGTGATTGATCCTCTGTGGTTGCATAATATTAGTTGTTAGTTTGACAGGATCTAGAGTAGCGATTCTCTTCTCAGCCTTCCTAACACTACGACCCCTTAATATAGTTCCTTGTGCTGTGGTGACTCCAAACCACAAAGTTATTTGTTGCTGCTTCAAACCTTTATGTTTTTATTGTTACAAATCAGATTGTAAATATCTGATATGTAACCCCACCCCAACCCCAAAGGGGTTGAGACCCACAAGTTGAGACCCACTGATCTAGAATCACCATAGAGCTATGCCTCAGGGTATGTCTTCAGGGGATTATCTGTTAGGTTAATTGAAATGGGAAGAGCAACCCACCTTAAATATGGACAGCAGTGTCCCCCCCGCCCCTCCGATAGATTTCCAGAGAGCATAAACAGGAGAAAGCCAGCTGAGTCTCAGTATTCATCTCTCTGTGCTCCCTGCTGCCATGATAGACTGCATCCTTTTAAACCATCTGCCATAGAAATCCTTTCTCCCATGAGTTGCTTTTGGAAGATATTTGGTCACAGACACCAGAGAAGAAATCAGCACACCCTGCCAGCTCTGGGTGCAGTACTCAGCTTCTCTAAGCTGAGGAACTATCTCTAAGAGATCTGCCCTAGGGAATGTCAGAAGGGGCTCAGTGAAGGACTGTTGGGAGCCATTAAGGCAACGCTATTGTCCTGATCTCTGAATTGGGCCTCTCCCCCCCCCAGAAGAGGGTCAAAAGCGGGCCACCGACACATGGATTCCGAGAACCATGGGAGGTTCCAGCCCTAGGTCATCACCGATGTCCTGACCACACCCTGATACCACCAAGTTCCTGCTTCCCCGTGTAGCTGCCAAAAGAAAGAATTTCTATTGCCCCCCTCCCACTGATAAATACTTCTCCTTTTGCTTGTATTGCCCTACCCCTCCCACTGATAAGTATCTGTACTTCCCCCTTTGCTTGTGCATTTAAACCTTAGACCTTTCTCAATACATTGGGGTCTTGATACAACTTCAGAACGTTTCCGTGTCGTTATTCGTACAAGACCCTCGTCTCTCTCTACCCCCCATTTGGTTATTAGGAGGAGGTCCCCTCGAGATCCTCGAATAACTGGACCTGCTGGACGGGTCAAAGGACTGAGTGTTTAATTGCTTGGAGTCTCCATTAGAGTGAGGGATCCACTCCCAAGCATCATTCCTCAAGACTTTGCTCTACCCCTTCAGAGACCACATCCCCACACACTATAGTTTTATATTACAGCTGACCTCCCAATGTCCATTTCCACAGTGGAGCCTGAACTCCTGACAAGAGCCAACATTGTAGCACGGCTATGGCCTCTGAGCACAGTGTCTGTTGAATGGACTGACTCTCTTCACTGCTGACCTCCTACCCAAGCTCCCTGCCACAGTTAACCCTCACTGTGCATCTCTTCCGTGCCAGCACCATTCCAGGCTTAACAAAAGCCATCCTAGTTAGTATCCAACTGGCCACAGTGAAGAAAGTGCTGCCCAGCCTCTCTTTACCCCCATAACCACTGATCTTTGCTAGTTATCTTGACTTCATCTGGCAGCAACTAAAATCCAAACTTGTTGGCTATATCTGTGCACCAGCAGATTATACAACTGCAAACACAGATGAGAGAGTTAGGGTGTTGTTGGTCCCTGCTTGCTCTTTCTGTCCTGCATCCCAGCCTGCACATCTGTGGGTTTGAGGTAGACTGCCCCACCCTGGCTTAAACAAACACCCTCCAAGATGGCCAGGACATCTGGGAAGACTAGGGGCGGGGCTGCGTCATCCATATGGCTATGGAGAAGAACTGGTCCCTGCAGGATAAAGGCTTTCTATGTGTAGCCTTTTGGGTGAGGAGCACCCACACTACTGCAAACACCTCCCACTTATGTTCTCTAAGGAAGCTCAATAAACTCATTGGCTTTACAGAATGAAGTTCAGCAAATCTTGTTTCCGTTTGACATGGAGACCTTACGGGGAACTGTAACATTTTGTCTCCCCAGAGGAAGGATTTTAGTACTGCATGAGTTTAGTTAGTTTCACTTCACAAAGGAAGGAGCAGAGATTTGGAAAGTTGTGTGACTTGTGGGCTCACACATAGGTCACACGTGTCCTAGTTGTGGGTGAGAAGAGCAGCTGAGGTACAAAATGTCCTTAAACTCCAAACTCCCCTATCACATGGCCACCTGCTCCCGTGGAAGCTTGCTCCAGGCCTCTTATCTGGTGCCTAAAGCCTGAGAGGTGCTGAGTGGACTTTTGGAGCCAGCCCTGGCTCTGGAACCAGAGGATCAGGTTTGGCTAGTTCGTTCTGACCAGATAAAACCTGGTCTCCCTAGAAATTGCTTGTCTTTCAGCCTGAAACTCTCCTTAAATTTTCATGTCTTTTGCTTCAGACACTTAGTTTATCTAAAATTTCCACAAAATAGGAGATCATTACCTACGGAGACAAACCCTGTATCCACCATAGGGCTACCCTCTAAGGCAGGTGCCCAGCCCACAGGGAGCTATGCCAGGTGATTTTGGTGCTGGGAAAGGCTTCTGGCCAGGGTGATGGGTCTGGACTTTGGGTCTATTCTCAGTGTCGATTGCTCAAAAAAACAATTGTCAAGAGCCTGAAGTCTTGCCAGATCTAAAGATGGAGAAACTAGCCCCAACCGGAGCAAGGCAGATTTATCAGTTCTCAACCTGAGGGTTATGACTTTTTGGAACCCCTATATCTCCAAAAATATTTATATTAGAATTCATAATAGCAGCAAAATTGCAGTGATGAAGTAGCAAGTTAAATAATAATTTTTTGGCTGGAGGTCATCACAACATGAGGAACTGTATTAAAGGGTCACAGCATTCGGAAGGTTGAGAATCATTGTTTTAAGTGGACATAGAAGGAGATGCTAAGGAGGACTCCAGTTTCTAGCATGGAGTATCCCTGAAATTCAGGACCAAGACAATGATAGGTTTCCTTCATGCCAAGCTAGTTGGAGAAAGCAATATGTAGAGTGGAAAGGGCCAGATATACAAACCTCAGCTGAGGTCAGAAGAATGGCTTGGTCACAGACTCATGGGCCTACAGATTTCTTTTCATTTTTGATTTTAATGTTTTTGCATGTGTATGCATATGCACTGTGCATGTGTATTTCCATATGTATGGGCACATGTGCATGTGTGGGCAGCTCAGGGTAGACATTGGGTGTCTCCCTACCCCACTCTCCACTGTATTTATTGAGGCCAGTTCTCCTGAACTGTAGCTTGCTGATTCCAGCTAAGCTAGCCAGGCAGCTGGCCCAGAGGATGTCCCCTCTGTCTTTCAGATGTTGGGATTACAGGTAACTGCCATACCTGCCCAGCTATTACATGGTTCTGGAGATCTACATTCCGGTCTTCATGCCTACACAGTGCATGTTTTAAGCACTAATCCATTGTCTCCCCACAGCCCTGTTTAAAAAAATAAAATAAAAGTTTTGATGTTTGAGTAATGACAGACCCAAGGGAAGCTGCAGCTGGGTCCATGCATCTGTCCTTCAGGTTCAGCCCCTGGTCCTGTCCTGCACAGCTACAGTGACATTGAAGTCAGGGATAGGGACACTGCTACCATCCACACAGCTTTGTTATTGTCATGATTGTGTGCACGAACAGGCACATGCATGCTGTGTGCATGGTATCTGATGCAGTTTCAGAGCAAGTGTAGATCTGTGTTGTCACTGTCACTGATGGCTCTTCCAATGGTTAGAAAATTGCAGAGAAAATTCTGTGGAGAGGTGACCCTATGGTCTCCTAATAATGAACCTTCCTGCCCCATCCTCGGCTCTGCACCCTTCCTTCCTGCCCCATCCTCCTCTCTGTACCCTTTGTCCTGCAGCTTTCTGCTCAGGCTCACTTCTGAGTACCCTCCCCCTGTGGTCCATCCTGTGGTAAATAACCAGCTTAGAAATCACAATGGACTAGTTTCTAAGCTGCATTTACCAGAAAAGTCTACATGTCTTGAAGGCTTTGCTGGGCCTTGTGTTAATTTTAGCTTGAATCAAAGAAAATGCACTTTCATGATTTGTCGATTACATTTAACAGCTGCAGCTGACGCTGGAGTGACCCTGAAGTCCGTGTCATGAGGTTAAAGCATAGCTCTGTACACAAGTGACACCATTGGTGGTGCTTCTGTTTTTTGGCTAAATTCTACACTTTGAGGGGTCTTTCCTTACTGAGACAGTCTCTGAGAAACCTAGTAAGTGAACTCCCACAGAAACAAGGGGGAGGGAAACACCCATTCTTTTTGTTATCAATTTTCTGCTCCACATATTTTTGGTCACTCAGTAGCATATAAATTCTTCCATCCATGAACTCTGATGTTGGAGGTCTGTAAACAGAAGCCCCAGACTCACCCAGTGGAAAAACAGTTCTGCAAACTGCAGAAGCAGCAATTGAGTAGTGCACCACTGCCATCTAGGGGTCACGTTTAGTGTTGCCACATATGATGGCTCTTGAGTATCTTGTTAGTCTGTTCCTGGGCCTACCAATGGGAACTATTCAGTCAACTTCAATGGCTCCCAGAAAAAAGAAGTCTAGTGTGGAGAAGCTGGGGTCAAGGGGACCCTGAGATGAAGCTGACAAAGCTTCCCACACTCTTTGGAAGGGGACAGAGGCAAGCAGTGGTGACAGTATCTAGGGGCTCTGGGTCAGGCAACACAGGGTTTGAGTCCTGAATCTGTCCCTTGTCAGTTACTGGACCTAGAACAAGCTACTTAGGCCTCTTCATTCATTCTATGAGACAGGGTGTACTTGGGGATGCAAACATGGCCGCAAATTTGAGATTCTTCTGCCTTAGCTCCTCTAGTGATGGGATTGGAAGGTTGAACCATCATGACCTGACCACTTAAACTTTTGGAGATTGGTGGTTTTAATACCTAGTGGGAAACAGGACTAGTGATTAGGCCAGCATGGCCATTAAAAATATGTGAACCACGAGGAACATAATAGAGCCTCCAAATGGAAGGCATATATAGTTCTTACTGACTGGTAGGTAATAAGACTAAGCAGGAGAGGTATGGGGGACAGGGAAGGCTACACAAATGAGACAAAAAGACAATGTTTCACAGGGTCAGTAGGAGTTCTCCATTCAAAGGGTAAAGGACAATCAAGAGGCAGGAACCGTGTGTAAAAAGGCATTTTAGTAAGAATGGTCCCACTGTGCTGAGTGCATTTCATTGAGTTTAGCCTGGTCTAAGCTTAAAGTGGATGAGGTGTGGCTGGAGAGAAGCTCACCCACAGCCACAGAAATGCAAAAGCACATTCTGTAAGGCTCACCAAGAATTTGTCCCTTTTGGGTGGTGCTTCCTTCAGGTGCTGAATGGCCCTGGCTTCCTGACAGGAAGTTCATCTTTAGATTTGAAAATGGACTGTGGGATTGTAATCTTAGGGGTGTGTTGGTAGTGTCCCTTAGGCTATGAAAGCTGATTAGCACCTTCACTTCCAACAAGACATCCTGTGGGTGTTCTGGGGTCCCATGGAGAAGGCTAGCTCAGGGTTTGGCCACAAGACAGCTTCTTCCTTGAATAAGTTCTTCCTTTTCTTTTTAAAGGTGAATCTAAATTTATTTCACAGGCATTGGTGTTTTGCTTGTATATATGTCTGTGTGAGGGTGCCAGATCACCTGGAACAGGAGGTACAGACAGTCTTGAGCTGATATGTGGGTGCTAGGGAATTGAACTCAGGGCCTCTGGAAGTGCCACCAGTGCTCTTAACCACCAAGTCCTAATAAGTCCTAATAAGTACTTCCTATGATAATTGTCAGATTTTGTTTTTGAGACGGGGTCTCACTATGGAACCCTGCCTGGCCTCAAACTCAGTATGTAGCTAGGAATGGCCTTGGACTCCTGATGTGATTGACAGGTCCCCAGACTGCTGGGAATGTAAGCACAGCTGGAGGCCAGAGGACAACTTATGGGAGTCGGTTCTTCCCTTTTACCACGTGTGTCTAGGAGATCAGACTTGTTCTCAGCTCTTGGATTTTTGAGCTGAGGTCTCGCTATGGAGTCCAGGTTGTCCTAGAACTCATGACTTTCCTGCCTCAGCCACCCCATTTCTGTGCTCTTATTTCTGCCCCTCACTGTACTCTCACATCTTGTGTGTCTTTGGGTTCTCCATTCTCCATTTGAGAAGACTACCAAGGCTGGAGAGATGGCTCAGTTTTTAAGAGCACTGACTGCTCTACCAAAGGTCCTGAGTTCAAATCCCAGCAACCACATAGTGGCAGGGAGGGAGAGAGAGAGGGAGAGAGGGAGGGAGAGAGAGAGAGAGAGAGAGAGAGAGAGAGAGAGAGAGAGAGAGAGAGAGAGAGAGAGAGAGAGAGAGAGAAAAGTCTTCATAACTGGACAGAAACATTCATCAATTCTCTTATTCCCCATTATTTGAATAAGTGATCCTGAACTTGCTGGATGACATTATCCTGAGGGACTGTTTCTGTCCAATATCTAAAACACCTTCTAGCCAACAGCACCTTTCTTCTTGAGGTGAGGTGGGAGCAAAGACAATGTCTGGCCAATCTCAGAGTCTCCAGTGCTCACCCAGGACAGGTGCTCAGTGGGTGCTTCCTGAACATCTTCAGACGGTCTGGGGCTAAGTCTACAGGTTCTGTGGCTTTAAGCAAGAGGGCTAATGGCCTTGTTGTGTGTGGATCCCACTGAGTGGTGAAAGGCTGGCATGGAATACTCTCTGACTAAATTCTCTGCTGTTCCATACATTCAAGTAATTTCCCCATGTCTACCACTTACCTGCTTCATCCCCACACTCACTGGAGAGTGAACCATGAGCAGGGTGCTTGGGGCAACACAGGAAACTCACAGACCTTGGTTTATTTGATCATTTTAATATGCCAGGTCAATGGAAAGGGAGGACAGAGCACACAGGCATACCTGTGTTTGCAGGAAGGAGGGCAGATGTCCACAGCCTTAGGCATGCATGTATCTCCTGTGTAATTAGACAAATGACTATATAAATACCACAGCACAGCCATACTTGGGGGTGGGGAGAATCACAGGCCACAGGGGACCATGCTTTAACAGCAGTCAGAGGCTTTAAATACAGGGGCTGAACCTTCTCACTTTATACAAAACTTATATATTGAAAGTAAGGATACCACAGTATATACATGCAAGCAGCTTTGGTCGGAGAAAATGAAGAAGGGAGGTGAAGCCATGCACAGGAAGTGCTTGCCTATCTACTGTCCATCTTCTTCATCCTCACAAAGTCACCTGGGATCATAGAATAAATCAGCTGGTCTCCTTAAGATACTGAAAAGTCCTGTCTGGTGTCCTTAAGGGCCTCCAGGCCCTCTGTGGGCAGGGAAGGAGCCCTACAGCTGAGAACACTTGAAACCTTGGAAGGAACCAGCCTGGACTGGATGGGGAGGGACATCTATTGGATCAGATAGAGGAGGGAGCTGCATTCAGCCAGACCAGGTGAATGTGTTATCCTGCCTGGACCCAGGTCCCTAGAGAGGAGGAGAATTCACGGAGAAATCCACTTTTGCAAGCAAAACTGAAGATGGCAGGTCAAGCCTGTGTTTCTCACAACTGTGTAAAAGCCCATTCCACTCAGAACTGGCTAGCACTGCTGGGATCACACTGCAGCAACCGGACAATGGATGAGTCGCTCTTGGCACCTTTGTTGAATTCTTTCAGGAACATTTTAGCTGAGGAATGGAAGAGGGAGACTTAGGATTAGCCAGTGCTCTGTTTAAAGTCTGGAACCCTCTGGAAAATGGACAATGTCCAGACTCTTCTCTCTCTCTCCCTGTCTCTCTACCTCCCTCCCTCTCTCCCTCCTTTCCTCCCTTTTGTTTTGTTTATTGAAACAGGGTTCCTCTATGTAACAGCCTGGCTGTTCTAGAACTCACTTTTTAGACCAGGTCAGCCTTGAACTCACAGAGTGCCTCCTGTCTCCTATGAGCCCCGATTAAAGACATGTGCCACCATGCCTGACCAGAGGGTATTTTCTTAACTAATGATTGATGGAGCAGAGCCCAGCCCAGTGTAGGTGGTACAACCCTGGGCTAGTGATCCTGAGTTCTATAAGAAAGCAGGCTGAGCAAGCCATGGGGAGCAAGCCAGGAAGTAGCAACCCTTTCATGGTCTCTGTATCAGCTCCTGCCTTCAGGTTGCTGCCCTGTTTGAGTCCTGCCCTCATTGCTTTTGATGATGAACTGTTATGTGGAAACTGTGAGTGAATAAACCCTTTTCTCCCCAAGTTGCTTGTGGCCATGGTGTGTCATCAGAGCAATGGAAACCCTAACTCAGACAACAGGGATGAAGCCTACAGCTCAGAGGGTCTACTGACAATGCCCATGGTTATAGAGCCCTAGGAAGGGTGCAGGATGCAGGCTAGGTGTACTGAATTCTAGTCTCCCTCCCTCAATCAGAGCTGAATCAATTGGGCTGGAAAGGGCAGGCCTGCATAGGGCAGAGGGTATATCCCAAACACCTCTGTGCCATCAACAGTTTCACAGGCTCATCTACTCCCCTCTCCCCACCCCCATCCCATCCCCCCCTAGTCCCCTCCTCCCTCCCCACCTGCTCAATCCTGCCATGTTTCCTACCATCTTTGTTTGTGTCCATCTGTCTGAAGATCTTGTCACATACACACACACGATATGACTAAGCTGTGTGGATCGTAGCAGTGTCCCTATCCCTGACTTTAATGTCACTGTAGCTGTGCAGGACAGGACCAGGGGCTGAACCTGAAGGACAGATGCATGGACCCAGCTGCAGCTTCCCTTGGGTCTGTCATTACTCAAACATCAAAACTTTTATTTTATTTTTTAAACAGGGCTGTGGGGAGACAATGGCTTAGTGCATAAAACATGCACGGTGCAGGCATGAAGACTGGAATGCAGATCTCTAGAAACATGTAATAGCTGGGCAGGTATGGCAGTTACCTGTAATCCCAGCATCTGAGAGACAGATGGGACATCCTCAGGGCCAGCTGCCTGGCTAGCTTAGCTGAAATCAGCAAGCTACAGTTCAGGAGACCTGGCCTCAAAAAATTCAGTGGAAAGTGGGGTAGGGAGACAACCAATGTCTACCTTAAGCTGCCCACACATGCACATGTGCCCATACATATGGAAACACACATGCACAGTGCATAGGCATACACATGCAAAAACATTAAAATCAGAAATGTAAAGAAATCTGTAGGCCCGGGTGTCTGTGACCAGTCCATTCTTTTGACCTCAAGCTGAGGTTTGTATATCCGGCCCTTTCCTCACTACATATCCCCCAGACTTCTCAAACTAGCTTGGCCTGAAGGAAACACATCACTGCCTTGGTCCTGAATTCCAGGGCCACTCCATGCTAGAAACTGGGTCCTCCTTAGCATCTCCTTCTACGTCCATTTAAAACAATGATTCTCAACTTTCCTAATGCTGTGACCCTTTAATTCAGTGAGGAGATGACGGCCCCTTCAGGTCTTGGGGATGAGCAGAAATCAATGCCAGAAGACCAAAGGAGGAAGAAAATTCGATCATGCTCAGGGCTGCATGGAAAAGGAATGGAGGTCAGAGAGCCACAGTCCAGAGATGCAATTACACTGCACAAGTACTTAGAACTGACTGTTCACTATGTTTGTCTCCAGCCTTGAAAGGCAACTCTGTTAACAATGGTGTTCATGTTCAAGGTGTGGTTAATCCATTATTCCTGCACTAGCTGTCAGAGCATGGAAACTAAGGCCAGGACTGTACAAGGCTTCCATTGGGAGTTTCAGCTGATACCTGCTAGTGGAGATCTCCCAGGCCCAGAAAGACAGACATGGCAGATAGTCCTGAGGTAGCCTCCAAGTTCTGAATGGAACCCTGCTCAGCTCACTGTGGGACCTGGAGGAGAGCTGCCCAGTCTGACCTGGAATGTTCATACAGGTTGCCTGAAGCTGATAAGGGGAGTTATGGAGCTTAGGCTGCAAGCAGGGCCACCTGGGGAAGAACAAGAAGCATAAGATAGAGGCAAGATGATCAGTGGCAAGGGAGGGGAGGGGAGGGGAGGGAAGGGGAAGGAGGGGGAGGGAGAAGGGAGGGGAAGAGAGACAACTGCCTGGGCGTTGCTGGTACTTGTTAAGAAGCTATGAGATGAGCCAGGGTACAGGTCAGTTAGAGGTCAGAGGGAGGAAGGAAGAAGACTAGACTGACATCAGAGCTTTCTCCCTCAGCCACACTCTGGCAAATGCTCACTAGAGCATTCTTTGTCCTAAGAACTGAACATCAGTCCTGAGAGATGCAGTCAAGCAATTTTGGGATATGGAATGCAGTATGCAGAATATGTGATACACAGGCATAGGTACATACATTCACAAGACTAAGTATATCTAAATAGGAACATGAAAAAGCTTGGCATGCTTCTGTATATAAGAATCAGGCACCAGGCAGTGGTGGAGCATGGCTTTAATCCCAACAGGAGCGGCAGTAGCTAAATCTCTGAGTTTGAGGCCAGCCTGGCTACAGAGTGAGTTCCCAAACAGCCAAGTCTATCCAGAGAAACCCTATCTCAAATTAAATAAATAAATAAATAAATAAATAAATAAATAAATAAATAAATAAATGAAACAAAGGAGAGAGATGATAAATAAATAAATAAATAAATAAACAAATAAACAAACAAATAATAGAAATAAAGGAGAGAGATGAGAGGCACCCTCCTCCCCAAGAGTTCCAACCTCAAGCTACAGGCAACTTCTAAGATCTGGTGATAAAACAGGCCCCTGAGTTGGTCTCTATCAACTTATTGCCCACTCATTATGAGGAGGGAGGCTACCTGCCAGTGTTAGGAGCCCTATATAGAGAGGCCCAGGTAGCAACAGCCCACAAGAAACAGGGCCTGCCAGCTGCCAGCTGAAAACACACACAGAGAAAGCTACCTTGGTCACAGCCCATATTCTGGGCCAGCTGAACTAATACGTTCCTGAGCGACAGGAATGCTGGGAGAGCAAACATGAGTTTAAGGGTAACCTTGGGAGGAGGTCCACTGTCTGAAGGCACACCTGTGGGGACCTGTGGGGAATGTGACTGCTTCCTGAGAAGTCCTGGGCTGCTGACAGTCACTAAAAGCTCTTCAACAGTCACAGACAACATTTAAAACAAAAAGAAAACAGGCTGGAGAGATGGCTCAGTGACTCAGAGCACTGGCTGCTCTTGCAGACAACCCCACTTGGTTCCCAGCACTCACACAGCATCTCACAACTGTCAGTTTCTCCAGTGATTCCCTCTTCTGTTTTTCAGAAGTACTGCATTCATGTCGCACACCTACATACATGGGTACCAATGCTTATACACATAAAATTAAACAACCCCTTTAAAAAAAAAAAGGAGAAGCCAGGCACGGTGGCATATACCTTTATTCCCAGCACAGAAAGATACAGCCTGATCGACAGCCTGTATCTACATAGTGAGTTCTAGGACAGCCAAAGTTACATAATAGAGAGACCTGGTCTGCTTTGAGACAGGGAGAGGGAGAGGGAGAGGGAGAGGGAGAGGGAGAGGGAGAGGGAGAGGGAGAGGGAGAGGGAGAGGGAGAGGGAGAGGGAGAGGGAGAGGGAGAGGGAGAGGGAGAGGGAGAGGGAGAGGGAGAGAGGCCAGTTTGGAACCTAGGAGAGTCTAACCCACAGTTCACCTGCTTTAAAATGTCTCTGATTTGTATGGGATATCTTTTCTTACAGCAAAATACAGACCTAATACATCAATGTAAGTTAAACCTTCTCTTTAACAAGGGAGGGACTTAGAAGGGCCACGCTGTTCCTGCACTTCTACTCCATCTCAGACCCCATTGCCCCATTTTGGTCCTCAGCACCAGACCTTTAATGAGTCCCATGTAGAAGGGTCTGTAGCAGTGACATTACAGAAGACTATCGTATGGGACAATTGTTTCCTCTTTGTGTTTCCTTATGAGCTTTAAATAGACGGCCAGTCACAGTGAGACTCTCCCTGCCACCAAGACAGTGTTGTCCCCCTGTCTCCAGAAGACAGGCTGGTGAGTCACACAGAACCATGAAGACTGTTCCCTTGTCCAGTGTCTCCATGACTCCTCCTGTCCCCTGTAGCCTAGGGTTTCATCAGTACAAAGAGTGTGTTTTAATGAGTAGACTCCCTACAGCAGTTCATTATTTGGTTTAAAATTGCACCTGACCCTCCACACACACACCTTGTGAGCTTGGGCTGAGGCCACTATTCCAGAAAGAGCATTCGCTGCCCTCCCAGGTCTGTCTCCTCTGCTGGCCATTGACTTGTCAAAGGGTAGAGGGAAACAGCATCTAAAGTTAGGAAGAAGAAATGCCTTTCGTGTCACTGAACTGCATTCTTTCCATATATTTGTTTTCATAGCAACAAACCAAATGTTTTAAAACAGAAACCAGAATTGATGTGAAGCAATTTCATCACCTGTCTTCCACAGCGCAATTGGTGCCTCCATATTAAGTCCTGAGTGTCCTTCCTTCCTCCTTTTGGGGCCTCTGTTGGACACGGTTTTATCTTTTGAGCTACTCACTTGCAGCTGAGAAAGAACCTTTCTTCCATAGTAACAACACTCAGAAGTGGGTAATCCAAGACAGCAACATGTCCTTATTGCGATCATCAGAAAAGATTCCGGACCCCTTCAACTGCACAAAGTGGCACAGACCTAGGAAATTTCCAGCTCCTGCTTTCCCCACAAAGCTAGCTCAGTGACATTTTCCAAGTGAGGAGGCAGGAGAGGAGGTGCTGTCAGTCTAGACTAAACTGATGAATAGGCTTTCTCAGCACACCCACGGCAGCATGTGTGGACACTGACATGTGGGGCTGCTTCTCGACTTTGCCCCAGAAGACACAAGCCCCACAGAGCCTCACCCAAGAGCCTGAGTACAACTAAGTATTAACTAAATCTCTTCCTTACTCACAGATACAGCTGAGTCATGGGCAGAACAGACACGCTCATGGGAATTCAGAAGGGAAAACTGTTAGCAGTGAGATGGGTTCTATCCTTCTTGAGGGAGCTGTTCACAATATTCAGGCAAGGCAACCTCTGAAGAACAAACATGGCATGCTTATGCAGCAGGCAGATACCTGGCCCTGATAGAATGAAAGAGGATGTTTTAAGTAAGAGAGGGACAGAGAAGATAATAAAGAGACCTGTAGATGGGTATGAACAGGAACACTAGCAGCAGATACATCTTCTAGCAACTGATACATCTTCCAGCAGCAGATAAATCTTCCAGCAACTGATACATCTTCCAGCTCAGATACATCTTCCAGCAACTGATACATCTTCCAGCAGTGGATACATCTTCCAGCAGCAGATACATCTTCCAGCAACTGATACATCTTCCAGCAGCAGATACATCTTCCAGCAACTGATACATCTTCCAGCAGCCAGGGATTTCAGAAAGAGGTGAGGGCAAAGAACAAGAACCTGTGCCTATGGTTCCTGAGGTACAGGCATCCTTGGGTCTTTTGAGGCTGACTCTCAGAAACCATGTGTCACCAACCCAGGTGGAGATGGAAGTTGTTGGGTAGAAATTTAGAAGTCCTCATTTGCAATAGTAGTTTCTGCCTTCTCACCATCCCTCAGCAGCCCAAGAAAGTACTTCAGGCTCCAGCTTAGCAAGGCTTAAGTAACTGCTACTAATATGAAGATGTTTATTTTTAAAGCAAAATCTCCCTTGTAGCTATTAAAATCAATCATATTTGGGCTGGCATGTAGCGAAGTTGGTCAAGGACTTGCCTAACTTTCATGACACTCTTGGTCGGGTACTCAGTGCTACATAAAACTAGGCATGGTTGCACACATCTATAGTCCCAGAACTCAGAGGTGGAGGCAGGAGGATCATAAATTTAAGGTCATCGTCATCTTCTGAACAGCAAGCATGAAGTTTGGGTCCACTTTGGGCTATATACACCCAATCCTGGAAACAAACAAACAAACAAATGACACTTGTAAAAATTCAAATAAGCCAGGCAGTAGTGGTGCACACCTTGAATCCCAGAACTTGGGAGGCAGAGGCAGGTGGAATTCTGAGTTGGAGGCCAGCCTGGTCTTCAGAGTGAGTTCCAGGATAGCCAGAGCTATACAGAGAATCCCTGTCTCAACCCCCCACTCCAAAAAATTTCTCCAGATGGTTCCAACCCCCTCAGCAGCCTCCCATTGCTTTTTAATAATCATATACCTTTCTCTCTCTCTCTCTCTCTCTCTCTCTCTCTCTCTCTCTCTCTCTCTCTCTCTCTCTCTCTCTCTCTCTCTCTCTCTCTCTCTCTCTCTCTCTTCCTGTCTTCCTTTTTGGGATATTTTTTTCACTCCATAGAATTCCCTAGGGACTCTTTATGGCTAAGCTGCATTCCACAGCACCAGTGCATGGCAGCTGAATTACCAAGTCACTATTGAAGGACATCTGGACAGCACTTATGGCCATTACACACAATCATTGTGAACATTTACAAAAAGGTGTATCTGTGAACACGAGTTTCCATGTCTCTGGGATAACTGCCTGGGAGCACGATGGTTGGACCTCACAGCAATTGTATGCTCAGCTCAATTGTTTGTTTTAAAATTTTATTCATTTACTTCTTTCATATGTGGAGTGTGTGAATGTGGAGGTAAGAAGACAAATTGAAGGAGTTACTTTTGCTACATTGATCCTGGGTTTTAGCCTTAGGTTATCAAGCACCATTACCCACTTAGCCATCTTACCAGCCTGTGTGCTGTTGGACATTGGGCTATACACAGACAGTCTGGTCTCCAGTCAAGCTGAGGTGTAACCCCGGGACCCAGTGGTGATAATTCAGCTACATGGAACGGAAGTTCTCTCATGTCTCCTGGAACTCTGGCTCCTTTCACAGTTACCGCCCCCACAGCCCCCACAAGAGAAGCATGGCTTTAGTCACATAGGCAATGCCCCAAGCTTCTGACCTTCAGGTTAAACTCCTCCCCAGTTACTTAGCAACAGTAAAGATAACAGCATACCATAAGAGGTGCTATTTGGCCCCTCCCCATTCTCTTGCTCTCTTGCTTACTTCCCTTATACTTACTCTCCACTCTCCTCTCTTCTCTCTCTCCTCTCCTCTCCTCTCCTCTCCTCTCCTCTCCTCTCCTCTCCTCTCCTCTCCTCTCCTCTCCTCTCCTCTCCTCTCCTCTCTCTCACCTCTTACTCACTCCCTCTTACTCTAGACTTTCTTCTCTCTCTTCTTTTCCCCATTCTCTCCTCTTGGCCATGGCTGGTCTCTCTCTCTTTCCACCTTTTCTAATTCTCTCTGAATTTTGATAATAAAGCTATAAAACCATAGAATGTCTCTGTTCATCTAGGCCTGCTGCGCTTACTCTGGACTGCGTGGGAACCTCTCTCCCTCAGCCCTCACTCCCATTACCCCAGTGCTACAGGGTGTAGTCCTGTGTCCCCAGGTCAGGGGCTTTCCCTTTTCCACCACCACCACCACTACCACCCCTTCGAGTGGGGTCAGTGGCTTAGATGCCCACCCGGTTCCGAGTGGAAAGCATCTGGCAGCCCTCCTGAGTCTGCCTGCCCAGAGCATAGGAGGAACTCTGGCCGGACGTGGGCTATCCTTCCTTCCCCCTCCTTCCCTTGCCCCCCTTTAGTACCCACAGTGTGCTATGTTTTGTTTCTTACAAAACAGCTGAACTGTTTTCTAGGAAGGTGAATTAGGAGACCTGAACAGATAGCGAACCTATACAGAGACATAAAAGGGGTATTCATTAGAGTGTTTTTCCAGGGTGTTGTCTAGTTAGTCCAACAATGGCTGTCTATTGGTCCAGGAATCCAATAGTTTTTCAGTTCATGAAGATGAGCATCTCGGCTGGTCTTCAGTAAACACTGGAATCCCGAAGACATAGAAAGCCAGTGAAGGAATGAGCTTGCCAGTGAAAGCAAGGGTAAGCAGGCAAAGAGCAAAGGCTTCCTTTTCCATGTTCTTCCTATAGGCTGCCATGGGAAGGCGTAGCCAGATTAAAGATAGACCTTCCCACCTCAAAGGATCTAGATTACAGGTTGGTCTTCCCACCTCAGAAACCCTGGATTATAAGTGGGACTTCCCACTTCAAAAGAAAAAAAGTTCTCATAGATGTTCCCAGCTTAAACTCAAGTCATCAGGCTTGGTGCCTAGTGCCTTTACCCAGGTAGTCATTTCAATGGCTCTGATACCTTTTTTTTTTTTAAACAGTCATTGAGGCTCTGATGAATTGGAAATGTGAGCTCCTGGAATGTGGCTTGGGAGTCAGGATGGTTTTGCAGTGACTAGTAGCATGACATGGGATCTATGGTTCAGATGGCAGGCTGAGGTTGCAGTAACACTCCCTCCCATAGATCTCACTGGGTAGATGGCTGTAGTCCCACTAAGAAGAGGAGGGTACCTCTCTCACTGTAGCCTTCTGCCTCCCTGGCTGGACTCAGGCTTCTGGTACCTTATAGCTGGCTTCTCCAGAGAGGTCCAAGGTAGCGCTGCAGGATAGGTCTGTGGACCTGAGGAGGCCTGTGGGATGGCAACACATTATCTCGCACTCCCGGTATCAGTGAGTAAAGTGATCATCAGATGCCATAGGATGCTAACTGCTGTAAATAGGATCCCTGTGTGGTGGTATCAGCTCCAGAGTCCTTGGTACTGCCCAGCGCTGTCCAAGAAATATGATAACATTCATATATAATATGAGATTTTTCTACAACCACATGGAAAGAGGAAAGAGAAATGGGGTGAACAATGTCCACAGCCGGTTAGATTTAACCCATTGTATTCCAAGCGGGCCCAATAACTGTGTATTTTAACCTAAGGTTTTACTTAGTTTGGACTAGTGGTTCTCAAACTTCTAATGCTGTGACCCTTTAATAAACTTCCTCATGTCATGGTCACCCTAACCAAAATATTAGTTTTTTGCTACTTCATAACTGTAAGTTCTGTTATCGTTACAAATCGTAATATAGATATGTGCTTTCTGATAGTTTTAGGCAACCCCTATGAAGAGTCCTGAAATCCCCAAGGAGTTGGGACCCACCCATTGAGAAGCTCTGGTTTAGACCTACTATGCTTTCTTGCCTAGTTTAGAAATTGAAAGGGGTGTGTACTGAGGGCTAGGGAATCTGCCAGCCTGCGCCCTCTAGTGTCCGTGCAGACTCAGTGCAGCTTGTGTGGCTCCAGGTGCATCTCCTATAGCTGATGGCCATTCTGCCTAGGGCTGCACTCAAGTGGAGGCTAAGGCTGTTTGAGTTTCACCTACAGCAGGATGGAGGAGGACGAGGGGGAGGACAAGGATGAGGAGGACGAGGAAAAATATTCTGCCGGTCACCATAACGAAGAGCACAGTTGAGGCTGATTTCCCCCTGCCACCTTCTGTTCCACCTGACATGGAACAGGCTCTTCACCATCCAAGTGCAGATGGTCTGATGAAGTTCAAATTCACAGAGGATGCACCCAGTCTCTCCTGAGTCCAGGACTTCCTAGAAATTTGGTACCCACGTCTCCCACCACCTTCCCTCCAGGGTCGATGTCTAGCAGTCCTTGAGGTTTGGCAGTCTGACTGATGAGATTGCTGCGTGGTGAGATGAACTGTACCATGCATGTTCCTAGCCAGCACTGAGCTGTGGTTAATGGGACATTGGAGCTCCCAAGGGCCTTTCCCAGTGACAGCACAACTGTGCTGTTAGCAAAGCTTTTTACTTGCAGTACCAAGCTCGGGTTAAATATTTCCACAGAGCTTCCCAGCTACTTGTTTGCTCTTTCCTTAATTTACAATTCAGTGTGTTAAGGACAATAAGAGCATAACAGACCCTGGGAGAAGGGGTAGGAGCTGTTAGCTCCCTCCCCCAATTCCCATTACTGTGAAATCACATGTCCTGATCTCCAAGGCTGTTGTCTGTCAGATCTAATCCCTGCTAGAATGTGAAGTGCTTTAAACAAGTGGGAGGTGGCTGTGTGATCCAGGGACCCTCATTACCCACCCCCTAAAAAGATGAAAGTAGGGCTGTCTGATCAATGAAGCCTGGGTTAGTTTCATGGCCAGGGCTGGGTAGGTATTTCTTCAGGGGAACACACAGTGACTTTTCTGTAACTGTATAAGCATTCCTTTTTTTGGTCAGGTTTTTTTTCCCCCAGACAGCTAAACATCACTAAGGCTGGCTCAGTTGCTTAATGAATGACAGAGGGGTAAGGAGCAGATCTTCAAGCCATTGGGAAGGGAATGGGAAATAAGGGAAACGAATCCTCGCCTCCAACACCTCCAAGGCTGTCTGCACTGCAGCCTCCTCCCGGCAGATATCTGCAGAGCAGGTACAAGGAGTTTGGCATTTTAGTAGCATCTGTTAGATGATAAATCACAGACACAGCAGTGATGTGTGTTCAGTGAGGTGAGTGGATGCTGCGTGCATGAGCTGGAAACCAAGGGTCTGTGGCAAGGCTGTGGGGAGCAGGGCTGTTGATCATGAAGAGGAGCCACAAGCACAGGGCTGGCTATGGTGGCAATGCAGCTGTTTCCACATGGCCCTCTCTGGGACTGTCGTACCAGCACAATCCCATAGCCAGGTATCCTGGAGTCAGGTCCTGGCTCACTTAGGAGAGGTTCTGCAGTTCTCTGACGGTCAGTTCTCTGGTTAGCAAGATGTGTCTGATGGTTGAAGTTTCTTAGAAGACCCCAGTCCAGACACACGTTATAAGTCTCCCTCTGTTAATGGTTCTTTGGTGAGACATTGTAGCTACATGGCTTCACCAGGTCTAGGTCTTCTCTCTCCAATATTATTATTTGATCAGGGGACCACACACACACCCCACAGCTTGGTCCAACCTGGCTTCTCTACCTTTCACCTCCTACCACCCCAAACTCTGCCCTGTTTTCTGGGGGCCCCCATCCACCTTGTCTCACACAGATGTATCTCCTGCCTGAAGGCCTCCCGAGGGCCTGCCACTGACAGAGACATCCAAGCAGCCACTTTCCTGGACTCAGCTCATTGTCCCTTCCTCTAGGTACACCTGTTCCCTTCTCCTTCCCCTGCCCTCCTTTCCCCTCTTCCTTCCTTCCTTCCTTCCTTCCTTCCTTCCTTCCTTCCTTCCTTCCTTCCTTCCTCCCTCCCTCCCTCCCTCCCTTCCTCTCTCCCTCCCTCCCCTTTCTCTTCTTCTTCCTTGCTTCCTTCCTTCCTTTCTCCCTCCCTTACTTCTTCTTCCTTCTTCATTGCTTCCTTCCTCCTTCCTTCCTTCCTTCCTCCCTTCCTTCCCCATCAATATTCCTGGATTGTCCTCAGACATCTCTTTTTGCATGCCTTGTCCTGCTTCACTAAGGGATTCTTTGGACCAACCATCACTAGGTGTACTACCCTCCCACTGTTGGTTGTCCTATTCTTACCTCCACTTCTGTGTTCCAGTGTGGCTTCAATTTTACGAGTGTCTTGTTAATTGAGTTTCCAAAATGAATTCCCTACAATAAAATTAGGGCATTTCTATCCCTTCCCAAAGATTCATGATATGCTCTTACTCTGTGTTGGGATGTGGATTAGAGCCCTGGGTAGTGGGCTCCATGGAGAGCAGCTAGCTCTTCATCTGTATGCTTATCCTAGGCCTGTGGTGACCCCTCAGCCACCAGCAGTCGCATTTGTCCTCTTAGGGCAGACTCTGTGGATGCAGAAGTTGGTATTGTGGGCTTCTGTTCAGAGCTGGATGTAGCTAGCTTCTTGTGGTACATCTGGCCAGCACTGGCCACCCTGTCAAGCTCAAAGTCCAGTGAGGCAGGGAGAGGTTGGCTGACTCGAGGCTGAAGCCCAGGCTGTAGGTGATAAGGAAAGAGGACAGTAAACCTTGGTAGAAGCAAGGCTGTGAGATAGGAAGTGAGTGTAACAAGAAAACAGAGGATCTGGCAGTCAGCCATCACCGGGGGATTTGAGAGGGCCTGTGCCCCTCTATGCAGGTCCTCCAGGACCTTAGTTCTGCCTTCTTTGAATTTTTTTTGTTTGTTTTCAAGACAGGCTTCTCTCTGTGTAGACCAGACTGGCATGGAGCTCAAAGTTATCTGGCTGCCTCTGACTGCTGAGATTGGAGCTGTGTGCCAGCGCCAAGGCTCTATCTCTATTTCTTGTTCCTGAAGCCCCTCCCAGACAGGGCTTAGCCTAAAGTGTTCTATCAACTCAGAGGTTCTTAGACATGCCACCAGTCAAGAGATAGAGGCTGGGCTACTGTGATTTGGCGATGCTTCTTCTTTGAGTGGAAAATAAAATCTAAGGAGAATGGGATCCTGCAGAGAGGGCTCTTGCTGTTCTTGCAGAGGATCCCAGTTCAGTCCTGTTCCCTACACCCACATGGTGGCTCACAACTTCTGTAACTCCAGTTCCAGGGATCTGACATACTATTCAGGCCTCAGCAGGTACCAGGCACACACGAAATGTATTATATAACAAGAAAAACATTTGTACCATACTATATAAGTACATATTATTAAAGCATTGAAGGAGAAAAAAGGAAATGAACACGTGGACACATTTCAACATCTTTTTTTGGGGGGGGCGGTTCAAGACAGGGTTTCTCTGTGTAGCCCTGGCTGTCCTGGAACTCATTTTGTAGATCAGGCTGGCCTTGAACTCAGAAATTCGCCTGCCTCTGCCTCCACATTTCAATATCTTAAAACTGCAAATGATCCAAGCCCGGTGGATGACAGCTGTGACTGCTAGACAGGGGAGGCAGGAAGGTAAGGGTACAGGTCATCCTCAGCTACATAGTAAGGTTGAAGCCAGCCTGAGCTACATGAGACCCTATCTCAGAAAACAAATAAACAAATAAAATTACAAAGGAAAACACAACAAAAGGGCCTCTAAGGTCTCTGACCATCCAGCCAATTCCCCTCTTCACTCAACTTTACCATTTTCTGTAAGTTCTTCCAGAGGAGGCCTCCACAGACAAAGCCATCTGACCTTTTCTCAAAGATGGCAGCTGCCATCACGTGCCCTTGTGCAAGATCTTCCATTGGTAGATCTCTCTCTCTCTCTCTCCCTTCTCCACCCCATGTGTGTGTGTGTTTGTGTGTGTGTGAGAGAGAGAGAGGGGAGGGGGTCTTTGTGTAGTCCTGACTATCTTAGAACTTGCTCTGTAGCCCAGGCTAGCCTTCCTTGAATTCCTATCTGTCTGCTTCTGTCAATGAGTGCTAGAGTTAAAGGCATGCACCACTACTTGCCTGCTTGTTCTCTTTCTTTTAATATAATTTTTTTGGAGACAGGGTCTAGTGTAGCCCAGGCTAGCCCTGAATTGCTATATAGTCTTAGATGACCTTGAAGTCCAAGATAATCCTGCCCCCACCCTCTGGTTCTGGAGTTACAGATGTGTGGCACCAGGCTAGCTCAGTTGATGGTTATTTCTGATCAAGATGCTGTGGACAATTGAGTTGGTTGTTTCTACAGGGGAGAACATGTTTAGATAAGTAAATGTGTGCTTTGAAAGGCAATATTAAGCTGCCATATGTCTGTGTTGGACAAGGAACTTTAAATATCTCCTAGTCCTGTAGATAAGTAATTAAAATATGTACATAGAACGTTAACAGCCTGGGAAAGAGGTGAAGAAGACAGGGGAGGTAGCAGGTAATACTGAGTGCATGTCTCATCTTCCTTAACAGGACCTAGCACCTAATGCTTAGAATTCATAAGCCTCTGAGCAGTTCAGAGTAGTTTCCTTTGGGACTTGGGTAGAGGAGACTCACCCACACTAGTTCTTCTACACATTTCAAAAATAACAGAGCTATTGCAGGTGTGATACTGTGAAAGAAAGAAACCAAAATTGAGGTAGGGAAGTGAACGAGCATTAATGTCCAGTGGCCAATCACTGCAGGATCTCACACTTGGGCCTTGTGGGAGACTGCAGTGGGGTGTGCTGGCCAATGAAGCACAGTCCTGAATTTCCAAGGGGGCTGTTTCAGCTGGTAACATTCACATCGACATTTACCGAAAATTGATGCAATTCTAGATCTCCCTGGCAGAACAATATCTCATAGGCATAATAGAGAGTGGGGACTCCCATAAGGTTCCCAGATGTCTCTTCTAGGGTTAAAACAGCATGGCATGTGCTGGTAACTTCTACCAGTATTGTATGGAGGGGGACAGGGAGGTCTTGGGGGATCTAGAAGCCCCCTGTCAACATGATTCAAAGCTTTAATACCTGGTTCCCCATGAAACCCTACTTACCCAGATTAACCCAGAAATCTGGGTAAGAATGGGGTTTTAAAATGTCATTCATAAAATTAGGGCTGCTGATAAATGAAATTGAACTTTGAAGGGCCAAAGCCATGTTCCTGTTCTCTGGTATCATCCCTGAGTCCACTCAAGATGGGTGTCAACCTAGTTCTAAATTTACCCTAGCTGTGTTAGCTAAGAATGTGAACCACGAGCATCCACCTACACAGGCAAGATTTATTTACTATGCAACATCAGCAAATGTATCTGTGACAAGGAAACAAACACACACACCGAGTCCCCCATGAGAAAAAGAACTAGCTGTTCAAAGCGAAGAGTCAGCATTGGGTCCATGAGACCCCTTTGCCCCAAGCTGAAGAGCTGAGGGGTTTGTCTCAATCCTGACTCTTGTTTAACCCTTACAGGACATTTGACAAAGCTTCATTCCACTGATTTTAGGTTGTCTCTCCCTGTCCCCTTATACCACAATTCTGCATGCATGCTCCAAGTAGACTGTATTTAGCCATAAAAAGATATTCTTTCTGTCTTTCCTAGAGTGTTCTGGGTTTTGCCATGTTATATAGAATCATTTTGTACCTCCTGAGGAGAGCCATCCTGGAAATGCTAAAAGTCAGAGCTTGCACTATCATGGTCTAGATTTCTTCTGTCCCAGAAGATCTCAACCTGTGTTATCATAACCCCTTTGAGATCGAATGACCCTTTCACAGGGAGTCACCTAAGACCCTCCTGCATATCACATATTTACATTATGATTCATAACCATAGCAAAATTAGAGTTATGAAGTAGCAATGAAAATGATTTTATAGCTGGAGGTTCACCATAACATGAGGAACTATATTAAGGGGCTACAGTTTTAGGAAGGCTGAGAACCACTGCTGTAATGGATGGCACTGGACATACAGAGGATATTGCTTAGCCAGGATGGTGGTAGGGTGTGATAGGAAGCCAGACTTGGGGTTTCAGGTACCCACAGCTCACCTGTGTCTTGGCCTTGCAGGTTTTTTTCTCCACTGCCAGATGCCATGGGCAAGCAGAACAGCAAGCTGTGTCCTGAGGTACTGCAGGACCTGCAGAAACACAGGGAGTTCACTGACCATGAGCTTCAGGAGTGATACATGGGCTTCCTCAATGACTGTCCCACTGGCCACCTGACTGTGGACAATTTCAAGATCTAGGCCAACTTTTTCCCCTACAGAGACGCCTCCAAGTTCGCTGAACATGTCTTCCACAACTTTGACACCAACAGCAACAGCACCATCGACTTCCGAGTGTTCATCAATGCTCTGAGCATGACCTCTTGGGACAAGCTGGAACAGAAGCTGAAGTGGGCCTTAGCATGTCCGACCTAGACAGCAATGGCTACATCAGCTGCAGTGAAATGCTGGAGATAGTGCAGGTACCTGCACTTGACAGGGCCTGGAGCATGGGGAGCGCAGGGATCCAGGGCCCCCATCCCCGGCCCCATACACCAGGCCATTCCTCTGCCCACTTGCTACCTGGTGTACTAAAGGACTGCCTGTCTTTGCAGAGAGTAACGATAAAAGCCAAGCAGCTATCGATTGCTTGCTGGACATCAGGCCCCAGCTGAGCTCAACCATCAGGTTTATTCACACAATTCTATAAAAGGGTCTTTTTTTTTAAAAACAAAACAAAACAAAACAACCTCTAATGAGATCTGAGGCTCAGATAGGTGATTAAGAATTGTCAAAGCAAGAACTGGGAAAATGGCTCAGTGGGGAAGAACACTTGATACCCAGCATGAGGCCCTGAGTTCTGATCCCAACATCCAGAGAAAAGTCAGAAGTGGCTGAGCATGCCCGAAACCCTAGAACTAGGGGACAAGTGAGTCCCAGAAGTTTGCTGAGCAGGCACCCTAGCTAAAATGGTAAGCCCCTGCTGGGTTCAGTGATAGAGAAAACTGTGAACACCGGTATTCTTGTTTGGCCTCTACCCAGGTGGGTGTTCATCTGCACACACATGTATAACATACACACACATTAGCTGTCTATAGGACTTCCTATAGAAATCAGAACGACACAGTAAAGAATGAGTCAACAGTAAGTTCTTCACAGGAGCGATGCTTATGTGCACCCTGCATCCTTCCTGCTCCATGCTCTAAACCATCTCTGTATTTGGTCCAGTGATCTGACTCTGTGGGTAATGTTGCTTGCTACCAAGTCTGGCAGCCTGGGTTCAATCTCTAAGACCCACATGGTAGGAAAAGAGAACCAGCTTCCACAAGCTGTCCTCTGAATTCCACGTGAGATCATCTCTCCCAAATAAATAATTACATACATCCATAAAGTAAGTAAAGTAGTTATATACAGTGCCTAATACAATATCTATAGATGTTAATAATAATTTGTATTATTTGGGAAATAACAAGAAACTGTGTACCTCCAGTTTCATTTTCTAGACTATTTCCCACCTGTAGTTGTTGGATCTGCAGATTCAGGACCCATGGGTGGGCAGGGATCAATGTATTTCCCCTTTGATCTTCCCTCCAGGATTTCCCAGCTCCCCACCAAAGAACCTCCTTTTAGACAGACGCTTTCCCCCACAACCTCCCCTCTAATCTGAACCAAGGAGCCCTCCATTCTTCCACGCCCCAGCTGTATCCTGTGCTCTTGAATGTCACTTAAACTTTCCTGGCTCCCTTTGCCCAGCACCTTGTCTGTGAGACTTGTTGTGATGAGAGAAGGGTCCTTACTGTGCCCTGTCCATGCTCCTTGGTTAGCAGAGCGAGGACCATAACCCACCCTCCATCCTCCAGAGCACACTCACAGATGCCCCTTTGCAGACCATCTACAAAATGGTGTCCTCCGTGATGAAGATGCCTGAGGACAAGTCCATGCCCGAGAAGCGAACAGACAAGATCTTCAGACAGATGGACACAAAGATGGTAGGAAACATGGCAGGATTGAGCAGGTGGGGAGGGAGGAGGGGACTGGGAGAGGGGATGGGATGGGGGTGGGGAGAGGGGAGTAGATGAGCCTGTGAAACTGTTGATGGCACAGAGGTGTTTGGGATATACCCTCTGCCCTATGCAGGCCTGCCCTTTTCCAGCCCAATTGATTCAGCTCTGATTGAGGGAGGGAGACTAGAATTCAGTACACCTAGCCTGCATCCTGCACCCTTCCTAGTGCTCTATAACCATGGGCATTGTCAGTAGACCCTCTGAGCTGTAGGCTTCATCCGCATTGTCTGAGTTAGGGTTTCCATTGCTCTGATGACACACCATGGCCACAAGCAACTTGGGGAGAAAAGGGTTTATTCACTCACAGTTTCCATATAACAGTTCATCATCAAAAGCAGTGAGGGCGGGACTCAAACAGGGCAGCAACCTGAAGGCAGGAGCTGATACAGAGACCATGAAAGGATTGCTACTTATTGGCTTGCTCCCCATGGCTTGCTCAGCCTTCTTTCTTATAGAACTCAGAATCACTAGACCAGGGCTGTACCACCTACACTGGGCTGCACTCTGCTCCATCAATCACTTGTTAAGAAATTACCCTCTGGTCAGGCATAGTGGCACATGTCTTTAATGGGAGCTCATAGGAGACAGGAGGCTCTCTGGGAGTTCAAGGCAACCTGGTCTAAAAAGTGAGTTCTAGAACAGCCAGGGCTGTTACACAGAGAAACCTTGTTTCAATAAACAAAAAAAGGGAGGAAATGAGGGAGAGAGGGAGGGAGGGAGGGAGGGAGACAGGGAGGGAGGGAGGGAGACAGGGAGAGAGAGAAGAGACTGGACATTGTCCATTTTCTAGAGGGTTCCAGACTTTAACCAGAGCACTGGCTAATCCTAAGTCTCCCTCTTCCATTCCTCAGGCAAAATGTCCCTGGAAGAATTCAACAAAGGTGCCAAGAGCGACCATCCATTGTCCGGTTTCTGCAGTGTGATCCCAGCAGTGCTAGCCAGTTCTGAGGGGAATGGGCTTTTACACAGTTGTGAGAAACACAGGCTTGACCTGCCATCTTCAGCTTTGCTTGCAAAAGTGGATTTCTCCTGCTCTCTCAGGACCTGGGTCCAGACAGCATATCACATTCACCTGGTCTGGCTGGATGCAGGTCCCTTCTCTGTCTGATCCAATAGATGTCCCTCCCCATCCAGTCCAGGCTGGTTCCTTCCAAGGTTTCAAGTGTTCTGGGCTGTAGGGCTACTTTCCTGCCCACAGAGGGCCTGGAGACCCTTAAGGACACCACACAGGACATTTCAGTATCTTACCGAGACCAGCTGATTTATTCTATGATCCCAGGTGACTTTGTGAGGATGAAGAAGATGGACAGTAGATAGGCAAGCACTTCCTGTGCATGGCTTCACCTCCCTTCTTCATTTTCTCCGACCAAAGCTGCTTGCATGTATATACTGTGGTATCCTTACTTTCAATATATAAGTTTTGTATAAAGTGAGAAGGTTCAGCCCCTGTATTTAAAGCCTCTGACTGCCCTTAAAGCATGGTCCCTGTGGCCTGTGATTCCCCCTACCCCCAAATCTGGCTGTGCTTTGGTATTTAAGTATTCATTTGCCTAATTACACAGGAGATACATGCATGCCCAAGGCTGTGGACATCTGCCCTCCGTCCTGCAAACACAGGTGTTCCTGTGTGCTCTGTCCTTCCTTTCTATTAACCTGGCATAGTAAAATGATCAAATAAACCAAGGTCTGTGAGTTTCCTGTGTTGCCCCAAGCACCCTGTTCATCGTTCACTCTCCAGTGAGTGTGGGAATGAAGCAGGTAAGTGGTAGACATTGGGAAAGTCCTTGAATGTATGGAACAGCCGAGAATTTAGTCAGATAGGAGTCCATGCCAGCCTTTCCCCACTCAGTGGGCTCCACACACAGCAAGGCCATTGGCCCTCCTATTCTGTTGGCTAGAAGTTGTTTTAGATATTGGACAGAAACAGTCCCTCAGGGCCAAACAGTGCATGTGCCTTGGCTAATGTCATCCAGCATGTTCAGGATCACTTATTCAAATAATGGGGAATAGGAGGATGGATGGATGTGTCTGCCCAGTTATGAAGACTTCTCTCCCTCTCTCTCTCTGTCTCTCTGTCTCTCTGTCTCTCTCTCTGTCTCTCTGTCTCTCTCTCTGCCACCATGTGGTTGCTCGGATTTGAACTCAGGACCTTTGGAAGAGCAGTCAGTGCTCTTAACCACTGAGCCATCTCTCCATCCTTGGTAGTCTTCTCAAATCGAGAACCCAAAGACACACAAGATGTGAGAGTACTGTGAGGAGCAAAAATAAGAGCACAGAAATGGGGCGGCTGAGGCAGGAAAGTCATGAGTTCTAGGACAACCCGGACTCCATAGTGAGACCTCAGCTCAAAAATCCAAGAGCAGAGACCAAGTCTGATCTCCCAGACCCACAAGGTGAAAGGGAAGAACCGACTCCCATAAGTTGTCCTCTGGCCTCCACCTGTGTTTACAACCCCAGCAGTCTGGGGACCTGACAATCGCATCAGGAGTCCAAGGCCATGCGTAGCTACATACTGAGTTTGACTCCCGCCAGGGTTCCATAGTGAGACCACACCTCAAAAACAATATCTGACAATTGTCATAGAAAGTACTTAATAGGACTTGGTGGTTAAGAGCACTGGTGGCACTTCCAGAGGCCCTGAGTTCAATTCCCTAGCACCCACATATCAGCTCAAGACTGTCTGTACCTCCTGTTCCAGGTGATCTGGCACCCTCACACAGACATACATTCAAGCAAAACACCAATGCCTGTGAAATAAATTAAGATACACCTTTAAAAAGAAAAGGAAGAACTTATTCAAGGAAGAAGCTGTCTTGTGACCAAACCCTGAGCTAGCCTTCTCCATGGGACCCCAGAACACCCACAGGATGTCTTGTTGGAAGTGAAGGTGCTAATCAGCTTTCATAGCCTTAGGAACACTACCAACACACCCCTAAGATTACAATCCCACAGTCCAT
Source organism: Mus musculus (assembly GCF_000001635.26). Lineage (NCBI taxonomy): Eukaryota > Metazoa > Chordata > Mammalia > Rodentia > Muridae > Mus > Mus musculus. Next base: position 22,557,086 of record NC_000078.6, read on the forward strand.
TTTCAAATCTAAAGATGAACTTCCTGTCAGGAAGACAGGGCCATTCAAGCACTTGAATGAAGCACCACCCAAAATGGACAAAGTTTTGGTGAAACTTGCAGAATGTGGCTTTTGCACTTCTGTGGCTGTGGGTGAAGCTAACCCCAATCCACACCTTTCCCTATACCAAACCTTGTAGCTAGACAGTGTTGGAGACAGTGGTAGCAGGAAGCCCAGAGAGGGAATGTCAAGGTGGGGACATGAGAGGTTGGAGGAAGGTTGGAAGCAAGATGGACTGCTGAGCCCTCCTGGAAGCTCTAGCCAAACTCACCTGTTCTATTTCACTCAGTGGATTTTTAAGATGTATTTTATTACTTCAATTGTGGGCATGTGCGTGAGAGAGAGAGACTACATGCATTTGCATATATGCATGCAGGTGCCTGTGGAGGCCCAGAGCAAGATATTGGATGTCCTGAAGCTGGAGTTACTGGCAGTTGTAAGCCCTGGTACATGGATGCTGGGAACCAAACTCTGATCCCAGCAGAAGCGGTTAGTGCTCTAACCATTGAGCGACTCTCCAGCCACACCTCATCTGCTTTGAGCTTAGACCAAGCCAAACTTAATGAAAAGCACTCAGCACAGTGGGGCAATTCTTACTAAAATGCCTTTGTACACATGGTTCCTGCATCTGGACTGCCCTTCCCTCTTTGATTGGAAAACTCCTACTGACTCTGTGAAACCTTGTCTCTCTGTCTCATTTGTGTAGCCTTCCCTGACCCCCATAACTCCTTCTTAGTCTTACTAGCTACCGGTCAGTAAGAAGTATATACGCCTTCCATTTGGAGACTCTATTATGTTCCTCGTGGTTCACATATTTTTAATGTCCATGCTGGCCTAATTAGGGTCAGATCACTAGTCCTGTTTCCCACTAGGTATTAAAAACACGAGTCTCCAAAACTTTAAGTGGTCCAGTCATGATGGGTCACCCTTCTAATCCCAGCACTAGAGGAGCTCAGGCAGAAGAATCTCAAATTTGAGGCCATGTTTGCCTCCCCAGGAACGCCCTGTCTCATAGAATGAATGAAGAGGCCTAAGTAGCTTGTTCTAGGTCCAGTATCTGACAAGGGACAGACTCAGGACTCAAACCCTGTGCTGCCTGACCCAGAGCCCCTTGATACTGTCACCACTGCTTGGCTCTGTCCTCTTCCAAAGGGTGTGGGAAGCCTTGTCAGCTTCATCTCAGGGTCCCCTTGACCCCCAGCTTCTCTACACTAGACTTCCTTTTTCTGGGAGCCATTGAAGTTTACTGTATTGTTCCCATTGGAAGGCCCAGGAACAGACTAAGGCTGGATTCCAAAATACTCAAGAGCCACCATATGTGGCAACACTAAATGTGACCCCTAGATGGCAGTGGTGCACTACTCAATTGCTGCTTCTGCAGTTTGCAGAACTGTTTTTCCACTGGGTGAGTCTGGGGCTTTTGTTTACAGATGTCCAACATCAGAGTTCATGGATGGAAGGATTCATATGCTAGTGAGTGACCGAAAATATGTGGAGCAGAAAATTGATATAAAAAAGATAGGGTGTTTCCCTCCGAGGGAGGGAAACCATGGGATTTCACTTGCTAGGTTTCTCAGAGACTGTCTCAGTAAGGAAAGACTCCTCAAAGTGTAGAATTTAGCCAAAAAAACAGAAGCACCCCCAATGGTGTCACTGTGCACGGATCTATGCTTTACCCTCATAACACGGACTTCAGGGTCACTCCAGCGTCACCTGCAGCTGTTAAATGTAATAGACAAATCATGAAAGTGTATTTTCGGGGACGCACGCATAGAGGGGGGCGGAGCCGGAGTCCGGGATTGCTGCTCCCTGAGTGTGTGTGGAGCTGGGTGGTGTTTGGTGCGGTATGGCGGCCACCCAGTTGCAGCAGAGCATGTGCCATCCTGTGGAAGAACCATGAAGCACTACGAGGTGGAGATTCGGGATGCAAAGACGAGGGAGAAGCTGTGCTTCCTGGACAAGGTAGAGCCTCAGGCCACCATTTCTGAAATCAAGACCCTTTTCACCAAGACACAGGGGAAGTCCCTGAAAGATGAAGATGTCTTGCAGAAGCTTCCTGTGGGCACCACAGCCACACTTCTGACACCTGCAAGGGCCCACACAGGATTCCCCACGGGATCCTAATACCTCTGGTGAGTGGAACACAGCGCCTGCCCCAATCCAATCGCGCGGAACCTGAGACAGCAGGAAATAGGGAAGCAGGCTACCCGGGGCCTGACCTGGGGCACAAGCCCCTTCCGCTCCACTCGAGCCCGAGCGTACCTTGCCAGCGGACTCGCCCGACACCCGCACGGGCCCACACAGGATTCCCCACGGGATCCTAAGACCACTAGTGAGTGGAACACAACTTCTGCCAGGAGTCTGGTTCGAACACTAGATATCTGGGTACCCTCCCTGCAAGAAGAGAGCTTGCCTGCAGAGAATACTCTGCCCATTGAAACTAAGGAGAGAGCTACCCTCCCAGGTCTGCTTATAGAGGCTAACAGAGTCACCTGAAGAGCAAGCTCTTAACAGTGACAACTATAACAGGTAGCTTCAGAGATTACCAGATGGCGAAAGGCAAACGTAAGAATCCTACTAACAGAAATCAAGACCACTCACCATCGTCAGAACGCAGCACTCCCACCCCACCTAGTCCTGGGCACCCCAACACAACCGAAAATCTAGACCCAGATTTAAAAACATTTCTCATGATGATGATAGAGGACATCAAGAAGGACTTTCATAAGTCACTTAAAGAATTACAGGAGAGCACTGCTAAAGAGTTACAGGCCCTTAAAGAAAAGCAGGAAAACACAACCAAACAGGTAGAAGTCCTTAAAGAAAAACAGGAAAACACATCCAAACAGGTGATGGAAATGAACAAAACCATACTAGAACTAAAAGGGGAAATAGACACAATAAAGAAAACCCAAAGCGAGGCAACGCTGGAGATAGAAACCCTAGGAAAGAGATCTGGAACCATAGATGCGAGCATCAGCAACAGAATACAAGAAACGGAAGAGAGAATCTCAGGTGCAGAAGATTCCATAGAGAACATCGACACAACAGTCAAAGAAAATACAAAATGCAAAAGGATACTAACTCAAAACATCCAGGAAATCCAGGACACAATGAGAAGACCAAACCTACGGATAATAGAAATTGATGAGAATGAAGATTTTCAACTTAAAGGGCCAGCTAATATCTTCAACAAAATAATAGAAGAAAACTTCCCAAACATAAAGAAAGGCATGCCCATGATCATACAAGAAGCCTACAGAACTCCAAATAGACTGGACCAGAAAAGAAATTCCTCCCGACACATAATAATCAGAACAACAAATGCACTAAATAAAGACAGAATATTAAAAGCAGTAAGGGAGAAAGGTCAAGTAACATATAAAGGAAGGCCTATCAGAATTACACCAGACTTTTCACCAGAGACTATGAAAGCCAGAAGAGCCTGGACAGATGTTATACAGACACTAAGAGAACACAAATGCCAGCCCAGGCTACTATACCCGGCCAAACTCTCAATTACCATAGATGGAGAAACCAAAGTATTCCACGACAAAACCAAATTCACACAATATATTTCCACGAATCCAGCCCTTCAAAGGATAATAACAGAAAAGAAGCAATACAAGGACGGAAATCACGCCCTAGAACAAGCAAGAAAGTAATCCCTCAACAAACCAAAAAGAAGAGAGCCACAAGAACAGAATGCCAAACCTAACAACAAAAATAAAAAGAAGCAACAATTACTTTTCCTTAATATCTCTTAATATCAATGGACTCAATTCCCCAATAAAAAGACATAGACTAACAGACTGGCTACACAAACAGGACCCAACATTCTGCTGCTTACAGGAAACCCATCTCAGGGAAAAAGACAGACACTACCTCAGAGTGAAAGGCTGGAAAACAATTTTCCAAGCAAATGGTCTGAAGAAACAAGCTGGAGTACCATTCTAATATCGGATAAAATCGACTTCCAACCCAAAGTTATCAAAAAAGACAAGGAGGGAAACTTCATACTCATCAAAGGTAAAATCCTCCAAGAGGAACTCTCAATTCTGAATATCTATTCTCCAAATGCAAGGGCAGCCACATTCATTAAAGACACTTTAGTAAAGCTCAAAGCACACATTGCACCTCACACAATAATAGTGGGAGGCTTCAACACACCACTTTCATCAATGGACAGATCGTGGAAACAGAAACGAAACAGGGACACAGTGAAACTAACAGAAGTTATGAAACAAATGGACCTGACAGATATCTACAGAACATTTTATCCTAAAACAAAAGGATATACCTTCTTCCCAGCACCTCACAGGACCTTCTCCAAAATTGACCATATAATTGGTCACAAAACAGGCCTCAACAGATACAAAAATATTGAAATTGTCCCATGTATCCTATCAGACCACCATGGCCTAAGACTGATCTTCAATAACAACATAAATAATGGAAAGCCAACATTCACGTGGAAACTGAACAACACTCTTCTCAATGATACCTTGGTCAAGGAAGGAATAAAGAAAGAAATTAAAGACTTTTTAGAGTTTAATGAATATGAAGCCACAACGTACCCAAACCTTTGGGACACAATGAAAGCATTTCTAAGAGGGAAACTCATAGCTCTGAGTGCCTCCAAGAAGAAACGGGAGAGAGCACACACTAGCAGCTTGACAACACATCTAAAAGCTCTAGAAAAAAAGGAAGCAAATTCACCCAAGAGGAGTAGAAGGCAGGAAATAATCAAACTCAGGGGTGAAATCAACCAAGTGGAAACAAGAAGAACTATTCAAAGAATTAACCAAACGAGGAGTTGGTTCTTTGAGAAAATCAACAAGATAGATAAACCCTTAGCTAGACTCACTAGAGGGCACAGGGACAAAATCCTAATTAACAAAATCAGAAATGAAAAGGGAGACATAACAACAGATCCTGAAGAAATCCAAAACACCATCAGATCCTTCTACAAAAGGCTATACTCAGCAAAACTGGAAAACCTGGACGAAATGGACAAATTTCTGGACAGATACCAGGTACCAAAGTTGAATCAGGATCAAGTTGACCATCTAAACAGTCCCATATCCCCTAAAGAAATAGAAGCATTCGAGATCCTCGAATAACTGGACCTGCTGGACCGGTCAAGTGGCGCCCGACGTGGAGCACGAGGTACGACTGCCCTCCGGACAACGGATTAAGGATTAAAGAGGTACCGCGTAGACAGAGAAACAGTGGGACAGTCCACCGACACTTCACTCAAGTGTCGAGTACGGACTTCGGGAGGTAAGCCTAGGCATTCAGTTGTTGTCCCATTAACCATGGGGAATTTAGTCAAGAGATAAAAGGTTCTCTTAAGGAGAGAGGGATAAGAGTTTAAAAAAAGGGGAATTTAATAAAATATTTTTGTTTTGTGGAGGAGAGATGTCCATGGCTGGTATTGAATGGTTCTAAAATACACCCTTTAACTTACAATAAAGTAGGCAAAGATGTTAATGCTTTGATAAATCAAGGAGAAGATGTCCCTGAATCCTTTTTTAGTTATTGTGGAATCATCAGAGACCTCCTTGAGCAGGCAGAAAAGGGTGAAAAAGGTGCTTGCCTCCTAGCCCTTACTGAAGATTTTTTAGAAAACTCCCAATCGCCATCTCACAAAAGCAAAACTAAGCCTCCGGCGCACAGTATCTCTATTAGAAGGTTTAGCAGAAGGCTACTTGATACCCAATGAATGGAATAAAGTTATTCAGTCTGTCCTCACTAGAGCCAATATTTAACTTGAAAGTCAGAGTTTGTGGAAGACAGCCTCCTGGACTGCTGACAAAATCTGTGGTTAAGGCAATTTCGCTGCAGACATAAAACAATTAGGGCTCTCGCCTGTTGTCCTCGCCCAGACAGCACAAGCGGCCCTGAGAGCTTGACGCGCTGTCCCTGCAGCAAGGGCGCTAACTATGCCCCTAACCAAGATTATACAAGGGCCCCAAGAGTCCTATGCGCAGTTCGTTGCCAGATTGCAGGAAGCAGCTGAGAGAATTTTGGGACCTGAGGAAAGTGAGGGTCTGTTAGTCCTACAACTTGCTCTTGAAAACGCCAATTCAGCATGTAGGGCTGCCCTGAGAGGTAAAACCAAGAGTTTAGATATAAATGGTATGATCAAGCTTTGTAATGAGGTAGATGTGTTTTCTCAACAAGTTTCTAAGTCTATTAACCTGGCCATTGGGGCTGCTCTAACTCCAGCTCCAAGATTGGTGCCGAGCCCCATTGGCCCAAGTTAGAAGTAGACACCTGTGTCCTCACATTGGGTGCAGATGCCGCCTGGGGCACCCCTGATTATTATATGCCTCAATTAACAGCAGTTAACACAGGTAAATTTGAGCCCCCTCCCCAAATGACGTTTTTTCTCATCATCGGCCGAGTGTCCAGACTTTTGCAAGGCCTAATGGTGACTCCTACAGTGGTTAACACCGACTACCATGGGGAGATAAAAATCTTAGTCACCGCCATGCAGGGACCACTTACCCTTAGGGCTGGAGAGCGCATAGCCCAAGCCCTACCCCTCCCACTATTCGGCCATTTCCCTTATTTGAAAGAGGAGTGAGGACTATCCTCCCTGGGATCCTCAGAAGTCTACTGGGCACAGAAAATAACCGATTCACGGCCCATGCTGACTTTGTTTCTAGAGGACAAACAGTTTCAAGGGCTCCTGGATACCGGGGCAGATGCAACAGTAATTTCCTCAACACATTGGCCTGCAACCTGGCCCTTACAGCCCACTAAGGGATGGTGTAATCCACTGATCATAAAATTTACTGCTAAGGGGAGGAACTTAGAGGCTTGAGAAACTTCTCGCCCTCTTACCTGGGGCCTAAGATTGTATCAAGATAACTATGACAATGGCCTGACCTTTAAGGTTCAGCTTCCTAAAACCATCCCTAACAATTATAAAGGATCCATAGGATTTCCAGGTACCCGCCCCCCTCTTCCACTGATTTACTGTGGTCTATATTGAATGCTTCTGCTTTAGCCTTGTTGTATAAGACACAAAGAGATAATGCGTCAGAATCTGAAGATTATTGGATGTGCTTTTCTGCTTCCTCGCCCTTTTATGAGGGCATAGCCTTATTTAAATATTTTACCCTGCTTTCAGATGCTAGGCAGCTTCCCCTTGAGTCAGTTCAGCTTACCTTGACAGAACTCTCTGGGGTAAGAAGTTGTGTGTTGGGCCCAGGCATGCTTCGAGGCCCTTGCTAGAGATTTGCAATAACACGTTTAGACGTTTAGAGTAAATAAAAATGGGTTTTAAAGAGACTTCTTAAAGGTCAAAAAATTCATAAATTAGGTTTTATTGGAAGTTAAGAAATCATTTCCTAAAACATATATAATTCATTTTGTCAATGGTGTTTTTGTTGGTTGCAGAAAATAGAGAGCGTCTTTACAGATGGCTATAAAATATTTAACTAAGTGTGGACTGATAATGGCTTCAAAAAAGATTTAGCATGGTAAACTTTTAGGCTATTTGAGTTATTTAGTGTATAGAGATTGTGTGTTTTCTCAAAAATTTGCCCTCAGATTAAATAAATTAGAAGTTTTGGATGCTTGTCAGAAGCTGTTAGAAAATTTTGGATTTTAATCTTGGTTTGACAAGCTGCCTCTTACAAGCGGAAAAGGAAAGGAAAAAATAGAGAAATGGATTTTAGAATTCTCCCAGGGACAGAGGGAAATCGGGGGACTCCCTGTTTTACTCTCTCTGGCCCCTACAGGAGAAGCTCTCTACCCTCTTTCTATTGTCTATGGTTGGTGCACCAATCACGTGTCAATTCATGTATGTTTTTGTTTCGTTGTCTGAATGATTGTTTTGTTGTCTGAATGACTGTCTGTTTTATGTTTCATGTTAAAAAGAAAAGAAAAAAAATGGTTAAAAACTTTACCTGCTGAATCACTCTCAGTTTGCACAACGGAGGCTGAGAGAGGCCCCTCCCTTTAGCTAAAAATCAAGCACAGCAAGAGAGGTCCTGCTGAAAAACTTGTTTTTAAAGAAAAAGAATCTACAACCTCTTAGTTCTAAGGCAAATAAGCTGATAGTTGTTTTTTCCTAAAAAATTCTCTGCAATTTTGTGATTATTGTGCTTAGCAAATGACAAAGTGTGTTTTTATCTTATAAGTATAGCTATAAAAAGTAAAAGTCTTTAATTGATCTAAATTTATAAGATTCATGAAGCCACTTCATTTGGTTTTTGATTGATCTTAAAGGTATAAATATGATCTACATATCTTGGTCATAGAGAATTGGCTTATAAGTTATTTGGGTATGATTAAAAAGGTATAACACTAGTTACAAAGTTAGCTTAAGTAATAACTCAAGGCTAGAGTCATTTTCAAACAAAAGCACCTGGCATAAAACAGCCCAGAAAACTAGTCCTCTAAAGATACTCCTAAATTGAGATAAAATTTTGTGTAATTCTTATCCCAGAAAGTAGACTTATAGAGATAAGATTTTAAAACAATGTCTCTTTAATAGAACATTAAAATTTACACTGTCATGCATTCATGAATAAGCAGCCAAACTTTGTAACGTGATAGTGATGTTTCTAGTATTGATTTTAAAGAGAATAAATTGTTTAAAATTGGGTCTTGCTTTCCAAAAGTTATAGATACATTCTAATATTACAACGGAAACTTTAAAATTATGGTTAGAATTGCTAGTGTTCCATTGACTGCAGCTTGCAGTTTGATTACAAATTTAAGATCTTTAATTCACCTGTATATTGTAATTAAGATAATTATAAAAGTAATCATCCTTAAGAAAGAGTATCAAAAATTAGAGGCATAGACAGTTAAATTGTCCCTCTAAAACTGGTCCTTATTACAGGAGGGCCAAGATGCTTAGATTAAAAAATATTCTACGTTTAAGTTAATGTAGCCCAGAGAAGCTTGTAGCCTTCTTTTATTTTGCAAACAGTGCCTAAGAAAGTTTTTCCCTGTGTTCAAGAAAAGTTCTTTTTAGCTTTGTTACAGATCTATTCAAATGTTTAAAATAATGCTTAAATTCAAAGAGTTTTACTTTTAGTGAAATGGTGATCACTAGATAATTTTGCCTGTAGGTATGGCTAACATAGCTTTACAATATGTACAAAATTTTTATTGTCTGCTTCAATACAAGAAACAAAGTTTAAATCTTTCAGTGTATATTGTTTCCTAAGTGAAAAGTATTCTATTAGCTAATGCCTCCAAAGAGAAGTTTAAAGTTCTGAAAAGTAATTGTTGCTCCATAAGATTTAGAGGCAACATATTTTAATATCTAAGATTTTAGTTACAGAAGATCTAAAAAAGAAAAATTTATTTGCTTCAAAATTTTTATTTTCAAAACCTCCAAAAGATGTTTTGTCAACAATTTAATGTTACACATGTTACTGAGATATTTTATAATTCTCAAAGACAAGGTATTGTAAAACTTTAAAAACTATACCTTCCTTAAAAACAAAGAAGGGGGGGAGAGAAATTATATCCCCGTGCACATTATTTGGATCATATATTTGTTTTGGAAAAACTGGATAGAATAGAGTCTAGGGCAGATAAAAAGGATCCACTTATTGGCACTTGCCATGATCCTGTTCAGATACTTAATATGGGGAAAAGGGGGAATGTTTCTGTTTTTTCCACAGAATGCTACAAGAGCATGCTAGCTTCCAATGTGACAGGCTGACCTGTGACCTGTGAGTGCCCTGACAGTGGTGACCAAAAAGCTGTGCTGAGTACACAAAAGAGGAGCAATTGGAGAGCATCCACTTACAAACAGATAAAGAAACTTCGTATCTCCACCATGGGCTGCAGCAAGGAGTACCAACCTGGTGCCAACTTAAAATACAAACAACTAAAAAAACTGACTCGTGAGGCAAAAAGACTGGTACAGAGAATGTACAAGATGCTTTCGTCAGAGACACTGTTTTTGAGCATTCAGGCCAGCTCCTTATAGCTATGAAAGTTTGTGTACCTTACCTATATGATTATTGTTAGATAATTTTAAGAGTTAAGATCGCCAATCTTGGCAAGTCTTTTTATATTCATTGTAATTCTTGTCAATTAACCAATTTTGTAGATCCTAATTTAGATAAGGAATCTACTGTTATGTTTTTGTTAGAGACCTGCTTATGTTTTGCTGCCTATTAGAGTTAGGAAACGATCCTTGGTTTAAAAATCTGAAAATGCAAACTTTAAAAGGTATCTAGCACAGCTTTAGATCAGCAGCTACATACTGTCCATTTTGTTAATGATAAGCATAGGAATATTTCCATAGCTTTGTCAGAGCAACATATTATATGGATAAAAATTTAGAGGCAAAAGACGTCTTAGAAGTCTTAGCATAGGACAGGAGATAGCATCCTAGAAAGTCCTTGAGCAGACCATGGGCTTAGAATTCAGGAAGAGTGTTGCCTATTCATTGACATTCAGAATTGCCCCTGGCATTACACTATCACTTTGAATAAAAGCTAGGTCACTGCCTTACACAGGAATTTAGCATCAACTAGGAAAAAGGAAGTGTAAGACCTAAAAAGGAACCAGAGTAGATACTTAGAACTGTAGATAGCTGAGTTACACCCATACACAAGTATTTACAATGGCCTAGAGGGAAGGTAGACTACCAAAACTGGTTTTTCAACCTCCCCCTGGCTTTCGACCTTGTTGTCCTCCCTTTTGGGGCCCCTATTGGGACTCCTATTATTGATTTCCTTCGGTCCTTGGGCATTTCAGAAATTGTCCTGATTTGTTAAATCTCAGATTGATTCATTTCTTTCAAGTGCATTTGTTTCAGTTCCTTACCATTGTCTGGACGTTGGCGATAACAAGCAGGTTACTGGAGAAGAGGCAGACGCGGATGCCGCTTCATCACCCTCTTCTCGGGGAGAGAGACTCAATTTCCATAAAATGCTTAAGTAAGACCATTCCCCTCCCCCTAAATTCGGCCATCAGTCTCATGCCACAAATCATTTATAGATTGCCGTAGTCTGTGCTTCCGACATGGTAATATACATTCTTGCCACATTGGAAACTAAACAGTCATCCCGGGCTAGACACATCGAAAAATTAGAACTTGAAGCCGTCGCCCACGAGAGTTGTAAGATTAAGTACTGCACAGAGATTAGTCTAGAAGCTGTTGGACAGTCTCTGAGAGGCATGTCTGATTGCATGAAGGTTGAGTGCCCTAGGGTCCTTTCCCCCAGGAAAAACGGCACGGGAGCAGGTCAGGGTTACTCTGGGTAAAAATCTGTGGGCCTGAGAGTCAATCCTGTACATGGCCCCTAACATTGCACACTGGGGATCAGACCTCTACCTCTACCCACGGAGCTTGCTTCGTTCCTAAATCCCTTGGCTGGCCCAGGTTATATCCAAAAGACTGAGACCATTAATTCAAGCCTCATAGATGACTTGTCCTTGTGTCCTTCGTGGTTTTAGAGAATCACCCGGTGAGCAAACAGACGTTTAGGCAGTCGTTAAAAATGTGGCTACAAATTTATTATACAATATGCTTTTATAAAAATATTAAAAAGAGCCGGGCGTGGTGGCTCACGCCTTTAATCCCAGCACTTGGGAGGCAGAGGCAGGTGGATTTCTGAGTTCGAGGCCAGCCTGGTCTACAGAGTGAGTTCCAGAACAGCCAGGGCTATACAGAGAAACCCTGTCTCGAAAACTAAAAAAAAAAAAAAAAAAAAAAAAAAAAAATTAAAACGGGGGAGATGTTGGGAGCTATTTAGGCAACGCTATTGTCCTGATCTGTGAATTGGGCCTCTCCCCCCAAGAAGAAAAGAGGGTCAAAAGCGGGCCACCGACACATGGATTCCGAGAACTACGGGATGTTCCAGCCCTGGGACATCACCGCTCTCCTGACCACACCCTGACACCACCAAGTTCCTGCTTCCCCGTGTAGCTGTCAAAAGAAAGAATTTCTATTGCCCCCCTTCCCATAAGTACTTCTCCTTTTGCTTGTATTGCCCCATCCCTCCCGCTGATAAGTATCTGTACTTCCCCGTTTCCTTGTGTAATTCTACTGCCCCATCCTTCCTGCTGAAAGGCACTTCCCCTTTTGCTTGTGTATTTAAACCTTGGGCCTGGCTAATATATTTGGGGGTCTTGATACAACTTCAGAATGGTTTCCGTGTCGTTACTCGTACAAGACCCTCGTCTCTCTCTGCCCCCCATTTGGTTATTAGGAGGAGTTTCCCCTCGAGATCCTCGAATAACTGGACCTGCTGGACGGGTCAGGGAGGGAGGGAACAGGGCATTATCTACAACCGCAGAGCTGTCACTCAGTACAAGTTGAGCTCTGAACTGCAGCTGTGATTCATTGCACCCCCATCAGCCTGACCCATCTTCCCATCCTCTTTGGCCACGAATATCTCCACTGCTTCTGTCTCCATCCCTATGGCTGCCACTGGGCCTTTGCTCCCACACCTTCTTCAGGCTCTCTCCATGCTCACATCTCTTAGCCTTGCTGGAATACTTGGTTGAAAAGTGAAGCCTCTAAACACAACCTTCTAAGCCTAACCTCTTTCCAGCTTTACTTTTCCCAATATTATAATGAATTCAATGCCCAGGCTTTAATTTGCTTTCCTTTGCCATTAGAAGCCAGAGCCCTCTAGCTCACTGGGGATAGAGTATATTCTTAATACATGCTGAGCACAGCCATACTGCCTGCCAAGGTACACAGCTGGCAGCAAGGCTGTGCCCCAGACTTGTACATGCTTTCAACCACAGGCAGGTGGGTGGGAATGGAGGAGGTCCCATCTTCAGAGGGATCTTTCTACTGATCATCCTCTGACTTCTGACACCATAGCAAAGTTGTGACATAAGATTAAGAACTATCTGACCCAGACTCTCCTCATTCAGTGCTGCGGTGTGTTTGGCTATAGAGGAGTCACTGGGTATACACCAAAGCATCCAAGGGCCTCAGGATGAAAAGAGACACTATAGGCTAGAACTTGTACTCCTCTGACCTCTTTCTCTGCTCCAGCTTCCAGACATCAATTTCCAGACTTGACTGGACCCTACCATGCACTTGTGCACTTATAGCATCTGGAGTCGAGGACCCTGGGGCCTGGAAGCATGTATGCAGGTGACATTCAGTCATATAGACTCAGGAACTGCTCTCTTTATCCCCAGCAGTGCACACCATATTCCGTTGTGTCTATTTTCGATTGAGGGGACCCAAAGACTCTCTTTGCAAAGACAAGGGCCTCTTTCTAGGTATCTCCTTCAGACTCACTGACAACCTGAACAGAGTGTCTATGTAATGTGGGGGAGTGAAGAAAAAGGCAGCAGGAAATATCCTCTTCCTCCAGAAGATGAAGGCCGGAAAAGGAACTCCACCCACAGGAAGTCCTGAGGACACCCTGTGCTATGAAAATCCCTCGATGAATGCTGTAGGAGCTAGGGTGTCTGGGGGCTGGGGATAGGTGTGAGGGAGACCCAGCCACCCCCAGGTCTGCTGGGAACTGCTGGTCTAATCTCTGGGGAACTAGCTGCATTTATCAGAGCCAGGGACAGAAGTACTGCTTGACATTTGCCTCTTCATGTTGCAGACCTCTTGAGGTAGCAGCCATTGGGATTAGAAAGAACCATGACACATGCACAAACTCTGAAACAATGGTGGTGATGCTGGCCTCATGGTTAAGTATGCCTGGCTCATCCTTGTACTTACAGGGTTCTTCTTACCTCTCAGCCTCAGTTTCCTGACCTGTCCTCTGAGATCACTGAAGAGACTGTCCCCACAGTCTCTGCAAATGGCACCCCTTTCATAAATAGCTCTAATGCTCTGCAGGCCCTTTGGCCTCAGGTTGACTTTTCTAGGACCAAGTGGAGGCCAAGGCAAAGCAGGGATCAGAACCACTGGGGGATGATGCACAGGCTTGACAAGCTGCTAGACCATGCCTGTGGAAAAGAAGACCACAGGTCACATAGGGCACTAGCACCTGGATGAGCTCACAACATCCCTTCACTTACCCCAAGTACCCAAGTAAAGCTGATTGTGTGTGTGTTTACGTGAGTATGCACGTGTGTACCATTTGTGCATTTGTGTATCCATGTTCTCTCTCTCTCTCTCTCTCTCTCTCTCTCTCTCTCTCTCTCTCTCTCTCTCTGTGTGTGTGTGTGTGTGTGTGTGTGTGCGCATATAATTCCTATGATCCCCCATTAACAGAAGCCTGGTGAGATACTGGTCAACCTCAGCTGGAATAACATTGTCACAAAGCAAGTGTGGGTGATGGTCATAGCCATGGCTCTCTGGACTCAGAATATTAATTATAACTCAACTGGTGACTGGGCTATCCAGATGCAGCTGTGTGTGGCTCCTGGACCTATTTCCCTTCTGGTCATTAGGATGCTTGATAGAGCATCCTGGCTAGGCTTGGGAAGGCTCAAAGGAGCACCCAAGGTCCTGCTCTGGACCTTATTGGGGCTGACCCCAGCTAGGCCTTTCCCTCAAAGCCCATATTGTCCAGACATGCTTCCCTGGTTCAGAAAATGGAACATAGAAGATGTACACATGGAGTAAAAATATATCCCAACTCAGACAGCACACAAGCCCTCACCAATCTGGTCAAAGATACACACAGTCAGCATCATGAATAAACCTTAGGTCCCCTGTAGAGCCAGGTCTGAAGACCATCTCTTTCCTCCCTGTCTGCTCCACACATGGGTACTGGAAGCCTATTCCCAGTGAACAGTATTATGGGACTGTTAAATAGTCTTGTACCCCACTCAAAGCTGTCATTGTCCCCTGAGATCCTCAGGACAGACCAATGAGGGAGGCCCAGTGTTACCTCCATTTCCTTGAGAGGGAAAATGGGGCTCACAGGGAGGCTAGTAATTGACTCAAGAACTAAGTGGCAGTCAGTATGGGACAGGAAAGTCCTGTCACCCGAGCACAACTTCTCTTCCTAGGCTACAGCACTGTCTCAGTTTCCCCTTATGGTGCAGAGTCTCTCTATTCACAGCAATGATCA
Source organism: Mus musculus (assembly GCF_000001635.26). Lineage (NCBI taxonomy): Eukaryota > Metazoa > Chordata > Mammalia > Rodentia > Muridae > Mus > Mus musculus. Next base: position 22,572,115 of record NC_000078.6, read on the forward strand.
TACTTGCATGTTCTTACTGAACCAAGCACTGGTTTGTCCCAGAGTCTGTTCTAAAGAGCGGAGGACCTAGGACTTCCCTTGATCTGCACACTGGGAGGAGATGTGGGGCCTGTGTGTCTGCTCTCCTCCCACACAGCTAGGTTGACTGGGCACCATGAAGTCAAGAGGGCATCACTTCATTCATTACCTTGCATAAGTGCCTAGCCAGGAGCTATAAACAAAGCAGGCACTCAATACTCAGTGCTTTACAAAGGACTACCCCTGAATTTGGACTCAGACCAAAAATCCAAGATCTGGACTAGAAAAGCCATGCACTTCCCTAACAGATATTTGCAGATTAGGTTGGGAATATGCACGTTAGTGCAGGTGCCCATGGAGGCCAGAAGAGGGCACCCGATCCCCCAGAGCTGGAGTTACCAGTGATTGTGAGCCTCTCAAATTGGGACGAAATGAACTAGGGTCTGCTCAAAGAACAGTAAGAACTCTTAAGCATGGAGCCACCCCACCAGTCTCCATATGTATTTTTATTAGATATTTTCATTATTTACATTTCAAATATTATCCCCTTTCCTGTTTCCCCTTTGAAAATCACCTTTCACTACCCACCCCTTATGCTCCTCAATGCACACACTCCTGCTTCCTGGCCCAGGCATTCCCCTATACTAGGGCTTATCACTATCAAATGACCAAGGGTCTCTCCTCCAATTGATGACTGAGTAGGCTATCCTCTGCTACATATGCAGCTGGAGCCATGGGTTTCTTTTTGGTTGGTGGTTTAGTCCCAGGGAGCTTTGGGGGTACTTGTTGGTTTATATTGTTGTTTCTCCTATGGGGCTGCAAACCCCTTCAGCTCCTCGGGTCCCATATGTATTTTTAACTGACTTTATTTTAGGGCAGTTTTAGATTCGTAGAAAAATTGAGGGACAGGCATAGAGACATTCCCTGGGTCCATCTGGTCAACACCCTCCACCAGAATGGGGCATCTGTAGCATGGACAATCATTGCCCTCATTCGGTCTACAGCCTTCACAGCATTCATGCTTTGAGCTGCATGTTCTGGGTTTACAGATGCATGTGTTCTACAATGTATACAGACCAGCTTCACTGACATTGGATATCCCGTGCTCCACCTTGTCCATATTTTCTCAAAGTCCTTCTGTGAGGAGCTGCCCTTGCAATCGCCATTACAAGATGGCACTGATATCCGGTGTTCTAACTGGTAAACAAGTACTCTGCACATGTGCTAGGGTATTTTTCCATTCCTTGTGCCCTGCCTGTCCCATGGCGTCATCTGGGCTCATAGTGAGCAACCAGTCAGGGTGAAAAACGTCTCCAACCGCTCTTGTGGTCTATTTAAGGACCGAGTTTCCTGTGTTCTGGGCCTCCTCCCCGAGAAGCTGAACATCTTTCTCTCGAGATGGATTAAAGCTATGCTGCAGAAGGACCCGTGTGTGTCCTGTGTGTGTGTGTGTGTCCTTGCCGGCGAAACTCCTTATCACACAGGGACATATGGTTCCAAAACCCGGGAATTCTACATCACCGGCATTGAGGAGGACCCCAGAAATGGGGTGGGTTCAGAACTGCAGTGGAAAAGATAAGATTCGGAGAGGTATGTCTGACCTTGAGCCTGTTGTTCCCTTTGAGAGGAGGTTCAGGACAGCATGTCAGAAACTGAACGGAGCAAGAGATAAGGAGCTCATAAAAAGAAAAAAAAGACATGTCTAAGGAAAAAGGACCTCCACGGAAGTTGGAAGTGGGGAGTGAAAAAAGGGGAAGGTGAAAACGTGCCCCCTACAGATAAACTTAGTAATATTTATCCCACCTGAGAGCTAAAAGCCCTAGAACTTGATAGCTCAGATCCTAATGATTTAGACCCTAGTAAAAAGGCAGCCTTCATTTAAGGCTTAGAGATAGCTCTCAGGGTCACTGTGCCTCTTCTCTCTTCTCTGGCAGTATTCCCAGAAGAAGGAGATAAGGAAGTAGAGTCTGAACATGAGAGAGAGAAAATAAGTTTTTAAAAAGGCAGTTATTCCCTGTTTGGGATCTTTTAGCAAAAAAAGAGAAAAAAATGAAAATAAGCTATTTCAGAGCTCTTAGCTCTGGTTAAGATATCTGTGTCCCTTTGAGACACCAAGTTCTATTCCATGTCTTTCTATTGTCTGCTTTTGCTGCACCAAAACGAATTGTCCATGTGTCTGTCAATTCATATATGTCTTTTGTTTCTTTGTCTGAATGATTGTTTCGTTGTCTGAATGACTGACTGTTTTATGTTTCATGTTGAATCTGCTGGCTGTCTCAATTTACACAGCAAAAAGCGCTGTGGCTGGGAGCCAAGTACAGCTGAAAAAGCCTTGCTGAGGACCGATTACAAACGGAGCTCTTAAAGGGGCAGGCAGCCTTTTGCTTGTAACAGAATGTTAGCTTAAAATTGGGAACTCAAGGTTAGAGTCTTTCTAAACAACATGAACAAACACAAGAAAACAGGTCTTTAAGGATACTTCAACATAGGGATAATCTTTAAGCCAAGACTCTGGCAGAGTGTTCAGATTGAGAAAAGTTTGCATTTGGGTTAAGGCTGAGCTTGGAGGGGAGCAGCCTCAGCTCGGCTTGTGTGGCACTTCTTAGAGCCTTATTACAGACCTAGCCAGATGTTGTTCTAAAAAAATTTAAATTCAAAGTTCATAAAAGGTCAATTAGGCTGTGAAATTTATCAATACATTGCGATTTGACTTACCTACTTTATATAAAGTTATAGTGTACAGAGTTTGCTTACATGTATAAGTGTCTGTTCCTTGTTCCAAACAGCCATTAATTTGGTTATTGCAGAATATTGATGTTTGATCTATTGCATCATATGAAGTAAAATTGATCATCATTATCCTAAGATAAGTTAAAATTTTATTTTCATGCATGTTCCCATATTTCCTATAAATTTATGCATGCATGCATCCCATTTACTGTGCTTAAAAAATAGCCTTTATATGAGAGAAAAGTATATGTGAACTAAATCACATGAATATTCTTTTGAGTTTCCTCCTGTTTCACCACAGATAATTAAAGATGCTGAAGATGGTGTTTAAAAATGTTGAAAAATCAAACTTTAAGTTGTATATTAATAGTCAATATTATATCTCAGAGCTTGCAATTGCTTATGCAACTTATAAGAAAAATACTGTTCCTTTAAGAAAATTGTTTTTGGGCAGTTAAGAACTTGTCCTGGGTTGCCTGGAAATGACCCCCAGGATTTGCTTTTGTGTTGTAGAGGTTTACATAAAGCTTTAACTGATAAAGATTACAGATAGCTCCGGAAAAGATACAAACTCAGGATTCTTATATTTATTTGGGTTGTAGAAGATAGTTATTTGCAGAGACAACTTAAAGATTTTCTCTAATTTCTGATTAATAAATAAATATATTATACACAAGTGACTATAATGACTTTTCAAGCATTCTAGTTACAATCTCTCATCAAGAGAAACAATTGAAAGTGTAATTAGTCACTGTTCATGTTATATTAAAACTAACAGTTCAGTATCTAAAATTTTGATGAAAATACAAGATTGTATTTTGATGCGTGAGCACCCCTTTTTATATCCAACATATTAGAGCACATACATCATTACCTGGCTCCTATTCAAGGGAGAAATTCCTAAGCTGAAGTTAGCCACTGGCAAAAAAGACTAAACAGATAAGTCCTAGCAGTTTATTTTGTAAATCTAAATAGTATATATGACTGGGCTGAAAAGCCACCCTAGAAACAAATGTTCTGTTCTTGTTAGTCAGAAACATCATGATCTACACCTAGCATCAAGGCAACTGACTCCCACAGGCTATGTCCTGGGGAGGACACGAAATGTATATAAAGGCCTCTAACTCAAACTGGTCATTAGGTAACTAGGAGAATTAAAACTTCTTTAAAAAACAAAAACAAAAAGGGGGGATAGAGGCTATGACGCCAAAGATGGCTCTATCCCTTATAATATTTACTCTTAATTTTTTAAAATTGGATGATGCTGGGAGATCACCAGCTGAAAGGCACGGACTATGGCCTCAATCGCTCAGTGAAATGGTCAAATGGAAGAATGTCCTTGATAATAAATGGTATGGCCCAGATCCTATCTTATTCAGATCCCGGGAAGCTATTTGTGTTTTTTCCACAGGGTGAAGATAATCCACTTTGGGTTCCGACGCGACTGACAAGGACCATAAAAGAGCAAGATGAATCTCAAGATGATCCTGTTATTCTTACTCCTGATGATTGAGACAGGGATAAGTATAGCTTTGTGGGCCATAGTAAGATCATGGCCGGTACCTTTACCAGTACATTCCAATTCTTCTACCTTGCTTTTGTTTTTGGCAACTGAATATTTTTAAAGAAAAAGATTATCTCTAATTGGGCAGATTTCATTAGCAAAAATAAAGTGAGATCTGGAGTGTTATTTAATGCTTTAACGCAAGTTGCTCAAGGAGCACAGTCAGGCTCAAGTGATGTTGGAAATAATGTAACTTCACCTATAAACATCACCACGATTATGATAAAGGGAAATGCGACTATTCCAAAAAGATCACGATGGCCTGTTGACAATGCTACTGCTATACACAGCATGCCTTGGTGTCATCCGGACCTTGCATTTCCTATAGTTTTTTCACCTTGTCAATCAAATATTTTTTCCTCGAAAAGAAATAACAAAGGGTTTTGTTTTGTCACCTCCATTGGATTTTTGCTGTAATGAATGATAAAGGAGATGCTACAGAAAAAGAAAATATTTGGCCAAATTACCAATGGGTTCTAAGAAATGAGACAGGTGCTAGTGCCCAGTTGAAAGGAGGGCTGATGATTTTGAATCAGCGCCTTGATCTGGTTGAGGAACAGATAGGTGTCCTATACCAGTTGGCCCAGTTGGACTGTGAAAGAAAATTGGGTGCTCTGTGCATTACCAGTGTTCAATATGAAAACTTTACTCATGCAGCTAATCTATCTAGGCAGCTTTCTTTGTATCTTGCAGGAAATTGGTCTGAAGGATTCGATGAGACCCTTGAGGCCTTGAGGGCAGCCGTTCTAAGGATCAACTCGAGGCAAGTGGACCTGTCATTGACAGAGGGCCTCTTCTCCTGGATTTCATCTGCATTTTCTTATTTTAAGGAGTAGGTGGCGGTAGGCTTGTTTGCCGTGATCCTATGCGGTAGAGCATTGCTTTTGCTCTGGATGGTCTGTAAAGTTAAAGCCCAAACAAAAAGGGACAAGATAGTGATAACCCAAGTACTTGCAGCATTAGAACACAGTGCCTCCCCTGATATATGATTATCTATACTTAAGCAATAGGTCGCTGACCACTCAGCTCTTGCACCCCACGAGGCTAGTCTCATTGCACGGGATAGAGTGAGTGTGCTTCAGCAGCCCGAGAGGGTTGCACGGCTAAGCACTGCAGTAGAAAGGCTCTGTGGCATAAAATGAGCCTATTCTAAGGAGACATGTCATCTTGTATAAAGGTTGAGTGTCCAAGTGTCCTTCCCCCAGGAAAAAACGACACGGGAGCAGACCAAGACCCCTCCGGGTGGTGAGCCTGGGAGAAGGTTTTGTGTAATGCCCGTATTTTTGCACACTGGGGATTTGACCTCCATCTCCACTCTCAGTACTGGGTGGCCTGTTGCCTTTTAAATAAAAGGGGGAGATGTGAGGAGGCGCCCTTGCAATCACCATTACAAGATGGCGCTGATATATGGTGTTCTAACTGGTAAACAAGTAGTCTGCACATATGCTAGGGTATTTTTCCATTCCTTGTGCCCTGCCTGTCCCGTGGCGTCATCTGGGCTCATAGTGAGCAACCAGTCAGGGTGAAAAACGTCTCCAACCGCTCTTGTGGTCTATTTAAGGACCGAGTTTCCTGTGTTCTGGGCCTCCTCCCCCAGAAGCTGATCATCTCTCTCTTGAGATGGATTAAAGTTATGCTGCAGAAGGACCCATGTGTGTCCTGTGTGTGTGTGTCCTCGCCGGCGAGACTCCTTATCACACAGGACATCTTCAAAGCCCCCAGATTCAATAGGTTAGAGGAGTTCTCATTTAACACTCATGGGGTCAAAGTGCAGGCAGATGGTGGAGCCTGTGGAAGGTCATCAGACAAACAACCTGGTGGTTGCAGCAGAAATCACCAGGCAAGTAGGTACACAAACAATGTCAGCTACTGATTTCCTCATCCTGCCTTCCCCACAACCTTGGCCAAGAGCCATGGTCCAAGGGGCTCACTGGGGGAGAAGAGACTCTGGGACATTCCATGTCACTCTTGGCTAAGTGGAACACCCAAAATGCAAATTCCTCAGCCCAGGCCCTGCTTTATGCGTTTACCCTTGTTAACCAAATTGACTACAGAGTACACATGACATGACTTCATGCAATCAGGAAGAAAAGTGAAATCATGATACTTGCACAGAAACAGAAGGAACTAGAAATCATTGTTAAGCAAAATGAAGCAGAATCAAAAAAGGGAGGTATGTGTGGTGTGTTTGTATGTATGTGTGTGAATGAATGTATATGGTGTGTGTGTGCATGTGTTGTGTGGTGTATGTGTGTGAAAGTAAGTATGTGGTGTGTGTGCATGTGTATGTGTGGTGTATGTGTATATGTGTGAATGTATGTATGTGACTGTGTGGGGTTATGTGTGGTGTATGTGTGTTACTGTACATGGTGTGTGTGCATGTGTATGTGTGGTGTATGTGTGTGTGAATGTAAGTATGTGGTATATGTGCGTGTGCGTGCTTTTGTGGGGGCATGATTATGTGTGTGTTTGGTGTATGTGTGGTGCATGTATTCAGTATGTTTGTGGTGTGTGTGTATATGTGTTAATGTATGTATGTAGCATGTGTGTGTGCATGTTTGTGTGGGGGTATGTGTGTGTGTATGTATGTGTGTGACTTTATTATCAGAGACCCCAGAGGAGTTTCTTCCTGTATCCCAAGAAGATAACTGTTGGCCATGTTTCTGTTTTGTCTGTTGGGTTCTAAGGTTACAAGTGTGTAAAACCACATCTTACTTTCAATTGCATTTCACTCATTGGGCACAAGCTGTTTTTACAGCCAACTTGTTGTGGTAAATATTACTTGTGGATTTCTTACCACCACATAAATTATAGAGGTATGAAATAATAATAATAATAATGATGATGATAATGAGAAGAAGAGAGGAAATGATAATAAATTAATAACAAGAAATAATATGATATAAAAAGAAATTATATGAAATAATAAAATAATAAGAAATAATTATATGAAATAATAAGAAATATTAAATGTGATATAATAATATAGTAAATGATAATGTGAAATAATATGAAATAATAAAATAATTAATAATTATTATTATAAGCATTAAAGCACCAACATGTGGCAGATACCATTCCTCTATGCTAATTTCTCTACTTCTTTACTAAGAACAGTGAGATATCACTTCCCATATTCTTTTTTTTTTTTTCCGAGACAGGGTTTCTCTGTATAGCCCTGGCTGTCCTGGAACTCACTTTGTAGACCAGGCTGACCTCGAACTCAGAAATCCGCCTGCCTCTGCCTCCCAAGTGTTGGAATTAAAGGCGAGTGCCACCACGCCCGGCGCACTTGCCATATTCTGCCTAGGCTGCTCATACTCTCAGGCTCACCCACCTGGCCATGCTCTCCCAATCTATCCACCCATGGGACCCTTTTCCTGCTTCTTCTTCCCTCTCCTTCATGGTCTCTTCCAAAGACACCAAGGCTGGGAACTGAAGTGCCATCAACCTTTCTTCTTGCCAGCTGCAGGCATTAGATGTGTTTACTGATTGATTACAGGAGGTAGGACTGATGTAATCACAATCTCCAAAATTATCTAAAATATGGGTCCAGAGTCGAGGATCTGGTATCAGATCAAATGTTACTCATACTGTTTCCTCTCAGACTGAACGTCTGAAACCTAGAAAATAACAGACCTTTTAGACAGGGGTAAATCAAGCTAAACATATGGACAGACTTATAGATGGATGGATGGATGGATAGATAGATAGATAGATAGATAGATAGACAGATTGATTTATATATATAGATTTTTATATATAGATTTATAGATATATAGATTTATAGATACTATATAGATATATAGATGATATATATTTATTGATAGCTATATAGATGTATAGATATATACATATAGATTTGTAGATATATAGATTAATAGGTGATATATAGATGTAAGGATGTATAGATTGAAGATATATAGATGAATAGATAGATAGATATAGAAACATGTAGATCAATATACCGATATATTGTTGTAGGTTGAAATGTTACATAAGGGCAGGTCACTGTACTGACTTAAGGGGGTGAAGAAGATGGCAACCCGATAAGAAGAACAAAACTGTGAGCTAACCTGGACACTTCAGACCTCCCAGCCAAAAACCAAGCAGCATCCAGGGGCTGGCTCATTGCCCCAGGCACATATGTAGCAGAGGACTGCCTTGTCTCTCTGTCCACAATGGGACACAAACAGGATGTACATAAATAAATGAAAAAAAAATAATTAAAAAAAATGAAATATAATTGAATATAAATATATACATATATATAGGGAGAGAGAGAGAGAGAGAGAGAGAGAGTGCTTATCTGGCAGAAAAAAAATGGCATTAATACATTACTCTTTGACCTGGCTCCTGTGTGCAATATCAGTTGCTGTGATCTGTAACATGACACACAACTACAGCCAATGGCTTGTGTCACAATCATCTGAGCTGACCAAACCCTGAAAGTGCATTGGACATATCTCCAAAGTAAAAAATTCAATATTGCTTGAACCAAGCTAAAGTCCCCAATTTACATATCTATCAATCTGGTCTGTCTTCATTCACAAGACATGAATAAATACATGCTGGAAAATTACAAAGTCAGTCACCCTGTCACCATCAGTTTTTTGTTTTTTTTTTTAAATGGTGACTCCAAGGTTAGTGATAAAAACAGGTGTCTCACAAAAAGTAACTCTATCAAAAAGTGCCTCACTTGGCTACCAGTCCAGTGTAAGGAGAAAGAACAACCTTGGGATAAATCACACATCGAGTTAAATCTAAGCTGAGTGCTTAGCTTAGATAGCACCATTCCATTCCATGATGTTGGTACTTGATAATGTAATAAGGACCAGCATTTATCACTCTCTGGCTAATGACTCTGAGCTCATTTATATTGTCAAAGAAGGTCTTAAATATTCCAACAAAGCTAAATTACAAGAAAAACACTATAACCCCAAATGGATGGAGAGGACAGAGTTCCTTAAAGAGGAAATGACAAAATCACTTAGAGAAATCCAGGAAAACAGAAAAAAAATTAGAAAAAATCAATAAATTCCACAAAGAAGGCCAGGAAAACACAAACCCAAAATAGAGGAAGCCAAAATTCCTAAAAATAATGCCAAGAAACAACAAACCAATGGGTGAAGTAAACAAAACTATTCAATACATAAAAGTGGAAATAGAAGCAAAAAAGAAAACTAAAACTTAGGAAATAGTGGAAATAAAAATTTAGGACTGCAAAAAGGAACTACAGAGGCAAGGTTCACCCACAAAACAGACATGGAAGAAAAATCTCAATCATTGAATAAGCTAAAGAAGGAATGGGTAAACCAGACAATGAAAATGTTAAGTCTAAATCTTCCTGATATAAAGTATCATGGAAATCCAGGACATTGTAAAAGGACTAAACATAAGAATACTTAGGAAGAGAGGAAAAAGAATCCTCGCTCAAAGTCTCAGAAAGTATTGACAACCAAATCTTAGAAGAAAAACTTCCTAACATAAAGAAAACACAAGAATCATCAAAACACCAAACAGAAGGGACTATAAAATAAAGTCTCTTCCCTGTGTAATAATCAAAACATACAGTTCAAGGAAAGAATACTAAAAGCTGCAAAGGTACAAAGCAAGGAAAAACATAAAGGAAGATCTATTAAGATCACAGATGTCTTCTTGGAGTCTGTAGATGCCAGAAGGGTTTGTACACATGTGCCGCAGAAACAACACATGCCTGGATTTTAATATGTAAAAAAATGACTACACCGTTAATGGAACAAATTAAGATAGTCCACGATAAACTCAAACTTAAACAACCTCTCACAAAATATACAGACCAACACAAAGAGATAGAGGTAGAATCTAACCCGCGGAAGTTAAGGATATACATGAAAACACAGGTAGTAAATAATCTCTTACTGTCTACAAAAGAAGGGAAAGCACACACCCAGCCCAACACCAACACCACCCGCAGCTGCAACAACAACAACCAAATACAAAGAGTTAGCAATCAACATTTATTGACTCATTCAATAAAAATAAGTTTTGATTTGGGAGAAAATGTAGCTGTAAATTGGCCTAGGACTTTGAGGCTTTTGTGTTTGAAAATTATACAACTTTCTGTCTCAGGTTGGGTGTGGGCGGTGGGGTTTTGAAGATAAACTTCTGAGTATGTTTCCAATAATTTTTTTTTCTGAGACAGGGTTTCTCTGTGGAGCCCTGGCTGTCCTGGAACGCACTCTAGACTAGTTGGGACTCGAACTCAGAAATCTGCCTGCATCCACCTCCAGAGTGCTAGGATTAAAGGAGTGCACCAACACCACCCAGCCCAATAAATTCTTATCATTTGCATTGTCCTGGAGTGTGAGTTGTGTTGAACCTGACTGGACCCAACAACTTAAAAGCTTTACCACATTGCTGATATTCATAGCATCTGTCTCCAGTATGAATATTCTCATAAAAAGAAAAATATACATAAAAAGAAGTTCAATGAAAAAGCTTCACCATACTAAATATATTCACAATGTTTCTACCCAGTTCAATTTCTTCCATGATGAAAATGACTACAAAATTGTGCAAAGGCTTTACCATACTAAATATACTCAGAGGGTTTCTCCCTCAGCCTTTCAATGGCTAGGAACAGATCTCATGACCAAACCAACTCTCAGAAAAGCAAACATTTAAATTGGACTTTCTCTGCAGTGTGATTTGTCTTGTGTATGCCTAAAGAACTCTGACATGCAAAGGTTCTACTACGTTCATAACATTCACATGGGTTCTCACTTGTATGTGATCTTTTATGTCATCATAGATGACCGTGACATCAAATGCTTTACAACACCGATTACCTTCCAAAGGTTTCTGTCTTCTATGTGTTCTTTAAAAATAATGGAGACTATAGAGTTGCAAAAAGGCTTTACCACATTGATTACATTCATGAGGTTTCTTTCCAGTGTGGAATCTTTAACATTTTGAAGAGGAGTGGGATATGCACAGGCTTTAGCACATTGACTACATTCATAAGGTTTCTATCGAATATGGGTTCTTTTATGATTATAGAGACAATAACTTTGTGAAAAGGCTTTTATAACATTGATTATATTTCTAAGGTTTCTCTCCATTATGGATTCTTTTATGATATTGGAGATGATTGTGACCTGCAAAAGCTTTACCACATTGATTACATTCATAGGGTTTCTCTCCAGTATGTGTACTTTTATAACATTGGAGACTACTGAATTGTGAAAAGGCTTTACCACATTGATTACATTCATATATTTCTCTCCAGTATGTTTTTTTTATATTTCAATTTTTATTAGATATTTTCTTCATTTACATTTAAAAAGCTATTCAGACAGTTCCCCTATACACTCCCCCCCCCGCACTGCTCCCCTACCCACCCACTCCCACTTCTGGGCCTTGGAGTTCCCCTGTATTGGGGCTTATAAAGTTTGCAAGGCCAAGGGGCCTCTCTTCCCAATGATGGCAGACTAGGCCATCTTCTACTAGATTTACAGCTAGAGACATGAGCTCTGGGGGTTACTGGTTAGTTTATATTGTTGTTCCACCTATAAGGTTGTAGACCCCTTCAGCTCCTTGGGTACTTTCTCAGGCTCCTCCATTGAGAGCCCTGTGTTCCATCTAACAGATGACTGTGAGCATCCACTTATGTATTTGCTCAGCACTGGAATAGCCTCACAGGAGACAGCAATATCGGGAAAGTATGTGTTCTTTTATGACATTGGAGATGACTGTGTTGTGAAAAGACTTTACCACATTGATTACATTCATAGGGTTTCTCTCCAGTATGTGTTCTTTTATGACATTGGAGATAACTGTGACGTGCAAAGGCTTTACCACACTGATTACATTCATAGGGTTTCTCTCCAGTATGTGTTCTTTTATGACGTTGGAAACTACTGAGTTGTGCAAAGGCTTTCCCACATTGATTACATTCATAGGGTTTCTCTCCAGTATGTGTTCTTTTATGATGTTGGAGATTACTGTGACGTGCAAAGGCTTTACCACATTGATTACATTCATAGGGTTTCTCTCCAGTATGTGTTCTTTTATGACATTGGAGACCATTGTGACTTGTAAAGGCTTTACCACATTGATTACATTCATAGGGTTTCTCTCCAGTATGTGTTCTTTTATGATGTTGGAGATGACTGGGTCTTGCAAAGGCTTTACCACATTGAATACATTCATAGGGTTTCTCTCCAGTATGTGTTCTTTTATGAAACTGGAGAAGACTGGGTCTTGCAAAGGCCTTACCACAATGAATACATTCATAGGGTTTCTCTCCAGTATGTATTCTTTTATGACATTGGAAACTAAAGAGTAGTGCAAAGGCTTTACCACATTGATTACATTCATAGGGTTTCTCTCCAGTATGTGTTCTGTTATGAAATTGGAGAAGACTGGGTCTTGCAAAGGCTTTACCACATTGAATACATTCATAGGGTTTCTCTCCAGTATGTGTTCTTTTATGATATTGGAGATTAGTGAGTTGTGCAAAGGCTTTACCACATTGATTACATTCATAGGGTTTCTCTCCAGTATGTGTTCTTTTATGATACTGGAGAATACTGTGATCTGCAAAGGCTTTCCCACATTGATTACATTGATAGGGTTTCTCTCCAGTATGTGATCTTTTATGATATTGAAGACCACTGTGACTTGTAAAAGCTTTACCACATTGATTACATTCATAGGGTTTCTCTCCAGTATGTGTTCTTTTATGACGTTGGAGATAACTGTGACGTGCAAAGGCTTTACCACGTTGATTACATTCATAGGGTTTCTCTCCAGTATGTGTTCTTTTATGAAATTGGAAGCTACTGAGTAGTACAAAGGCTTTCCCACATTGATTACATTCATAGGGTTTCTCTCCAGTATGTGTTCTTTTATGACATAGGAGATTATTGAGTTGTGCAAAGGCTTTACCACATTGATTACATTCATAGGGTTTCTCTCCAGTATGTGTTCTTTTATGACATTGAAGATAACTGTGACATGCAAAAGCTTTACCACACTGATTACATTCATAGGGTTTCTCTCCAGTATGTGTTCTTTTATGATATTGGAAACCACTGTGACTTGTAAAAGCTTTACCACATTGATTACATTCATAGGGTTTTACTCCAGTATGTGCTCTCTTATGATATTGAAGATGACTGGGTCTTCCAAAGGCTTTACCACGTTGATTACATTCATAGGGTTTCTCTCCAGTATGTGTTCTTTTATGACGTTGGAGATGACTGCATTTTTTAAAGGCTTGACCACATTGATGACATTCATAAGGTTTCTCTCCAGTATGGGTTCTTTTATGATATTGAAGATGACTGGGTGTTGGAAAGGCTTTACCACATTGGTTATGTTCATGTGTTTTCTCTCCAATTTGTCTTTTTTTATGACATTGCAGATGACTGGGACATGAAAAGGCTTTAGAACGTTCATTACATTCATAGAGTTTCTCTCCACTATGATTGCTTACATACCTGCAATGAAAATTGGCACATGTGATATGTTTACTACATTAATTTCCTTGTTCACTCATTTCATCAAGATGAATAAAGTTTACAAATTGGTCTACTGATAAAGGTGGACCAGATCATCTGGTTTTATCACTTCATATGTTCATGGGGTTCTCCCTCATTATGGGTTGTTTTGCGTCTTTCGAGATATCTGTGATGGTTATTACATGGCTGACATTTATAATACCCTTTTTATATGGGATTTTTATATGATGTATTTCATCTATATGAGGAAAATAGAACAACGCATAGCTTTATAACAGTAATTGCTTTCGTAATTTTTCCTGTAGTGTGAATTGTACCACATTTGACTGTGAACCAGGACAAACAAAAGAATTTCCAAATTCCTAGTACCCATAAAGATTTTCTACAGTGTGAGCTTTGGGAAGTTCCCAGTAAAATTAGAAAACCAATTGATTGCAACTTTTCTCATATTCAGAATGTCTACCAAAGGCAGAATCTGACAATTAGCTCCCAGTTCTGGGATAGAAAGAAGTACATTGCTTCTTTCAATATCCCTATGCTCACATGGCTTTTATCTATTGTGACACATGATATATATATTAAAAGAAGAATAACAGATGAAAGGTTTCCACATTGCATTCACACTGTTTGACTTTTTGTTCCTCATAGACCTGTAATATATGAATTAAGGTTTCTCCTATGACAACAATCTTGACTCTCATAAACTGTACCCTAAACAAATGATCAATTTCACTATAAGACTATGAGTATCACCAACTTTCCCATGGATTATTTGCTTATTGGAAGGTTTTGGATATATATTTATCACTATTCGATGTGCAATATCTGAGTCTTGTAAGTCTATACACATTGTCAGATCAGTATAGCTCTAATAGAGCTACAAATTGAATAAAGGTATCTCTTAAGGCAATGTTTCCTCATCTTTTTTTAAAAAAGAGGAATGCTTTGATAGATAAATCAGATAACTACATGGAGGCAGTATATATTTTTTTTAAGAATAGTGTAATTAGGGCTGGCGAGATGGCTCAGTGGTTAAGAGCACAGACTGCTCTTCCGAAGGTCCTGAGTTCAAATCCCAGCAACCACATGGTGGCTCACATTCATCCATAACGAAATATGATGTCCTCTTCTGGAGTATCTGAGGACAGCGACAGTATATTTACATATAATAAATAAATAAATCTTAAAAAAATATTGTAATTATAGTTACACTTCAAGTATTGACATTTTACACTCCTGCTTTTCTTTAGAGCTTCCGTATCATAGTAAAATTTCCTTAGAGGCATAATTGCATCAGCTTTCACATGAAAATTACCTTTCATTTCTTCTTGAACTTTGACAATGTCTTTCAATATGATGGTTTTCCCAAGTGTAGCCTAAAAGACAGTATGAGAAAAATGAATGATCCAGTATTGGGAATAGGCAAAATTCAAGGTACTGTGAATTTTCACATCACTGGACACTATTTATTCAGCTCAGTCTTCCTTGTTCTCAGTTGTAATAACAGAGCACCATCACTAAACAAGAGACATGTTTTCCTACTATTTTGAAAAGCAAAGAAAATTTACAGTCATACCTATAACAGTGAGGTTCCAGTAGGTCTCCAGCATCACATCTTTGTAGAGACTCTTCTGGGAAGGATCCAGCAAATTCCACTCTTCCCCAGTGAAGTTCACGTGCACATCATCATAAGTCACTGCATCCTAAAATATCCCATACATGTGTACATCACAAAACATGGTACTGACATCACTCTAAAGTAAACATATGCTTCCTTGACCATATATTCATGTAATTCTGGTGCTTCCTCCACTGACTTCTTGACACAGAAGTTATAATCTAAGTACCATAACATTTTAAAGGAAATTGAGTTGAAGGTTCACCTGTGTTGCTTATGAACATTTTAAATAAATAGGGTAAAGTCTTTCGAGAGGAATTACAATTGAGAGGGAGATGTAGGGTGAAACAGATCAACAGTACTGAGCACATATCCCATAATTTGTAAGAAGAATCACTAATGAGAAAAATCATGGACAAGCACGGTGTATTCGTTCATGTCTTTAATCCCAGAGTCACGGGCAGGTATATATCATTGAGCTGGATCCTAGTCTGTTCTATGTAACAAATTCCAGGACTGCAAAGGTTACATATTAAGATCCTTACTCCACTGCAAAAATCAACCACGGAGACAAAAATGATAGAAAGAACTCAGTTGTTTACTACAGTTCCTTCAAAGAAGTATACATTCCCTGCACTTCTGTACTCATCTAGCAGAAACAGGAAGTGTACCGCTTTAAACTGCAACATTAGTAAACTTTACTGGCAATCAAGGCACATTTAATGGACCAATGGACAGATGAAAATATTAGTAATATAAGTGTTGAACATAAAAAGCAACATAAGGCAGGAGAGAATGATAAATCAGCCATGGACAGCTCTTGCAGGTCTTCCAGATAACAGTGGTCAATACTAGCATTCACGTGACCCATGGCTTTATGAACAAGAGTTCTGAGTCCACCTTCAAACAACACTAACGATGAGGCACACATGATATTCATATTCACGCATACAAGCAAAACACCCCTATTTATTTAAAAATTTCAAAACAAACACAAGAGTTTGGGGAAACATCAATACCCAGAATCCAATGACTCTGAAGCCTCAGGCAGTATTGATGTCATGAGCATATGCCATCCTAAAAAATAGACTATAACCTATGTGCCCACGGGGTACATAGGGGGCCACAACCCCACTCAAAAAAGAAACAGAGGAGATTGGGAGGAGGGAGTCTGTGAGGGCAGGGACCTAGAGTAGGGACAGTGATCAGGGTGATAATGAATATCTAAATTATAGGATAAACAAAAAAAAAAAGGAAAGAAAGAAAAAGGAAATTTTTTGAGTGTATATACACTTTCACCTTCCCCAAGATGAATCTAGAAAGGCTCTCGCACTGTTCAAATATCTACAGTCTCTGCTGACACTCAAGACAGTATCTTGACAGCCACATCAGAAAGCAAAGTTGCAAAATCAAACAGCAAGTTATATCTTTCCAACATAAACTGGCACTGAATACCTCTTTCCATTCCAATCGATAGGAATGTGCACGTAGGGAGAGAAGATTGGTCAAACGTAAGAAAAACAGCAGGGCAAACACCAAATCCTATAGCTTTGTCTCAAACACATTGGACTTCAATTGCTTAAGGCATAGATGGTGCTCTTCCTGTAACTTCTCATACATCTCTCAGTTTGGGTACTTCATCTCCCTGTAAGCATCTCTCCATGGCAGATTTCTCAATGCGTTAGTTTTCTCCACAACCTGTGGTCACAAAATGCAACTCAAGCATCAACCTGAACCACTTAAAGGCAAGGAACTCTCACAGAGTCTTCCCTGGGATCCTGACTCTGTCAAAAGATGGCTGGAGTGGTGCTAAACTGAAACCATAGAGAAAGAATATATGACTATGCTATTTTCATCTTTCAGTTTCTAGAAGCAGCACAATATGGATGATCCTGTGAAGTTTGGCTTCTAAATTAATGGACCCTGCCTCCCTTGGACCAATTTGCAGCAGGTTTTGTTTAAGGTTCCATCCTGGGATGAGGAAACACGTTGAATACTCCTTCCATTAATTAAAAACATAGCAAGCAGGAGGAAGTACTACACTCAGGGTACATTCATAGGCGTATAACCACAAGGGCATTTGCTCCACTAAGTTCATAGCCACTTTATTTGTAACAGTTAGAAACAGGAAAGAATGCAGATGTTCCTCAACTGAAATGTGGACACAAAAACCATGTTTCATTTACAAAATGGAGTGCTACTCAGGTATGAAAAACAAGGACATCATGAATTTTGCAGAGAAATGGGTACAATTAGAAACTAATATCTGGAATGAGGTAAGTCAGGCCCAAAAGGACATGCATGTATGTACTCACTTACAAGTGAATAATAACCATAAGTACAGGATATCCACAGTTCATTTCATAGACCGAAAGACACTAAACAAGACAAGGCACAAATGAGCATGGTTGAATCTCACTCAGAACGGGGTTGAAAGAGACAGAAGAGGCAGATGGAAGGGAGAAAACTGGATGGGACTGTAGTTAAGAAAGAAGAAGGGGAGTTTTAGGGATGGGTGAGAGACAAGGGAAGGCCTGAGAGCCAGGAAAATGAAATGAAATTAGCAGATGCTGAGAGGGAGCGGGGTTAGTGTGGGGGGGAATCTATAGAATGTGCCTGAGACTATGAATGGGAGGGCACAAATGCAGCTAGGGAAGTGATCTTAGCTGAGATAGATAGCATTGAGTTATGGACCATGAAGAGGTGACATCTTGCAGTCAGGCAGAACTACCAGTGAAGTGTTCAGTACACCAAAAAAACCAAAAACCTTTTCTCCCAAAATTTGTTCTGTCTGCAAGTAAGGCAGGCACAAATTTGAAACAGAGACTGAGGGAATGGCCAAACTATACCCTGCCCAACTGGTAACCCATCCCATGGGCAAGAACCAAGGCTGGCATTACTGAGGATAATTTGTTATACTTGCAGATAGTAGCTTAGCATCATTGTCCTCTGAGCGTCTCCATTCAGCATCTGACTGAAACATATGCAGAGACCCACAGCCTAACATTGGACAGGGCTCAGGGAGTATTTTTAAAGAGTTGGGGAAAGAATTGACGGTCTCTGAAGGAATAGGAAGTCTATGAGAAGACCCTCAGAGTCAACTAACCCAGAACCTAGGAGACTCTCAGAGATGGAGCCACCAACCAACGAGCACACACAGGCTGGGATGAAGGCCCCCACCATATATGTAGTGGATATGATGCTCAGTCTTCATGGGGTCCCCAACATTGAGAGTGAGGCATGTCCCTTAAGCTGTTCCTGTCTGTGCAAACTGTTTCCATAACTGGGCTGCCTTGTCTGACCTCAGTGGGAAAGGATGTGTCTAACCCTGCAGAGACTTGACATGCCATAGTTGGGAGATACTCAAGTGGTTCCCACCCTCCCTGGGGAAATAAAAGGGAGTCAGTGATGAGGGACTATGGAAGGTGGAATGGGATGGGTGTAACAATTAGAATGTAAATTGAATAAAGAAATAGGGGAAGTCGGGTCGTGGTGGAGCACGACTTTAATCCAAGCACTCAGGAGGCAGAGCCAGGGGGATTTCTGAGTTCGAGGACAGCCTGATCTACAAAGTAAGTTCCTGGACAGCCAGGGAGACACAGAGAAACTCTGTCTCAGAGGGAAAAAAAAAAGAAATAGAAAGATTGAACAAATACTTATCAATCGCGTAAAAATATACAAATCAGGCAATATTTTTGTTTGTTTGTTTGTTTGACCTACTCAATATCTCAGGGCATAAGCCAAGTACAAAAGTTTTCTGGTTTTTTTTTTTTTTTTGGCCAAAATATCACAGAAATGACCTCTTCCTAAAGTTTTTCAGTCTATTTTCTACTGAAATAGTATGACCTCAACTTCGTGTGGCTGCATTGCTGTCAACACTCCAATCTTCCAGACCCTATGGGAAGAACCAATTAAGCTCCATGTACAGCTTTCTACGATTTTGCCATCTCAATTTCTGATATTTTCTATATTCCTTCAAAAGAGACCAGAGATTCTGTCCAGCAGCAAAATCAGCTTTTGAAACAATTGTTGTTGTTGCTGTTGTTGTTGTTGTTCTTGTTGTTGTTGTTGTTGTTGTTGTTCTACCTTGCAACTCTGCTGCTGTGATGGTTTCCTCTGAGCAGAAGCATCTCAGGTAATAAATGTTTGTTTTACACGGTTCTGTCAGATCACAGCCGATCATCCTTCTGCGAGCTCAGACTAGAAACTGAAGCTAGAAAATGAAGGCAAAAACATTTGACAAACACTACTTCCTGCCTTGCTTTCTTGCTTGGTCACTCTCTCATGCTCTGTAGCCTCCCTCAGCCTTGGAGCAGGCTGATCCAGACTTTGACCTTGCTGCCACTAAGAAGGAGATTACCTAGTGTCTTAGTCAGGGTTTCTATTCCTGCACAAACAGCATGACCAAGAAGCAAGTTGGGGAAGAAAGGGTTTATTCAGCTTACACTTCAATACTGGTTCATCACCAAGGAAGTCAGGACTGGAACTCAAGCAGGTCAGAAAGCAGGAGCTGATGCAGAGGCCATGAAGGGATGTTCACTACTGGCTTGCCTCCCCTGGCTTGCTCAGCCTGCTCTCTTATAGAACCAAGACTACCAGCCCAGAGATGGTCCCACCCACAAGGGGCCTTTCCCCCTTGATCACTAATGGAGAAAATGCCTTACAGTTGGATCTCATGGAGGCATTTCCTCAACTGAAGCTCCTTTCTCTGTGATAACTCCAGCTGTGTCAAGTAGACACATAAAACAAGCCAGTACACCTAGAATAGAGCCTTTGACCTTGATGGCTCTATTTGATCTTCTCCAATACTCTGCTTCCTGCTGAAAGGTTCTGGAGACTATCTGGAGACAAGCCCTGTAGATCGCCTATGGGCTGGCTCCAGGCACAAAGAATGGGCTGGCAGATGGGCTTACCCTCTTTATAAGCAGGGACTCTCAGTAAACTTCAGAGGCTTTGAACAGAAAGGTTTGTCTTGGCCTCATTCTTTTGTTGCCCTCTGATCTCTTTCAGCCCCGGGCTGCCTTTCAGGGGAACCCAGTTCACATGGCCACAGGCAGCTACAATGCTTACCTAGCTCTCTCATCCAACCCAAGTCCACTTGCTTCCCTATATTGCCACCCTTCATGGAAGAGTCTTCCTATATCAATTATCAACACTATCTCTCAGAGACAGAAACCAGCCATTCTGATGAGGGCACACCTGCAACTGAGGCTCCTTCAGATGACTGTAGTCTGAAATGTTGAGTTAAAACAACTATGACACAGAGACAATAATAATGAGAAATAATAATAATAATGAGAAAGTTGTAAAACTCCAAAACCAATGATCTAACCATATCAATTACAGGACCCCTGCCACCACATCAGAGAGTTGGAGTAGTGTCTGAGCCAGGATAAAATGGGAAGGGCTCCTGGCTCAGAGCATGGAAGGATACAGTGGAATGGGGAGAAGGGAGGCTGCACTGCCCTGTGGTGAGGTGTCCTTAACCCTGGATTCCCAGGCCAGGGAGACAAAAGAGGTGGCCAAACAGCTGGAAGGTGAATGGAGGAGCAGATTGTCCCACAGACCTGGAAATAAGACTCTGGTCTAAGGAAGATATGCTAACTTTGCTGGAAGGGATGAAAAACAACCTACCATATACTGACAGCTCCAAGTTCAAACCTACAGAGTCACATATAGACTGAGAACAGGGTTGTTTAGAAGGGGGAAAAATGAGGTCTTTGTCCTTTCCACCATGTTTTGCAGAGTCTGATTTTGCCCTGAATGCGGTCATAAAGAGTTCTCTGTCAGGGGCAATTTAATGGGTACAGGTCCTCTTGATAAGAGGGATTTAACCCAAGCTGGAAGATGAGTAACTATATAAATTGGGATGGAAACAGTCTCACTTCCTCTCTCAGTAAGAGAATACTAAAGTGGCACAAACATAATAGAGGGCCACAAGGTGTCGGTGAAGGCTAAGCAGCAGATCCCACCACTTGTACAGAGTAGAAAATGAAGACAGGATGGCAGCTGTGAGACATGGAGCAGGGTTCCAAGACTGCTGTAACTTCCCAGAAATTAGGACCAGGGGCACACGACCCCTGTTCCAGGGTCTGGAACATCTTCCTAGCCCTTTGTAGCTATGACTCTCCAGCATTTCCACTTCACTGGAGTTCCACATTCACTATGTTCATCTCCCTCCACGAGTACTCAAGAAAATTAAAAAAACCAAGGTACAGAGACACATTTCTGACAGACAGGTCACTGATACAAAGAACAGCAATGACACATCCTAACAGCAGTCTTTCAACCCTTCAGATGGGAGTCCTGAGGGTCTTGGGGTTCCAGTCAAGCATCAGGTTTTATGCCTAAGTCACAGAAACTGCAATGACCTGCACAGAGCCGATTGCAAAGCAAACACACAGAGGTCTTTTTTATGAGCTCAGTAACAAGGACTCTCAGCAGTCAAACTCCCATTAGGTACAAACTGAGAGATCAAGTCTAGAGGTTTTGAGTATTTATTGTAGTTACAACAAGATTGGGGAATTTGCATCGAAATCAGCATTGTAACATTTTAAAAAGTGTATGTCTGGCATAATGTGCAGGAACCAGGCAAGGGTGGCAAAAAAATTCTGACAACCATGATGGGTAAGCTGTTTTTGTTTTTGTTTTCTATAGGAGGTCTTAGGTATCTCTATGTAGCTGACCCTGCTGATGTACCTTAACTGGCTGTTCATAAGGGGATTTTGTCATGGGATTTTTGCTGGAATGTACAAATGTACATTCTCAAAAAGCAAACTGTTTGGGATTTACAAACTCATCTCTGTTCCTAACCCCCTGATTATAGACAGAAACTCCTGGTTAACCACAACCATGCCTGTCTGTAGACTAGACTTTGTCCAAAGACCTACCTCACTATCTGTTACTGCAGACCCTAATATCAGCTGCCCTTAACACTGGAACAGAATACCAGTGGAAATTTCCTCTCCTCCTGTGCAAGCCTCCTATAACACCATAGACAATTCCCTCCTGGCCATCCATTCCTGGCTCATCCCTGTGTCTCAGCCCGGACTTGGGCAGATACTCCCTGTTCAACCACATTCCATGCCTGAAAGGACACAAGGTAAGCTTCCATAGATCAACTTCATGATTGATTGATTTACCCCAGATTCAATTTTCCCAGTTGTTCCAACATTGTATTAAACACCATGGGTTGCTTGACCTCTCTCCTATGTCTCCTTGTGGATTACTAAGATCTTCTGTTCCTGCCTATTTCTTCTCCCAGCTTTTAAAATCACAAAGCATCCACTGTTGCCCATACCCACCAAATAGGTCAGTAAAATAGGAAACTGTCAGTGAACACTCTCTTCAAATCCATGCATCAAACAGTAACCCAGGAACAAAACTCCCACCCAAAAAGACAAACCCAGAGGCCAGTACCTAGGTCAATAATCACCCAAACAGAGATGGCTACACACCAGCATAGCAACATAGAGAGTAACAGCCAGGAACAATTGCAACCAAGAAATCCAAGCTATGCCATCACAGCAGGTCTGAGAAATTAAAGCATGCAACAGATAAAGTGCAAAAGAGGTTGTTTGGGGGAAGGGAGAGGAGTGAGAACCTGGGGAAGGGATAGAAGTACACAAGAGGACCTGCAGACAGACACACAGACAGGGAGGAGAAAGAGAGCCATGAGGGGAGAGATGACAGAGAGTGTGCATGTGCAGAGAACAGAGACAGGGAACAAAAATAGAGAGCTGCTATAGCTGGTGGTCCATGTATATAAAGCACGCCTGACAACAGACACAGGGGATGGAGGCAGGAAATGACATAAGCAGTTGCTAAGTCCCTAAGAGCAGGACATGAGATTACCTGTACACTGACAACTACAGAGGCAAGGGTCACCCGTAGAACAGGAAAGGAAGACAGAATCTCAGGGATTCAAAACTAAGAGAAAAAATTGATATCTCAGTCAAAAAATGTGGATTCTAAAAGTTTCATGGCAATAAACAACTGGGATTTCTGAAAAATATGTGAAGGCGAAAATTAGAAACGATTGGAATAGAAGAATATCAGCTCAGAGCTCTATCATTTTTCAATAAAACCACAAAAAAATCTTAAATTATTAAAGTCCCTTTGCCAAATGATAATCAACTCACTAAACATATGATGCAAAAAACATGAAAAAACTGCAACAGAAAAAAAAATTAACAAAACCTAAACAAAACAAAAACAAGTATAATGTATGAAATCAAACCTATTAGATTTTTACCTGTCTTCTTAATGTATACTAAAAGTCAAAGGGGTTTGGACATGTGTGCTACAGACTCAAAGAAACCACCCTTCTTTTCACAAGCCAGCCTAACTAGGTCCAAATGATTTGGGCAATGATAGGGAAGTTATCAGAGGTCACCCCATGATGGAGCAAGTGAGGAGCAACACGAGAGACCTCACAGATGCTCACATATGGCCTATACTTCCCATCCAGCCCCAGAGAGGAATCACCACCCCAGCTTCCACTACTCAGCACCCTGCCCCTACCCTCTGTGGGCAGTAACCCTGTGCTCACCATGTCTCGAATTCAGAGCTTCCCTGAGGTCCTCTCACAGCACCCAACAGCAGAGCTCAGAGCAGGACACAGAACCATTCAAGCCTGCACAGGCACAGTGAACTTGGGGAAAGGCACCCGTAAGATCCCGCCTCCTTGTCAGACTGGCAGGTCTGCCTGTGGAGACCTTGATTGGCCAGTGGGTCTCACCCATCCTCAAGGTTAAAGTGTGCTTCATGTCTAGGGCCACACCTTTTCCAGATCTCAGGTGTGGTTTGCACTACATTAGCATTTGAGTCAGTCCCCCAAGATGACTCTCAACTCTCCCAGCTCTGGGGGAGAACTCACCATTCATGTGGGGCATTTGACTATGCAGACAGGTTGGTCTCCAGTTGAGCTGAGGTCTGAGTGGAAAGCTCAGGAATTTGAAACTACAAATTCTGGGCAGCAGAGCCAATTAGAAGCCAGACATAGTGAGATCCTATTTCTAGAAAACAAAACAAACAAACAAAAAATCCCTCTTCCTTCAGCGTGTGGATGCATTCATAGGTTTCTCTCCCTCTCCTTTAGATGGGGCAGGCATTTCTCAAGTGTTTTCCTATTGTCTATGAAATAAAAGTGAAGCTCTTGATTCTACTCTAGCCCTTCCCCCAACCCTTCTCACAGCTACCCTCTAACCTCTAAGGACCTCCAAACCCTGCCTACCTTTGTAGGGGCCTTCCACTAAGAATAACTTTGACAGTTTCTGTGGGACTCAGCCATGAATGACTGGGAAACTTTTTTTATTATGCATTTCATAACATGCGCATAGTATATAATATGCTGCATAGCCTTCTAACAGGAACAGATGACCATAGCTGAGTGATTTTTCTCATCAGCCAGGAAAACATTTTCTTAGTCAATGTTCTCCAGACCCTTGGGACTGAACTTGAGCAGCTGTTTCCTTGCCCCTGTTGGTGAAATTGTGGATGTATGCAGTGGACACCCCAGAGATGATCAAGCACACCCCCATAATGGCAAGACCAGGGAGAATCTAGAACCACAACTCCACACCATTACTCAAACTCCAACCCCCCGTCACTGGCTCCTCAGAGTTGACCCGCCTTTACCTCTCTTCCCCTGAGAAAGTTTCTTGACCACAGCATTCATTCACCTGTAGAGCGTTGAGAAGTTGCAGCACTCACCCAAGAGCCCCACACTAAAGCATCTGCAGTACACTAGACCTGCTCAGCAGAGAGTGTCAGCCACATCCTTGAGACTTCAAGCTGCCCTTCCCCACAGCTCACAGTGCCCCTCTGTGTTTCCCCCACTGAGAGCAGCTCTGCTCCTCATTGGCTTCCTGTAGGACAGGCTAGCTAGCTTCTGACCCTGGAACATTGTTGGGAGCTTCCTCATCTTCACACACCTTCATACCCTCACACCAAATCCTTGGCCTGGAACAATTTCTTTTTCTTGACTGCTTGGGAAGTGTCTTGGTCATCTTTCAGAATCAACCCCAAACCTGAGCCTGAGGGTCCAGTTTCTCAGACTGTCTGTGCAAAATTCGTGGTCTTGGCTACTCTCCTTCCTTCAAGCATTAGACAGAGAATCTGTAAGGCAGCAGAAAGAAACAGAGCAGAGCACAGCACTAAGTTCTTGATACATGGGGGCAGCGGGGAGGGACATCCTCTTGGAGACTGGGAAGAGGAAAGGGATGAGAAACAGTCAGAGGTTAGAACAGGAGGGGGATAATGACTGGACTGTAGAAAAAAGAACTATTATTAAAAAGAATAATACTAATAGATCTTGGTGCACAGTGAGACGCTGTCTTAGTCAGGGTTTCTATTCCTGCACAAACATCATGACCAAGAAGCAAGTTGGGGAGGAAAGGGTTTATTTGGCTTACACTTCCATGCTGCTGTTCATCACCAAAGGAAGTCAGGACTGGAACTCAAGCAGGTCCGGGAGCAGGAGCTAATGCAGAGCCCATGGAGGGATGTTCTTTACTGGCTTGCCTCACCTGGCTTGCTCAGCCTGCTTTCTTATAGAACCAAGACTACCAGCCCTGAGATGGTCCCACCCACAAGGGGCCTTTCCCCCTTGATCACTAATTGAGAAAATGCCTTACAATTGCATCTCATGGAGGCATTTCCTCAACTGAAGCTCCTTTCTCTGTGATAACTCCAGCTGTGTCAAGTTGACACAAAACTAGCCAGTACAGACGCCTACCACCCATTTCTCTGCCTGTCTCCATCCTCACTGAAATGTGAAGTGATTGGTTTTTGGACAATTACTGAGTCTGACAAGGTGAGAGCACTCATTTCACTGAACGTACAATACATCTCAACCCCAATCTGTTCTAGAAGCTTCCATTATACAACAATTTGCACTTATCGCCAAAGCATCTGCTTCTTAATATTTATTTATTTATTTATTTATTTATTTATTTATTTATTTATTTATTTATTTATTATATGTAAGTACACTGTAGTTATCTTCAGACACTCCAGAAGAGAGCATCAGATTTTGTTACCGATGGTTGTGAGCCACCATGTGGTTGCTGGGATTTGAACTCAGGACCTTTGGAAGAGCAGTCGGCACTCTTAACCACTGAGCCAGCTCACCAGCTCCAGACTCTGCTGCTTGATGCTCACCTCTTGCACTCAGCTTCTGGGAAGCTCTAAATTGGGGCAGACACAGAGTAGGACCTCCATAAATTTCATTTTGTCTTTTTGAGACTGGGTCTTTCTATGGACTCCATAAACATTACTAGAAAACTAATTGCATGGCACCACTTAGCTTTTGGAAGGCAGAATGAGAGGCGACATGAAATCCTTACTGAGAAAGCCATTGGTCTGCCATCTGCCAAGACAGAATGGGGTCTTCACCCATGATAGGTTAGGCAAGCTGCTCAAGTAGTCTGGGAAACTTATTTATAGAGGAATGAACATGCTAGTTGGGAGGGTGGTGATTGGACCACCTTGCACTTCCCCACACTGCCCCCAATCAGACACAGTAACTTTCAAGATTCCTCCTCCTCGATGTTGGAAGCCTAAGGCTCAAGATGACAGTCATGAACACAGTTCCATATGAACAAAGGAACTCCTGCCTCAATCTGTGATGTGCCAACTGTGGTCTGGAGAGCAGCAGCTGCCTGGGAGCCTGGTAGAAATGCAGAACTCACTCCTACCAAGACTTAGGGAGACCTCGAGCTAACTCGTTTGCACTTAACCTTTGAGAGATGTTTTTCTAGCTTACACAGGTATACACCAAAAACAAGGACTTTGTTTTCTCATCTTGTCAGAAGGCTACAATTTCAAAGTGTGCAAACTCTATTGTACTATTGGGATTTAATCTAAGAAAACAGAGGTTTGGGTCTCTATCATATGAATGTGTCATTTTGAAGTTGTGTGTATGTGTGTGTTTAGGCTCATGTGTCTCCCAGGTTTTCCTCTAAATTGATACGTTGCTAAGGATAACCTTGAACTCCTGAGCCTCCTGCCTCTACCTCTCATATGTGGGAATACACTCTATGCACAGTTTATTTTGTTCTGGGGTCAGGGCGGGGGCGGGGATGGGCGGAGTTACAACTCAGAGTTTTGTGCATGCTGGAGAAGGACTCTATCACTGAGCTACATCTACAGTCCTCCTGTGAGTCCTATTGAGAGAAACAAAATGAGGTGATGTAATAATAACTGGGGCAGGGGCAGGACATCAACAGTGGCAGTCAGAAAAGGCTTCCTAGAGGAAGCAACTTTAGAGCTAAGTCTGAGATGAAGAGAAGAAACAGCTGAGCCTAAGGGGCTGGGGAGAGTCCTCCAAAGGAATGTAGAGAGCCAAGGCCCTGAGGTGGGAACTTGTTAGCTGTGAGAAAGATGGCCTCACATGGGTTAGAGTCCTGCCCGCAAAGGAAAAGAAAGCCTATCCCATCCTGCCATATTCAGTCATTCCTGGTTGCGAGGGGGACCACACCCTAGAAGGAGATGAGAGGAAGGGAAAGAAAGCAGGAGACCAAGCAAATTTGTCCAGGTCTCGTTTATTAGGCTGAGGTGCCTTCTTTTTAAAGCATACATCTCGGGAATTAGGGGAGGGGTCGAGGGGGAATTTTACAAAGAACAAAGAAGCGGGCATCTGCTGACATGGGGAGAGAAGTCAGGCACCAGGCAGCGGGCACTCTGCATCTAATCTTTGGAACATAGATCCTCCTTGACAGCCTTGGGTGTCAGGCTGGGCTCAGGCGTAACTCCTGTCTTTGGATGGCATGGGAGTTCAGGAAGAGATAGGGAAGAGGGGACTATAATTCAGCTTTTACAGCCTCAGGTGCCAGGAAGGGAATAGGGAGGAGGGGATGACAACCAGCTCCTAGCAAAGGCCATTTCGCCTAGGGAGATTGTGAAGGGCTTGCTTTCTCACGGGATGGTCTCTGACAAAAGCTGGAGCTGCAGACATTGGCAGGCACTGACGGCGCAGGGACCTAGAACCTTCTAGAGTGTTGTTTTTCATGTCTGCAACTAACACAACTTTCCTTTCACTTTAAAAACAAAGAAGACTTGACTCTGGGGAGATGGCTCAGCAGGTAAAGTGGTCACTGCTTCAGCATGGGGACCCCTAACACTCAGGAACAAACTGGGTGTGGCAGCTTTTCATCCAGGTGTTGATAGACAAGAGGCAGGAGAATCCCAGGGACACACTGCTCAGCACTGTAGCCAATTGGTGAGCATCAGGTTGAGCAAGAGACCCTGTCTAAGCTTAACAAGACAAGAGGGCAGGGGAGCAATAAAAGGGGATAGCCAACAATCCAATGTTAACAATACTCCAGAAACTCACACACATGCATACACCACACACTACACTCACTCACACACACACACACACACACACACACACACACACACACACACACACACACACTAATATTCCTTTGGCTGCTTATAGAGAAATGATTTCATGGGTTAAGGGTGGAGCCAACACAGATGGTAAAGCACTTATTAGTGATAGAAAGTCAGATTACATCCACCTGTTAAATTAATTACCTTATGTTATTTGTACAAAATGACAGGGTTCATTATCAAATTATACATGGGTGTTCTTTGGCAGGACACATCAAGGAAGTAAAGGTAGGAGCCACAGTGGGCTCCAGATAAAGGGGGCTCCAGGCAGTGCTGACCTTGCTGCCTGCTGCTAAGCAAGAAAGCGATGGAGGTGGGCATTGTGATGAGCTACAGGCCGCAGAATGCAAAAATTTGAAGCTTTTGTTGGATGCTGGGTTTTAAGAGCCTATCGGAGCTCTGGAATAGTCCCTCCTGACCAAGCACTAACTTTTCATTGGACTCTTAATTCTCATCATGTGTCTCCTCCAAGACCAAGATGGGACTTCCTAAAAGCTTTGCTGAAAAATAGCTGGCATAATCAACTGCATGTTAATCACTGACTAATTAATTATTCACTAATTAAAAAAATGCCCTACAAACTTGCCTACGGGTTATATAATGTATATGATTTGGATAGCTAGAGAATACAAATCTGGAGATATACATATACACAGATATGAATATGTGTGTATATCCATATAGAAATATTATCACAATCAAAATTATAAATCAAATGGGTTGGGGTATAGCCTAAAAAAATTTAGAAATGACTGAAAATTCAAATTAAAGCTCAGTGGAAACAGTAGGCTATTTAGCATGCAACAAACCCTGTGTCTTAGTTAGGGTTCCTGTTGCTGAGACAAAACACCATGACCAAAGCCGGTGATGGTACACACCTTTCATCCAGCACATGGGAGGCAGAGGCAGGCAGATTTCTGAGTTTGAGGTCAGCTTTGTTTACAGAGGGAGTTCTGGGGCTGCTGGGCCTACATGGAGAAACTGGTCTCTGTGTTGAAAAACAAACAAAACAACCCCGAACAAACCAAAGAACAAAAGCAAATTGGGAAGGAAAGGAAAGGGTTAATTCCATCTTTTGCTTACACATCACTGTTCCTTATTAAAGGAAGTAGGTGCAGAAACTCAGAGCAGGTATTGAAGCAGAGTCCAGTGAGAAGGGCTACTTACTGGCTTGTTCCTCGTGTATTGCTCGGCCTGCTTATACATTCCAGGACCACCTGCCCAGAGGTGCCCAAATGGGTAGAGCCAACCCTAATAGTCACTAATTAAGAAAATTCCCTACAGTCTTGCCTACAGGTCAGTTTTGTGGAGGCATTTCTTAAAAATTATGGTTCACTCTTCCAGCTTGCGTCAAGTTCATATAAGAAAAGAGATAGATGAATAACTGATACATTTACCCAGGAAACCCTGGCTTCATCCCCAATACCAAAAAATAGTAAAGTAGATAATGGTTGACAAATATGGATTACAGATGATAGTGATGAATAATAGAAGACAGATGACCAGATAAATAGATTGATATATGAATTATAGATAGATAGATAGATAGATAGATAGATAGATAGATAGATAGATAGATAGATAGATAGATAAGATGATAGAAAATAATGGTATAGGTGATAGGTAAAAGACAATAGAAGAGAGATGGATGACAGATACGATACTATCTATAGATGATAGGGAATAATAAGGTACATGACCGGTAGATGAAGAGGTAAGAAAAGAGAAGACAGAGCTAGGAAGATAACAAAGACAATAGATAAATAAAGTAGCCGAGCATGGTACCCTGATTCTTTAACCACAGTACTCAGGGGCCAGATTCAATAGAATGCTTGTGAGTTCAAAGTCAGCCTGATCTAAATACTGAGTGCTAGGATAGGCAGGGCTATTCAGAGAAAGCTTGTCTTGAAAAACTAAAACTAAAACAAAACCAAAATGCAGATGAAATAGATGACAGGTCTAGATCATAGAAGAAGATATCACAGAGATTGATTGTCATACAGGAGATCTGTAGTTAATAGAGACAGATACTAGAAGATAAGATTAGCTGGATAAGTAGATGAAGATAGAAAGAATTTCAGGGAAGGTCTGGTAAGGGAGCATGGGAATTGTTAGACCACAGAATGAGAGGACAGCCTAGTTGGAACTGGGCAAGCATTCCACATTTCTCCTTTCATAAGGACAGCAGTCATATTAGTTACTTCCTATTGCTGAGAAAAAAGGATCTCCATGACCAGCAATTGAGAGCTCATGTCTATCTTTTTTCATCATTTTTCCACAATAGTTTTCTTTTTTTAAAAAAAATATTCGTTTTCATTCTAGTGCACTGGTATTTCACCTGCATGAATGTCTGTGTTAGGATGTCCAATCTCCTTGAGCTAGAGTTACAGACAGTTGTGAACTGCCATGTGGGTGCTCACCTCAGGATTCATTCCATCAACAGCAGCCCCACGTTATTTCAGAAGTATTATCCAAGGATGGGCTATGAACTCCAACACACAGAATACTCCAGCAAAACCTCCCCTCTCCACCTGTTCAGAATGCTGTGTCTTTTCTCATGGCCAGCCTAGGCATCTCCACTCCTGGGTTGCCATAGGTACAGTCCTCAGCATCTTTTCTCACCTACTGGGGCTATGGTTGCAATGACCACGGTCCAAGCCATTATCATATTTTGGATGTGATCCCGTGCCAGAGCTGCCATGCTGCTGAATTAAAATTCCTCTACACATGTGTGCTAGGCTTTGAACTCAAGTCATGCTTGCCCAATAAGTACACTTGCCCTGACCTCATTTTCCAAATCTAGATTCTGGGAAGCCTTATTTAGACCTTTAAAATTAGTCTTCAGTAGAGGAGATCAGGTAGCTTGTATGCTTAATAGGATTTACAGGATTTTCCATCAAACAAAATTTGGAAGCTTTATGTGGCAGTTAGGTGGAGAAGCTCAAAGCCAGAGTGTTGGGAATTTCTTTATGAGTGTAAGCAGGCATGGGGTCATTCTTGGAGGTAAGTGAGCAGTGAGCCCATTCCAGAGCCCACAGTCCAGCAAACCTCTGAGGATCCGTCTACAAAATAATGACTGGAGAATAAATATGGCCAAAAAGTAGGGAAAAACACTTGCCACAAAGCCTAGTGACCTAAGTTCAGTTCTCAGAACCAACATGGTAGAAGAGAGAACCAAGTCCTGCAGAGTGCCCTCTGATTTCCACATTAGTGCATGCGCACACAAAGATAATGAGAAATACTTTTAAGACCAAAAGCGTTCCCAGTGGAGCTGAAAGTGTCTAATATCCATGCTTGGATCACTCTTTTGCTCTCCTGGTATGTGTTTGAGGCAGAGGGATTTGCTTGTAGGATTCTGAGCTACCTGTAAGTGGAAGCAATGCCCAAATCACAGAGGCGACCTAGTCCCTACAGACTGTTTTCTCAGTGCAGTGGAATTCCTAGTGTCTGATGCCCTGTGGGGGGCTTTCTTTGTGAAAAGCTTACACATTGTTTTCCTGAGGCTTTTTGATTTGCTTGGAAAACCAACTCTAGCAGCCTGAGGGTTGGGCATATTCCCCTCAGACAGCAGTGGGGAGCCAGGCACTTTGCCCCCAAACTTTCCCTTTTCTGTTAGTGCTTAAAAAACAGGGTTACATTCTGGTTCTGTTTGTTCCAGTACTCCTCTCCTCTCTCTCCTGACCTCTCCCACTCAGCTTGGGCTTCACAGCCAATGCTGATCTCACTGGCTGACTCTGCATTGCATTTTGGTGAGTCCCACTTACTAGTGCCAAGAAGTAAACGCAGAAGCAGCTAGCTCCTGTCCTGGTCAAAGTTTCCTAGGGGCTACCAGCCTCCCCAGGGCCATGCCCTGAACCCTCCCCTGGGTAGAACCCCTGAGTGTTGCAAAGAAGGCCCCTGCATGGGCCAGACCTGTAGAAATGTCTGGTTAGGCAGGCTCTCTGGGTCCCTCTGAGTAATTAGCTGGAGATGGGAGCCCAGCAAGGCCAACACCAAGGGATTTGACAGCAGAGTTGCCAGCTGTTCAATGTGGTCCTTGTCCCTTGTTCAAAAAAGATGACACAGTGATCTAGCCTGGAGCTTTTAGGAACAAGCAGCATCCCTGGAAGATGCTGCTCACTACTGTGAACCAGGAAGAGCACTGATGGCAAGCCAGGAGTAACCTCCATCCTTCATGTCTCAGGGGACTCGTAGCCCATATAAGCAGGCAGCTCACTTGTCTGAAGTCTGAGCTCAACAGAACAAAAGACCCTACAGATCCTGTCCTGGCTACTTTTATGTCAACTTAACACAAGCTAGAGTCATCTGAGTGGAGAAATCTAGATTTAGAAAATGCTTCCATAAGATCCAGCTGTAAGGCATTTTCTTAATGAAGAAATTAAGATACAATTTGCTAAACGCATGAAACTCAAGAAGAATGAAGACCAAAGTGTGGACACTTTGCCCCTTCTTAGAATTGGGAACAAAACACCCATCGAAGGAGTTACAGAGACAAAGTTTAGAGCTGAGACGAAAAGATGGACCGTCTTTAAACTGCCATATCCAGGGATCCATCCCATAATCAGCTTCCAAACGCTGACACCATTGCATACACTAGCAAGATTTTGCTAAAAGGACCCAAATATGGCTGTCTCTTGTAAGACTATGCTGGGGCCTGGCAAACACAGAAGTGGATGCTCACAGTAAGTTATTGGATCACAGGGCCCCCAACGCAGGAGCTAGGGAAAGTACGCAAACAGCAGAAGGGATCTGCAATCCTATAGCTGGAACAACAATATGAACTAACCAATACCCCCACTGGAGCTCGTGTCTCTAGCTGCATATGAATCATAATATGGCCTAGTCGGCCATCAGTGGAAAGAAAGGCCCATTGGCCGTGCAAACTTTATATGCCTCAGTACAGGGGAACGCCAGGGCCAAGAAGTGGGACTGGGTGGGTGGGTGGGGGAAACATTTGGGATAGCATTGGAAATGTGATTGAAATAAACACCCAATAAAAATATAGATAAAAAAAAGAAATTAAGGCAATTTCATAATTAGGTGGGGGAGGGCCCAGCCAATTGTGGGTGCTGTCATCTCTGGGCTGGCGGTCCTGGGTTCTATAAGAAAGCAGGCTGAGCAAGCCAGGAGGAGCAAACCAATAACTAGCACTCTCTCCTTCATGACCTCTGCATCAGCTCCTCACTCCAGGTTTCTCCCTGCTCAAGCTCCTGTTCTGACTTCCTTTGATGATGAACTGTGAGGTGGAAGCCTAAGCCAAATAAGCCCTTTTCTTCCCCAAGTTGCTTTGGTCATGCTGTTTCAGCACAGTAATGGTACCCCTGACTTCAACAGGTCCCTCGTCAGATGAACTACTTGGGGCAGTAAAACATGCTCACTTTCACGGAGGTCCCAGTGGTTGTAAACCCACAGGGAGTGGACGCTTCTCTTGCCCACTGTTCACTGTCTTTGTTCTTCTCCCTCTAGTTATCTAAGCAGAAGCTTCAGCACCACTTCCTGGGCTCTTCCTCTTCAACTAATGACAATCAGTTGGCAACGAATCCACGTGTCGTTGGATTGGATATTTCAGTTTATTATCCACGGGCACTGTGGTCCTGAGCCCTCATTTCCCACTCTGCCCTTATCCATTTAGGTCTCTCCTCATCTGCAAGTGTTATTTTATAATAAATCTTCCCATCTCTGGGTTAATGAACTTTCCAATCACCGTGTTTACTGGGTGCCAGACTCTTTCCCATAGTGATCCTTCTAAAAAGCAAATGTAGTTTTAAGTGGCTCAAAATCTTCCAGGGTCTCCCTACAGTCTACTAATGAACCCTAAATTCTTCAATATGCTCTAAGAGATCCTTCATGGCCCAGAATGCCTGACTGTGCTGCCTCACTTCTCCTCCAACCTTGCTTGTACCCAGAGATTGAACCATAGTCTATTGACTCAGGCATTTCCTCATTCAGTTCCTGCTTTATTTTTTTTTTTAAGGTGTATCTATTGTATGCATAGGAGTACACTGTAGCTGTCTTCAGACACACTAGGTGAGGGCATCAGACCCCATTACAGATGGTTGTGAGCCACCATGTGGTTGCTGGAAATTGAACTCAGGATCCATGGAAGAGCAGTCTGTGCTCTTAACCACTGAACCATCTCTCCTGCCCCAATTCCTGCTTTATTTATCATTACACAATTAGTGTTGGGAGCGGGGGCTGGAGCATACATATAAGGGAGTGTGCATTTGCCCTAACATGAGGTTAGAGGGCAACTTGCAGGAATTGGTTGCTCTATCTACCCATGATTTAGGTCACAGGATCAAACTCCTGTTGTCTGCTCATGGAAAGTCACCAAACCACTTCAAGAAAGTTTGCATTTTCAAAGTATCTCCCTGATTGGGAATGAAAGAACATTTTGAAATCCAGGCATAGTGGTACATGCCTTGAATCCCAGCATTTAAAGAGGCAGAGGCAGGTAGATCTCTGTGAATTTGAGGCCAGCCTGATCTCCATAATGAGTTCCAAGTCAGCCAGGACTACATAGTGAGACTCTGTCTCGAGAAAACAAAATCCAAAACGAATGCCTTGAACCCAGATTACCACATGGTCTTCTGCACTTAACAGAAGCCAACCAACCTTTTATCCACTAGGGTTGACTTCCACTTCAGTCTACCTGATGAATTCATTCCCACAGTCAAAACTCAGCTTGCAAGCTTTAAAATTCAAGAGCACACCTTCCCTTCTTCTCGTGCCAAGTTGAGCATATCTTCAACACTTCCCAAGGCACCTTGTTCTGTTATAGCATGTGGTAGTTTAGATGTGAAATGTCTGCCAAAGACCCAAGTTTTGAAGAATTGCTCCTTTAGTTGTGGCCTGAGGAAGAAAGTTAGGTCATTGGGAGCATGCCTTTGAGGCACTGTTGGGACCTTGCTCCCCTTCCCCTCCCTGCTTCTCTGCCATGGTAAACCTGCTACAAGCTGCACTAAGTTGCTAGATGCCCAAAGCTACAGGGCTAAGAAATCATGGACAGAAACCATGAGCCAAAAACTAACTCTTTCCTCCTAAATTGATTCTTTCATTTTGTGACAGTGATGTAAAAGTAAGTGACACACAGCACTCTCCACTCACAGGTCTGTCTTTGTCACTAGATGAGTTTGCAGCAGATCAGGCATATAATCCTTTCAGCTTTATGTCCCCAAAACCCAGCACTTGATTTAATTGTATCCTTTGAATGGATACATTTATACTGGTGTTTGTGTGTGTGTGTGTGTGTGTGTGTGTGTGTGTGTGTGGTGAGAGTACAGAAAGGTCCTCCTTTGAATCATAGAAAATGCCTTTATTCACAGTCTTTCTCTACTGGAGGACCCTGTCCATCTAAGTCCCAAAAATCTTGTAAGGGATAGGTGGGCCCTGTGTGTTGTTCAATATTCCACAAACAGCCTTCTAGAGGAAAGGGGAAGAGGGTTTATTTTTATTGAGTTGGTTAGGTTTGGCTGTTGCTGTTGATGTCCTGGGGAGTCAAACCCAGGATCTTAAGCTTGCCAGACAAACACTCTGCCATTGAGCTGTTCCTTAGCCCAAGGAGGGGGGTTTTGAGCATTCTCCCAATATTGCATGATTTGGAATAGAAGTCTCTTGAACACAGACCTACATGGGAGGTGTAAACTCACAGTAGGCTTCAGTGAAGCAGGGCAGAAGGCCATGCAGACGGTGTGACATGGAACTATGGGGAGGAAGGGTCCCCTTGTCCTTGACAATTGGCAAGATCGACCTGCAGAATTCCTGGTCTCCATGGCCTATGGGTGACATTGGAAATAAGAGAAATAGGTAACTTCCCCATGATGAAAACAGCTCCCCACAGACTAGACATAGTAAAGCTTGTGAGATTTGAAAACCAGAAGGGGTGTTTGGGTGAGAAGCTTGACTGAATTTGTGACTAAATCCTGTCAGTCTTTAGTTGAGATTAATCAGTTTAGGAAGAAGCAGGTTGGGACTCGAACTCGGAATGCACCTAACAAATTTGCTGAAATGGTAAGCGCATTTCTATATACGAATCCTTAAAAACTGAGATTCACTCATTCTTTCATTCATTTCTTCATTCATCCAGTCAACATGTTCATGAAGGACCGCGTTTCTAATAGTTTTATTTTATTTAATACCTTAAAAATTATTATTTTATCACTTTTATCATTATTGTTTTATCACACACGTACCACACTATGCATGCAAAAGTCAGGGGACCATTTTCTTTTCTTTTTTCAAAAATTTTTTTTATTTTTAAAGTTTTATCTATTTATTATTTATGTGTACACTGTTGCTGTCTTCAGACACACCAGAAGGGTGCATCAGATCCCATTACAGATGGTTGTGAGCCACCATGTGGTTGCTAGGAAGTGATCTCAGGACCTCTGGAAGAGTATTCTCTGCTCTTAACCACTGAGCCATCTCTCCAGCCCCATCTGAGGACCATTTTCAAGAGTAAGTTTTCTCCTTCTATTCTGGGTTCCAGGGATTGAACTCAAGATGTCAGAATTGCATGTGGGCACTGTTACCTACTGAGCCATGTTACTGGTCCAAGCATCACTTTTGTGCCTAGCAATGACTCTGCACAGTTTATTCTAACAAAGCCTTTTTAGTGCATCTATTATAATCGCCACCGTGCTACTTACAAAGCTAAATAAGTGTGCTTAATTTAGGACATAATGTAGGGTTTCAGTGTGGGTCCTCTCCCTTTAAGAACTGAGGCATGTCAGGAAATACCAATGACCTGCAATAGAAGGTCCTATCCTGGACCTCACTATATAGACTAGGGTGGCCTCGAACTCACAGAACTCTGCCTACTTCTGCCTCCCAAAGTGTTGGAATTAAATTTTATACCACTATGCACTTTGATTTTTTAAAAAATTTTCTATTATGTGTGTGCGTGCATGTGTGTGTGTGTGTGTGTGTGTGTGTGTGTGTGTGTGTGTGTGTGCTCACCCGCAGGTACTTTCATGAGTGCGCTTTCCCATAGAAGCCAGAAGCCAGAGCTTGGTTGTGATCCCCAGTTGGGAATGCTGGGAAATGAACCCAGATGTTCTGAAGGGGCAGTAGATCTTAATTGCTGAGTCATCTCTCATTGATCATTGATTTATCTCCCTGGCTCCAGGAAGAACCTTCCAGACTGGCAACCTGTGAGGCAGCTTCTTGGCACTGACAGAATTTGGAGATGCAGAGAAGAGGATGAGATCACAGAGCAAGTGATTGCATGCAGCTCTGGTTCTCAAGCTCTATCATCCTGGAAGGATGCAAACATTAGGAGGTGTTGAAAACAGAAGGGTGGAAGAACTGAGTTATGCAACCCCACCCCCCCCCCTTGGCACTAACCTTTGAAAAGTCATAGCCTCTGCTCCAGTGATCTAAAATTTAAGAGGCTAAGAAGAGGCCCTATGCCATCCAAGCACACATCAGGTAGGAGGGCTTCAAATTAGCAGAACAACCTCCAGATCAGACTCAGTGTTCTATTTTATCTTCCTAGGCAATAAAACGTGAAGCACATTCTTTGGCAGCGAGGAGAAAGGCAGACTGTGGGCTTTTCCTAATTCTTTGGAGTTTTATAGCATGTCAGTTATTATAGCTCTACTTACCACAGAGCCTGTGTCTCTGGAGCTGGAGTTGTGGATGTAAAAGGAAGTGTGGTCAGAACAGTAAAGCTCATGGTGGAGGGAGCGCTTGGTATCCAGGCTCTTAACTCTTTCAAGATCTGTTCAGCGAATAAATGCATGTCTGACTGACTGGGGTTAGAGCTCACTCAGTCCTGGCTTCAAGTCCCAGCACTGCACAATGTGGGTGTGGGGATGATACAGGCCTGTTATGACAGCCCTTGGAGGGTGGAGGCAAGATCAAAGTTCAAGGCCATTTCCCTCCTTGCAGCAAGTTGGAGGTCAGCCATAGTTGTATTGAGATCCTATTATTATAAACAAACAAATATAGAATACAGTTTGTATCTACATTACATACCAGGACTCCCCTGGGAAACACTCCCTAGTCATTAGGGATCTATTTTACATGAAACCTGTTACCCTAGGCTCTCTACTGTTATGGATGCTTTAGTGTGGTCTATGGTGTTCATGTCTATGGGGTTTGCTACCATTCAAATTTATTATGCTTTCAAAAGTACTTGGTAGATGGGATTGCTTTCAATCTTATAATTTCATAGCTATCTTTTGAATAGAGTTTAGCATATATAAAATAATTATACTATGCAGCCTGATGATTATTCCTTCATGATAAGCATCTGCTTACAAGGATCAGTTCTTTTATAGAGTAATGCTAAGTTTTCCATGTCTGAAACACTAGTTCTCAGAAAGAAAAAAAGATGGGATTACTGGATGAGAAAATTTTTTGGTGCTAAAACACTGGTGTCCAAACCTCTGTCTTCAGGCTTACTAAAGTGCTGGACTCAAGATGAAGAACAGTTGGCATGAGAAGTAGAAAGGAGCCTTCAGAAGATAGACCTGGGTCCTTCAGTCCTACACCTGTTGCTGCTACTGTGATTGGAGCTGATGTCTGACCCTAACCCAGAGGGCTGGATCCCAAGGACTGAGCTGAATGGTAGGAATCATGGTACTGGAATGCTGGCCAGAGGGCCTTTAGCAGGTGAACATTGTTGTAAAACACAGCCCTTTGACCAAAACAGACATCATCTTTATCATGCATTCTCCCTCATCAACCATGCATTCTCTCAAGAGACCATCAGAAGCAACCTGTGGAATGCTGACCTTCCTCAGAAAAGGAGTCCCCGGATCCTTAGGTGAGACTCCAGCTTCTTCTTGCAGCCATTTTCAATTCGGCCCAATTGTACTTAGTCTGGGGCTTAGGGATTATTAAACCACAATGGCTGGGGAGGGGATGTAGTTAGATGGGATGTATCAGATGTGCTGTGTAAAGAGTTTCCAGTGTGCCTTCTTAGGGTTCACCCGTGTACCTGCTTGTAACTCTTCACCCCCACACTGTAAGGAAATAGTTTGCTTAGTTTGTTTTCTATTGGTGGGATAGACTGCCATTAAAGGAAGTGACTTGGGATGGAAAGGGTTTATTTCATCTTACAGCTTGTAGTCCATCATGACAGAAAGTTGGGGCAGGAGCTAAAAGCATGGACCTGGAAGCAGGAACTGAAAAAGAAGCCATGGAAGTATGCCACTTACTGGCTTGCTCCCATGGATTGCTCAACCTCTTTTCTTATGCAGTTCAAAAGCATGTGCTTAGGGGAACACCATCCATGGTGGGCTGAGTCGTCCTCTCTCAATTATCAGTCAAGAAAACCCTGCAGATTGCGTATAGTAAATCTGATGGAGGCATTTTCTCAATTGTGGTTCTTTTTGTTGACTCCAGCTTGTGTCAAGTTGAGAAAAAAACTAACCAGGACATAACCTCAGTAAATTCATTGGTTCTGCTGGATGATCCTCAGTAGAAACATATGTTGGTTTGTCACTGGGGCCTTAGGAGGAGGGAGTAGATGCTGCTTATGTTTCTCCAGAGAGAAACCAAGGCCTATCATTGCATATCTAGCCATAGAGTAAGAAGGAGGAATTTCCAGGATAATAAGACTAAGCTGGCATGCTAAGCCTCATAGAAGCAAAAATCTATGTTCTGTGTGTTTTCCCCATCAATTCCTTAGAAAGCAGATCCTTTGGGATGATAGAAAGGGAAAGTGGGTTCATTGCTTTTCTGTTGCTATAACAAAACCCCTCACCAAAAACAACTCAAGGAAGACAGGGTTCGTTTTAGCTCATAGCTACAGTAGGATACAAGTCTCATGGCGGGAAGGCACAACAGCAAGTGACAGGCACAAACAGAGGAAGAGGAGGTTGAAAGATCAGATCTTCAACTCCATTCAGAAAGAGGAGAAGAGCAAAAGTGGAAGTGGGGAGCATTTATAAACTCTGAAAGCCCACCCCTATGCTACGCTTGCTCCAGCAAAGCTATACCTCCTGAACTTCCTCTGACAGCACCACCAACTGGAGATTTGCTGTTTAAATCCCTGAGCCTATAGGGCAGTGATTCTCAACCTGTGGGTGGCGACCACTTGTGGGGAGTCATATGACCTTGTCATATGGGTCATATATAAGATATTTACATTATGATTCACTACAGTAGCAAAATTACAGTTATGAATTAGCAGTGAAATACTTTTATGGTTGGGGGTCCCCACAACATGAGGAACTGTATTAAAGGGTCACAGCATCAGGATGGTTGAGAAGCACTGCTCTAGGGGATATTTCTATTTCAAACCACTACAGAAAGGAGGTGTGGCCTGTGTTCTGTCATACTTCACCATGTTAACTATCTGTGAGGTAGGCTCTCCATGCACACATTACACACAA
Organism: Mus musculus; assembly: GCF_000001635.26. Taxonomy (NCBI): domain Eukaryota; kingdom Metazoa; phylum Chordata; class Mammalia; order Rodentia; family Muridae; genus Mus; species Mus musculus. Next base: position 22,613,293 of record NC_000078.6, read on the forward strand.
GAGTCAGCTGGCTCTGTGAGCTAACATCACTTCAAAGTGGTGCTCGCCCATCTGTAAGCACAGGAGCCCCTTGTTCAGACCCAAAGATTGGGTCAAAGGCTTAGATGCCCACCTGGGGCTGAGCAGAGAGTGTATGGCAGCTCTCCCACATCTCTGTCCAGAGCATAGGTGGAACTCTGGCAGGGTGTTAGCCTTCTCCCCTTTCCTGTCTTACCCAGGGCCCCCTTTTAGTTCCCAACACATTCCAGCTCAGGCTAGTCAGCTGCCTGCTCCTGTTCTCTGTGAGCAATGATCCTGCATTACCAGGACCTGACTTCAGACCTTGCCTGAGCTGGCCTCACATCACTTCCCTTCTTCTTCCTGAAATCCAGGGGAAGAACATGCATAGCCCATTACCCAAGGTGCAGTGGGGTTATCAACCTGAGTGGGAGGGTGCCCAGGCAATGAACATTAAAGAGGGATTTTAGGAAACAAGAGTTTTGTTTGTGGCTCAGTGCTGGGCTCAGGGAGACTGCAGCTCCCTTTCCCAGATGATAGGTACCAACCAACCCTGGGAGGAAAGCCAGGAACGTAAGGGAAACACTGTTGAGCCCTCTTGTTAGCCAGCACATCGCCATCAGTGGCAAAGTAGAGAAAAGCCACAGTTGTATTAGGACAGGTTCTCTAGATAAACATATCTCAAATCAGAATGAATTTCTCCGTGGATACAGAAAGGAAATTTAATAGAATGTCTCTCTAATGTCTAATATAGAAAGGTTCTTGGCCAAGGGAACTTAGAAAAATCAAGGACGGGTTATCTCATGTTGCATGATATTACAGCTGATATTTAGCATGTACCAGAATTCTGAAGAAATAAGTATTTTCCAATGCCAATTTTAAAACTCAAACACGCAAATCGCCTTTTCTAAAATACAAAAATAGGGCAAGTATAAAAAAATGAAAGAACAACCCTGTTCATTGTCTTTTATGTATGTAGGATGCCAAAAGAATCTATTGCCTAGATTGGAGGTGGATCTGATGATCCAAAAGATCAAGATTAAGAAATGGTTTCTCACTTCAAAAGGTATACTGAAGACATTTCCCTCATAGTAAGCAGGGTTAGACTTAGGGTTAGGCTATTAGAGGGTTAGGGTTAGGATTAGGGTTCTTAGTGTTAGGGTTGTTAGAGGCAAGGCAATAGTCAGGAAGCAGGGGTGAGCTGAACTGGAAGGTTTACTACTTATTTGTTAGTAATTTATTCTTTGACAATTTCATATGTGCACACAGTATATCTTGATTGTTTCTATCTCACATTCCTACCTCTACCTACATCCTCTTTGACACTTGCACCTTCATGTCTCCATTGTGTCTTTTTTTTCCTCCTAGTTCCCCCATTTCTCCTCCCTCTCCATCCCCTCCTCCTCCTCTTATTCTCTTCTTCCTCCTCTTCTTCCTCCTCCTCTTTCTTCATCACCATCATCATCATTACTAAGGTCACTTAGTGCTGCCTGATGGAATATTACTCAATATCTGTTAGGCTGGATCTTGTGCATATAAATGGAATGGCACTGCCCAGGGTGCAATGGTCGCATTATATCCAGAAAACAAGTGTTTTTCGCATTATATCCAGAAAACAAGTGTTTGACCAAATGTATCCTCTGATGCTCTTTTTAGCCACTCTTCTGCCATGTTCCTGTGGGTATTAGTTTTGGAGACTTTTTCTTTGATCTGAGAAGAATGGATCCTGATGATTAGGACAGCCCTAGATGGAAGGTCTGTTCCTAACAGTTACCTTAATTGGCATGGTTTAGCTTGTGCCCCTCTAAGAAGCAGCAGCCACCACACACAGATCTCCTGGCCTAGAAGACCCAGCCTGAGTCCATTCACTATGAGGCCTTTATGTACACAACCCAGATGGTTTTCTGGAACCCACAGCCCTAAGGGACCAGGTGTATTATTAGACAACTCACTCTGTAGCAGTGAAGGACTCTCAGTAAACGCCTCTAGAGGCTACAGAGGCAGCTCAGTTGGTAGAATGTTTGCCTGGCATTCAAGACGCCTAGGGTTTGATCCCTGGCACCACATAAAACAAATATGATAACACATGCTGTAATTGCAGCCTTCGAAGGTGGAGGCAGAGGCAGGAGGATCTGAAATCCAGTTATATTTGGTACATAGAGTTCAAGGCAACCCTGAAGCCCTGACTAAAAAGTAAAACAAGAAAAGAAAAGCCTCTAAAAAAGGGCCTCTAATGCCTCCCCAGGGGTTAGCACTTGATATCTCTGGAGTTGTCAGTCTTGGCTCCTCTAAGTTGACAACAATGGAAGCTGGCCTGCAGAGACTCACTGGACACCAGCTTGCACTAAGGAAACCCACCTCTGTACAGTGAAAGGACATTGAAGAACCAACCAGAGTGGTCAAAACTCCTGTTTTGTCAACTGCTGAAACCCAGAGTCACATGACTCCATGGTGCCAATATAACTTCTCTCAAAAAGAAATAATCTTAAATGAGCCCATTTAATGCTTTCTTACTTTACAATTACTTTTCTTTATTTTTTGAAATTGTAATATAATCTCATCATTTCTATTCTCCAAACCAACCCACATATCCTCGCTTCCTCTTTTTCAAATTCATAACCTCTCTTTTCCTTTGTTATTTTATACATATATGTATATTCCCTAAACATGTAAACACAGCCTGCACAATCTGTATAATATTATTTGTATGTCTGGCTTCGGTGCTGACCATTTGGTATTAGGCAACCAACTGGCAAAATCACATTTTCTTTTTTTTTTTCTTTTTTTTTTTTTTTTTTTTTTTTTTGTGACCCACTTCCCTTCCCAGTGGCTATTTCTTGGCAACTTTAAATGCACTTGCTTTATGGTCCATCCTACTATTTGCTTATTTTTCCCTCTCTGGTAACCATGACGGTCTGTCCCTCCAGCTTGTATTTTGATGTTTCTCCCACCTTTTCTTACTACATAGGACTATTTTATACTCACAAAGAACCATTTTAGACTTAGCTGGAAACATTCTTATCAAATGCCATTCCTATGTATCCGTCCGTATACATGGCTAAAAACAAAACAAGTTGCCTAAGCATTGCAAAAATTTATCATATACAGAATTATTTTTGACTCACTTATCCAGAATTTTCCAAGTAACATAACCTGAAAAGCACATTTTCTTAACATAGCATTAAAGTTCATAAAAATGCTAGTTATAGCCAGGTGTGGTGGTGCACGTCTTTAATACCAGCACTCAGGAGGCAGAGGCAGGTGGATTCCTGGGTTCGAGGTCAGACTGGTCTACTAAGTGAGTTCCAGGACACCCAGGGCTATACAGAGAAACCCCGGTCTCAAAAAAAACCCACCCCACAAGAAAAAAAAAAAAAAAACAAAACAAAAACAAACAAACAAACAAAAGACAAAAACAAAAAAAGACTGCTTTCAATACAAGGCCTCCAGCCAGCCGATCTTCACAGAAGACCTTGTCTCTACCACTAAGGCATGCTGGACAGTGTCACTTTTACCTTGGGGATGATAGGAGACCCATCCTTCAAGTATCAGGGAATGACACCCAGCTCAAAGGACACTTCTGCACTGCCACCACCGCAGCATCCAAATGAACCCCTACTCCTTTGCTGGTCTCCCCACTTTCCTCCAAGGCCTAGGAACAAGCACTGAAATGTCTTTAAACTGTGAAGCAGTGGCTGGAGAAATGGTTTATTGTAAGAGAACTTCCTGCTCTTCTGGAGGTACCAAGTTTCATTCCCAGCACCCACAACCAAGTAATTCACAGCTGCCTACAACTCCGGCTGCATAAACTCTAAGGAAATCTGCATTCTGAGTGTCACACACAGATACAAATCAATAAAAAGTAAATCCTAAGGAGGAAATCAGACCATGGGAGTCTGAGCCCCAAACCCTCTAACAGCTTCGCCCCACGCCACAGCCAAAGTGCAAACTCTCTCCCCAAGGTAAAGCCCAGTGCTATCTGGACCTAAGCCACCCCTCCACACAGGCCCCTCTGCTCTCCCTCACCTCTGATCACAGGCCTTCTGTCTGCCCTGATACTCACATCTCAGCCCTTTTCCAGGACTCATATATGCCTAGGTCTTTGCAAGCAGGCAGCTTCTACATTCCAGACTGCTCAAAGGTCACCTCTGCAGAGATGCCTGTCTTGACTTCAGTTTCCTCCCCTCCAAAACCACATCCTATCCCCAAGTTATGCATAACCTTGATTCATCACTACCTGGCACACAACATGGCATAATCACCTGTCTATCAGTGATGATCAACTAGGGAGGAGCCTTTTACAAATATAAAAGCTCCAGGCCTCACCCAAATCTTATGAAATCAGAATTCAGGAGAGCAGAACCAGGTTCTTCCAGTCCACAGACACCCCCTCCCCCACCAGGCAACTCTGAACACAGCCAGGACTCAGGGCAGCCTACAACAGTACTTTCAAACCCTGGTGCACACACTGCTCCTGAGAGTGCTGTTAAAATGCACACTCTATTTCCACAGCTCTGCCATGGAACCTGAGGCTCTGCAAGTTCCACACCACACTGAGTGGTGCTGTCAGGTGAAGCATTTTACAGTTGCAAGGGCCTAAAACTGTGCTCATCAACAGGACTTCCTACAAGTATGGAGAACAAAGTCCTGAATCTACATCATGCAACAGAGTGGCCACCAACCAATGTGGCCACCAAGCATCTGAGACAGAGTAATGTTAACAAAGAGCTGACTTCATTCTTGGGCTACAATGCTGACCAAAAGCGAGAAGTGCAGTTCCCCACCATGAAAGGCCTCTGTAAATTCTTGGCCTAAGGAGCCTTCTGCAGTCTGGATGGATAGGAAAATTCCACCAAAGGCCTAGTTGATCACCAGCCCAAGAGTAGATAAATATTTCCCTAAGGTAGGGACATGGATATGGAAGACTGGATTGAACCACCTTGGAGCCTCTTACACCAGGCTTCCATTCAAGGCCTTTCATCCACATCCCTGATCACATGTAAGCAGTCCAGTCTTCCTGTTCTCTACATCATCACCATAGATGCTCTGATCACATGTAAGTGGTCCCAGTCTTCCTGTTCTCTACATCATCACCATAGATGCTCTGATCACATGTAAGTGGTCCAGTCTTCCTGTTCTCTACATCATCACCATAGATGCTCTGATCACATGTAAGCGGTCCCAGTCTTCCTGTTCTCTATATCATCACCATAGATGCTCTGATCACATGTAAGTGGTCCCAGTCTTCCTGTTCTCTATATCATCACCATAGATGCTCTGATCACATGTAAGTGGTCCAGTCTTCCTGTTCTCTACATCATCACCATAGATGCTCTGATCACATGTAAGTGGTCCAGTCTTCCTGTTCTCTACATCATCACCATAGATGCTCTGATCACATGTAAGCGGTCCCAGTCTTCCTGTTCTCTATATCATCACCATAGATGCTCTGATCACATGTAAGTGGTCCCAGTCTTCCTGTTCTCTACATCATCACCATAGATGCTCTGGCAGACATGACCTCACGTCACTGATCTGCCTGGAGAATCGGTTTCTCACCACGGAACCACAGATTCTTTCAAAGAGAAGAGATGTCTAATCCCTTCACCTAACACACAGCAGCAGGTCCCAAATGAACCACAGCAAGAGCTGGGATGCACAAGGAGTGGTATCATAGTAACTGCACTACTAATCATAAAAGAGAAATTGAATTCAGCTGGAGGGAAACCAATTCCACCCTAACTGATTCAAGACGTTCCAGAGACACCAATTCAGATTTCAGAGCAGCATAAAATGATCACCTGTTAACCTACTCCCTTCCAAGGATACACTGAGAAAAAGGGGGCATCCTTCTGACCATAGATTCAAAATCTGTTAGCCTGGGATTCTTAAGGAGCTGGTTTACAAACAAGTCACAAAGGACTACAATTCAGAATCAAATGCAAGGCCAGTTCCCACTGTAAATGCTGGGCAGAGCCTGGCCCCATGAACAGCATCCCCCTGAGAGTCTGTACAGTCCAGAAGGTCATTTTCCTTTTGCGGTTAGAACAGCAAAGTGATTTCCAAGGTAACCAAGGACAACAGAATAAGAGACTCATGGCATGGAAGGAAAAAGTTAAATTTTAATACTTAAGAGTCAATATCAAATTTATTTTTAAATCAATGCCAAATAAGCAAGGTAGGAATGAATGGAGCTATGAAGAAGTCCTAACAAACAACAGGAGTGTCCCAAGAATGCACACAATGTTTCTCTATTTCCAGAGTATTTTGAAGTAACCAGAGGCTTAAAAAAACTAAGATACAAAAATCAAAGCTGGGAAGAGGGTGGGGGGTGGCCCAGCACAGTTTTCAGATTTATGCCACAACTATTTATTTTCTCCCTTATTTCCAAAGCACAAAGCTGACACCAGTTGCGCTCTGCACTTTGTAAACTGTGCAAAGTAAGTCACCCAGAGAAAGTCATCAGGAAGTGAAAAGTTTCAAACCAGCTACACTCTCACCTGTTACCAAGACAATAAGCTCCTTAGAGAGAATGCATGGGGGCTGGGAAGGCAGCTTAGGGGGTCAGGTGCTTGCTGCACAAGCTTGTGAACCTGCATGGGGATCCCCAGGATTAAGGGGAAGCAGAGACAGGTCCTGGGGAACTGATTCAGGAAAGCTTTGCAAGATCAGCCTCTGTGCTCGGTCAGCACAGGAGCCATCACACACACACACACACACACACACACACACACACAAACACACACACACACACCCATCCACACACAGGCACACCTAGGCGGAGGGACAACAATTTCCATTTATATGCACACCTTCATCCATTCATCCATTTTCTCCTCCCCTGCTCCATTCTCATTCCAGGGTCTATACAGTAACTACAGTGAAATCTGGTAAAGCAGCTACCATTTATTAAGTCTACTGGGTACTGTACCAGAACCTTCAGAAATAGACATGATTATCTAGACTGTGAACTGGACTGAAAACGGTAAAGGTATATATGAGCAGGGAGGGTCTCATCCCAATTCATACAACTGGAAAGTGATGGAGCCTGACTTGGAGGTGGCTGATCTAGCCTTGGGCAGTTTTGAGAAAGCACCATAACTAAGCATTAGATAACACCCTGCAGTTTGAGAAAGCAGCATCCAGCCAAGTTTAAACTCCACTTGCTGTGTTTATAACCTCAACTAATGTCCTAGCCTCAAATTCCTTATCTGCACAGCAGGGATAGAGATTAAACAACAGTTTGATATCTGTAACACAGGTCAGGGACTGGCTAACTACTGACATTCTAGCTACAGGTGTGCAAGTCAAGAAAGCCTATTTCAGTCAGAAAATGACAACAGCTAGACATATTCTCCATTGGGAGCAATCAGTTTTGCCAAAGTTAATCAGATAAGTTTACTAATTCCATAACTCATTTAAGTAGAAGGCCAGGGACTTATTTTTTTAGTTGTATTTCTATGAAATGCGTAACTTTTTGTATGTCACAAAACCTACCCTAATATCTCATCTGACCATAAAAAGACATTTGCTTAAAGTCTAAGTATTGTAAACATGGTGTGTTATTACACTAGACAGAGAACAACTTTTTGTTTTGGAAGTAAACATTAAATAATGTAGGAGGAGAAAGACAGCATTATTTTAAGTAATCCACACTGAGTCCTTTCACCCTTCAAATCAGTTCATACACACTATTATCTTAGAGTGGATGCTGGCCTCACTTAAAATGAGATAAGCCTGCAAAGAGTTCAGGTTTTCCCTGTTTCCAACTCAAATCCATTTTCTGCTTTGGAGGCTGAGTGAAGCCAGCCTGCAATTTGACAGAATGACCAAATCCAGTCTCTTTAATCTACTCAGTAACTGAGCTCTTGGGTAATCTCCTACACTGCATGCAAAGGCAGCTTTGGGTTCATCCACTATAAACTAAAATTAATGAGAGAGAGGCCATGCCAACTTTAATTGCAACTCCTATTTGCCAGGCTTTCCAACATCTGCCAGTATTACTGACACCTAACTGATTCAATACAATGAGAGAAGCGTCCTAACTTTATAAACATGGGATGTCTTTTAAGGACATCACACACAAGTGTCCTTTCCACAGAGGGAATCCCACCTTTTTGGATGTAATCATTTTCATAAGCATTAATGATGTATTTTCAAAACACTGTGACTATCTTCCTAGTGCTTTTCAAGGGCCCTCATGGGGGAGGGGCTCTCATCCCCCTCATCCCCCACCTGCCTCATTAAAGGCATCAGTGGCACCTAAAGGCCAGGCTGAGAAAAGTGGACTAAAGCAATCTGCTCTCACTGAATTTGCTACAAAAAATTTACAAGCAGATCTTTGGGAAGACAGGAGAGAGAAAAGAAAGGGGACTAGGGTGAAGGAGAAGAACGGATACCCTAGCTCACTTCCAAGAGCAGGATGCTGAACCGAGTATTTTTCATTGAGTCTAGTCCTGACTGTGTAGACATTTTACACGTAAGAATAATAGTCTAGTCCCCCACCCCACCCCACCCCCCACCCCCGCCCAGGCAAAGCCTAATAGCGAATGCTTTGTTCAAGCAAGGGGAAAGGATATAATGACATAGCTTAATTTAAAAGCTCTCCGAACACCAATCTCTGGCACAAGTATTTTAAAATGTCTACCTTGATCTTAAAATTCTGAGCAAAAGAAATATAGTCATCGGTTCACTACTGCTACACATGTGTGTCTCGTTCTCCAGCTACCTTTTGTGAGTCTAGCTGGACGCACAAAGCCTACAGAGCTGAAAACACGAAACTCTAAATTCTGTTGGGGAGGTAAAGAAAATGATGTAAGTGAGGCTTTCCCAAGCTGTGGACAGCCGTGGTCTCTGGACTCACACAGCCTCTTCCAAGCCTGCTTTATTTTCAACCCAAACTGCTTCCTTCTCGCAGTCCCTCTTCCCCAGGGTCTGGAGAGCTCACTGCTTAGCCACTCAATACAATGACTATGCAGTTATCCAGGTGGATAACTTACCCAGGTTAAGGGCAAAGGAGCTGATCATACTGTCAACAGGCACCACACAGGTAGCCCAGAAGTGGCCACCAAAGACCTTTTGTACCTCAAAGAGACCATTCTCCACATCCCTCTACAGCGCTGCTCTGTGGCACATTGTGGGAACTGCCAGGCCTCCCAAGATGGGATGGGCACCCGTGCCTAAGCAGCTTGGGGTCCCTGGATCTGCTCTACATGTTGGCTCAGAAGCCACAGCTGCCCCCGCCGGGCTAAGTCCGGAACAAGTTGGAGAGGTCCGCGCAGGGAGACCCATCAACCCGGGGCCGCAGAGCTCGCAGGGTTCCCCGGCTCGAAGCCGCCACAGACTCTGCAGCTGAAGTTGACCTCTCCGAGGATGGGAGCAAAGAACCTGAAACCCTGCGCTGGAAATGGGAATAGAGGAGCGTTCCCAAAAAAAGGCCCAAGGTGGCCAAGCAGCCTCTCCCTAGAGCAGGGAACAAAGGGCTTCTGTGTCGGGCACTGCTGGTCCGGCTGCGTCCGGCTTTGGGGGACCAGAAACTTTTCCCGGGTGAGGGCGCAGGCGGAGGACACTGGGTATCGGGCACCAGGCGCGGAAGCCTAGCGGGTGGCCAGGGCGCAGCCCGATCCCCGCGACCCTAGCCTCCCTCAGGGCGCGGGCTATGCTACCGCTCACCTCATCGATGGCCGCCACGGTGTCCCGGCACTGGGCCGTGCCCGTGGTGAAGCAAGAGGCCGTGGGCGCCTTATAATCTTCAAGGGTCTCGGCCACGAATTCCGACACGGAGATCTGGTCCAGCATCGCCAGGGCGCCGGGGCGCGGACTGCGGCCGCCTCAGTCGCCCAGGGCGCGGGCTCCGACCCCGCCGCCGCTCCGGGACTTGAACAAAGGGGAGCGCGGGCGCGGAAGTCGCCGCGGGGCGCGGGAGCCACCGCGGGACGCCCGGTGGCAGCAGGGGCGCGCGCAGCCCGCAGCTCTGCCCGCTGTGCTCCGGGAGCTGCAGCTACCGAGTCCTCTGCAAAGGAGCCCAGATGCGGGGACGCACAGTCAGGGGGAACTACGCGCCACCAAGCCGCTGTCCGGGACGCCTCCCGCGGAAAGGGGAGGGCCCGGCTGGAGAGGGCGCGGAGGCCCGCCCGGCGGGGCGGGGCGGGGCGGGCCGGGGCGCAGGCCTGGCCGCCAATCGGGTCGCCCGCCGCTACCGCGCCACCAGGAAGCGGAGGCCTCAGCAAGGAGGGCTACCTGCGCTCAGGGCCTGTCAGTGGCTGTGGGCTGCTGCATTACCTCTGCCTTCCGGACCTGCTTGGGTTCGAGGGCGCGCCCTCTCGTAAGCTGCGATGCCCGGCTCCCACCCCGCACCCGCCATGACCTCTAGCAACATTGCCCAAAGGGCGTGGAGTGGAACTGGGGATACTGGCTTCCCTGCTGGAAGGGAGCCCACCCTTTTGCTCCCCAATCCCACTGTTAGCCTCAGAACCCCCTGAGTCCCCCACCAGCACCTCAGGAAAGGGCCAGTGAGATAGTGTGGGTAGCTCGCCCTCTACAAGACAGTGAAATCCTCCAGGGCACTTTAGAGGGACAAGATGTAGGGACAGTTAGTTGGGGATGCAATGATAGGGACCATGTTCTGTCTGTGCTCCTTCTCACAGCCTTAAGAAGCCAGGGATAAGGGGTAAAGGCACGTGTTTTGCATAGGGAGTTGACCATGGTACAAGCCGAATGGAAATTCAAACCCATGACCTTCGAATTGGAAGAATACTCCAACCCCTATTAAGCATCCTGTCCCCTAAGCTTGTACAATTAGGGACACTCCCAGTTACCTGAAGACAGTTTTAGGGTGCTAGGCCAGGCTTCACCCTGAGAAAAATCATAGAATGCAGTGATGTGCTGTGGGAAGTGGGGGATACCCAAGAGAACCAGAGGTACAGATGGTTCTCAGAGAGTACTCCAACCCACAGCTGACTGATCACAGACAAAATTGGGCCAATAAATCATCTGAATTAGGACATTTTCATCTATATATCATTCAGAAATTCTCAGCTGTATTTTAAAAACCCAGAGGTTCTGAAGACACTAGTCAAAAATCACACCCTCTAACTCCCTAGGCAAGAGGCATGGTTACTGCTGCTGCCAACAATACAGCCTAGAGAAACTTTACAAAAACCTTTTGTGGGTCTGAAAAAAAGGGAATGTGAGGGACATTATAAGCCCAACATGGGAAATAAAAGTGGTCTCCTGCTGCCATAGGACAGTAGACCAGTCCATCTTTTTAAGGCTCCTATGTACAAATATGCTGTATGAGGTAGCAGCTGAGGTCAGACATTATGTATGGCTTCTGGTATTTTACCAGCACTGCCTGTGAATAAGTTCAGCCTTCAAAAATAGCTGTGCCAGTGAGTAGCTTTTATTCATGCACAAGGCAATAAACTGCAATCCCAAAACTCTGCAACTCTCTGCCACTTTCCACTGTTGTGAACATCCTTCCATTTAGTGTCTCAGGGACACACCTATCTCAGCATGTATAACTCGAGGATATTGTGTTATAGTATAGGCTCTCCTTCACAAGGCAATTTTCTGATCCCTCTGCCTCTCTTCCCACCTATAAGTCCTTTTGTTCTTCTCTGAAATTGAAGAATATTCCCTGTAACTTTTCAAGGTTTTATTTTTGGAAACCTGGTCTCTGTGATGCTTTGGGAAGTTGAAAGTTGTGTTTTTCCTTAGCATAATATAGTACCAGTCAAACGAATCAATGTGTCTAAAACACACCCACAGACACACATACACAGACACAGACAGACACACAGACACACACACAGACACACTAACACACACAGACAAACATACACACACAGAGACATACACACAGACACACACAGACATATACACAAACATACAGACACACACACACTCAGGCATATAATACACAGACACATACACACACAGACACACACACAGACACACACACAGGCACACACAGGCACATACACACACACAGAGAAACACACACACACTCAGGCACATAATACACAGACACACACACACACAAACACACACACAGACACACACACACAGACACACACAAAGGGACACACACACAAACACAGACACAGACACACACACACACACAGACATGAACATAATTTAAAGTTTAAATGTTGAACAGGAATCAAGAGAACACTACCCACTCCTTTGTATGTGGTACTGAGGATTGAATCCAAGGCCTTGAACCTATAGGCAAGTGCTCGAACACAGAGTTACTACCCCAGCCCTCATTTACATATTTTTAATGCATCGAGAAAAGAAAATGCTGATATTACCATTAGAGACATGGACACCACTAACTTTATTTTTAAAAATATCTGAAATATCTATTTTTAAAAATCATTCTTGTTGGGCAAGGTGTCACATCCCTTTAACCCCAGCACTCAGGAGTCAGAGACAGGTGGATCTCTATGAGTTTAAGGACAGCCAAGTCTACAAAGTGAGTTCCAGGATAGCCAGGGCTCTATACAGACAAACCCTGAGTCAAAAAATATATATAATAATTCTCAAGGATAAAATTGTCCTAAAACTGAATTGTGGCAATATACAATTTCACTTATCCCATACCATACAAACATTTATGTTTTGCTGTAAAATATAAATGCCTTTGATCATACAGTATTCTTGTAGACCTCACTAGGGGCTGGTTCAAAATACATACCATGTAAAACTATGTTACTTTTAAAGTCTGAGAAATTATGAATCCATAGATATTTGAGCCTATATTTTTCATATAAAAGACTATAGTCCTATTTTTTTTTTATCTTGGGTGTACTGGTCTGGTTTTGTTGCTCTAATATACCTGAGGTTGAAATTTTTTTTTAAAGATTTTTTATTTAACTACACTGTAGCTATCTTCAGATGCACCAGAAGAGGGCATCAGATCCCATTACAGATGGTTGTGAGCCACCATGTGGTTGCTGGGATTTGAACTCAGGACCTTCGGGAAGCAGTCAGTGCTCTTAACTGCTGAGCCATCTCTCCAGCCCGAGGTTGAAATATTTGAAGAAGAGGTTGGCTAGGATGTTGCCCAAATGGTACATTGTTAGTGCTTGTCTGGAGTATATAGAGCCTGTGGGTTCATCTCTACACCGGGAGATAATAAGAACAGCAAGGGGAGGGGAGAGGGGAGGAAGTTAGCTAGTGGTTTTGGAAGCTGCCCTGGTTAGTTTTGTCAACTGGACACAAACCTAGATATAACTGGAAGGTGAATCTCAGTCAAGGAATTGTTTCCATCAGATTGGGATTCAGACATGTCTGTATGACATTTTCATGATTATTAATTGATGTAGATGGCCCAGTCCACTGTGGGTGGCACAATTCCTAGGCAGGTGAGCCTGGCCTGTGTAAGAAAGAGGCTAAGTAGATCAAGGAAGGCAAGCCAGTAAGCACCATTTCTCTCCGGTCTCTGCTTCTGCCTCCAGTTCCTGCCTTGGCTTTCCTGAATGATGGTCTATAACCTGTAGCCCAGTTAAACCCTTTCCTTCCTCGAGTTCCTTTTAATCAGTGTTTTATCACAGCACAGAAAACAAACTAGGACAGAGGTGTACAGTCTAAGATCAAGCAGCCCCTTCCATGTAGCTTCACGTAGGTGGTAGCATAATGTTGACATTATTTACTTGTAAAATTAATCACAGGCTGGAAGCCAGAAAAACAGACATCAACTCCCTACTTTAGAACTCACTTTAATGAGAACTAATGGAGGTTCCCAAGAAAACTCCCTTAATTGCTTCCAAGGATAGTACCCTCAGTGCCCTAACTCCTCCTAGTCCCCACCTGAGCCCCACCATGACACCAAAGCCAAGGCTCCAATACGAGGACCATTAGGGGACAAACCACATAAGAGCAGTAGCAGAGAGAGAAAGGGTTTGTTATCCCAGAAGTTGGGATAAGCAAGAACTATGCATAAATTCATACAAGTTCATTTCAGATCAGTTTTATTTTGTTTTGTTTTTGTTTTTGTTTTTTCTATGACACAGGGTTTCTCTGTGTAGCCCTGGCTGTCCAGAAACTCACTTTGTAGACCAGGCTGGCCTCAAATTCAGAAATCTGCCTGCCCCTGCCTCTCGAGTGCTGGGATTAAAGGCATGTGCCACCACGTCCAGCACTTCAGATCAGTTTTACCACTGAGAGTTATTTTTAAAAACTAGACCTTTGCCAGGTGTGGTGGCCATACCTTTAATCCCAGCACTCTGAAGAAAGAAACAGGCAGATCTCTCTTAGGCTGTGGCTAACCTGGGCTGCAGAGTGAGACCCTCTCTCAGACAAGTGGATTCTTTTTGAGACTTTGAAGAGCTAAAAAGGTCTGGATAAAGACTTGTAGACCTCTGATGACATCATCAGCATCCTCTCAACAGTGCTTCTGGGAGGTAATGGAAGCTAGCAGACAGGCCTTTGTTGGGGAAGTGTTACTAGATCCTTTCAGGGAAGAAAATACTGGAAGTCTGGCTTCTCTCCTCTCTCTGATTCCCTTCTGTCATGCTGTGAGCATCTCCCCTCCCCTGCATTCTTCCACCACAATGTCTTGCCTCACCTAAAGTCCCCTAACCAGCAAGACCAAAAGACAGAAATCTCTAATCCTGTGAGCCAACATAAGCTTCATCCTTTACTCAATCCAGCTAAGGAAACCAAAGGAAGAAGGATAGAAAAGCCCATGCCTGGTGCACAGTAAGATTGGCTAACAGCCCATTTTCCAGAGGAATGTTCTGCCTCTAGTAATTCCCAAGAACCTGAGATTTCTCACTGTCCAGCCAAGAGAAAAGGTAATGTTCTCAGCTCCAGAATTTTCTGAAGGCTTGACTGGTTTAACACAGACATTTCCAGTTTGCTTGAAGATAACTTGTAAATGATTACTCTTGGAATGAAAGGTCTGGGTCTTAAAGGAACTTTGTGGTAAACAATGCAATAAAATAGGGACACCCACAAGGACCCGTGATGTGAACAGGGAAATGTCACTGGGACTTTCACCTCCACCTCATAGAGTACTTGCCCCCAGATAATGTTGTGAAAGCAACACATTTACACCCCAAGGTGAGAGACAGCCACATGTATGTGTCACTCACCTCACGGTTTGTGCTTTGGGGACAGAGGCAGGGAAGGATTTGGCAGCACACAATTATAACACAGATGGAAACTTAGACTGGGGGTCAATTTTTTGCTGGTGTGCCCAAAGACCAGAGAGGGTGTCAGATCCCCTTGAACTGGAGTTACAGATAGTTGTTTTGGGTTTTTGGTTTTGGTTTTGGTTTTGATTTTTTTTTTCAAGACAGGGTTTCTCTGTATAGCCCTGGCTGTCCTGGAATTCACTCTATAGAACAGACTGGCCTCTAACTCAGAAATGCACCTCCCTCTGCCTCCCAATTGTTTGGATTAAAGGAATGTGCCACCACTGCCTGGCCAGATAGTTGTAAGCCACCATGTGAGTGCTAGGAACTAAACCCCATTCCTCTGGAGGAGCAACAAGTGCTTTTAACTGCCAAGTCATCATTTCTCCACCCTACCACTATCTTTAAAACACACTCACACGCATGCACACACATGTACAAGTGCACACATACACATGCACACACACATGCACAAGTGCACACATATACATGCACACATACACACACATTTTAAAGTTTTTGTCATTATTGTATGTGGTTGTTTGCTTTTATGTATGTCTGTGCACCACATGCATACAGTGCTCTCAGAGACCAGAGAGGGCATCACATCCCCTGGAACTGGAATGACAGATGATTGTAAACTTCTGTGCTGGGCGTTGAACCTGCTCTCAACCTCTGAATCATCCCCCCTTTAAAAGGTGTTCTTCCACTGAGCTATGCCCTAGATGTTCTCATGTCTACACCACGAGTCTTTGCTCTAGTGTTCATGATCCCATTATCCATGTTTTGTGTTTGTTTCTGCAAAGAAAGAAAATACCTTAGGAAGCTCATCCTTGGGCCCAGACACTTGTGTTTGTTCTTATTTTTTGAGACAGGGTCAACTTTGTAGCCTGGATAGCCTGGAATTTTCCTGTAGACCAGGCTGGCCTCAAATTCACAGAGATTTGCCTGCCTATACATTCCTGAGTTCTGGGATTAAAAGTAAGTGCCACCATGCCCAGTTTAGGCCTCAACATTTGAAAATGTGTGTTTTCTGGATCACCTTATGGCTGACTTTAGAAAACGAATGACAAGCACATCTATCCTCAGCTTATTTAACAGAACAGCACACAAAGACTGTTTATTTTGTCATTTTAATAAAGTCTGTAGACTCTCTGTGCTGAAATAAGGTAGTCAGTCCTAGATAAAGGAGCCTTAAACTAGGGTCTGTGGCAGCTAGTCAGGTGAGCTCTGCTACCCAGTCAGGAAAGCTGGGTTTGGGAACTTGTGTGTGTGGTAGAAATACTACATGGTGGTATGTCACTGTGCATCTCTTCCCAGTTCCATAGTCTGGCAGCTTGAAATTGCTTCGTAGGTGTATTTACACCAGAAAAATGGGCAGCCGCTGACCATGACTGGACTTCTTGCTTAAGTGATTGTCTGAGCCAAACAAGGCAGAGGAATGTTGTGACTTTGTTGAGGATTATATTCACAGGCAGGCACATCTGAGCCACTGCATTGTGAGTAGCAAAGATGTTTGTGGAAAAACGCTGCCAATCCTCTCTGTTATAGCAAGGAGCCACAGGTGTCATAGGCAGATGAAGTTACACCAGACATCTTTACCAGCCTTGCTTGCTCATTAACATAAACAAATGCCAACTGACAATGATGTCGGAAAGAGACTCATCTGTCAATGACAGCAGCTACTTCTTTGCTGACTGAGCTGGATAATAAGCATTTCTTCTACGTCTTATTTTGTCCAGGCATGGTTAAACTGCAGACTGGGTATTGATGCAAGCACTTGGCAAAAATCAATGGAAGCATCTATGAGAATCAATCAGCTACATCGGCTTCGCTATAGAGTAGCAGTTATCTCTGAATCCTTTGCAGGCTGGGTGCTGTCCAGTCTGTAAGTCAGAAAACATAAAATAAGTGTATTTATGGATATACACACACATCTATTTTCAGAGACTAGGCTTTCAGTATTTACCAGCCCACTTTGAATACAATTCTACCTTTCCTGCCAACAGGCAGAGCAGTGGCCCTCCCAACTCTGATTCATGCTCCTGGAATTAAATACGTATAGGAATAAAGCCCTGATATGCTGAAATGCAAGCAAAGACAACTAGTGTTATAAATATTTGTCTTTCAGCAATTAAGGGAATGCCATTTGTTGTTTTCAAGCACTTAGAATAATACAAACAAGTGCCAGCGAAGGGCGGGGTTTGTTTTCATGGGAAAGCAAAACAAAAAATGAATAAATAAGAGTTTAATTAGCACTCCATATGCAGATAGCTCTTGCTAAAGCTTTTAAAGAGTGCTTGCATACTTTATTTTTTTCTTAGATCACAGCACTCTCTTCATAGCTGAGTAAGGTGGTGCATGCCTGTGATCCCAGCACTGGTGAGGCTGAGTGGGAAGCTTAGGAATTTGAAGCTACAAATTCTGGGCAGAAGAGCCGATTAGAAGCCAGACATAGTGAGATCCTATTTCTAGAAAACAAAACAAACAAACAAAAAATCCCTCTTCCTTCAGCATGTGGATGTATTCATAGGTTTCTCTCCCTCTCCTTTAGATGGGGCAGGCATTTCTCCAATGTTTTCCTATTGTCTATGAAATAAAACTGAAGCTCTTGATTCTACTCTAGCCCTTCCCCCAACCCTTCTCCCAGCTACCCTCTGACCTCTAAGCACCTCCAAACCTTGCCTGCCTGTGTAGGGGCCTTCCACTAAGAATAACTTTGACAGATTCTGTGGAAATCAGCCATGAATGACTGGGAAACTTTTTTTATTATGCATTTCATAACATGGGCATAGTATATAATATGCTGCATAGCCTTCTAACAGGAACAGATGACCATAGCTGAGTGATTTTTCTCATCAGCCTGGGAAAACACTTCCTTAGTCAATGTTCTCCAGGCCCTTGGGACTGAACTTGAGCAGCTGTTTCCTTGCCCCTGTTGGTGAAATTGTGGATGTATGCAGTGGACGCCCCAAGGATGATCAAGCACACCCCCATAATGGCGAGGCCAGGGAGAATCTAGAACCACAACTCCACACCATTACTCACACACCAACCCATCACTGAATCCTCAGAGGTGACCCAGCTTTACCTCTCTTCCACTGAGAAACTTACTTTCTTTCTTTCTTTCTTTCTTTCTTTCTTTCTTTCTTTCTTTCTTTCTTTCTTTCTTTCTTTCTTTCTTTCTTTCTTTCTTTCTTCCTTCCTTCCTTCCTTCCTTCCTTCCTTCCTTTCTTCCTTTCTTCCTTTCTTCCTTTCTTCCTTTCTTTTGTTTTTGTTTTTTGAGACAGTGTTTCTCTGTATAGCCCTGGCTGTCCTGGAACTCACTTTGTAGACCAGGCTGGCCTCAAACACAGAAATCTGCCTGCCTCTGCCACTCGAGTGCTGGTATTAAAGGCATGTGCCACCATGCCCGGTTTGAGAAACTTTCTTGACCACACCATTCATTCACCTGTAGAGAGTTGAGAAGTTGCAACACTCACCCAAGAGCCCCACACTAAAGCATCTGCAGTACACTAGACCTGCTCAGCAGAGAGTGTCAGCCACATCCTTGAGATTTCAAGCTGCGCTTCCCAGCAGCTCACAGTGCCCCTGTGTGTTTCCCCACTGAGAGCAACTCTGCTCCTCATTGGCTTCCTGTAGGACAGGCTAGCTATCTTTTGACCCTGGAACATTGTTGGGAGCTTCCTCATCTTCACACACCTTCATACCCTTGCACCAAATCCTTGGCCTGGAACACTTTCTTTTTCTTGACTGCTTGGGAAGTGTCTTGGTCATCTTTCAGAATCAACCCCAAACCTGAGCCTGAGGGTCCAGCTCTTTTCAATTCTTTCTCAGCCTGTCTGGGCAAAATTTGTGGTCTTGGCTACTCTCCTTCCTTGAAGCATTAGACAGAGAATCTGTAAGGCAGCAGAAAAGAAACAGAGCAGAGCACAGCACTAAGATCTTGGCGCATGGGGGCAGCAGGGAGGGACATCGTCTTGGAGACTGGGAAGAGGAAAGGGATGAGCAACTGTCGGAGGTTAGACAAGGAGGAGGATAATGACTGGAATTGTAGAAAAAAGAATTATTATTAATATGAATAATACTAATAGATCTTGGTGCACAGTGAGATGCCTACCACCCTTTTCTCTGCCTGTCTCCATCCTCACTGGCATGTGAAGTGATTGGTTTTTGGCCAAATATTGAGTCAGACAAGGTGAGAGCACTCATTTCACTGAACTTACAATACATCTCAACCCCAATCTGTTCTAGAAGCTTCCATTATAGAACAATTTGCACTTATCGGTAAAGCATCTGCTTCTTAATATTTATTTATTTATTTATTTATTTATTTATTTATTTATTTATTTATTTATTTATTTATTTATTATATGTAAGTACACTGTAGTTGTCTTCAGACACGCCAGAAGAGAGCATCTATTGTACTATGGGGATTTAATCTAAGAAAAATCAGAGGTTTGGGTCTCTATCATATGAATGTGTCATTTTGAAGTTGTGTGTGTGTGTGTGTTTAGGCTCATGTGACCCCCAGATTATCCTCTAAATTGATACATAGCTAAGGATAACCTTGAACTCCTGAGCCTCCTGCCTCTACCTCTCATATGTGGGAATACACTCTATGCACAGTTTATTTTGTTCTGGGGTCAGGGCGGGGGCGGGGGTGGGTGGAGTTACAACTCAGAGTTTTGTGCATGCTGGAGAAGGAATCTATCACTGAGCTACATCTACAGTCCTCCTGTGAGTCCTATTGAGAGAAACAAAATGAGGTGACATAATAATAACTGGGGCAGGGGCAGGACATCAACAGTGGCAGTCAGAAAAGGCTTCCTAGTGGAAGCAACTTTCTAGCTAAATCTGAGATGAAGAGAAGAAACAGCTGAGCCTAAGGGACTGGGGAGAGTCCTCCAAAGGAATGTAGAGAGGCAAGGCCCTGAGGTGGGAACTTGTTAGCTGTGAGAAAGAATGCCTTACAAGGGTTAGAGTCCTGCCCACAAAGGAAAACAAAGCCTATCCCGTCCCACGGGATTCAGTTATTTGTGGGTGCGAGGGGGACCACAAACCTGGAAGGGGATTAGAGGAAGGGAAAGAAAGCAGGAGACCAAGCAAATTTGTCCAGGTCTTGTTTATTAGGCTGAGGTGCCTTCTTTTTAAAGCATACATCTCGGGAATTAGGGGAGGGGTCGAGGGGGAATTTTACAAAGAACAAAGAAGTGGGCATCTGCTGACATTAGGGGGCGAAGGCAGGCACCAGGCAGCGGGAACTCTGCATCTTATCTTCGGAACATATATCCTCCTTGACAGCCTTGGGTGTCAGGCTGAGCTCAGGCGTAACTCCTGTCCTTGGATGCCATGGGAGTTCAGGAAGAGATAGGGAAGAGGGGACTATAATTCAGCTTTTACAGCCTCAGGTGCCAGGAAGGGAATAGGGAGGAGGGGGTGATAACCAGCTCCTAGCAAAGGCCATTTCGCCTAGGGAGATTGTGAAGGACTTGCTTTCTCAAGGGATGGTATCTGACAAAAGCCAGTGCTGCAGACATTGGCAGGCACTGACTGCACAGGGACCTAGAACCTTCTGGAGTGTGGCTTTTCATGTCTGCAACTAACACAACTGTCCTTTCACTTTAAAAACAAAGAAGACTTGACTCTGGTTAGATGGCTCAGCAGGTAAAGTGGTCACTGCTCCAGCATGGGGATCCCTAACACTCGGGTACAAACTAGGTGTGGCAGCTTTTCATCCCGTTGTTGATAGACAGAGGCAGGAGAATCCCAGGGACACACTGCCCAGCACTGTAGCCAATTGGTGAGCATCAGGTTGAGCAAGAGACCCTGTCTAAGCTTAACAAGACAAGAGGGAAGGGAAGCAATGAAAGGGGATATCCAACAATCAAATGTTAACAGTACTCCAGAAACTCACACACATGCATACACCACATACTACACACACACACACACACACACACACACACACACACACACACACACATACACACATTAATATTCCTTTGGCTTCTTGTAGAGAAATGGTTTCATGGGTTAAGGGTGGAGCCAAAACAGATGGTAAAGCACTTATTAGTAATAGAAAGTCAGATTACATCCACCTGTTAAATTAATTACCTTATGTTATTTGTACAAAATGACAGGGTTCATTATCAAATTATACATGGGTGTGCTTTGGCAGCACGCATCAAGGAAGTAAAGGTAGAAGCCACAGTGGGCGCCAGATAAACGGGGCTCCAGGCAGTGCTGGTCCTACTACCTGCTGCTAAGCAAGCAAGCGATGGAGGTGAGCATGGTGATGAGCTACAGGCCACAGAATGCAAGAATTAGAAGCTTTTGTTGGATGCTGGGTTTTAAGAGCCTATCAGAGATCTGGAAGTGTCCCTCCTGACCAAGCACTAACTTTTCATTGGATTCTTAATTCTCATAATGTGTCTCCTCCAAGACCAATCTGGTACTTCCTAAAAGCTTGGCTGAAAAATAGCTGGCACAGTCAACTGCATGTTAATCACGGACTAATTAATTAATCACTAATTAATTACTACTAATTAAGAAAATGCCCTACAAACTTGCCTATGGGTTATATAAAGTATATGATTTGGATAGCTAGAGAATACATATCTGGAGATATACATATACACAGATATGAATATGTGTGTATAGCCATCTACAAATATCACAATCAAAATCGTAAATCAAATGGGTATAGCCTAAAAAAATTTAGGAATGACTGAAAATTCAAATTAAAGTTCAGTGGAAACAGTAGACCATTTAGCATGCAACAAACCCTGTGTCTTAGTTATGGTTCCTGTTGCTGAGACAAAACACCATGACCAAAGCTGGTGATGCTACACACCTTTCATCCAGCACATGGGAGGCAGAGGTAGGCAGAGTTCTGAGTTTGAGGTCAGCTTTGTTTACAGAGGGAGTTATGAGGCTGCTGGGCCTACATGGAGAAACTGGCCTCTGTCTCCAAAAACAAACAAAACAACCCTGAACAAACCAAAGAACAAAAGCAAATTGGGAAGGAGAGTAAAGGGTTAATTCCATCTTTTGCTTCCACATCACTGTTCCTTATTAAAGGAAGTAGGGACAGGAACTCAGGGCAGGTACTGAAGCAGAGGCCAGTGAGAAGGGCTACTTACTGGCTTGTTCCTCATGAGTTGCTCGGCCTGCTTATACATTCCAGGACCACCTGCCCAGAGGTGCCCAAATGGGTAGGGCCTGACCCTAATAGTTACTAATTAAGAAAATGCCCTACAGTCTTACCTACAGGTCAGTTTTGTGGAGGTATTTCTTAAAAAATATGGTTCACTCTTCCAGCTTGCGTCAAGTTCATATACGAAAAGAGATAGATGAATAAATAAATACATTTACCCAGGAAACCCTGGTTTCATCCCCAATACCACAAAATAGGAAAGTAGAAGATGGTTGACAAATATAGATTATAGATGATAGTGGTGAATAATAGAAGACAGATGACCAGATAGATAGATTGATAGATAAATTATGGATAGATAGATAGATAGATAGATAGATAGATAGATAGATAGATAGATAGATAGATAGAGAAGATGATAGAAAATAACGATATAGGTGATAGGTAAAGACAATAGAAGAGAGATGGATGACAGATACAATACTATCTATAGATGATAGGGAATAATAAGGTATATGACCAGCAGATGAAGAGGTAAGAAAAGAGAAGACGGAGCTAGGTAGATAACAAAGACAATAGATAAATAAAGTAGCCAAGCATGGTAGCCTGATTCTTTAACCACGGTACTCAGGGGCCAGAGTCAATAGGATGTTTGTGAGTTCAAAGCCAGCCTGATCTAAATACTGAGTGCTACGATAAGTAGGGCTATTCAGAGAAAGCTTGTCTTGAAAAACTAAAAATAAAACAAAACCAAAATGCAGATGAAATAGATGGCAGGTCTAGATCATAGAAGAAGATATCACAGAGATTGATTGTCATACAGGAGATCTGTAGTTAATAGAGACAGATACTAGAAGATAAGATTAGCTGGATAAGTAGATGAAGATAGAACAAATATAAGGGAAACTCTGGTAAGGGAGCATGGGAATTGTTAGACCACGGAATGAGAGGACAGCCTAGTTGGAACTGGGCAAGCATTCCACATTTCTCCTTTCATAAGGACAGCAGTCATATTAGTTACTTCCTATTGGTGAGAAAAAAAACCCATCATGACCAGCAGTCCAGAGCTCATGTCTATCTTTTTTCTTCATTTTTCCACAATAGTTTTCTTTTTTTAAAAAAGAAAATATTCGTTTTCATTCTAGTGCAATGGTATTTCACCTGCATGAATGTCTGTGTTAGGGTGTCCGATCTCCTCGATCTAGAGTTACATAGAGTTGTGAACTGCCATGTGTGTGCTCACCTCGGGATTCATTCCATCAACAGCAGCTACACCTTATTTCAGAAGTATTATCCAAGGATGGGCTATAAACTCCAACACACAGAATAGTCCAGCAAAACCTCCCCTCTCCACCTGTTCAGAATGCTGTGTCTTTTCTCATGGCCAGCGTAGGCCTCTCCACTCCTGGGTTGCCATAGGTACAGTCCTCAGCATCTTTTCTCACCTACTGGGGCTATGGTTGCAATGACCATGGTCCAAGCCATGATCATCTCTTTGGATGTGATCCCGTGCCAGAGCTGCCATGCTGCTGAATTAAAATTCCTCTCCACATGTGTGCTAGGCTTTGAACTCAAGTCATGTTTGCCCAATAAGTACACTTGCCCTGACCCCATTTTCCAAATCTAGATTCTGGGAGGCCTTATTTAGACCTTTAAAATTAGTCTTAAGGAGAGGAGCTCAGGTAGCTTGTATGCTTAATAGGATTTCCAGGATTTTCCATCAAACAAAATTCAGAAGCTTTATGTGGCAGTTAGGTGGAGAAGCTCAAAGCCAGAGTGTTGGGAATTTCTTTATGAATGTAGACAGGCAGGGGGTCATTCTTGGAGGTAAGTGAGCATTGAGCCCATTCCAAAGTCCACAATCCAGCAAACTTCTGAGGATCTGTCTACAAAATAATGACTCGAGAATAAACATGGCCAAAAAGTAGGGAAAAACCCTTGCCACAAAGCCTGGTGACCTAAGTTCAGTTCACAGAACCAACATGGTAGAAGAGAGAACCAAGTCCTGCAGAGTGCCCTCTGATTTCCACATTAGTGTATGCTCACACAAATATAATGAGAAATATTTTTAAGACCAAAAGTGTTCCCAGTGGAGCTGAAAGTGTCTAATATCCATGCTTGGATCACTCCTTTGCCCTCCTGGTATGTGTTTGAGGCAGAGGGATTTGCTTGTAGGATTCTGAGCTACCTGTAAGTGGAAGCAATGCCCAAATCACAGAGGCAACCTAGTCCCTACAGACTGTTTTCTCAGTGTAGTTGAATTCCTAGTGTCTGATGCCCTGTGGGGGGCTTTCTTTGCAAAAAGCTTATAGATAGTTTTCCTGAGGCTTTTTGATTTGCTTGGAAAACTAACTCTAGCAGCCTGAGGGTTGGGCATAATCCGTCTAGACAGCAGTGGGGAGCCAGGCTCTTTGCTCCCAAACTTTCCCTTTTCTGTTAGTGCTTAAAAAACAGGGTTACATTCTGGTTCTCTTTGTTCCAGTACTCCTCTCCTCTCTCTCCTGACCTCTCCCACTCAGCTTGGGCTTCACAGCCAATGCTGATCTCACTGACTGTCTCTGCATTGCATTTTGGTGAGTCCTACTTACTAGTGCCAAGAAGTGAACACAGAAGCAGCTAGCTCCTGTCCTGGTCAAAGTTTCCTAGGGGCTACCAGCATCCCCAGGGTCATGCCCTGAACCCTCCCCTGGGTAGAACCCCTGAGTGTTGCAAAGAAGGCCCCTGCATGGGCCAGACCTGTAGAAATGTCTTGTTAGGCAGGCTCTCTGGGTCCCTCTGAGTAATTAGCTGGAGATGGGAGTCCAGCAAGGCCAAGACCAAGGGATTTGACAGCAGGTTTGCCAGCTGATTAATGTGGTCCTTGTCCCTTGTTCCAAAAAAGATGACACAGTGATCCAGCCTGAAAATTTTAGGAATAAGCAGTATCCCTGGAAGGTGCTGCTCACTACTGTGAACCAGGAAGAGCACTGATGGCAAGCCAGGAGTAACCTCCATCGTTCATGTTCCAGGGGACTCATAGCCCATATAAGCAGGCTGCTCACTTGTCTGAAGTCTGATCTCAACAGACCAAAGACCCTATAGATCCTGTCCTGGCTAGTTTTATGTCAACTTAACACAAGCTAGAGTCACCTAAGAGGAGAAATCTAGATTTAGAAAATGCTTCCATAAGATCCAGCTGTAAGGCATTTTCTTAATGAAGAAATTAAGGCAATTTCATAATTAGATATGGAAGGGCCCAGCTAATTGAGGGTGCTGTCATCTCTGGGCTGGCGGTCCTGGGTTCTATAAGAAAGCAGGCTGAGCAAGCCCGGAGGAGCAAACCAATAACTAGCACTCTCTCCTTCATGACCTCTGCATCAGCTCCTGTCTCCAGGTTTCTGCCCTGCTCAAGCTCTTGTTCTGACTTCCTTTGATGAGGAACTGTGAGGTAGAAGCCTAAGCCAAATAAGCACTTTTCTTCCCCATGTTGCTTTGGTCATGCTGTTTCAGCACAGTAATGGTACCCCTGACTTTAACAGGACCCTTGTCAGTTTAACTACTTGGGGCAGTAAAACATGCTCACTTTCACGGAGGTCCCAGTGGTTGTAAACCCACAGGGAGTGGACGCTTCTCTTGCCCACTGTTCACTATCTATGGAGAGCCGCAATAACATTTACCATCATAAGATGGCGCTGTCTCTGCAGTGCCTTATGCCACCTAAACAAAGAGCAAGCTATGTGTGCATGTGCTAGGAGCAAAAGGCTGTCAAAGTCACTAGCCTACCCTGGGACTTGGGAGATAGTGGGAGAAGCTACCAGTCGTATTTAGACATGTCACACCAGAGGGTAAATGATCTTTTCTCATACCAATCTTTTGTGGGGAAACACATCTGAAGCAATAGTGGCTCCCAAAAAATCACTAACATTAGACTGTTGTACCTTTTTTCGTGCAATAATCAAGTCATTATTTTTTAAAGTTTCATTAAGCAAGCCATAACCTTGCTAAATATTTTCTTCTTTAGGTCCACAAATTACAATATCATCTATATAATGACAAATTTTTAATGAGGGGAAACCATCTTTAACTGGTTGTAAAGCTTTTCCTACATCTAACTGACACATGGTAGGGCTATTTGCCATTTCTTGGGGCAATACTCGCCTTTGATACCTTTTATCAGGCTCTATATGATTAATAGAAGGCAAGGTAAATGCAAATCTAGGTTTATCTTTCTTATTTAATGGAATGGAAAAGAAACAATCCTTAATATCCACCACTATAATTCTCTAATCTTTAGGTAGACCGGAGAGTAGGGGGAGTCCTCTTTGTACAGGACCCATAACTTGCATTTGTGAATTAATGGCTCTTAGGTCATGTAACAATCTCCATTTATCTGATTTTTTTTTCAACAAAAATAGGGGTATTTCAGGGTGATTATGTGGGTTTTACATGCCCCAGGTCTAATTGTTTTTGTACTAATTTTTTAGCTGCTTTTAACTTTTCAGAGGGTAAGGGTCACTGAGGCACGTTACAGAATGGGCAAAGGCTCCTTAGTGGCCTCTAGAAAAAACTCAGCCCTTTCCTATCTCCTTTTTTGTGGCTTTAACTGGAGAAACTCTACCTTGTAAAATTTTTTAAGACCTAGTCCAGGTATATATCCCATTCCTTTCATCATTTCCTTGCTTTTTTGAGAGTAATCATTAGTCAGTATAAAGTTCATGGTTGACAACACATCTCTTCCCCATAGATTCACAGGTAAATGGAGTACATAAGGTTGTAAAAGCCTTGTCCTTACTTCTTTATCTTTCCATTGTAAGGATTTTGCACTTATAGTTGGGGTAGCCTCATATCCTAATCCTTGTAAGCTATGTGATGATTGATTAACAGGCCAAGAAGCAGGCCACCAGTTACTGGATACAATGTTTTTATCAGATCTTGAATCCATTATACCTTGAAAGGTTTTTCCTTCTATCTGTAATTGTAAAGTGGGACGATTATCTAAATCTAAAGATATGTAGGCCACATTAGTTCCTGTAGAACCAAGTCCCTTATTCCCTCTGGGATTTTGGCTACTAGAGAACATGTTATGCAAACTAGGAAGAATCAACAATTGAGCAGTGCGATCTCTAGGAGAAATGGCCACAATACCTCAGGGTGTAGAACATATAATATTAACTTGTCCCTCATAATCTGAGTCTATAATTCTAGGATGTATTACCAATCCTTTCAAAGCAGATGAGGACCTTCCCAACAGTAGCCCCGCTGTATCCTTCGGTAAGGGACATTTAAAATTTTAGGGAATAGGTTGACACCCCATTTGTGGTGTAAGAATTACTCTGGAGGTGGCACAGATGTCCAATCTTGCTGAACCCGGAGTGGCTCTCTTTGGTCTTTTGGGTGGCCTCATGGACACTGTGGTCTGAAGTGCCCCATACATTTGAGGGCCCTGGGGACGGGGGCCCCTCACTCTGTTTTTTGAATGTTGCACTTTAAACTGAGGTATTGGCCCTTTTGTTGCATCTTTGGTTGATCTGCATTCATTTACTCAATGTCTTTTTTTCCCACATTTTGAGCAAATGCCTGGTAATTTTTTTTTTAAAAAAACCTATTCTTTCCATCCTTTGTACACTGCTTTTGCACATGACCTGTTTTCTTGTGTTTGTTCATGTTGTTTAGAATTAATCTAACCCCGAGTTCCCAATTTTAAGCTAACTTTCTGTTACAAGCAAAAGGTTGTCTGCCCCTTTAAGAGCTCCATTTGTAATCAGCCCTCAGCAGGGCTTTTTTAACTGTACTTGACTCCCAGCCACAATGTTTATTACTTTTTGTTGTGCAAATTGAGACTGCTTTTTTTTTTTTTAAAGATTTATTTATTTATTATATGTAAGTACACTGTAGCTGTCTTCAGACACTCCAGAAGAGGGAGCCAGATCTCATTACGGGTGGTTGTGAGCCACCATGTGGTTGCTGGGATTTGAACTCCGGACCTTCGGAAGAGCAGTCGGGTGCTTTTACCCGCTGAGCCATCTCACCAGCCCCCGAGACTGCTTTTTAAACAAGTTAAAGGATGGACGGCCAGCAGATAAAGTTTTAACCAATTATATTTTTCAACATGAAACACAGAACAACAATCATTCAAACAACAAAACAAAAACAAACATGAATTGACAGACATATGGACAATTTGGTGCACCAAAACCAGATTATAGACAGACAGGGAATAGAACTTGGTGTCTCAAAGGGACCCAGATATCCTAACCAGAGCTAAGAATATCTCCATAGGAGCCAGAGAGGAAACAGGACATCTCTCATTTTCCTTCTGTCCCTAGGAGAGCTCTGAAATAGCTTATTTTTATTTTTTCTCTTCTTATATTTCTTATTTTACTTATATTTTTGTGCATGCCTTCTTTTTTATTTCTCTCTGTTTCTGATATGCTTCCCTGGTGTTCTTGTAAAAGTTGCTACCTTTCCTTAACAGCTGGCTCACATTTCTTATCCTGGATAGACTGGCCTTAATCAGCTTCTATAATGGCCTTGCTCTTGTTTTCACTTTTTCTTTTGCCTCCTCTCTCGCTATATCTCTCCCTAACTTTTCCCAACTAAGTAGCATCAGCGAACCAGTGGGGGAAAACCAAGGAGCAAGTCTGTGTATTTCTTTTAAGAACCCTCTCACTGTACTTTCAGAAATCTTTAAACCTCGTTCTTTGAGCAAGGCTTGTACCGGCCCCACTAACGGTGTAGACTGGCCAGTACCTATCTTCGTCCTGGACTAAAGCATCTTTGAGATACTCACTTATCTACGTGAGGTTCTTAGCCCCAAGGTCGATCCACGAGTTTATGTACACTCAAGTTACGATCTTACGTGTCTGTCGAGCTACTCCCAGCAGATACACTCGTGTCCAGGGAGATGAAAATTAAGGCAATAGAATAATATCAAGGCAAGAAAGCAAGCAAGCAACACAACCCCAGCGACAATTATCGGACCTACTGCGTGGGAAAGCATACCTCTCAGAGACTTACATTAATTTCATTTTACTTACCGGTACCACTGTTCCCCAGCTGAAGAGTTTTGAATCTACACAGTTGAATCTTTCTTAACAGACTGCTTTATGGGAACACTTCATTAACTGCTCAATCCCCGTGATGTAGTTCTGAATCCTCCTGTAACAGGGGGTCTTCGCTCATGACTGAAAATGTTACTTCCCGGGTTTCGGCACCATTTGTAGACTCCCACTCTCCAGCAAGTAAGACACCACAACAGGATCCTTCTGCAACACGTTTATTGGGAGAGCATGGACTGTGTAGGCAAAAAACCCTGAACCCCAGAAATGGCACTGCTTATATAGGCCTAGGAGTGACGTGTCCAAACCTGACTGGTTATGCTACCATTACCTCATTAATATGCCTCAGGCCAGGCAGTGACTCAGCAAAAAAGTCTTATGCACATGTGCACATTGGTTGTTTACCCATGTTCATGGGCGGTGGCCACTTGTACACAGTGCCATCTTGTAATGGCGTTTGCAGCTTCCCACAGGGAAGACCCAGGGTGTAACCACAGTCTGAACAAAGCAAAGCTAAACTCCAACCATGCAAATAACTCAGTCCCCAGGGCCTGGCACTCATGATCTTCTGGGCTCCAGAAATCCTATGCAACACTGCTTCACAGGTTCTGACATTTAAAACACACAAATTCAACTCAACTCACAGACTCAGGCCAGCTCTACTCTACAGCTTCTGCTCTCACAGGCAGTGGCCTCACCATCCTGACATCTGCATCTGCTGGGGGCTCCAAAAGCTGCACCTTCACATAGCCTCCTGATCTCTCTTTAGGGACCCTGACCCTGACATATGGTGTAAATCCCCAGTCTCCCTCCATGGCTCCTTCAGTCTTTGGGTTCCCACCACAGCTGAGGCTGCACTTTCACTGATTACCTCTGCTGGCCTCTCAGAGTGCCAAGCTTCAGCTGTTCTCCATGACCCTACTGTGTCTTCAAAACCAGTTAGATGTGAGATACTCTGACATTACTGAGTTTGTCTACCAGCATGGCCTATGGGCTTGGCTCCCTCTGAACAACAGCTTTAGTGTGCTTACTCTCAGGAAACACTCCCAAACCTCACCTCACTGATGATGGTCTCTTCTTAATCACCACTAATTTCTCAGTTCCAGCTACTTTTGATCAGTTCTCTATTTTCCCAGTAAAGCAAAGGTTTCAGTTTAGTTTCTTATTCATCACACCAGATTTTTCAACTCCAATTGACAAGACACACAAATTCATGAATCACGTATATCATACAAACTACCCTGATAGAATCTTCAAGGGATTATCAAATATCCCTCTGAAAGCCCACAAGCCAGGCCTCCATTGTCTGCATTGCTCTCAATATTCCCTTACAAACTCCCACAGGGCAGCTCAGTAAGTCCCTACTACTTGATGGCTCTATAAAAATACATTTTTATACATGTATTATTATTGCAAGATGTGTGACAGAATCCCTGTCTGCTGTGTTTGTTTGTTTGTTTGTTCGTTTTTTGTCTACTTGGCACAAGCTAGAGCCATCTGAGAAGAGGGAACTTCAACTGAAATAATGCCTGTATCAGAATGCCTATAAGCAAGACTTTCCAACATATTCTTGATTTCAATTGATGTGATGCTGTGGGATATAAAAAAAAAAAAGCAAACTGAGCAACCCAGGGGGAGCAAGCCAGGAAGCAGTCCACAAACTCCCAGGTTCCTGCTTTGGGGTTTGCCTGACTTCCCTCCCAGATGGCCCATAAACTGTAAGCTGAAATAAACACTCTGTCCTCACATTGTTTTTGGTCAGTGTTTTATCACACTAACAGAAAAGTAACAAAGACAGAAACTGAAATTGGTACCAGAGTAGGGTATTATTAAGAGCTGGCCCCGTGTTTTGGGAAGGATTGTGGAAGGAGTTTGAAACACTGGGATAGAAAATCTACTGGGTACATAATGGGACTACCTGCGCTGTTATTTGGGACCTGTTATGTGAGGTAGAGAATGGTCCTGGGCTGGGACCATTCACTGAATGAGCTGGGTAATATGTACTGCTGCTTCTCATGGCTGTCACACCAGAACTCTGAGGTTGAGTCTCCTCTCCCTGCTTAATGTTTCTATGTTTTGCCTTAAGAAAATAAATGGCCCTGTAAAGCCTGTGAGAATGCCCAGAGATAAAGATACTTGCTGCACAAACTTGACACCCAGAGTTCCATCTCAGAACTCACATGGTAGAAGGAGGGAACCTACTCCTGAAAGTTGTCCTCTTACTTCAATGTACCATAGTACATGCATACACACATGTGCATTTGCATGCACAAAGAAAACAAACACACACACAAATAGTAATAAAACAAATTTTTAAATGGCCTTGAAAACTCAGAGGTACGGAAAGGATGCTCATTTGATTTTTTTTTTTAGGAGACAAGTTTCTCTTCCCAAGACAGGCTTCTCTGTGTAGCCCTGGCTGTCCTGGAGCTCACTGTGAAGTCCAGGTTGGCTTCGAACTCACAAATCTGTCTGCCCCTGCCTCCCAAGTGCTGTTATTAAAGGCATGTGCCACCAGTGCCTGGCTCATTTGATAATAATATAAACATTCACATGTTTTAAATTCAATTCTTGGGCCATGTATTGTGGCACGTGCTTTTAATCCCAGCACTTGAGAAGCAGAGACAGGTACTCTGTGAGTTTCAGGCCAGCCTGGCCAACATAGTAAGTTCCAGGCTAGTCAAGGTTATATAGAGAGAACCTGTCTCAGAAAGAAATAAAATCAATTATTGAAAGGGAGTCAGGATGTAGCTCAATGGAGTGAATGCAAAGCATACCTGAGGTCCTGACCTCTACCCTCAGCACTGCATCTACAGGGTATAGTGGCCAGACTGAGTTACATAGACCCTGTCTCACAATAGATAGATAGATAGATAGATAGATAGATAGATAGATAGATAGATAGATAGATAGATAGATAGACAGATAGTTGGATAGAGAGACAGACAGATAGATAGATAGATAGATAGATAGATAGATAGATAGATAGATAGATAGATAGATAGATAGATAGATAGATAAACAGACAGTCAGAGAGAAAGGAAGAAAGAAAGAGAGAAAGAAAGAGAGATAGAAAGAAACAAAGAGAGAAAGAAAGAGAGAAAGAAAGGAGGGAAGAAAGGAAGAAAGGAAGAATGGAAGAAAGGAAGAAAGGAAGAAAGGAAGAAAGGAAGAAAGAAAGAAAGAAAGAAAGAAAGAAAGAAAGAAAGGAAGGAAGGAAGGAAGGAAGGAAGGAAGGAAGGAAGGAAGGAAGGAAGGAAGGAAGGAAGGAAGGAAGGAAGGAAGGAAGAAAGGAAGGAAGGAAGAAAGAAAGTAAGTTACCAAGTACTTCTTATACATCCTTGGCCCAGTGAAGAGATATCACACAAATTAGGGATGGCAAACCCTTGCCATCTTATGCCTTGCGACCTGTGCCTACTGCCCCAACTCTAGGAAACCTTCAACTCAGAAGACAGTGACCAACAACCAGTGAGTGCAGGTCCCGGTTGCCCTTGTCAGCAGCTTGTTCACACAGTACAGAGCTGAAACTTAGAATCTAGGCTTGTCACTGTAATCACGGGCTCCCCACATGCACTCTGTGCTTACACCCTGTAGTGGCTATTCCTGGTTGTCAACTTGACTATATGTGGAATGAACTACAATCCAGAATTGGAAGGCTTACCAGTGAGCCTTATCTGGAGGCTTGGAGATAGAAGTTTCTGATCTGGATCTTGGTATGGAGACCTTGAGCCATAGTGGCTATGGATTCCAGAAGATTAAATCTCCGAGTTTAAGGAACACACCTTTAATCTGGGCTACACCTTTCATCTGGGATTAAAGGTGTGGTGGAACACACCTTTAATCTGGGCTACAGCTTCTGCTGGAGACAATATAAGGACATTGGAAGAAGGGAGTTTTGCTCTTGCTCCTTCGCCTGCTTGCTGTGTGAGACTGAGTAACTGCTAGATCCTTGGACTTCCATTCACAGGTGTTACTGAACCATTGTTGGGAATTGGGCTGCCAACTCTAAGTCATCAATAAATTCTTTTACTATATAGAGATTATCCATAAATTCTGTGACTCTAGAGAACCCTGACTAATACACACCCGGAAATCATTTAACATCTGTATTCCCCAGAAAAGAGCTTTGAAGAAGTTGGCCCTAGTGACTCAGTGTATGGCCTTATTTAGAAATGAGACTTTGGCTGAAGTGAGCACAGTGTGTCTGTCCTAATAGCATCTGTGTCTTTCTGAGAAGAAAAATTTGCCTTTCTTCTTTTTCATTTTCATTGTGGTTTAAAAGCCATTACTATCAAGGACTTCTAAAAATTACTGTTTTAATGTATGAGGCAGGGGTTATATCACTGAAGTTGGTGCTAGGCAGGTGGCCAGTGCTCCAGGTGATCCTCCTGTCTCCACCCACCACAGTGCTGGGTTTACAGGGCCACTCCTGGCTTGTTATGCTGGTCCTGGGAAAAGGATCCCAGACCTCAAGCTCACACAGCAAGCACTCTGTCCACTTTGTCATCACTTCAGCCTACAAGGACTTTTGCTCCATTTGTTTCACAGGAAAGGCAATTTTGACACTGAAGCAAATACGGATAGAAGAAGGAAGACACAGGAAGATGGCTAAACACAAGTCAAAGAGAGACGTGGGCAAAATTCAGCCTCCAGGCTTGTCTTAGGGTTTCTATTCCTGCACAAAACATTATGACCAAGAAGCAAGCTGGGGAGGAAAGGGTTTATTCAACTTATACTTCCACATTGCTGTTCATCACCAAGGAAGTCAGGACTGGAACTCAAGCAGGTCAGGAAGCAGGAGTTGATGCAGAGGCCATGGAGAGGTGGTACTTACTGGCTTGCTTCTATGGCTTGCTCAGCTTCCTTTCTTATACAACTCAAGACCACCAGACCAGGGATGGCACCACCTAAAATAGGCCCTCGCCACTTGATCACCAACTGAGAAAATGCCCCACAGCATGATTCATGGAGGCACTTTTCCAACTGAAGCTCCTTTCTCTGTGATAACCCTAGCTAAGTTGACAAAACAAAACAGGCCAGTACATGGCCTCATATGGAATCAACCCCTTCAGCACATTGATCTAGGCCCTTAGTGTCTAGAATGCTAAGATAATACATTACCATGTGATTCACCCTAACTGTTAACCTTTTTTTTTTAACAGTACCCCAGGAAGTGAAGAAGACACTGATTAATAGTACAGTCATCTTAAACTAACTACTGTCATGGGAGACGCTGGGGTTTTTTGTTTGTTTGTTGTCTTTTGAGACAGAGTCTTATGCATCCCAGGCTGGCCTGATATAAAGATAATCTTGAGCTGGGTAGTGATGGTGCAGGACTTTAATCCCAACACTCAGGAGGCAGAATCAGCTGAATATCTGATTTGGAGGACAGTCTGGTCTACAGAGTGAGTTCCAGGATAGCCAGTGCTACACAGAGAAACCTTGTCTTGAAAAACAAACAATAACAAACTGTTTGCAAGTACTAGCATCACAGGCATGTTCACCCAAACCCATTTTATATGGTGCTGGAACCCAGGGCTAAGTAAGAAGGACAGCAGTCTAGCTGTTTCCCACAAGTGTGACTACCAGAAAGGCCATTGCCAGAACAAGGTCCCTTGATGCCACATCCAGTGCTCCCACTAACGAGGATCACTACCTACTCACTGATGGCTCTGTGACTGTGGATAATGATTGTCAACTTGATGGAATCTAGAATTACCTAGACGATAAACCTGTGGACACATCTGCAGGAGAATTTCTAGGTAGCACTATATAAAAGAAAAGACTCACCCTAAGTGTTGGTAGCACCCTTCTGTAGGTTGGGATCCTGGGCTGATTAAAATTGAGAAAGCAGGCTGAGCACCAGGATCCATCTCTCTCTACTCCTGACTACAGATATGTTTAGGTTTGGCCGTCATGGTCAAGATTCAGCCAGTGGTCGACCCAACCTTGTCTCTCCTCTGCACACAACCCTTCCCCATATCTGTCCTGCAGGCTGGCAGCACCAGAGACAGACTCCTGTTCTGGCTAGTGTCACGGTCCCAGCACTTTCCCTATGTCAGCTTGAAATTCCTGGTGAAAATTCCAGTTCCTTGGGGTCCATTGTCACAGTCCTCAGAAAGCTGAAGGGAGGGCACAAGTGTGTCTTTAGAACAACCCTGGTCTTGCCACGACAGTCACAGTTTCTTCCTGCTTTCCAATCTGATAACTCCAACAGAGTTTGCATCTCCAACCTGCCCTATCTATACAATGAACTCTGTGCATTTCTAGTGAGGTGCAATCTAGGGTGATTGCTGTGGACTCCCTTTTCTCAGAACAATGCTCCTATCTTGTAGTATCCTATGGTCTTCACTCCCACTCACAAGAATCAACTGCTCTTGAATAAACCACTTGGCTCCCCAACTTCAGTTTTCTCATTGGAAAATGAAGGTTTTTATGTTGGGAGACTTCAGTCTCTTTTCATTAGGAGAGCCCTGCCTTCTCAAGGCATGCTCCAGGCTTGCATTGAAGGCTAAGACCAAGGCTCTCAAGCTTCAGCTCCCAAAGGAATTGCCTTAGGAGAGGTATAGGAATCAAGGTGCCACACTCCAATACTGTGATGCTCTGGCCTGGGGCCAGGCACAAGGAGCTGCATCCCAGGAGACCGAACCTCAGGTACATTGCTGCCTCTCTGACTACTGAAGACTGACAAGCCTACAGGCCAGGAGATGGCTTGAAGAACTCCCAGAACCCTCCCTAGATCTGAGCATGCTCTTCAGACTGGCTGGTCCCATGAAGGACAAGTGTTTTGTTTTGCTTTTTTTTTTCTCCTTCCTCTGACTTCACAGCCAACAGGCTCTTTGTTCCAAGGAAGGAGCATCCTAATTTGGCTAATGGAAGTAGTAGGGAGTTTTTTTTGTGAGATATGGGTGATTCCCAGATCTCCAGAGGGTTCCAGACTAGGTCAGGCACTACACAGCCAGAACCACGTGTCAACTGTGTACAGTGGTCTTTGTCCTCTCAGGACCCTGCTGCCCAGCCATGGCTTCTGAACATTCTCTGATGGTAGAGGGGGGTAGTTAGAACTTTCTTCTGATTTCTGCCACCCCAGTTAAGATTCTTGCCTCCTTTTCACAATAAAATCCCAGTTCAAGACCAGGACCTAGGCACTGTACAATGTATCTGGGACTGTAGTTCTGGAATTTCAGTTTCTAAAAACAGAAGGGTTTTTGCTTAATGGAAGGATCAGTGGCAGACAGATACAGGTACAGAAACTTCTGCTTTATAGGGCAGAAGAAAGTTTGTCACTAGCACTGCTGCCTATCTTGACAGAAGATTCTACCTTCAAGAGTCCAGGTCCCCATGCTCAGGGGGAAGTCATGAGCACACGATCCAAGAACAGACTTAGGGTCTCTAGGAAACCAGGGAGGAGTGTTGTTCAGTGCCTGTGGTTCCTCCTAGCTCTCCCAGCTCTCTCAGCATCCATCAGTACCTATGGTTCCTCCCACTCTCCCAGAATCCCTCAGTACCTATGGTTCCTCCCACTCTCCCAGTATCCCTCATTACTTATGGCTCCTCCCAGCTCTCCCAGCATCCTTCAGTACCTATGGCTCCTCCTAGCACTTCTCACCCCATCCCCTACCCTAAGCTTCTCCTTCCTGGGAGCTAGACTTTAGATTCCCTTCCTCAAGCCTGATCCCTGTATAAATCAGCCATTTGGGTGATGCTGTTCTCTTGGCCCTGGCCACCTCTCTTTGTCAGTGATTCATATTCTCTCTCTCTCTATATATATATATATATATATATATATATATATATATATATATATACATACATATATATATATATATCTTCCTACCTCTCTTCTCGAATGGTTTAGTCTGCCAGCAAGTTCAGTCAGGCCTCTTTCCTCTGTCTGCTTTCTTCCTTATAGCTACAATAAAAACCTTCCCCATGCTTTAGGAGTAGTTATGCTCACTGTAATATTTAATTTTACATTCAGATTCTGAAGTTGATTTTCATCCTTGAAGCCATACTAGAATCACCCAGATGATTTAAACATTCCCAGCATACGGGGATTGGACCAGAACCTTGGGAGCTGGAACCTGCCCACGGTTGTTTTTTTTTTTTTAACATTTTGTTTATGTATTTGTATACATGGGTGGTGTGCATGGTCAGAGGACAACTTGCTAGAATCCGTTCTCTCCTTCCACCACATTTTTCCACAGGATCAATTAAGCTTGGTAATAAGCTCCTTTGCCCACTAAAGCCATCTTGCCAGACCTCATGAATATTCTTCAACATTCTACTTAACTGATCTTAGCTCATATCAGGGCTGGGAGTCGTGTGTCTTAGTGTGAAAATCTATGTTGACTGTGTTTACTTAGGAAGGAGGATTAGAGAAGTAATGGACTGGGGAGCAGTGTTGCTTACTTAGAAGGAAGAAAACAGCCAGGTAGGGCACCTGAGAAGGGACATGGGGGTGGGCCTGTCTTTGCATTCCTGTGCCTGAGCCCCAGGTCCAAACAGGAGCCAGGGAGAGCTATTTAGTTTCCCACTAGGTGGATCTGACTCAGCTTACAGAGTTTATTACATCCTCAGGCACAGGGAACAGTCAAAGGTTTTTCCTTGTTTGACAGAGACAGATTCAGTCTGGATACTCAAATCAGTGATCAGAGAGAGTCCTTGTAGCCTGGAAGAAATTTGTGATTTGGACATTAGAAAGGGTGGCCAGATAGACTGGACAGAGAGAAGATGTCAGCCGTACCACAGACACATATTATGGGATTCTGACATCCATCGATATTTAGTCTGTAGTGAGTTGCAACACCCTATAGGGGTTCCAGCTTGTTCACCTGTAAAACAAGATTGATTCTCTTAGCTGTTCAATAGGGAGCATGCTGGTTAGTGGTTTAGTCAGCTTAAATGAGTTAGAGTCATATGAGAAGTGAGAACTTGAATTGAGAAAATGCCTCTATCAGATGCCCTTTAGGCAAGTCTGTTAGACATTGTATTGATTAATGGTTGGTGTGTGTGAAGGCCCAGCCTCTGTGATTAGTGGGCCTTGCTTGTATAAAAAAATGCTATCTGAGGATATGGAGAGATGGCTCAGTGGTTAACACTGGCTGCTCCTCTAGAGGACCTGGTTTCAACTTCCAGAATCAACATGGTGCCTCAAGACCATTGGTTGTTCCAGTTTCAGGGGATCTGGAGCCTTCTGGTGCCCGTTTTGGACATAGCATGTACATGTTTTCCAGGCAAGAAAAGATAGTTAGATAGATAGATAGATAGCATCGATATGCTTAAAAGAAAGGTCTCTTAAATAAAAAAAAAAAAGAAGAAAGAAAGAAAACGCACACATTGTGAGGAGCAAGACCATAAGCAGCCCTCCTCCATGCTTTCTGCTTCAGTTCCTGACTCTTGGTCCCTGCCCTGTTTGAGTTTCTGCCTTCTTTTCCTTCATAATAGACTGTGAGCTGCCAAATGAAACGAAATTATTCCTCCCCAAGTTGCTTCTGATTACAGTGTTTAACGCAACAATAGGAAGCAAAGTAGTTCAGTGAGTTGGATGTTGCATTTATTGGCATTTGGGGACCATGAAGAACCATGTTCAGTTAATACTAGAGCAGAGGTTATTCTCCATAGATCCACTCATGACCATGTGGATGTCTGAGGGTGCCACCTCAAGGCAACTAGATGCCTCCCTCACATCTTAAAGCAAAAACTGTCATCAGGGAGATCAGCAATAATTTGAGGAGGTAGGGAGCAGATGAACAGAGATGGTTTAGTTTTACCACAAATCAAATGAGAAATGTATTGAATTGGCAGGGCTTTACCCCCTGAACCTCAGGGGACTGGGCCCTAAATATAGAAAGTTAAGTCTAACCTGAACATGAAAAAAAAAAAAAAAAAAAAACTAAAGAAAACTAAATGAACTAAGAAAACTAAAGAAAGCACCTGAGCATGCAGATAAAAGACAAGCTTTTTCAGCCAGGCTGTGGTGATGGTGGTGGCTGCCCTCTCACCTTTAATCCCAGTACTTGGAGTGTGGGGAAGAGGAAGACAGATCTCTGAGTTCAAGGCCAGCATGGTCTACAGAGTGAGTTTTAAGACAACCAGGGTTACACAGAGAAACGGTGTCTTGAAAAACAGAAACCCAACCAACTAACCAAACACACAGCCAAAAAACAAACACAAAAACTCCAACAAAAAAATCCAGACAAACATACAAAAACCAACAAGCTTGCCAGGCGGTGGTGGCACTCGCCTTTAATCCCAGCACTTGGGAGGCAGAGGCAGAGGCAGGCAGATTTCTGAGATCAAGGCCAGCCTGGTCTACAAAGTGAGTTCTAGGACAGTCAGGGCAACACAGAGAAACCTTGTCTCGAAAAAACAAAACAAAACAAAAAACCATCCAACCAAACAAACAAAAAACAAAAAAAAACAAAAAAAAGAAAGAAAGAAAGAAAAAAGAAAAGAAAAGAAAAGAAAAAAAAGAAAAGAAAAGAAAAGAAAAGAAAAGAAAAGAAAAGAAAAGAAAAGAAAAAACCAACAAGCTCTCCAGGACAAGAGAGATGTATCAATGAAAGTCTTTGTTTTTCTTGCAGAGGACCTATGTTTGATTCCCTGCACCTGCTCACAACCATGGAAACTCCAGTTCCAGATGAGGGGGGGTGAGGTTTATGCTCTCTTCTGTCCTCCACAGGCAGCAGACACACATGCACTGTACACCACTAGCATGAATGAATAAAACCTGTTTCCGGACATTTTACATCGGTGAATGTTTCATTTAAATTTTCCTCAATATTTAATTATGTCGAGATTTGTGTTGTTGTTGTTGTTGTTGTTGTTGTTGGTGGTGGTGGTGGTGGTGTGTGTGTGTGTGCACGCAATGGAGTGCAGTGCCCATGGAAGGTAAAGAGGCAGTTGGTTTCCTGGAGCTGGCCTTACACTTGGTTGGGAGCTGCCTGATGGACTTGCTGGGATCTGAACTCCTGTCCTCCGGAAGAGCATCAAATGCTGTTAACCACTGAGCCATCTCTTTCACCTCTTCTCTTTGTTTTTAAATCAAATAAACTCCACAGTGAACTATCATTGCTTATCTGTCAAAATGGTTAAAATAAAAACAGTGACACACCAAACACTGGCAAAGGTTCACAGTGACTGAATTTCTCATAAATTGTGGGTGTGGATGTACAATGTCCCAGCCACCTGTAATGGCAACTTTTGGATGTCAGCTTGACTTCATCTGGAATGAAGTAAAACCCAAGCTGCTGGGAACACCTGTGAGAACTTTTTTTCTTTGAAGTGGAAAGTCCCACTTTTAACCCAGGTGTTTTGAGGTGGGAAGACCAACCTGTAATCTAGATACTTTGAGGTGGGAAAGTCCACCTTTAATCTGGCTATGCCTTCCTGTGGCAGCCTATAGAAAGAACATGGAAAAGGGAAGCTTTTGCTCTTTGCCACTCATACCCAGGTAGGCATCTAAGCCATTGACCCCACTCGAAGGGGGGGGGGGTTGGTGGTGGTGGTGGTGGAAAAGGGAAAACCACTGACCTGGGGCCCCAGGACAACACCATGTAGCACTGGGGTTATGGGAGTGAGGGCTGAGGGAGCCAGGTTCCCATGCAGGTGAGAGTAAATGCAGTGGGCCTAGATGAACAGAGACAGTCTATGCTTTTAGAGCTTTATTATCGAAAGGCAGGGAGAATGAGAAGAGGTGGAAAGAGAGAAGACCAACCATGGTCAAGAGGAGAGAAGGGAGAAAAGAAGAGAGAAAAGAAAGTCTAGAGTAAGAGGGAGTGAGTAAGAGGTTAGAGAGAGAGAGGAGAGGAGAGGAGAGGAGAGGAGAGGAGAGGAGAGGAGAGGAGAGGAGAGGAGAGGAGAGGAGAGGAGAGGAGAGGAGAGGAGAGGAGAGGAGAGGAGAGGACAAACAGAGAGAGAAGAAGAGAGAGGAGAGTAAGTGTAAGGGGAGTAAGAGCAAGAGAATGGGGAGGAGCCAAACAGCCCCTCTTATAGTATGCTGTTATCTCACAAACCTTAAGCACATGTCCATGTTCTTTGCCCTTACCTCTCTCTGAAATCCTTTGTTGCTGGAAGATGTATCTGCTAC
Organism: Mus musculus; assembly: GCF_000001635.26. Taxonomy (NCBI): domain Eukaryota; kingdom Metazoa; phylum Chordata; class Mammalia; order Rodentia; family Muridae; genus Mus; species Mus musculus. The sequence continues at coordinate 22,654,720 of NC_000078.6, forward strand.
TGGAAGATGTATCTGCTGCTGGAAGATGTATCAGTTCCTTACAGATATATCTGCTGCTGGTGTTCCTGTTCATATCCACCTACAGGTCTCTTTATTATCTTCTCTGTCCCTCTCCTACTCTAAACATCCTCTTTGGCTCTATCAGGGCCAGGTTTCTCCTTGCTGCATAAGCATGTCATGTTTGTTCTTTAGAGGTTGCCTTGCCTGAATATTGTAACCAGCTCCCCCAGGAAGGATAGGACCCATCTCACTGCTAACAGTTTTCCCTTCTGAATTCCCATGAGCATGTCTGTTCTGCCCATGACTGAGCTGTATCTGTGAGTAAGGAAGAGAGTTAGTTAATATTCAGTTGAACTCAGGCTCTTGGGTGAGGCTCTGTGGGGATTGTGTCTTCTGGGGCAAAGTCAAGAAGCAGCCCCACATGTCAGTGTTCACACATGCTGCTGTGAGAAAGCCTATTCATCAGTCTAGTCTAGACTGACAGCACCTCCTCTCCTGCCTCCTCACTTGGAAAATGTCACTGAGCTTGCTTTGTGGGGAAAGTGGGAGCTGGGAATTTCCTAGGTCTGTGCCACTTTGTTCGTTGGAAGGGGGCCTGGCTCTTTTCTGATGATGGCAATAAGGACATGTTGTTGTCTTGGATTACCCACTTCTGGGTCTTGTTACTATGGAAGAAAGGTTCTTTCTCAGCTGCAAGTGAGTAGCTCAAAAGAGAAAACCATTTCCAACAGAAGCCCCCAAAGGAGGAAGGACAGGACACTCAGAACTTAATATGGAGGCGCCAATTGCGCTGTATAAGACAGGTGATGAAATTGCTTCACATCAATTCTGGTTTCTGTTTTAAAACATTTGGTTTGTTGCTATGAAAATAAAATATGGAAAGAATGCAGGTCGGTTACACAAAAAGCATTTCTTCTTCCTAACTTTAGATGCTGTTTCCCTCTACCCTTTGACAAGTCGCTGGCCAGCAGAGGACACAGACGTAGGAGGGCAGCCAATGCTCTTTCTGGAGAAGTGGCCTCAGCCCAAGCTCACAAGGTGTGTGGGGGTGGGTCAAGTGCAATTTTAAACTAATTGATGAACTGCTGTAGGGAGTCTATTCATTAAAACACACTCTTGGTACTAATAAAACCCTAAGCTACAGGGACCAGGAGGAGGCTTAGAGACGCTGGCCAAGGGGACAGTCTTCATGGTTCTGTGTGACTCACCATATTGTCTTCTGGAGACAGGAGACAGCACAGTCTTGGTGGCAGGGAGAGTCTCACTGTGACTGCCCGTCTATTAAAAGCTCATGAGGGAACACAAAGAGGAAACAATTGTCCCATAGGATAGTCTTCTGTAATGTCACTGCTACAGACCCTTATACATGGGACTCTTTAAAGGTCTGGCTCTGAGGACCAAAATGGGGCAAGGGTGTCTTGGTTGGAGTAGAAGTGCAGGAACAGTGTGGCTCTTCTAAGTCCCTCCCTTGGAAAAGGGAAAGTTTAACTCACATTGATGTATTAGGTCTATATTTTGCTGTGAAAAAAGATATCCCATACAAATCAGAGACCTTTTAAAGCAGGTGAACTGTGGGTTAGACTCTCCTGGGTTTCAAACTGGCCTCAGAGCACACAGCAGAGGGACAACTGCAGTCCCAGGTGAGCTCCCTAAGGGCCCTCTCCCCACTCCGAGGGAGGTGACTTCCTTGTAGTCTCTGCCAGGATGGGAACCCACCCCACCCCGGTACTCCTAGCAATGCCATCCTTTCTGAGACCAAAAGTTTCTCTTTTCTCATACAAAACCATAGAAAGTCTATTGCTGTGCTTCCTCTACTGATTCCAGCTCTCAGATGGGCAGGCCCACCTCACTATCAACTCTGGAGTAGGCGAGTGGGCAGAGGAAGCAGTGAGATGGGCTCATGTGTGTGTGTGTGTGTGTATGTGGGTGTGTTGGTGTGTGTATTAGTGTGAGAGATACAGAGACACACAGAGAGAGATAGAGACAGACAGAGAGAGACAGAGACAGACAGACAGACAGACAGAGAGCTGAGAGCACTGAGCACCTAAGTCACTGTGTCTTGAGAAACTTTTGGGACTAATTCTCCCTCTGTTACTTACTGGTCAGTCTGTGTTGGAGACGAGAAGTTGGCATGGTGGAAAACGGATGGGATGAGTGGACCATTTCTTTACTTCAGCCCAATCTTCTCTCTCTCTCTCTCTCTCTCTCTCTCTCTCTCTCTCTCTCTCTCTCTCTCTCTCTCCCTCTCTCTCTCTCTCTCTCTCTCTCTCTCTTTCTCTCTTTCTCTCTCTCTTTCTCTCTCTCTCTTAAAGCAGACCAGGTCTCTCTATAATGTAACTTTGGCTGTCCTAGAACTCGTTATGTAGATACGGGCTGTCGATCAGGCTGTATCTTTGTGTGCTGGGATTAAAGGCATATGCCACCGTGCCTGGCTTCTGCTTTTTTTTTTAAGGGGTTATTAATTTTACGTGTATAAGCATTGGACCACATGTATGTAGGTGTGCCACATGAATGCAGTACCTCTGAAAACCAGAAGAGGGAGTCACTGGAGGAACTGAGAGTTGTGAGATGCTGTGTGAGTGCTGGGAACCAAATGGGGTTGTCTGCAAGAGCAGCCAGTGCTCTGAGTCACTGAGCCATCTCTCCAGCCTGTTTAATTTTTGTTTTAAATGTTGTCTGTGACTGTTGAAAAGATCTTAGTGACTGTCAGCAGTCCAGGACTTTTCAGGAAGCAGTCACATACCTGACGGGTCCCCACGGGTGTGCCTTCAGACAGTGGACCTCTTCCCAAGGTTACCCTTAAACTCTTAGTGTTTGCTGTCCCTCAGGAATGCAGTAGCTCAGCTGGTCCAGAATCTGGGTTGTGGCCAGGGCATCTTTCTCTTTGTGTTTTCAGGTGGTAGCTGGCAGGCTCTTGTTCCTGTGGGATGTTGCTACCTGGGCCTCCCTTTAGGGCTACTACATTGGCAGGTAGCCTCCCTCCTCATAATGAGTGGGCAATAGGTTGTTAGAGACCAAGTCAGGGGCCTGTTTTATCACAAGATGTCACCAGAAGTCACCCGTTGCTTCAGGTTGGAACACTTGGGGACCCCTAAGGAGGTTGCCTCTCATCCCTCTCCTTTATTTTTATTATTTATTTATTTGTTAATTTATTCATTTGAGGTAGGATTTCTCTGGGTAACCTTGGCTGTGTGGGAACTTACTCTGTAGACCAGGCTGGCCTTGAACTCAGAGATTCAGCTACTGATGCTCCTGTGAAGATTAAAGCCATGCCCCACCACTGCCTGGTGCCTTATTCTTATATACAGAAGCATGCCAAGCTTTTTCATGTGGCTATTTAGATATATCTTAGTCTTGTGACTATATGTACCTATGTCTGTGTATCACACATTCTGCATCCTGCATTCCATACCCCAAAATTGCTTCACTGCATCTCTCAGGATTGATGTTCAGTTCTTAGGACAAAGAATGCTCTAGTGAGCGTTTGCTAGTCCTGTCTGTGTGGCTGAAGGAGAAAGCTCTGATGTCAGTCTAGTCTCCTTCCTTCCTCCCTCTGACCTCTAACTGACCTGCACCCTGGCTCGTCTCATAGCTTCTTAACAAGCACCAGCAAGGCCCAGGCAGTTGTCTTTCCTCCCCTCTCCTCTCATCCCCTCCCCTCCCCTGCCCTCCTCTCCCCTTCCCTCCCCTCCCATTCCTTCAATTGATCATCTTGCCTCTATCAGTCGTGAACTGATATGTGGGTGCTAGGGAATTAAACTCAGGGCCTCTGGAAGTACCACAGTGCTCTTAACCACCAAGTCCTAATTAGTACTTTCTATAACAATTACCACGTTTTGTTTTTGAGACGGGGTCTCACTATGGAACCCTGGCTGGCCTCAAACTCAGAATGTAGCTAGGAATGGCCTTGGACTCCTGATGTGATTGTCAGGTCCCCAGACTGCTGGGGTTGTAAACACAGGTGGAGGCCAGAGGACAACTTATGAGAGTCGGTTCTTCCCTTTCACCATATGGGTCTGGGAGATCAGACTTGGTCTCTGATCTTGGATTTTTGAGCTGAGGTCTCACTATGGAGTCCAGGTTGTCCTAGAACTCATGACTTTCCTGCCTCAGCCGCCCCATTTTTGTGCTCTTATTTCTGCCCCTCACTGTACTCTCATATCTTGTGTGTCTTTGGGTTCTTCATTTGAGAAGGCTCCCAAGGCTGGGGAGATGGCTCAGTGGTTAAGAGCACTGACTGCCCTACCAAAGGTCCTGAGTTCCAATCCCAGCAACCACATGGTGGTGAGGAGAGAGAGAGAGAGAGAGAGAGAGAGAGAGAGAGAGAGAGAGAGAGAGGGAGGGAGAGAGAGAGAGAGAGAGAGAGAGAGAGAGAGAGAGAGAGAGAGAGAGAGAGAGAGAGAGAGAGGTCTTCATAACTGGGCAGACAAATTCATCTATCCTCTTATCCCCCCCCCCTTATTTGAATAAGTGATCCTGAACTTGCTGTGTAACCTTCCCTCAGCCTGAAGCTGGCTGAGCCAGACCTTGACCTTGCTGCCACTAAGGAGATTACCTAGGGTGGAGCCTTCCTCCCTAGATCACTCAATTGTTCCGTCACTGTCACTGTTCCTCTTCAAGATACTGCTACCTGCTGAAAGGCCCGGGAGCTATTCCAGAGACTACGCCCTATCCTGCACGTCATCACCTGCACCTGGTTCCAGGCTCCATGGATGAATTGGTGGGAATGGGCCTAATCTCCGCCCTTTATAAGTGCATTTGCCATTAAACATTGGAACCTTGATTAGAACATTGTGTTGGCTTCATTTCTCTCTCTCATCCACCTAGTTTTCCTTTCTTTCAGCACCGGGCTGCCACTCAGGTGTACCCTGTCCATGTGAGTCGCTGGATGGCTCACAACAATCTGGTGCCCCGACTGGGACCTGAAGAAGTTCAGGAAGACACTGAAGGAATGCTGTTTCATGTGGAGCTCCATGGGAAGAAAAAGAAAAGGATCATATCGGACTGAAGAACTAGTTTAAAACTTCATTTTTTATGGCGTTTCTAGAGGTGTGGAAAGATATGGAATAAGTTTGGATTCAGTGCTAACCGAGCACTAGAAACTGATCAGGTGGTCATCTGCAGCTTTTAAAAGCTGCCTCAGGCGAGAGGAAAAGGGTTTAAAAAAAGAAATGAGTCAGGCAATTGTCTTCGGTTTTCAAGAGTTGCTTTGAGCAAGAGAAGTAGGGATCGAAGTACAGTTGTTAGAAAATCTTTTAGATAGGATAGATTCTTGTTGCCCATGGTTCAAGGAAGAAGAAAGTTTAGATATTAGAACATGAGTGAAAATTGGAAAAGACTTGAAAATCACTCAGGCAGATAATTTCACCCCTGCCTCTGGGCGCTCATAAAAGATGCTATTGAAAAGGTGATCTCGCAGAGGTTAGATAGTACCCTGGCAGAGCTTGATGGAAGAGCGCCTTTCAGAGAGGGTCTTCTCAGAAAAGGGTCCTATCAACTCTAAATTTGATAGATATAGAGACTCTGATGATGAGCTAATTTTAGGCAAAGAAGATCACTCAGAAAGAGGAGCTACCAAATATTTTGAAGAAGATTGGTCTCCTTGCAAGTCTCCCTCTCCACCTATAACCTCCACCATGGGAGATGCTACTCATAGGGACATGCAACTAAGCAATTAGAGTTTGAAGTTAGGCTGCAGAAATTGACTAATGAGCTTCGGGAGCTAAAAAGGATGTCAGATACAGGAAGGAGTAACTCTTCTGAAATGTACCAAGTGCCGCTAGGAAGAGCTGTGAGTCAGGCTCATGGGAGAGGACAGAAATACATCTGATCTGCTAGCCTTTCCTGTCATCGAAGTAATTGCCCAGCAAGATACTAGAGTTAGACATTACCAGACTTTGGATTTCAAGTTAATAAAGGAGTTAAAACAGCTGTTGTGCAATACAGTCCTTCAGCCCCTTTCACACAAGCATTACTGGATATGGTCGTGGAGTCACACTTAACCCCCCTAGATTGGAAGACTATGTAAGGCTACCCTGTCAGGAGGAGATTTCTTACTTTGGGATTCTGAATGGCGAGACGCCAGTAAGAAAGCTGCCAATTTAAATGCTCAGACCAGTAATCCATACTGGTATAATAACATGCTTCTTGGAGATGGTCCATATGAGGGCCAGACTAATCAGATTGGTTTTCCCGTTGGAGTGTACACACAGATCGTGGCGGCTGCCCGCCGTGCCTTGGGACAGTTACTGTTAGAGGGGATGTTGGTGGGAGTTTAGCCAGCATTCGGCAGAGTCCTGATGAGCCTTACCAGAACTTTGTGGATAGGTTATTAATAGCAGCTAGTAGAATCCTTGGAAAATCTGACACGGGAAGCCTTTCGTTATGCAATTGGGTTATGAGAATGCTAACACAATGTGTTGCGCTGCTATCCAGCTGCACAAAGGACAAACAGATTTAGCGGGACATGTCCATCTTTGTGCAGAGATCAGGACAGCATATAATCATGGTTTGGCTTTCGGCTCTGTTTTTGCAAGGGACTGCCATACAAGCAATGTTCTCATGGAAATGAGGGAATAATGCATGTTTTAAGTGTGGAACTTTGGGTCATTTTAAAAGTGGTAGTGCTAAGAACAAAGGTGCCAAGAGTGGGCAAGCAGGCCGTGCACTAGGAATTTGTCCCCGATGCAGGAAGGGCAACCATTTGGCTAAGGTGTGCAAATCCAAGCCAGGCATTCTGGGCCTTCCGTTGCCGGGAAACGAGAGGAGGGGCCAGCCCCAGGCCCCGACTTACTCACAGAAAACAGCTTATGGGCCCATGAACCTGCTGCCCAGCCAAAGAGATCAGTTTTTGAAATTGTCAGGGCAAAACCAGGAGGTGCAGGATTGGACCTCTGTTCCACCACCCATGCAGTATTAGCCCAAGAAATGGGAGTCCAAACTCTGCCACCAGAGTCTTTGGACCTCTACCTGTAGAAACTTGTGGATTTCTTTTAGGACAAAGCAGTTCTATGGTAAAAGGCCGACAGATTTATCCAGGTTTTATAAATAATGATTATGAGGGAGAAATTAAAATCATAGCTGCTTCTCCTCGTTGTATTATAACTGTACCCGCTAATCAAAGAATTGATCAACTTGTTTTAATTCCTCTACATCCAACACTGTCCAGATTTGTTTAGAATGAGAGAGGACAAGGTATTTTTGACTCCTCTGGTGTGAATTGGGTTCAATCCATTACTAATCAGAGATCTAACCTTAAATTGACATTTAATGGAAAAAGTTTTGAAGGATTGATAGATACTAGAGCTGATGTAACAATTATTAGAGGACAGGATTGGCCCTCAACTTGGCCTTTGACTGATATGCTTACTCACCTTCAAGGAATTGGTTATGCTAGTAACCCAAAACTAAGCTCCAAATTGCTAACCTGGAGAGATGGGGGAGGATAATCAGGACAAATTCAGCCGTATGTTATGTCAAATTTCCCTGTAACTATGGGGAAGAGATCTCTTGTCACAGATGAGTGTTATAATGTACAGTTCTAATGAGATGGTGACTAAGCAGACACTCAGACAGGGACTTTTGCCTGGTCATGGACTAAAAAACAAGGGACAAGGAATTAAGACTTTTGAAGATCCTAAACCTCACTCTAACACAAGAGGTTTGGAGTATTTTCAGTAATGGCCACTATCTTGCCTGCATTCCATGCTGATAAATTTCAATGGCTTAATGATATTCTGGTGTGGGTGGATCAGTGGTCTTTACCTAAAGAAAAATAAAAGCTGCTTCTTTGCTAGTTCAGGAGCAACTAGAGGCAGGACATTTAGTAGAATCCCAGTCCCCTGGGAATACACCAATTTTCATTATCAAGAAAAAATCTGGTAAATGGAGATTGTTACAAGATTTAAGAAAAGTTAATGAGACCATGGTATCTATGGGACCTTTACAACCTGGGCTTCTGTCCACAGTAGATCTATTCCTAAAGGATATTACAAAACTGTGGTAGATCTGAAGGATTGTTTCTTTACTATTCCTTTGCATCCAAAGGATTGTGAAAGATATGCTTTTAGTGTTCCTTCTATAAATTTTAAGGAACCTATGAAGAGATATCAATGGACAGTTCTCCCACAGGGCATGGATAATAGTCCTACCTATGCCAAAAGTTTGTGGCACAAGCCATTCATCCTGTGAGACAACAATGGCCTATGATTTACATCATTCATTTCACAGATGATGTTTTGATGGTGGGAAAAGACCCCCAGGATTTGCTTTTGTGTTATAGAGATTTACAAAATCCTTTAGCTGAGAAAGGATCACAAATAGTTCCTGGGAGATACAAACTCAGGATCCTTATACTTATTTGGGCTTTAGACTTACTAATCAAGCTGCTTTTCCCCAGAAGATAGTTATTTGCAGGCAGAACTTAAGGACTTTGAATGATTTTCAAAAATTCGCCCCTATTTAAAGCTTACTATAGGGGAGTTGAAACCTTTATTTGATATTCTTAAAGGGAGTTCTGATCCTACCTACGCTAAATCTCTAACCTCAGAAGGACTGCTGGCCTTACAACAAGTGGAAAAAGCTATTGAAGAGCAACTTGTCACTTATATAGATTACTCTTTGCCATTACATCTGTTCATTTTTAATACAATCCATGTGCCTACAGGATTGTTACAGCAAAAGTCTCCTCTAATGTGGATACATTCGAGGATTTCTCCTAAACATAATATCTTGTCATATTATGAAGCTCTAGCTCAGATGATTATCCTTGGAAGGAAGAATGCACTAACATATTTTTGGCAAAGATCCAGATATTATTGTTCAGCCTTACAATGTAAGTCAATACACTTGGCTGAAACTGCACAGTACAGATTAGTTGCTTGCTCAGATAGGGTTTAAAGGAACTATAGAGAGCCACTACCCTCAAAATAGGTTGATACAAATTTTGAGTGTACATGAGTTGATATTTCCTAATATGACCTCTTTATAACCCTTACACAATGCTTTTGTGGTGTTTACTGATGGCTCATCTAAAGGGTGAGCTGGATTTCTCATAAATAAACAACAGGTAATCATAAAGACTCCTGGCCTCTCAGCTCAACTAGCAGAATTAACAGCAGTACTGAATGTCTTTCAGTCTGTGAATGAGGCTTTTAATATTTTTACTGATAGTTTATATGTTGCACAATCGGTACCCTTATTGGAGAGCTGTGGCACCTTTAACTTTAATATGCCAGCAGGATCCCTGTTTTCACAATTGCAAAACATCATTGTTGCCTGAAAACACCCGATCTATATTGGCCACATATGATCTCCTTCTGGTCTTCCTGGACCTTTACCTGAAGGCAATGATTGCATCCACAGAGCTCTAATGGGAGAAGCCTTAACTTCAGATCCTGTTGCTTTGGCCAAGTGTGATCATGAAAAACTTCATCTCTCTAGTCATACCATAAGGGTCCAACATAAGATCACTAAAGAGCAGGCAAGAATGATTGTAAAACAATGTCCTAAATGTATTACATTATCTCCATTGCCACATTTAGGAGTTAATCCATGAAGTCTTATGCCTAATCATATTTGGCAAATGTATGAAAATCATTATGCATAATTTGGAAAATTAAAAATATATACATGTTTGTATTGACACTTGTTCAGGATTTCTTTTTGCTTCTCTGCATACTGGAGAAGCCTACAAAAATGTAATTGATCATTGCCTACAAGCCTTTAATGCCATGGGATTGCCTAAACTTATTAAGACAGATAACGGGCCATCCTATTCTAGCAAAACTTTTACTTCAGTTTGTAAAGAATTTGGCATCAAACATAAAACTGGAATTCCTCATAACCCCATGGGAAAAGGCATAGTTGAACGTGCTCATCACATTTTTAAAAATTGGCTTTTAAAGACAAAACAGGGGCAGTTATATCCCCCAAGAATACAAAAGGCACATCTTGCTTTTGCTTTATATGTTCTAAATTTTTTTGCAAACTGATGTTAAAGGTCAATCTTCAGTGCATTGCCACTGGCATCCAGTTACTTCTAGTTCTTATGCCATGGTAAAGTGGCGGGACCCATTAACTAAGGACCAGGTCCTAATCTGGGGAAGGGGTTTGGCCTGTGTGTTTTTTTTTTTTTTCTCAAAAAGAAGATGGAGCGCTATGGCTACCTGGCAGATTAGTTTGTCAACTGGACACAGATCCTGATTCTTCTAGTAAGTATGACTCTAACCTTGATGATGACTAAAAATCCTCTTTAGCTGAAAAGTTAATTTGGAGCACAGCTTCCACCCCCAGAGAAGCTGCATCCTTTCTACAATTCTCAAAGCCACTTCCCCCATACCAGGAGCTCTAAGTCTAAGCTTGATTGTTGCTAATTTGCAACTGAGTGGAGTACCTGGACTTCTCCGAAGAAGCTTTTATACTGTTGCTTTTCAATGTCCCACCCTTGTTTCTCAAGCAGGTCAGCCTGACTACAGCAGGTATACAGCCTCGCCTCCAACAGTGCAAGTGGCAGTTATTAATCTTCTTCAAGAAACATTCTAAGTAAACATTGTGGCTTTGGTCTGAATTGGGAATAAGGTGTGCTAATGAGGGCCGGACAGTCAATGACGAGCACCCAGATATTGGAACCATCCCAATCTAAGACAGGGGTACATGCCAAAAGGCCATGGCTATTGATAACACACCACAGAGCCATGTTTGTGTGAGATATAACAAAAACTAGCTGCATGTAGTCTCCAAGACAGAATTGGATGGTTCGGGAAGATCTACAATTTCCTAAGACAGGTGCGGCTGCCACCCAGCATAATTCCCAGGCAGGAATATGGAGCATAAATTAATTTTATGCCTCAGTCCAGTTTTTTTTTAAATATTAATAACAGGGAGGAAATTGTAACCTTCCCTCAGCCTGAAGCTGGCTGAGCCAGACCTGGACCTTGCTGTCACTAAGGAGATTACCTAGGGTGGAGCCTTCCTCCCTAGATCACTCAATTGTTCAGACACTGTCTCTGTTTCTCTTCAAGATACTGCTACCTGCTGAGAGGCCCCAGAGCTATTCTGGAGACTACGCCCTATCCTGCAGGTCATCACCTGCAGTTGGTTCTAGTCTCCAAGGATGAAGTGGTGGGAATGATCCTCCCCGCCCCCTTATAAGTGCAGTAGCCATTGAATATTTGAGCCTTGATCAGAACTTTGTCTTGGCTCCATTTCTCTTTCATATGCCTAGTTTCCCTTTCTTTAAGTGCCGGCCTACCACTCAGGTGTACCCAGGCCATGTGAGCCGATGGACTGCTTTCAAGAGTGCTGGGTGACATTAGCCAAGGCACATGCCCTGTTTGGCCCTGAGGGACTGTTTCTGTCCAATATCTAAAACACCTTCTAGCCAACAGCACCTTTCTCCTTGAAGTGAGGTGGGAGCAAAGACGATGTCTGGCCAATCTCAGAGTTTCCAGTGCTCACCAAGGACAGATGCTCAGTGGGTGCTTCCTGAACATCATCAGACGGTCTGGGTCTCAGTCTACAGGTTCTGTGGCTTTAAGCAGAAGGGCCAATGGCCTTGCTGTGTGTGGAGCCCACTGAGTGGGGAAAGGCTGGCATGGACTACTCTGACTAAATTCTCGGCTGTTCCAGACATTCAAGGTCTTTCCCCATGTCTACCACTTATCTGCTTCATCCCCACACTCACGGGAGAGTGAACCATGAACAGGGTGCTTGTGGCAACACAGGAAACTCACAGACCTTGGTTTATTTGATCATTTTAATATGCCAGACCAATAGAAAGGAAGGATGGAGCACACAGGAACACCTGTATTTGCAGGATGGAGGGCAGATGTACACAGCATTGGGCATGCATGTATCTCCTGTGTAATTAGGCAAATGAATACATAAATACCACACAACAGTCAGACTTGGGGGTGGGGAGAATCACAGGCCACAGGGGACCATGCTTTAAAGGCAGTCAGAAGCTTTAAAAAGAGGGGCTAAAGAACTTGAAACTGGATGACCTGTTTCTCAAGTGCTATGCATCTTTGCTCAAGGATGTCAGGGAACCAGTCCCCTTCCCCGAGCCCCCTGAAAGCTTTGCATTTTATATAAAGCAACTAAAGGAAGCAAGGGAAAGCCCTTCATGAGAGAAGCAGTGCGGCTGTGTGTCTGTGTCTGTGTGTCTGTATATGTGCACGTGTGAGCATGTAAATGTGTGTGTGTGTGCGTGCACGTGCCTGTGTCTAAATGTTATTTCTAAAGTGTACTTGAGCGGAAAAGAAACCAATAAAAATTAAAAAATAAAATAAAATAAAAAGAGGGGCTAGACCTCACTTTATACAAAACTTATATATTAAAAGTAAGGATACCACGGTATATATATTAAAGCAGCTTTGGTCAGAGTAAATGAACAAGGGAGGTGGAGCCATGAATAGGAAGGGTTTGCCTATATACTGTCTATCTTCTTCATCCTCACAAAGTCACCTGGGAACATAGAATAAATCAGCTGGTCTTGGTAAGATACTGAAAAGTCCTGTCTGGTGTCCTTAAGGGCTTCCAGGCCCTCTGTGGGCAGGGAAAGAGGCATACAGCTGAGAACACTTGAACCATTAGAAGGAGCCAGCCTGGACTGAAGGAGGAGGGACATCTATGGGATCAAATAGAGGAGGGAGCTGCATCCAGCCAGACCAGGTGAGTGTGATGTGCTGCCTGGACCCAGGTCCTGAGAGAGCAGGAGAAATCACGGAGAAGTCCACTTTTGCAAGCAAAGCTGAAGATGGCAGGTCAAGCCTGTGTTTCACACAACTGTGTAAAGCCCATTCCACTCAGAACTGGCTAGCACTGCTGGGATCTCACTGCAGCAACCGGACAATGGATGGATTCCTCTTGGCACCTTTGTTGAATTCTTCCAGGGACATTTTGCCTGAGGAATGGAAGAGGGAGACTTAGGATTAGCCAGTTCTCTGGTTAAAGTCTGGAACCCTCTGGAAAATGGACAATGTCCAGTCTCTTCTCTCTCTCTCTCTCTCTCCCTCTCCCTCTCCCTCTCTCTCTCTCTCTCTTTTTCTCTCTCTCTCTCTCCCTCTCTCTCTCTCTCACACACACACACAGAGACACACATACACACACACACATACACAACACACATATATTGGGACATATGCCATTTTGAGGCACACAAGTGGTCAGAGGACAACTTGTAAGAGCTGGTTCTCCTTTCAAGGTGTAGGTAGTGGGGATTGAGCACTAGTCATGAGGATAGGTTTGGTAATGAACTCTGGGGCCTGAAGTAAGCTGATAGCCCCACCTAGAGGACTGGAGAGCCACCACGATCTGGGGCATCTGGGGAGACAAGACAAATTATGGCTGCAGGTCAAATTACATTTCTGTTACTGTGATAAAAATCCCCTGACTAAAAGCAACTTAAAGGAGGAAGTTTTCTTTGGTTTACTTCTAGGTTACAATTCATCACTTCAGGAAGTCAAGGCTTTAAAACCTCATAGGGCAGAGAGAATAGAGGTATGAGCACCTGGCTCATAATGATACTCTGCACTTTTTTTTTCTGATACTCTTCTATTGCCTTTATTACACTGTTCAGGCCCCCTGTCTAGAGAATGGTAATGGGGTTTCCCACATCAATTAACCATCAACACAACCCCCAACAGGCATGCTCATAGCCTGCCATGATCTAGATGGATGGTTCTCAGCCTTTCTAATGCTGTGACCCTTTAATGCAGTTCCTTGTGTTGTAGTGACCCTCAACCATAAGATTATTTTCACTGCTACTTCATAACTGTAATTACACTATTGTTATGAATCTGAATATGAATACTTGTGTTTTCTGTTGGTCTTATGGCACCTCTGGGAAAAGTTCATTTGATCCCCCAAAGGGGTTGGAACCCATAGGTTGAGAACCACTGATTTAGATAATTCTTCATTAAGATTCTTCTGAGCTGAGCAGTGGTGGCACACATCTTTAATCCCAGTACTCAGGAGGCAGACTGGTGGATCTCTGGGTTTGAAGCCAACATGGTCTAAACAGAAAGTTCCAGGACAGCCAGGGCTACACAGAGAAACCTTGTCTCTAAAAAACAAACCAACAAGCAAAAATGACTCTCCTTTATGGCTGATGAGATGGTTCAGCAGTTAAGAGCAGTTGCTGCTTTTGCAGAGGGTCCTGGATAAAGTCCCCAGCATCCATAGGGTGGTTCCCAATCATTTGTAACTCCAGTTCCAGGGCGACCCAGTGCCCTTTCCTGGCCTCTAACATATCACACAAACATACATTCAGCTAAACGCTCATGTAGAAAATAAATACTAAATCTACAATAAAAAATAAAAAAAAAAAGACTTCTGAGGTGATTCTAAACTGAGTCAAGTTGACAGTTAAAACTATCACAGCGCCCCCTAGTGTAGAATCATGTGAGCTTCAGGTGTTGAGAGCTATCCACCTTTGCTGTCCTATTCTTGTGGTTTTCTGTACCAGTTTCTCTGACAGCCCAGACTTCTCCTCTCTTGAGTGCTAGCAAGTGGCCCCTGACTTAGAGGGCAGAGTATGCGCTCAATGGCCTCCATTGTGAGACACATACAATTGGACAAGTGCACAGTGGGGACACAGTCTCCATTCTGAAACTGGTGAAGGTCCTGGCTTTGACAATCAGAAAAAATGGCCCTCCATGTTAAGTGTGCCACCAACATAGTGCTACTTTAGACTCATACCCACGCAAGTGGGCTTATCCCCATTTCACGGAGAAGAAAGACAGGCTTGGGAAGTGGGCATCCTCAGTTTGGTCTGTTGGAACACAAGCCTCTGTGTCAGAGTACACAAGAGAGTAAAGAACACTTTAGAAAATGGCTGAAAGGCAGCACCAGGAAAGAGGCTGCATTTCTTTATGTGCGGACAGGTTTTGAAAAGCATTTCCTTGATGTCTGGAAAGCTTTTGCTCTTCCATGGAAGCCTTGAGACCCTCTGAGCCTGGTCCTCAGCTCACCTGCACAGAGCATTGGAGGCTGTTCATTGCTCTTTCCTGTACATTAGCTTACATTCAATCTCAGTGCGACCGGGGGAGTATTTCATGCCTTAATGCTGCATTTCCTGTTGGAACAAAACCCAACCAGTCTTGGCTCTACAAAGCTACAGACTGGCAGAACCAACTCACCATGCAGCTACCTCATCCTTGCTGAGGTCCTGTGAGAAACTCAGCCAAGGCACAGCAGGACCTCTCACCACCTCACCTGCTCCTGAGACCTGCAATTTTGCAGCTGTGGTAGGACCTCAGAGTCCTAGGTAAGATGAGGCTCAGTGGTTTTTATGGTTGATGAGCCCCATGAGTATCCGGGATGCCTCACATCCCAGGATGATGGCCTTGATGGCCTCTCAGAATCTCAAGACTCAACACCTCTTGATTCAGTGTCTCACCTTTCAGCCATCAGTGTGAACTTCCTCCCCTCCACATATATACTTGTGGAAATAGTAAAATGACTCTTTCTGTCAACATGTGTGCTAGCTAATTTTATGTCAGCTTAATACAAGTTATAGTTATGAGAAGAGTGAGCTTCAGTTGCGAAAATGTCTGTATAAAATGTCTGCAGGAAAACCTGTAGGGCATTCTTCTCTCTCACTCTTTCTCTCTCATTCTCTCTCTCTCTCTCTCTCCCTCTCTCTCTCTCTCTGTGTGTGTGTCTCTGTCTCTCTCCCTCCCTCCCTCTCTCCCTCCTTTCCTCCCTTTTGTTTTGTTTTGTTTTGTTTTGTTTTGTTTTGTTTATTGAAACAGGGTTTCTCTGTGTAACAGCCCTGGCTGTCCTAGAACTCCCTTTTTTAACCAGGTTAGCCTTGAACTCACAGAGAGCCTCCTGTCTCCTATGAGCTCCCATTAAAGACATGTGCCACTATGCCTGACCAGAGGGTAATTTCTTTTATCGTTACTCTCTGCAAAGACAGGCAGTCCTTTAGTACACCAGGTAGCAAGTGGGCAGAGGAATGGCCTGGTGTATGGGGCCGGGGATGGGGGCCCTGGATCCCTGCGCTCCCCATGCTCCAGGCCCTGTCAAGTGCAGGTACCTGCACTATCTCCAGCATTTCACTGCAGCTGATGTAGCCATTGCTGTCTAGGTCAGACATGCTGAAGGCCCACTTGACCTTCTGCTCGAGCTTGCCCCAAGAGGTCATGCTCACAGCAATGATGAACACTCGGGAGTTGATAGTGCTGTCACTGTTGGTGTAAAAGGTATGGAAGACATGTTCAGTGAGCTTGGAGGCATCTCTGTAGGGGAAGAAGTTGTGCTGGATCTTGAAATTGTCCACGGTCAGGTGGCCAGTGGGACAGTCATTGAGGAAGCCTATGTACCACTCCTGAAGCTCATGGTCGGTGAACTCCTTGTGATTCTGCAGGTCCTGCAGCACCTCAGGACGCAGCTTGCTGTTCTGCTTGTCCATGGCAGCTGGCAGTGGAGACTAAACCTGCAAGGCCAAGATACAAGGTGAGCTGTCAATACCTGAAACCCCAAGTCTGGCTTCCTATCACACCCTACCACCATGCTGGCTAAGCAATATCCTCTGTATGTCTAGTGACTCCCATTACAGCAGTGGTTCTCAGCCTTCCTAAAGCTGCAACCCCTTAATACAGTTCCTCATGTTGTGGTGAACTCCCAGCTATAAAGTCATTTTCGTTGCTACTTCATAACTGTAATTTTGCTATGGTTATGAATCCTAATGTAATATCTGATATGCAGGAAGGTCTTAGGTGACTCCCTGTGAAAGGGTCATTCGATCCTCAAAGGGGTTATGATAACACAGGTTGAGATCTTCTGGGCCAGAAGAACTCTAGACCATGATAATGCAAGCTCTGACTTTTAGCATTTCCAGGATGGCTCTCCTCAGGAGGTACAAAATGGTTCTATATAGCATGGCAAAACCCAGAACACTCTAGGAAAGACAGAAAAGATATCTTTTTATGGCTAAATACAGTCTACTAGGAGCATGCATGCAGATTCGTGGTAAAAGGGACAGGGAAAGGCAAGACTAAATCAGTGGAAGGAAGCTTTGTCAAATGTCCTGTAAGGGTTACACAAGAGTCAGGATTGAGACAAACCCCTCAGCTCATCAGCTTTGAACAACTAGTTCTTTTTCTCGTGGGGGGGACCCGGTGTGTTTGTTTGTTTTCTTGTCACAGATACATCTTCTGATGCTGCATAGTAAATAAATCATGCCTGCATAGGGGGATGTTAGTGGTTCACATTCTTAGCTAACACAGCTAGGGCAAATTTAGAACTAGGTTGATACCCATCCTGAGTGGACTCAGGGAAGAAACTAGAGAACAGGAACATGGCTTTGGCCCTTCAAAGTTCAACTTTTTTGTCAGCAACCCTAATTTAATGAATGACATTTAAAAACCCCATTCTTACCCAGATTTCTGGGTTGATCTGGGTAAGTAGGGTTTCATGGGGACCCAGGTATTAAAGCTTTTAAGTATGTTGACAGGGGTTTTTAGACCTCCTTGTCCCCCTCCATACAAAACTGGGAAAAGTTACCGGCATATGCCATGCTGTTTTAACCCTAGAAGAGACAGCTGGGGACCTTATGTGAGTCCCCACTCTTTAGTATGGCTATGAGATATTGTTCTGCCAGGGAGATCTAGAATTAGCATCAATCAGTTGGTGAATGTCGATGTGGATGTGAACTGCTGAAACAGCCCCCATGGAAATTCAGGACTGTGCTTCATTGACCAGCACACCACACTTCAGTCTCCTACAAGGTCCAAGTGTGAGATCCTGCAGTGATTGGCCACTGGACATTAAACTCGTTCACTTGCCTACCTCAATTTTGATTTCTTTCTTTCACAGTAACACACCTGCATAGCTCAGTTATTTTTGAAATGTGTAGAAGAACTAGTGTGGGTGAGTCTCCTCTACCCAAGTCCCAAAGGAAACCACTCTGAACTGCTCAGAGGCTTATGAATTCTAAGCACTAGGTGCTAGTTCCTGTTAAGGAAGATGAGACATGCACTCAATGTTACCTGCTACCGCCCCTGTCTTCTTCACCTCTTTCCCAGGATGTTAGCGTTCAATGTACATATTTTATTTACTTATCTACAGGACTAGGAGATATTTAAAGTTCCTTGTCCAACACAGACATATGGCAGCTTGATATTGCCTTTCAAAGCACACATTTACTTATCTAAACATGTCCTCCCCTGTACAAACAACCAATTCAAATGTCCACAGTATCTTGATCAGAAATTATCACCAACTTAGGTAGCCAGGTGCCACACATCTGTAATTCCAGAACTGGAGGGTAGAGGCAGGATTATCAGGAGTTCAAGGTCATCTATTACTATATAGAAAGTTCATGGCCAGCCTGAGCTACATGAGACCTTGTCTAACAAAGTTATATTAAAAGAGAGAGAACAGGAAGGCCAGTAGTGGTGCATGCCTTTAACCCCAGCATTCAGTGACAGTGAAGACAGATAGGAGTTCAAGGAAGGCTACCCTGGGCTACAGAGCAAGTTCTAGGATAGCCAGGACTACACAGAGAAACACTGTCTCTCTCTCAAAGACATACACACCAACATACCCACAGGGGGGTGAGAGAGAGAGAGAGAGAGAGAGAGAGAGAGAGAGAGAGAGAGAGAGAGAGAGAGAGAGAGAGAGAAGCCAAGAAACAGAGAGAGATCTACAAATGAAAGAAGATTATGTACAAGGGCATGTGGTGATTGATGCCATCTGTGAGAAGAAGTCCAATGGGTTTGTGAGTGGAGGCCTCCTGTGGAAGAACTTACTGGAAAGGAAAAGTTGAAGTGGGGAATTGGCTGAATGGAGAGGTACCTTGTAGGACTTTTTGTCGTGTTTTCCTTTGTAATTTTATTTGTTAGTTTGTTTTCTGAGATTAGGTCTCATGTAGCTAGAAAGGAGTGATGACACTATGTTCTTCTCAAATCAGTTTATTCAGGAACCTTTCAACAAGCATGCATGACTCTCTCTCTCTCCAGGAATAGTCTCTTGTGTATCTCTCCACCCCCAATCGCAATCCCTTATATAACCCCTCAACCACGCACCATCAGCCCAGTCCACGTAACAGCAGTCCTTTGTCCAGAATCATTACTCGTCATATGGTCTGATCTTGCATCATGGTGCACATGCGCAGTTCTCACGATGGTCGTGGCTTATTTTCAGGTGTATGAGGAAGTCAGGTGCAAGTCATAAGACTTGGCTGCCATCTCGGGTGCCATCTTGGGACTGCTGTCACACCCACTCCACACATCTCCCTCTTCTTTACTTATTGGCAGAGAGAATGTCTGTCTTACGTTGCACCCTGCGGCAATGCCCCTTACCCACCATCAGGAGACAAAAAGCATTGGTTTGATCCCTGTCTTAGGTTGGTGACATGCCCAGGGAGTCTTACCCGTCATTGACTACTTCTCTAGCATGCCAAGCCACACATGAGGAGATTGTCCTGTTTTCGCTGCCGCAAAAGCCTGTATCATCAAGGCTTGTTCTCTGCACTGACGACTCTGCATGCGGCAGGTGCACCAGAAGGCCAGGATGCTGATTAATATCAGACACAGGGCAAGTCCATCAATTCTGGCTCACTCTTTCAAGCAGGAGACAGCGGTCAGCAATCCAAAGCTTCTGCAGCACCAACGGTTAAATTATTCACAGCTGTGGCAGTTTGTAAGTGATATGGCCTCACCGGTGGCTGTGGTGGCAGAGATTGCTACAGCAATGACAATGTCTGCAGCAACGCCAAAAATCCCTCTTAGGTCCAAACAAAATCATAGCAGAAGGAGCCTGAACAGGCCAAGTTACAAAGTGAGGCATCCTAGTCACAACAGCTAAATGATATTCAGATGCATTCCAGCACATACTATCATAACAAATATCACTACTACAATTAACAACATTATTCTCATAACTACCATTATAAATATTAAACACAAAAGGAGGCCACATACAAACAGGAGTAGCCTGAAAAGAAGCATTCCTCCCTCCAGCAAATTTAAATACAGAAGTTTTAAACACATTAGAACCATTCCAATAAAAACTTGAATTGCCCCAGGCCCCTCCCGCCACCATGCTTAAGGAGGGAAGATCAGTGCAACTACCATTCACCCAACCTAACAACCATACATTAAAAGGATTACAAGCTCCTACTTGAGCTGGATTTTGATATGTCCAATTATACCTTGAAAAGGAACTATTATGGACTGTACCTATTCGGAAAAAATGAAAAATAATTCTACACTGCCCAAGGTACTTTTCTAGATTGACAGCCGGTCCAAGGTGGAAGGGAATCACAAACCCTCCTATAAAAAAGGTGCCCATCTAGGTTAGTAGGGTATAGTGCTATTGCCCTTGGATATACTGGCAGTCCACACCCCTCCAATCCAGGTAGTATTAGCTTTAGTAGATACAGCTGAACACAATCACTCATCTGTGAAATATTTTGAATCATCTGAAAACACAACAATCCCTTTAGCTAAAGCAGCATAGATTCCCGCACTGGATCTACCTCTCCATCCCATGATAAAAAAGGTAATTGTAGCGAAGCATTAGATGTAAAGAATTGAGGAAACACTTGTGCTGAATGCATCAACGGCATGGTTTTCGGGAACACAGACATAATTCCCCAATGTAGCTCTTCAGTTCTCACTAGCGGGAGCATTCCCAGCCACAGGAATATCCACGTCCTCATCGCTCTGCTTGCCCTGAATTGCTCTGGTCAGCTGCTCTGGGATCCACAGCAGTTGTTGGTGATCCTGGGGAAACACACAAACAGACCCTTTCTCCCAAACCAACACTAGGTCAGGGCCCTTCCAACAACCAGTCAAGACATACACTTGGATGGGATAATTAGTTTGAGCTGCTACAAATCTCCCTTGTACCAGCAGCATATCTTGATCCCGGGCTGGCTGGCCATTGCAAGCATTTATTGATGCTTGCTCGGCAGCAAACACAATGAAAAATGCCTTCGTGTTTAAATATTGGCCTGGTGACAATCAGGCATGAGCCAGATTCTGCCAATTGCTTGGAGTCATGCAGTAACTGTGCAGGTTCTCTAATTGCACTCTTACAAAAGCAGCGCTGACACCATAAGTACGAACCCCTTCAGCTAATCTTTGAATAATCCTCCAATCAAGCAGCTCATGATAATGACCTCCCTGTGCATCCTGAAATACAGGAAAGCACTGGGTTCCCAGTTCCCTCCAGGATTCTGAATGCAGACTACGCCGGGATCCTCTGTCAGGGGCTTACGGAGGTGGCCATGGTGGCCCTGGCCCTGAAGGTTCTACCTTCATTTTTACTTTCTCTAGACTGTCAGCTATGCTCTCCAGATTGTCCTCAGACATATCCCCATCACTAGAATTTCCTTCTGCCTCTGACTTTTGGGATCGCTCCTCTCTCACCTGATTCAGTGCCTCATTGCCCTTTTGGAGGTCTGCTCCACATCTTTTCTTATCCTCGATACAATCCTGTATTAGCTTCCACACTGGCAGCACCCCTTTAGCAAGAACTCCCTGTTCTTCTGCAAACTTCAAGTTCTTCCCTAACTTCTCCCACCTGAGCCCTGTAAGAAGTCCTGATACGGAGAACCAAGGAGCGACCTGATCCACTACTTTTAAAAAGTTCTCCAGGGCCTCCTTTTTCAGCCCTATTCCTTTCACTTTCAGAAAGTCCTTAAGGGCTTGGCGAACTGTTTGACCTGAGGTTGCTTGGTGCAACTTGTCCCAAAACCGGGGACCTTAACTTGTCCCAAAACCAGGAACCTTATAGTCTCA
Source organism: Mus musculus (assembly GCF_000001635.26). Lineage (NCBI taxonomy): Eukaryota > Metazoa > Chordata > Mammalia > Rodentia > Muridae > Mus > Mus musculus. The sequence goes on from NC_000078.6 coordinate 22,676,475, forward strand.
ATCCAAGAACTTAAATTGTCCCACTTACCCAGGAACCTTATAGTCTCAATCCTAGAACTTAAATTGTCCCACTTACCCAGGAACCTTACCAGCTAGCTGCCCTGACTGTGATGAGTTCTGAACGTCCCAGTACGAGCTACCGTTTGTCGCCTCCGATTCCGACCAGCAAAAAGTAGCGACTACACTACTTTCTTCTCAAAGCAGTTTATTCAGGAACCTTTCAACATGCATGCATGAATCTCTCTCCAGGAATAGTCTCTTGTGTATCTCTCTGCCCCCAATCGAAATCCCTTATATAACCCCTCAACCATGCCCCATCAGCCCAGTCCATGTAACAGCAGTCCATTGGCCAGAATCATCACTCATCATATGGTCCGATCTTGCATCATGGTGTATATGCACAGTTCTCACGATGGTTATGGCTTATTTTCAGGCGTATGAGGAAGTCAGGTACAAGTCATAAGACTTGGCTGCAGTCCCGGGTGCCATCTTGGGACTGCTGCCACATCTGCTCCCCACAGTAACTCATCCTGGCTTCAAACTTACTACGTAGCTGAGGACAACCTGCACCCTTGCCTTCCTGCCTCCCCTGTCTAGCAGTCACAGGTGTGAGTCACAAAGCCTGGCTCTTTTGCAGGTTTTGTTTTGTTTTGTTTTTTTGTTGTTTTGTTTTTCGAGACAGGGTTTCTCTGTATAGCCCTGGCTGTCCTGAAACTCACTTTGTAGACCAGGCTGGTCTCAAACCCAGAAATCCCCCTGACTCTGCCTCCCTAGTGCTGTGATTAAACGTCATTTGCAGTTTTAAGATGTCGAAATGTGTCCATGTGTTCTTTTCCTTTTTTCTCTTTCAAAGCTTTAAGAATATTTATTTATATAGTAGGTTACAAATGTTTTCCTTGTTATATAATACATTCTGAGGTTCCCTGGTACCTGTAGAGGCCTGAGTAGTATGTCAGATCCCTGGAACTGGAGTTACAGAAGTTGTGAGCCACCATGTGGGTGTAGGGAACAGGACTGAACGGGGGTCCTCTGCAAGAACAGCAAGAGCCCTCTCTCCAGGATCCCATTCTCCTTAGGTTTTATTTTCTACTCAAAGAAGAAGGATCCCCAAATCATACTCTAAGAATTGGTGGTGGCATGTCTAACAACCTCTGAGTTGATAGAACACTATAAGTTAAGGCCTGCCTGAGGTGGCTTCAGGAACAAGAAATAGAGACAGAGCCTTGGCTCTGGGGACAATCCAGGAATATCGATGGAAAAGGAAGGGAGGAAAGAGGGGAGGAGGAAGGAAGAAAAGAAGGAGGGAAGGAAGGAAGAAATGAGGGAGAGGGAAAAGGAGGGGAGGGGAGGGAGAAGGGAACTGGAGTACCTTGAGGAAGGGACAATGAGTTGAGCCCAGGAGGTGGCTACTAGGATGTTACAATCAGAGGCAGGCACTCTTGAGGCCCTCAGACAGGAGACAAAACTGTGAAACAAGGTGAGCAGGGGACCCCAGAAAAGAGGGCAGAGTTTGGGGTGGTAGCGGGTAAAAGGTAGAGAAGCCAGGTTGGACCAAGATGGTTGGTGTGGGGTCCCCTGCTCAAATACTAGTATTGGAGAGAAAAAAACCAAGACCCAATGAAGCCATGTAGCTCCAAGGCCCTCACCATTGAACTATTCACACAGGGAGACTTACAACGTGTCTCTGGCCTGAGGTCCAGTTAGAAATGTCACCCATCAGATACATCTTGCTAACCAGAAAACTGACCATCAGAGAGCTGCAGAACCTCTCCTATGTGAGCCAGGATCTGACTCAAGGATACCCAGCTTTGGGATTGTGCTGGTATGACAGTCCCAGAGAGGGCAATGTGGAAACAGCTGCATTGCCACCATAGCTAGACCTGTGCTTGTGGCTCCTCTTTATGATCAACAGCCCTGCACCCCACAGTCTTGCCACAGACCCTTGTTTTCCAGGTCATGCACGCAGCATCCACTCACCTCACTGAACACACATCACTGCTGTGTCTGTGATTTATCATCTAACAGATGCTACTAGAATGCCAAACTCCTTGTACCTGCTCTGCAGATATCTACCAGGAGGAGGCTGCAGTGCAGACAGCCTTGGAGCTGTTGGAGGAGAGGCATCGTTTCCCTTATTTCCCACTCCCTTCCCAATGGCTTGAAGATCTGCTCCTTATCAAATATTTCAGAGGTGGGAGCTTCAGAACACAGGGCTGTGCCTCTGCCCAGCCTTTGCCTCCTCCCTGGTATCAAGCTGCTACTTAGAATTCATGCTTTCCATTGGTTTTGGACATTCTTGCTGTTGTGGTTATAGTATACTCTCTCTCTCTCTCTCTCTCTCTCTCTCTCTCTCTCTCTCTCTCTCTCACACACACACACACACACACACAAACACACACACACACACACACACACACACACACACACACACACACACACACACAGATGGCCTTGTTCCCAGGATGTACTAATACTAATTTGGAGGCAGGAAGAACTTTGACATAGCTCACATCCAAACAAATCCCAAGTGACCCTCTGTGGATGCAAAGAACAAGGCGTAAGCATCAGGAGGATGGAGACCACATGGGAACCTTCAATCCATGTTTCAGGGCTACCCCTGAGGTGCTGTGTGTTCATGGGATGTAGAAAAGGGAAAAGGAAGGGTCTGAGCCTCGGGACCTGGTTCTGAGGAGCAATGGCTTGAAGATCTGCTCCTGCATGCAATGTAATTCAAAGAAAGGGTGGTGACAATAGGAATGTGTCTGGCCATCTTAAGCTACTGGGACCAATGGCATAATCAAGATAAGGAGGAAGAGAGGGTAGGATTGACCCTTTTCGGAAACTCCAGTAAAGAAGGGCTCTATGTAAAGAAGCCTTAGTCTGGAGGACTCCCACCCTGCCATGTTCCACTACACCCAGATGGGAAAACACACCTTTACAATGCTAAGTTCTGCTGAGACTCTTGAATATCCAGCAGCTAGCCCTGAGCCATAGGAACTCTCAGCCAGTGCAGTCAGTGACAGTGACCCCTATTCCCCGCCAAAGGGGACAAGGATTCAGTACAGACGCTTGGGACAGAGGACCAACAGTCATAGAGCAAGCTAGCCAAATAACCCTCCAAGAAGGACAAGAAAGCAGGCTCCCAGCATCAGAAAGCCCCCTACCCCGACATTAGCCTCTTTCTTGACAGATACACCCAGTCACCTGGGAGAGTGCATCACCAGAGAAGCCCATACTTGAGCAGGCAGTCAGGACCTGCTCCAGTGTTTTCCAGTCTCTTGGGTTCTTGAAGTATAGATGCTTGAGTCATGCTGGATTGTAGTCACTACTCTCGAGTGGCCTGTGCTACAAATGCACATTCCTAGGCAGGAGAACTAGGTGCTCTGGCCAAGAAGATGGAATTTAGAGTAAAAACTGAAGGCCCAGAGGGTATGTTGGAAGATGATAGAGCCTCCAGTGAGTGGTAAGCCGTCTCACATGCCTCAGCTAGTAAAGGAAAATGAGATTTTGTAACTTGTGATTCATGTAAAAGAGTTGTCTAGGAGCCCAGATGCCAGGGTAGGGCTCTTGATTGTAAAGATGAAAAAGAATGCAAGGACGCAGGCAAGGGTATCTTGTCTGAGTTGACACCATCTGGCCGGAACCTCCCCTCCTGTCTACTGCCCCTAGGCGCTTGGGTAAAGTAATACATCAACTGGTTGCTATGTGAACAAAGATAAGCCCCCTGCCCACAGGAACAAGGTCCTGATTCCCTTTGGCTGACATGTAATCTAACTGATAATGTTTGAATGAGCCAATCCCATACCTTTGTTGAAATTCCTCGCACCCCTATGCCTTTTTCTTTCATAAAAACCCCTAGCTCTGGAGACTCGGAGACGACTCCCCTGGCTCCTGTGTGAGGTACGTGTTGGCCCAGAGCTCTGCCAATAAAGCCTCGTGTGTATTGCAACAAGGATTCTTTCGTGTTCGTGGGTGTGCCCTATCCCTGGACTACAATGGCAGTCCCCATATCGGGGGGTCTTACATTTGGGGGCTCTTCCGGGATTTGGGAGCGCCCAGAACCCCATGAATACCCCTTGGATGTATGTCTGTGTGAATTTGGTGTGTCTGAGTGCGGTGCCACTGAATCTGTATCTCAGTTTTCCAGTTTTAGTATTCTGGCAGCTGCTGCTAAGATGTTTGTGGGTCCAGTGGTTGTGGAAGTAGAGATCCTGAGTCAAGAAGCTGCAACCCTGGGAAGAAATTCCAAGGGTGACCCTGGAGGAAGTGCCCAGGGTCAGGGACAGCCGGGTCGGCTGTCCTCTGGCAGAGTGAGGGAGATCAGGTGCTCTTTCTGCCAGAGCGGGAGTGGATGAGGAATCCCACCCCATCAGAGGTAGCGTTTGGCTGGTTGTATAGGTCCAGGCAGGGATGAGTGTGCTTGGACGTTCTGGTGTCCCTTGTCTCTGTCTTCATTTTGTCTCTGTTTCTGGTTTTTGTCATGGGACAGACTGTCTCAACCCTGTTATATTTGACTGAGGACCATTGGACGGACGTTAGGGCGAGAGGACGAAATCTATCAGTAAGAGTTAAAAAGAAACCTTGGCAGACTTACTGTACCTCGGAATGGCCCACTTTTGGGGTGGCTTGGCCTCCTAAAGGAACATTTGATCTCCCTACCATTAGGGCCGTAAAGGCTATTGTTTTTCAGGAAGGACCAGGATCGCACCCAGACCAGCAACCGTACATCACAGTGTGGGAAGATTTAGCGCAATTTCCGCCCTGCATGGGTTCGTCCATTTCTTCCACCCCTATGTCCAGGTACCAAGGTTTTGATGGTCCGAGAGAATGCTGAGAAGGAGAAATCAAAACTACTACCTGGAGAAGCCAGCAAAAATTCTACTCCGCCCCCTGAATGGCCCCCTGAATGGTCTGACTCTCTACCACCACCTTATCCCCCGGTTCTCCAACCTGTACCCCAACCCTCAGCTCTCATGGCTCCACCTTCAGTTCTAGGGATCGGGGAGGGAGGTCCCTCAGCAGGAACAAGAAGCCGGCAGAGAGCCCACAGCGAGGGGCCAGCCGATTCTACAGTGGCACTTCCCCTTAGGGCTGTTGGAGCTCCCCCTGCCAGACAGAACGATCTACAGCTTCTGCAATACTGGCCCTTTTCTTTCTCTGATCTCTATAACTGGAAAGTAAACCACCCCCCTTTCTCAGAAAATCCTACAGGGCTTAAAGGGTTGATAAATTCTCTGATGTACTCACTCCAGCCCACCTGGGATGATTGCCAACAGCTCCTACAAACCCTGTTCACCACCAAGGAGAGAGAAAGAATTCTCCTCGAGGCACGGAAGAACGTCCGAGATGGGACCGGTCGGCCGGTCCAGACCCCAGTCGAGATAGATGAAGGATTTCCTTTGACTCATCCTCAGTGGGATTATAACACAGCACAAGGTAGGGAACGGCTGTCCAATTACCGACGGGCACTAGTTGAGGGTCTCAGAGGGGCCGCTCATAGGCCCACAAATTTGGCTAAGGTAAGATAAGTTATCCAGGGGCTAACTGAGCCTCCCTCAGTTTTTTTAGAGAGACTCATGGAGGCTTATAAGAGGTATTGACCCTACATCAGAGGGACAGTGGGCTTCAGTGATTATGGCCTACATAGGGCAGTCAGCTCCTGATATTAGAAGGAAGCTGCAGCGGATTGAAGGATTGCAAGATTATACTATAAGGGACGTGGCTAGAGAGGCTGAGAAGGTGTATCACAAGAGAGAAACAGAGGAGGAAAAGTTAGAAAGAGAAAAGAAAGAGAGGAGAGAAGATGAAGAAAAGAGAGAAAGGAGGCAGGAGAAGGCTCTGACTCGAATTCTGGCCACAGTGGTAGATAGAGAAAGGGGTAGGACTAGACAGACAGGGGATCTGAGAGATGAAAAAGGGCAGGGGCCAAGGAGACCCAGAAGAGACCAACCGTGCCTAGAAATAGATGAGTGTGCATACTGCAAGGAGAAAGGCCACTGGGCCAGTAAGTGTCCTAAAAAGAAGCAAGGGACACAAGTATTGTCTCTTGGAGAAGGTGAAGACTAGGGGAGATGAAGCTCGGCCCCCCTCCCCGAGCCTAGGGTAACCCTAGAAGTGGAGGGGTCCCCTATAATTTTCTGGTTGATACAGGTGAAGAATTTTCAGTGCTTCAGACCCCGTTAGGCAAATTAAGAAAAAAATGAGAGAACCTTAGTAATTGGGGCCAAAGGACAAAAGTCATGCCCATGGACTATGACCGAGACAGTAGACCTAGGATGGAATCAGGTGACTCACTCATTCCTGGTCATTCCAGAGTGCACTATGCCCCTGCTAGGAAGAGACTTATTAACCAAATTAAAGGCACAAATAATCTTTGCCCCTCCAGGGCCGATAGTATCGTGGAGAATAGAACAGCCTCAGACTTTAGCACTGTCTCTGCATTGGGAGAAGAATACCGGATATATCAAAATGAGTCAACCCCCCCTGAGGGGCTACAGGACTGGCTTGATCAATTTCCTCAGGCATGGGCCAAGACGGGAGGAATGGGTGTAGCAAGACAAGTTCCCCCAGTTGTGATCGAGCCCAAGTCAGGAGCCACTCCCATTGGTGTTCTGCAGTACCCTATGAGCAAAGAAGCACGAGAGGATATACGTCCTCATATCACCAGATTACTTCAGCAGGGAATCCTAGTTCCCTGCAAATCCCCTTGGAATACTCCTCTGCTCTCAGTAAAGAAGTCAGGAACAAACGACTACCGCCCAGTCCAAGACCTTAGAGAAGTAAACAAATGAGTACAAGACATCCACCCCACGGTGCCCAACCCTTATAGCCTGCTTAGCACATTGACGCCTGAGCGAACGTGGTACACTGTTTTAGATCTTAAAGATGCATTCTTCTGTCTAAGATTGCATTCCAATAGCCAGCCACTGTTCACCTTTGAGTGGAGAGATCCAGAGAGCGGAAGGACAGGACAGCCCACCTGGATGAGGCTGCCTCAAGGGTTCAAAAATTCACCCACCCTTTTTGATGAAGCCTTACACCAGGACTTGGCCTCTTTTCGAGTTAATAATCCACAAGTGACTCTGGTACAATATATTGATGACCTTTTGCTAGCTGCAGGGACACACAAAGAGTGCGAACTGGGAACTCGGAATCTCCTTGTCGAGTTAGGTGAGTTGGGATAATGAGCCTCAGCTAAGAAGGTGCAGTTATGCAGGACCCAGGTGAACTATCTTGGATACATCCTGAAAGATGGACATCGATGGCTGACTGATGCCAGAAAACAAACAGTGGTGCAGATTCTGACTCCAACCACTCCCTGTCAGGTAAGAGAGTTCCTGGGAACAGCAGGATTCTGCAGACTGTGGGTACCAGGATTTGCCACCCTCGCAGCCACTTTGTACCCCCTAACGAAAGTAAAAGGGGAATTTACTTGGACCCAAGACCATCAGTCAGCTTTTGAAACTCTGAAAAAGGCTTTGCTTCAGGCCCCGGCCCTAGCAATGCCAGATTTAAATAAGCCGTTCACCCTATACATTAATGAGAGGAACGGACTAGCCCAAGGAGTACTCACTCAGACTCTGGGACCCTGGAAGCGTCCCGTTGCTTATCTATCAAAGAAACTGGACTCTGTGGCTAGCGGATGGCCTTCTTGCCTGCATGCAATAGCAGCTACAGTGGTGATGGTAAAGGATACTGATAAATTAATCATGGGCCAAAATATCACTGTGGTGGTTCTGCACTCCCTTGAGAGCATTATCAGGAAGCTGCCAGACCGCTGGATGACCAATGCTCGAATGACTCACTACCAGAGCTTGCTCCTCACTGAGAGAGTGACTTTTGCCTCCTACCATCCTCAATCCCATCACTTTATTACCCAAAATTGATGAGACTCCAGTGCACAACTGTGAAGAAATATTGGCGGAAGAAATTGGAACTCGACCAGACCTCACAGATCAGCCGTGGCAGGGAGCAGCAACCTGGTTCGCCAACGGGACTAGCTTCATGGTAGAAGGTAAGCAAAGGGCAGGAGCAGCGGTAGTGGATGGAAAATCTGTTACACGGTCCAGCAGTTTTCCTGAAGGAATGTCAGCCCAAAAAGCTGAACTTATCCCTCTAACACAAGCTTTGAGACTGGCAGAGGGCAAGGCTATCAACATCTACATGGATAGCCGATATGCTTTTGCCACGGCTCATGTCCATGGGGCAATCTACAGACAGCGTGGCCTGTTAACCTCTGCAGCGAGAGACATTAAAAACAGAGAAGAGATTCTCAGCCTGCTAGAGGCTGTCCACCTGCCTCTCAAGGTGGCGATCATCCACTGCCCAGGACATCAAAAAGGAACTGGACCAATAGAGAGAGGAAACCAGATGGCAGACCAACTGGCTAAGGAGGCGGCCCAGGGGCCAATGACTTTGGTGATCAAAAACGGCTCCAGATGGTTGAAGGGAGGACTGAGAAAAGAGTTCTCACAGAAGAAGAGGGGCTAAAATATTTAGCCTACATTCACCGCCTGACTCACTTAGGAGCTAAAAAGATGCTAAAGCTGGTCAGTAGGTCCCCTTATCACATCCCTGGACTACAACAGGCTGCAGAGGGCTTAGTGAGAAACTGTCGAGCCTGCACACTCACCAATGCCGGATCCAGTAGGCCTAAGAGGAGATAGACCGGGGACCTACCGGGAAGTAGACTTTACAGAGGTAAAGCCAGCCCGATATGGAAATAAATATCTGTTAGTCTTTATAGATACCTTTTCAGGGTGGGTTGAAGCATTCCCCACCAAGTAAGAAACAGCTACCGTAGTAGCCAAGAAGATACTTGAAGAAATTCTTCCTCGCTTCGGAGTACCCAAGGTAATCGGGTCAGACAATGGGCCTGCCTTCGTCTCTCAGGTAAGCCAGGGATTGGCCAGACAACTGGGGACAAGTTGGAAATTACATTGTGCTTACAGACCCCAAAGTTCAAGATAGGTAGAAAGGATAAATAGAACTCTAAAAGAGACCTTGAGCAAATTAGCATTAGAATCTGGCGGGAATGATTGGACAGCCCTTCTCCCTTGTGCTTTATTCCAGGTCCAGAACACCCCTGAACCCTAGGTCTAACACCTTTTGAAGTATTATATGGGGCACCACCACCCATCTATATGACTGTAGAAAGTAAGACTTGCCCAGACATTTCCTTTGTCCCTTCTACTTGCCTTTTAGTCCGTCTCAAGGCTCTTGAAACGATGAGGAAAGAAGTCTAGGAACAATTAAAAGAAACCTATGTTGCTGGTGATACTCAGGTGCCAGTTTGAAGTGGGAGAGGCTGTCCTGGTGAGGAGACATCGAGCGGGGAACCTCGAGCCACGGTGGAAAGGACCCTACCTGGTACTGCTGACAACACCCACTGCCGTTAAAGTAGAAGGAATCCCGGCCTAGGTTCATGCATCCCACATCAAGAAGGTTCCCCCAAGGCTGATCCAGATGAGTGGACCCTGGAAAGGACTACTAATCCTCTTAAGCTGTGCCTGCTGTGCAGGGGCAACCCCGCCAGACTTTAACACTCACACTCCAATTCAGCAGACTTGGCAGGTGCTTGGTGAAGAGGGAAACATTGTGTGGGCGACCACCGCAGTGCATCCCCCTTGGACTTGGTGGCCTGATCTCACACCTGACATCTGTAAGTTAGTGGCAGGATCTCTTACCTGGGACCTCCCCAATCATACAGATCTTAATGACCCACCCCCTGAAGAACGGTGTGTCCCGAGTGGGATGGGAGCACGTATGGGTATTCGGGGCATTTCTACCGAGCTAATCTTAGAGCCTCAGAATTCTATGTTTGCCCTGGTCAGGGTCAGAGAAGAAGGCTTTGACAGGAGTGTGGAGGGACATCAAGGTTTTTTTTTGTGGTAAATGGGGATGTGAAACAACAGGACATGCCTATTGGAACCCTTCCTCTGCCTGGGACCTAATCACGGTAAAACGGGGTAGTGACTATGATGGGTCAAACCAAGAAGAAAGGGACCCATCTAAGTATCCAAAGAATGGGCATGCTCTTAAAAACAGCCCCCCAGGACCATGCAAATGTAAATACTGCAACCCCCTAATTATAAAATTCACCGAGAAAGGGAGACAAGATCATCAGAGTTGGCTTAACGGAAATAGGTGGGGTTGGCGAGTATACACTCCATCAAGAGACCCTGGGTTCATTTTTAAGATCAGAATGACAGTGGGAGACCCGGCAGTGGCACCCATAAGGCCCAACAAGGTCCTTCTGGAACAGGGCCCCCCAGCCAAATCCAAACCCCCAGCTCAAATGCCCACCCATCCCATGGGCCCCTCTTATACTGACACTCTCACTCCCACTGATACCTTACAAAACACCGACAAACCCTTCGATGGGACAGCGAATGTTTAACTTAGTGAGAGGAGCCTTCTATGACCTCAATAGAACAAATCCAGATGCTACAGAGGACTGTTGGCTATGTTTGTCCCCAGGCCCCCCTTATTATGAAGGAATTGCCTTTAATGGAGATTTCAATAAAACTAGCAGCCATACCTCCTGCTCATGGGGGACAGGGCAGATACTGACCCTGACCGAGGTATCGGCAAGAAACCCAGGTCTCTGTATAGGTACACCCCCCTCCTACCCACAAACATTTGTGTGGCCGAATTCAGTCTGTATCCAAAACAGAAACTAAACCTTGTGCCGTTTCTGGTTGGCTGGTGGGCCTGTAACTCAGGGCTTACCCCCTGTGTATCAACCAAGGTTTTTGAATCTTCCCACGATTTCTGTGTTATGATCCAACTGTTACCTCATGTGTATTATCATTCTGCATCTAGTCTAGAAGAAACATATGCTGATACAAGATTTAAGAGAGAACCTGTTAATTAACCTTTGCCACATTTTTAGGCATTGGGATGGCAGTAGGAGTGGGAACAGGAGTATCGGCTTTAATCGAAGGAAGACAAGGGATCCAATCCTTAAGAGATGCTGTTAATGAAGACCTAGAGATGTTAGAAAAATCTATTGATGCGTTAGAAAAATCTTTGTCCTCACTATCAGAAGTAGTACTACAAAACAAAAGGGGCCTTGATCTGGTCTTCCTAAAGGAAGGAGGACTGTGCGCAGCCCTAAGAGAAGAATGCTGTTTTTGTGCAGATCACACCAGGATAGTCAGGGATTCTATGCAAAAGCTGAGAGAAAGACTTGAACAGTTAGACCTTCTGTGTTTGCATTCCTCTGTTTTATGTAAGAATCCAGTAACCTCTTTGTACCTTGCTGGTGTGTCACCCAACTTCCTTATTGTCTTCTGCATAAAAAGTCTGATGCTCGATTTGACATTACATTCAGATTCCACATGACCTCTCCTGTGTGCATCTGTTTGTCATTCATCTGACGCTTTGCCCACCCACGAAGAGAGACCCGTTCCAAGCAGACAAAGGTGCCCAGAGGGTCTGCGGCAGCTGATGCCATCACACAGGGATCCTATTCACAGCAATTAGCATCCTATGGCATCCAGTGATCGATCACTTTACTCACGGATACCATGAGAGAGAGATAATGTGTTCCCATCCCACAGTCCTCCTCAGGTCCACAGACATAGGAGGCAGGGCTACTCTGAACCTCTCTGAACAAGCCAGCCTGACCCCAGCAAGGGAGGCCAAAGGTTACAGTGAGAGATGTACCCTCCTCTTCTGAGTGGGACAACACACAGCTACCCAGTGAGATCTATGGGAGGGAGGATAGGGTATTACTGGGTACCAGCAGGCAACCTCAGCCTGCCATCTGAGCCACAGTCCCATGTCAAGGCACTGTCACTGCAAATCTTTCCAGACTCCCAAGCAATACGACAAGAGCTCAAACTCCCAAGTCCACAGAGCATCAATGACTGGTTTTTTTTTTTTGTTTGTTTGTTTTGGTTTGGTTTTTTTGTTTGTTTTTTGGGTTTTTTTCCTGTTTTTTTTTTTAATAATAATAAAAAAAGGCATCAGAGCCATTGAAATAACTCCCTGGGAAAAGACACCAGGCACTAAGTCTGATGACTTGGGTTTAAGCCTGAGAACTCACGTGGTAGGAGGAGAGAACTGAATCCAAGAGGCTGTGTCCTCTGACCTACATTAGCTGGAACACTTGCCCATCAAACACAAACTAATCCATATGTATAAAACTTAAGCAACAAGGTAAAAGTGCAATGTCAAAGGAGAAAGAGGGTCAGCTGGTAAGGCTGCACGGAAATCCACAACCTGCAATGCCAGACCTCTCTCCCTCTGCTCTTTTCCAAGCCCAAGAGGCCCCACAACTGTTGTGGATCCAGAGAAGGTGAAGAAAAGAACAGGAAATCCCCAAGAACTTTTTTCTTAACAGAAACTGCTACTATAACAGGAAGGGAGCCATGTGGGTGACTCTCTACACTAAGCTAGGCTCATCTGGGTCACACTCACTCCAGTCACCCAGGAAGCTCCTACTCACACCCTGCAGCCTGTTCAGACACAAACATCCCACGACTCCTTGGGGGTGGATTTCCCAGAATCCATGGTCACTCTCCCCAACATCCGGAATGGCATTTCTGACCTTCTGTTAAGACTTACACTTTTGGGACATCATTACTTAGGTTTTCCCCCCTTTGGGCCCTGGTAAGTCTGTTTCATCCCCAGGGTCTCTGCATCTGCAGATCCTCCACCTCTCTGCCCTTCTTGCTGTCTGTTTCAGAGAGGGTCAGTCCTTGGGTATATATGCTTTCTCTTGGAAGAGGCCTCTAGGATTAGCATCAATTTTCATCTACCTTCACACTCTGGTCCTGCTTTGTTCAGAGCACTTCCTCAGATCAGACACTGAACTCCCTTTTCCTGTGTGTGTGTGTGTGTGTGTGTGTGTGTGTGTGTGTTACACACTATATTAGAGTTTTACTGCTGTGAACAGATACCATGACCAACCATGGCAACTCTTACAAAGGACAGCATTTCATTGGGGCTGGCTTACAGGTTCAGAGGTTCAGTCCATTATCGTCAAGGAGGGAACATGGCATCATCCAGGCAGGCATGGTGCAGCAGGAACTGAGAGTTCTACGTCTTCATCTGAAAGCTGCTAGCAGAATACTGACTTCCAGGCAGCTAGGATGAGGGTTTTAAAGCCCACACCCACAGTGACATGCCTATTCCTACAAGGCCACAGTTACTCCAAAAGTACCACACCTTTTAATAGTGCCAATCACTGGCCAAGCATATAGAAACCATCACACACACCCTCATGCACGCACACATGCATCCTTATACACATACACACATGAACCCTCATGCACACATAAACACATGCACCCTCATGCACACACACATGCACCCTCATGCACACACACATGCACCCTCATGCACACACTCATGCACTCTCATGCTCACACACATGCACCCTTATACACATACACACAGGCATGCTTTCCCATGCAGGATATAGAGGTCGACATGAGAATGTTTTTTCCTTCTTTTTGCTTTTCTTTATTCTGCACTTTTCCCAAGACAGGGTCTCTCTGTATAGACCTGGCTATCCTGGGAATACACTCTGTAGACCAGGCTGGCCTCAAACTCACAGAGATTCACCTCTATCTGCTTCACGAATGCTGTGATTGAAGTCGTGTGCTGCCACTGCCCAGCTATATTTTTTGTTTTAAAAAAAGAATTTCAAATTTCTTTTTTTTTAAAGATTTATTTATTTATTATATGTAAGTACACTGTAGCTGTCTTCAGACACTCCAGAAGAGGGCATCAGATATCGTTACGGGATGGTTGTGAGCCACCATGTGGTTGCTGGGATTTGAACTCTGGACCTTCGGAAGAGCAGTGGGGTGCTCTTACCCACTGAGCCATCTCACCAGCCCGAATTTCAAATTTCTATTCACATGTATGTCTGTGTGTATGTATGCTTAGAGAGGCGGGAAGAAGTCAGGGCTTTGGAACTGTAGTTATTGGTGGCTCACAGAGCCAGATGTGAGTGCTGTGAACTGAATTCAGGTCCTCTGAAACAGTAGTAGTTGTTTGTAAGCACAGAGCCAGGTCTACAGGCCTCAGAGTCTTGCCCCTGTTTTTGAGTCAGGGCCTCTCAATTAACCCAGAGAGTACTATTTACCATTTTGTCCAGACTAGCTGGCCAGAACTACCCTAGAATTGGTTCCTGTTGTCTCTATCCCACAGTGTCAGGGTCACAGCGAACAAGGACATATGTGGCACTTAACACGAGTGCTGGGGATCTGAACCCAGGTCCTTATGCTTACATACAGGGAGCACTCCACCTCTCAGACTGCGGCTTACTGCATTTCTGCATTTAATACTTTGCCACCGTGAACCCCCACAGTGCCCCCAAACAGGGCAGGGTACACACACTGTTTATAACTGTGAGTCAGGGCTACATGACATTTCAGGGGCTCAGCAGGAGGCCCAAGAAACTCTTTCTATCCTGAAGGCTCAAACACTTTGTGACCTCCAGGGTTAGGGACTCAGGAAGGAATGTGAGGGATGTGGGTGTCTTCTAGAAAGCTCCATTCTGGCACAATAGTGACAGTAGAATACACACTCAGGAATGTGTCACACTAGGGGCTGTCCACTTGCCAGATGCTGATGTCCCTCCTTTTGGACAGCAATCTAGTTATGGGGTCCCAAGTAAGGCTTCTTGTTCCTTCCCAAGAGGTCATTATCATCAAAGATGCTCATCACCAGACCAGACCTTTTACAGGCCTCTGCTTCTGTATGGGACCAGCAGGATGTCTGGGCAGCTAGTTCCCTGCGGTGGAGGAGGGGAAAGCAAAAAGCAATGTGTGGTTGTGAGCCAGGGCCAGGGCTAAGGAGAACTCACTGCCCTGCAGCACACAATAGCTGCCCAATGAGGAAGTGATAGTATCCCCACAGGGACAGAGGTCGGTCGGCCAGCTAATATGGAGTACAACCAAGATGACCAACCCAAACAGACTAGGAAATGGCGATGGGGATAGCTGGAAAGACATAAAAGGCAGGGCAGATCCAGGCCCTCACATTCCTCACCTAATGTCCAGTTTTATGGAAACCTTAGGGAATTAGCAAGTCAAAATATCAGGACACAATCAATGCTCGACTACACAGTAGAAGCTCAAGGCTGAGCCGGAGGAACAGACACCTGTGTTATACAAACAGTCTTCTTCCTGTGGGCTGAGTCCACACCCTGTGGTATTGAGACAGGGTCTCAAGTATCCCAGGCTGGACACTGAACTCATTATGTAAAGGACAATGACCTTTAACTCCTGATCCTCCTGCCTCGATTTCCCAAGGGCTAGGGTTAGAGCCATGCACCACCGCAGGCATTTTGTGGTGCACATAGGGATAGACTTTAGACTTCAGTGAATCTTAGGCAAGCATTCTACCAACAGTCGTAGCCAACTCCAGCCTATCCTCCCTCCTCTCCCTCCCCCTCCCATTTTCATGTGACAGAGTCTTTTCTCTGTGTAGCCCTGGCTGTCCTGAAACTCCATCTGAAGACCAGGCTGGCTTGGAACTCACACAGATCCATCTACCACTGCCTCATGAGTATTGGGATTAAAGGAGAGCCTCACTACCATCTCGCTATGATAGAGTCATTCTATACTTCCCAGGCCAGCCTTGAAATCAAGACACTCCTCAGTCTGTTGAAATTACTGGAGCACAGCACACCTTAAGTGCTCTTTTGAAGGATATGAAAGACATTGCTGCAAGCAGGAGAGGGCAGAGGCCTCCAATTCGTTCCCCCAGTCCCTCTACAGATGGACGTCTTGTGCAGTCAGTCCTGGTGGGATGGAGTCAGAATAGGCTTCTCTGCCTTGCTGCTCAGCACTCAGGCTCAGGTTGGCACTTTGGTCCCAGGCTTGATGCAGCAGGTTCTTTGGGGTCCTTGAGCCAGCTATGGAATGACTCACACATGAGCTCCTGATTGGCTAGGATGACAGGTCATATCAACTCTGTTCTGATGCTGCACGCCAAGAAGCCAGCAATGGCCTTTCCCCAATAGCCAGGGAATGGCATAGGGCCTCTAGGCCTGGTTCTGCATGGTCAATCACTCAGGCTGCCCTGGCCAGTGGCCAGCACCCAACACTCCTGGGAGGGTCCAGCAGTAACTCAAGGGGGCTGAGCCAGGCCTAGCATAGAGCAGGGTAGAATATCTCTCATTGCTCCTGACTGAGCATATGTGTGTCCCTCTCTAAAAGGAGCTGCAGTTTACTATGTAAGGCTGCAATGGGACATGCAGATTTGGTTGTCCCTGGGTCAATCCCTGCCTACAGCCTTCCCTTCTAGCCATATGTTCTTGCTACCTTGATTTCTTTGAGTCCTGTCTCCTTAGCTGTAAACCAAGAGTGAAGGTCCCTGTGTGTGGAGTTTACAGCCTATTTCTATGAAAGGAAGGGAAACAGAAGCTATGAGGAGACAGATAAACTGAACCACCAGGCAAATGCTCGGTGGGGACATTGGAGGACTTTTACTGTGAAAGACCACAGGCTTCCTCAATTAGCTCCATCTGAGTACTGCACCCTCTGAGGAGGGAAGCCACCTACCTGAAAAGCTTCTCTTACAGGTCACACCGAGTGCAGTGGCGTTAAAAAACATGTTCTGTGCTGATAAAGAGCCTGGGGTCACTGTGATCTGGAAGCATCCCTGGTTAGGGCCAGTGACATGCTAACTCCTGTACTTCAAAGAGGAAATGAGGGAAGGGAAGAAGGATGTAGCCAGACAAACATCAGGGCAGGGACCGCAGAGGCTCCTGTTTCTGAGGGGCAGATCTAGTACAGGGGCCCAAGCACCAAGGGCTTGCTAGACACATGGGTGAGGTTTCAGGAGGAGGAAGGCCCCTTCTGTCATGGCAGCAGGTATCCTGGGAAGTCCATGCCTACTGCTTGGGAATTAGAGTGTGAGGGTTAGGGACCCTCAGGCAGTGGCTCACACTTCATACCATACACATTGTAAAGTTTACAAACACACACACCCGAACACCCCACCCCAACACAGAGATGTGTTACCTCACTGACTACAGAGGCTCCCACCCCTCCTGGCTCCAGTGATAGCCCATGAGAAAGAGCTGTTAGGAGGAGGACTCCTCAGAGGACACATAGGAGTCCAGAAGATATCCCCCCTGGGAGCTCGCTATTCTTACACACAGGAAAACGAGTGCTTTGCTCATTCATTCATCCAGCCACCTTTACCAAGTATGCATGGGCTTGGCCTGAAGATGTGTTGAGCGAATACCCCTAACCTTGGGCAGAGCTCTCCTTTCAAGGTGTAGGTAGTGGGGATTGAGCACTAGTCATGAGGTTAGTTTTGGTAATGAACTCTGGGGCCTGAAGTAAGCTGATAGCCCCACCTAGAGGCCTGGAGAGCCACCACGATCTGGGGCATCTGGGGAGACATGACAAATTATGGCTGCAGTTCAAATTACATTTCTGTTGCTGTGATAAAAATTCCCTAGCTTAAATCAACGTAATGGAGGAAGTTTTCTTTGGTTTAGTTCTAGGTTACAATTCATCACTTCAGGAAGTCAAGGCTTTAAAACCTCATAGGGCAGAGAGAATAGAGGTATGAGCACCTGGCTCATAATGATACTCTGCACTTTTTTTTTTACTGATACTCTTCTATTGCTTTTATTACACTGTTCAGGCCCCCTGTCTAGAGAATGGTAATGGGGTTTCCCACATCAATTAACCAACAGCACAACCCCCAAGAGGCATGCTCATAGACTGCCATGATCTAGATGGATGGTTCTCAGCCTTCCTAATACTGTGACCCTTTAATGCAGTTACTTGTGTTGTAGTGACCCTCAACCATAAGATTATTTTCACTGCTACTTATAACCGTAATTACACTATTGTTATGAATCTGAATATGAATATTTGTGTTTTCTGTTGGTCTTATGGCACCTCAGGGAAAAGTTCATTTGATTCCCCCAAAGGGGTTGGAACCCATAGGTTGAGAACCACTGATTTAGATAATTCTTCATTAAGATTCTTCTGAGCTGAGCAGTGGTGGCACACATCTTTAATCCCAGTACTCAAGAGGCAGACTGGTGGATCTCTGGGTTTGAAGCCAACATGGTCTAAACAGAAAGTTCCAGGACAGCCAGGGCTACACAGAGAAACCTTGTCTCTAAAAAACAAACCAACAAGCAAAAATGACTCTCCTTTATGGCTGATGAGACGGATCAGCAGTTAAGAGCAGTTGCTGCTTTTGCAGAGGGTCCTGGATAATGTCCCCATCATCCATGTTCCCTATCATTTGTAACTCCAGTTCCAGGGCGACCCAGTGCCCTTTCCTGGCCTCTAACATATCACACAAACATACATTCAGATAAACGCTCATGTAGAAAATAAATACTAAATCTAAAATAAAACATAAAAATAAAAATTAAAAAAAAAAAGACTTCTGAGGTTATTCTAAACTGAGTCAAGTTGACAGTTAAAACTATCACAGCGCCCCCTAGTGTAGAATCATGTCAGCTTCAGGTGTTGCGAGCTATCCACCTTTGGTGTCCTATTCTTGTCCTATTCTGTACCAGTGTCTCTGACAGCCCAGACTTCTCCCCTTTTGAGTGCTAGCAAGTGGCCTCTGGCTTACAGGGCAGAGTATGCGCTCAATGGCCTCCATCGTGAGACACAAACAATTGGACAAGTGCACAGTGGGGACGGAGTCTCCATTCTGAAACTGTTGAAGTTCCTGGCTTTGACAATCAGAAACAATGGCCCTCCATGTTAAGTGTGCCACCAACATAGTGCTACTTTAGACTCATATCCACGCAAGTGGGCTTATCCCCATTTTACGGAGAAGAAAGACAGTCCTGGGAAGTGGGCAAGCCTCAGTTTGGTCTGTTGGAACACAAGCCTCTGTGTCAGAGTACACAAGAGAGTAAAGAACACTTTAGAAAATGACTGAAAGGCATCACCAGGCAAGAGGCTGAATTGCTTTGTGTGCGGACATGTTGTGAAAAGCATTTTCTTGATGTCTGGAAAGCTTTTGCTGTCTACAATTCCACGGGAGCCTTGAGTCCCGCTGAGCCGGGTCCTCAGCTCACCTGCACAGAGCACTGGAGGCTGTTCACTGCTCTCTCCAATGCATTATCTTACATTCAATCTCAGTACAACCAGGGGAGTCTTTTATGCCTTAATGCTGCATTTCTTGTTGAAACAAAACCCAACCAGTCTTGGCTCTACAAAGCCACAGACTGGCAGAATCAACTCATCATGCAGCTACTCACCCTTGCTGAGGTCCTGTGAGAAACTCAGCCAAGGCACAGCAGGACCTCTCACCACCTCACCTCCTCCTGAGACCTGCCGCTTTCCAGCTGTGGTAGGACCTCAGAGTCGTAGGTACAATGAGGCTCAGTGGCTTCTATGTTTGATGAGC
Organism: Mus musculus; assembly: GCF_000001635.26. Classification (NCBI taxonomy): domain Eukaryota; kingdom Metazoa; phylum Chordata; class Mammalia; order Rodentia; family Muridae; genus Mus; species Mus musculus. The sequence continues at coordinate 22,695,837 of NC_000078.6, forward strand.
CCCATGAGTATCCGGGGTGCCTCACATCCCAGGATGATGGCCTGGACGGCCTCTCAGAATCCCAAAACTCAAAGCTCCTTGATTCAGTGTCTCACCTCTCAGCCACCAGTGTGACCTTCCTCCCCTCTGCATATATACTTGTGGAAATAGTAAGACTACTGTTTCTGTCAACATGTGTGCTAGCTAATTTTATGTCAGTTTGATACAAGTTATAGTTATCAGGAAAGAGGGAGCCTCAGTTGCGAAAATGTCTGTATAAAATGTCTGCAGGAAAACTAGTAGGGCGTTCTCTCTCTCTCTCTCTCTCTCTCTCTCTCTCTCTCTCTCTCTCCTCTCCCTCTCCCTCTCCCTCTCGCTCGCTCTCTGTTTGTGTGTTTGTCGACCTCCCTCCCTCTCTCCCTCCTTTACCCTCTTGGTTTTGTTTTGTTTATTGAAACGGTTTCTCTGTGTAACAACCCTGGCTGTCATAGAACTCACCTTTTAGACCAGGTTAGCCTTTAGCTCACAGAGAGCCTCCTGTCTCCTATGAGCTCCGATTAAAGACATGTGCCACCATGTCTGACCAGAGGGTATTTTCTTAACTAGTGATTGATGGAGCAGAGCCCAGCCCATTGTAGGTGGTACAACCCTGGGCTAGTGATCCTGAGTTCTATAAGAAATAAGGCTGAGCAATCCATGGGGAGCAAGCCACTAAGTAGCAACCCTTTCATGGTCTCTGTATCAGCTCCTGTCTTCAGGTTCCTGCCCTGTTTGAGTCCCGCCCTCACTGCTTTTGATGATGAACTGTTATGTGGAAACTGTGAGTGAATAAACCCTTTCCTCCCCAAGTTGCTTGTGGTCATGGTGTGTCATCAGAGCAATGGAAACCCTAACTCAGACAACACGGATGAAGCCTACAGCTCAGAGGGTCAACTGACATGCCCATGGTTATAGAGCACTAGGAAGGGTGCAGGATGCAGGCTAGGTGTACCTGACCCTGAATTCTAGTCTCCCTCCCTCAATCAGAGCTGAATCGAGTGGGCTGGAAAAGGGCAGTCCTGCATAGAGAAGAGAGTGTATCCCAAACACCTCTGTGCCATCAATAGTTTCACAGGCTCATCTACTCCCCTCTCCCCACCCCCAACCCCTCCCAATTCCCTCCTCCCACCCCACCTGCTCACTCCTACCATGTTTCCTACCTTCATTGTTTGTGTCCATCTGCCTGAAGATCTTGTCTGTTCGCTTCTCGGGCATGGACCCGTCCTCGGGCATCTTCATCAGGGAGGACACCATCTTGTAGATGGCCTGCAAAGGGGCATCTGTGAGGATGCTCTGGAGGACAGAGGGTGAGTTATGGTCCTTGCTCAGCTAACCAAGGAGTATGGACAGGGCAGAGTCAGGACCCTTCTCTCATCACAACAAGTCTCACAGACATGGTGCTGGGAAAAGGGAGTCAGGAAAGTTTAAGTGACGTTCAAGAGCACAGGATACAGCTGGGGCATGGAAGAATGGAGGGCTCCTTGGTTGGGAGTAGAGGGGAGGTTGTGTGGCAAAGCATCTGTCTGAAAGGACAATCTTTGGTGGGGAGCTGGAAAATCCTGGAGGGAAGGTCAAAAGGGAAATACATTGAGCCCTGCCAACCCATGGGTCCTGAATCGGCAGATTCAACAAACTAAAGGTGGGAAATGGTCTAGAAAATGAAACTGGAGGTACACAGTTTCTTCTTATTTCCCAAACAATACAAATTATTATTAACATCTATAGATATTGTATTAGGCACTGTATATAACTACTTTACTTATTTTATGGAAGTATGTAATTATTTATTTGAGGGAGATGATCTCACATGGAATTCAGAGGACAACTTGTGGAAGCTGGTTCTCTTTTCCTACCATGTGGGTCTTAGGGATCGAACCCAGGCTGCCAGGCTTGGTAGCAAGCACCTTTAACCACAGAGTCAGCCCACTGGACCAAATACAGAGATGGTTTAGAGCATGGAGCAGGAAGGATGCAGGGTGCACATAAGCATCGCTCCTCTGAAGAACTGACTGCTGACTCATCCTTTACTGTGTCCTTCTGATTTCTATAGGAAGCCCTACAGACAGCTAATGTGTGTGTATGCTATACATGTGTGTGCAAATGAACACCCACCCATGCAAAGGCCAAACAGGAATACAGGTGTTCACAAGGTTCCCTTTTCTCTATCACTGAACACAGCCGGGGCTTATCATTTTAGCTAGGCTGCCTGCTCAGCAAGCTTCTGGGACTCACTTGTCCCCTAGTTCTAGGGTTTCGTGCAAGCTCAACCACTCCTGACTTTTCCATGGGTGTTGGGATCAGAACTCAGGTCCTCATGCTGGGCATCAAGTGTTCTTCAACACTGAGCCATTTTCCCAGTTCTTGCTTTGACAATTCTTAATCACCTATCTGAGCCTCAGTTCTCATTAGAGGTTAAAAAAAAATACCCATTTTATAGAATTGTGTGAATAACCCTGATGGATGAGCTCAGCTGGGGCCAGATGTCCAGCAAGCAATCAATAGATGCTTGGCTTTTATCGTTACTCTCTGCAAAGACATACAGTCCTTTAGTACACCAGGTAGCAAGTGGGCAGAGGAATGACCTGGTGTATGGGGCCGGGGATGGGGGTCCTGGATGCCTGCACTCCCCATGCACCAGGCCCTGTCAAGTGCAGGTACCTGCACTATCTCCAGCATTTCACTGCAGCTGATGTAGCCATTGCTGTCTAGGTCGGACATGCTAAGGCCCACTTCAGCTTCTGTTCCAGCTTGCCCAGGGAGGTCATGCTCAGAGCAATGATGAACACTCGGAAGTCGATGGTGCTGACACTGTTGGTGTCAAACATGTGGAAGACATGTTCGGCGAACTTGGAGGCATCTCTGTAGGGGAAGAAGTTGGGCTAGATCTTGAAATTGTCCACGGTCAGGTGGCCAGTGGGACAGTCATTGAGGAAGCCCTTGTACCACTCCTGAAGCTCATGGTGGGTGAACTCCCTGTGTTTCCGCAGGTCCTGCAGCACCTCAGGACGCAGCTTGCTGTTCTGCTTGTCCATGGCAGCTGGCAGTGGAGACTAAACCTGCAAGGCCAAGACACAAGGTGAGCGGTGGATACCTGAAACCCCAAGTCTGGCTTCCTATCACACCCTACCACCATGCTGGCTAAGCAATATCCTCTGTATGTCCAGTGCCATCCATTACAGCAGTGGTTCTCAGCCTTCCTAAAGCTGCAACTCCTTAATACAGTTCCTCATGTTGTGGTGAACCCCCAGCTATAAAGTCATTTTCATTGCTACTTCATAAGTGTAATTTTGCTATGGTTATGAATCCTAATGTAATATCTGATATGCAGGAGCGTCTTAGGTGACTCCCTGCAAAAGCGTCATTCCTTCATCAAAGGGTTTATGATAACAAGGTTTGAGATCTTCTGGGCCAGAAGAACTCAAGACTATGGTAGTGCAAGCTCTGTCTTTTAGTATTTCCAGGATGGCTCTCCTCAGGAGGTACAAAATGGTTCTATATAACATGGCAAAACCCAGAACACTCTAGGAAAGACAGAAAGAATATCTTTTTATGGCTAAATACAGTCTACTTGGAGCAATCATGCACAATCGTGGTATAAGGGGACAGGGAGAGGCAAGCCTAAATCGGTGGAATGAAACTTTGTTACATGTCCTGTAAGGGTTACACAAGAGGCAGGATCAAGACAAACCCGCTCAGCTCATCAGCTTGGGACACAGGGGTCTCATGGACCCAATCCTGACTCTTCGCTTTGAACAGCTAGTTCTTTTTCTCGTGGGGGAACCGGTGTGTTTGTTTGTTTCCTTGTCACAGATACATTTGCTGATGCTGCATAGTAAATAAATCTTGCCTGTGTAGGTTGATGCTAGTGGTTCACATTCTAGCTAACGGTTCACATTCTAGCTAACACAGCTAGGGTAGATTTAGAACTAGGTTGACACCCATCCTGAGTGGACTCAGGGATGAAACTGGAGAACAGGAACATGGCTTTGTCCCTTCAAAGTTCAACTTAATTTATCAGCAACCCTAATTTTATAAATGACATTCAAAAACCCCATTCTTACCCAGATTTCTGGGTTAATCTGGGTAAGTAGGGTTTCATGGGGACCCAGGTATTAAAGCTTTGAAGCATGTTGATAGGGAGCTTCTAGAACCCCCAAGACCTCCCTGTCCCCCTCCATATAATACTGGGACAAGTTACCAGCACATGCCATGCTGTTTTAACCCTAGAAGAGAAAGCTGGGGACCTTATGGGAGTCCCCACTCTTTATTATGCTTATGAGATATTGTTCTGTCAGGGAGATCTAGAATTGGCATCAATCAGTTGGTGAATGTCGATGTGAATGTTAACAGCTGAAACAGCCCCAATGGAAATTCAGGACTGTGCTCCATTGGCCAGCACACCCCACTGCAGTCTCCCACAAGGCCCAAGTGTGAGATCCTGCAGTGATTGGCCACTGGACGTTAATACTCGTTCACTTCGCTTCCTCAATTTTGGTTTCTTTCTTTCACAGTAACACACCTGCATAGCTCAGTTATTTTTGAAATGTGTAGAAGAACTAGTGTGGGTGAGTCTCCTCTACCCAAGTCCCAAAGGAAACCACTCTGAACTGCTCAGAGGCTTATGAATTCTAAGCACTAGGTGCTAGGTCCTGTTAAGGAAGATGAGACATGCACTCAGTATTATCTGCTACCTCCCCTGTCTTCTTCACATCTTTCCCAGGCTGTTAGCGTTCTATGTACATATTTTATTTACTTCTCTAGATGACTAGGAGATATTTAAAGTTCCTTGTCCAACACAGACATATGGCAGCTTGATATTGCCTTGCAAAGCACACATTTACTTATCTAAACACGTCCTCCCCTGTATAAACAACCAACTCAAATGTCTACCAGAGAACTCCTAAGCCTGATAAACAGCTTCAATGAAGTAGCTAGATATAAAATTAACTCAAACAAGTCAATGGTCTTCCTGTACACAAAGGGTAAACAGGCTGAGAAAGAAATTATGGAAACAACACCCTTCTCAATAGTCACAAATAATATAAAATACCTTCACGTGACTATAACTAAGGAAGTAAAAAATCTGTATGATAAGAACTTCAAGTCTCTAAAGAAAGAAATTAAGAAGGTCTCCAATGATGGAAAGATCTCCCATGCTCATGGATTGGCAGGATCAATATAGTAAAAATGGCTATCTTGCCAAAAGAAATCTACAGATTCAATGCAATCCCCATCAAAATTCCAACTCAATTTTTCAAAAAACTAGACAGGGCAATCTGCAAATTCATCTGGAATAACAAATAACCTAGGACAGGAAAAACTCTGCTCAAGGATATAAAAACCTCCGGTGGAATCACCATGCCTGACCTAAAGCTTTACTACAGAGCAATTGTGAAAAAAACTGCATGGTACTGGTATAGAGACAGACAAGTAGACCAATGGAATAGAATTGAAGACCCAGAAATGAACCCACACACCTATGGTCACTTGATCTTTGACAAGGGAGCAAAATCCATCCAGTGGAAAAAAGACAGCATTTTCAACAAATGGTGCTGGCACAACTGGCAGTTATCATGTAGAAGAATGCGAATTGATCCATTCCTATCTCCTTGTACTAAGGTCAAATCTAAGTGGATTAAGGAACTCCACATAAAACCAGAGACACTGAAACTTATAGAGGAGAAAGTAAAGAAAAGCCTCGAAGATATGGGTACAGGGGAAAAATTCCTGAATAGAACAGCAATGGCTTGTGCTGTAAGATCGAGAATCGACAAATGGGACCACATAAAATTGCAAAGCTTTTGCAAGGCAAAAGACAACGTCAATAAGACAAAAAGGCCACTAACAGATTGGGAAAGGATCTTTACCTATTCTAAATCAGATAGGGGACTAATATCCAATATATATAAAAAACTCAAGAAGGTGGACTCCAGAAAATCAAATAACCCCATTAAAAAATGGGGTTCACAGCTAAACAAAGAATTCTCACCTGAGAAATACCGAATGGTGAGAAGCACTGAAAAAATGTTCAACATCCTTAATCATCAGGGATATGCAAATCAAAACAACCCTGAGATTCCACCTCACTCCAGTCAGAACGGCTAAGATCAAAAATTCAGGTGACAGCAGATGCTGGCGAGGATGTGGAGAAAGAGGAACACTCCTCCATTGTTGGTAGGATTGCAAGCTTGTACAACCACTCTGGAAATCAGTCTGGCTGTTCCTCATGAAATTGGACATAGTACTACTGGAGGATCCAGCAATACCTCTCCTGGGCATATATCCAGAAGAGGTTCCAACCGGTAAGAAGGACACATGCTCCACTATGTTCATAGCATCCTTATTTATAATAGCCAGAAGCTGGAAAGAACCCAGATGCCCCTCAACAGAGGAATGGATACAGAAAATGTGGTTCATTTACACAATGGAATATTACTCACCTATTAAAAAGAGTGACTTTATGAAATTCCTAGGCAAATGGATGGACCTGGAGGGCATCATCCTGATTGAGGTAACCCAATCAGAAAAGAACTCACACAATATGTACTCACTGATAAGTGGATATTAGCCCAGAAACTTAGAATACCCAAGATACAAGATACGATTTGCAAAACACATGAAACTCAAGAAGAACGAAGACCAAAGTATGGACACTTTGCCCCTTCATAGAATTGGGAACAAAACACCTATGGAAGGAGTTACAGAGACAAAGTTTGGAGCTGAGAAGAAAGGATGGACCATCTAGAAACTGCCATATCCGGGGACCCATCCCATAATTAGCTTCCAAACGGTGACACCTTTGCATACACTAGCAAGATTTTGCTGAAAGGACCCAGATATAGCTGTCTCTTGTGAGACTATGCCGGGGCCTAGCAAACAAAGAAGTGGATGCTCACAGTCAGCTATTGGATGTCTCACAGGGCCCCCAATAGTGGAGCTAGAGAAAGTACCCAAGGAGCTAAAGGGATCTGCAACCCCCTAGGTGGAACAACATTATGAACTAACCAGTACCCCGGAGCTCTTGACTCTAGCTGCATATGTATCAAAAGATGGCCTAGTCGGCCATCAGTGGAAAGAGAGGCCCATTGTTCGTGCAAACTTTATATGCCCCAGTACAGGGGACCGCCATGGCCAAGAAGTGGGAGTGGGTGGGTGGGGGAGTGGGCGGGGGAGCGTGTGGGGGACTTTTGGGATAGCATTGGAAATGTAAATGAAATAAATACCTAATTTAAAAAAAGAAATAATCATCAACTCAGGTAGCCAGGTGCCACACAGCTGTAATTCCAGAACCGGAGGGTGGAGGCAGGATTATCAGGAGTTCAAGGTCATCTATGACTATATAGCAAGTTCATGGCCAGCCTGAGCTACATGAGACCATATCTACAAAAGTTATATTAAAAGAGAGAACAGGAAGGCCAGTAGTGGTGCATGCCTTTAACCCCAGCACTCAGTGACAGTGCAGACAGATAGGAGTTCAAGGAAGGCTACCCTGGGCTACAGAGCAAGTTCTAGAATAGCCAGGACTACACAGAGAAATGCTGTCTCTCTCTCATAGACATACACACAGACACACAGACACAACGACACACACATACACAAAAAGAAAGAGAGACAGACAGAGACAGAGAGAGACAGAGACAGAGAGACAGAGATCAACAAATGGAAGAAGATTATGCACAAGGGCATGTGGCCATTGCTGCCATCTGTGAGAACTGGTCACATGGGTTTGTGAGTGGAGGCCTCCTGTGGAAGAACTTACTGGAAAGGTAAAGTTGACTGAAGTGGGGAATTGGCTGGATGGACAGGTACCTTGTAGGACCTTTTGTCATGTTTTCCTTTGTAATTTTATTTGTTTATTTGTTTTCTGAGACAGGGTCGCATGTAGCTCAGGCTGGCTTCAAACTTACTATGTAGCTGAGGACAACCTGCACCCTTACCTTCCTGCCTCCCCTGTCCAGCAGTCACAGGTGTGAGCCACAATGCCTGGCTCATTTGCAGGGTTTTTTGTTGTTTGTTGTTGTTTTTGTTGTTGTTGTTGTTTTTTCGAGCCAGGGTTTCTCTGTGTAGCCCAGGATGTTCTGGAACTCACTTTGTAGACCAGGCTGTCCTCGAACTCAGAAATCCCCCTGACTCTGCATCCCCAGTGCTGGGATTAAAGGTCATTTGCGGTTTTAAAATGTCAAAATTTGTCCATGTGTTCTTTTCCTTTTTTCTCTTTCAAAGCTTTAAGAATATTTTCTTATATAGTTTGTTACAAATGTTTTTCTTGTTATATAATACATTGTGAGGTTGCCTGGTACCTGCTGAGACCTGAATAGTATGTCAGATCCCTGGAACTGGAGTTACAGAAGTTGTGAGCCACCATGTGGGTGTAGGGAACAGGACTGAACTGGGCTCCTCTGCAAGAACAGCAAGAGCCCTCTCTGCAGGATCCCAGTCCCCTTAGATTTTATTTTCTACTCAAAGAAGAAGCATACCCAAATCACAGTGGCCCAGCCTCTATCTCTTGACTGGTGGCATGTCTAAGAACCTCCGAGTTGATAGAACAATGTTGGCTAAGCCCTGTCTGGGAGGGGCTTCAGGAACAAGAAACACAGAGCCTTGGCGCTGGCACACAGTTCTAATCCCAGCAGTCAGAAGGCAGAGGCAGCCAGATAACTTTGAGCTCCATGCCAAACTGGTTTACAGAGAGAGGACTCTGTCTCAAAAACAAAAACCAAATGAAATGCAGAACTGCAGTCCTGGAGGGCCTGCATAGAGGGGCCCAGGCACTCTTAAGTCCCTCAGTCATGGCTTACTGCCAGATCCTTGCTTTTTTTGCTACACACACTTCCTATCTCACAGCCTTGCTTCTACCAAGGTTTAGTGTCCTCTTTCCTTATCACCTACAGCCTGGGCTTCAACCACGAGTCAGCCAACCTCTCCCTTGCTCACTGGACATTAAGCTTGACAGGGTGGCCAGTGCTGGCCGGAAGTACCACAAGAAGCTAGCTACATCCATCTCTGAAGAGAAGCCCTCAATACCAACTTCTGCATCCACAGAATCTGTCCTAAGAGGACAAATGTGACTGCTGGTGGCTGAGGGGTCACCACAGGCCTAGGATAAGCATACAGATGAAGAGCTAGCTGCTCTCCATGGAGCCTACTCCCCAGGGCTCTAATCCACACCCCAAAACAGAGTAGGAGCATATCATGACTCTTTGGGAAGGGATAGAAATGCCCTAGTTTTATTGTAGGTAATTCATTTTGGAAACTCAATTAACAAAACAAATGTAAGATTGAAGCCACCCTGGTAACACGGAAGTGTAGGTAAGAATAGGGTGGCCAACAGTGGGAGGGTGGTACACCTGGTGATGTTTGGTCCAAAGAATCCCTTAGTGGAGCAGGACAAGAGGTGCAAAAAGAGATGTCTGGGATAATCCAGGAATATTGGTGGGGAAGGAAGGGAGGAAGGAAGTAATGAAGAAGGAAGGAAGAAGGGAGAAAGGGAAAAAGGAAAGAAGGAAGGAAGGAAGGGAGAGGGAAAAGGAGGGCAGGGGAGGGAGAAGGGAACTGGAGTACCTAGAGGAAGGGACAATGAGTTGAGCCCAGGAGGTGGCTACTAGGATGTTACTGTCAGAGGCAGGCCCTCGGGAGACCCTCAGGCAGGAGACAAAGCTGTGAAACAAGGTGAGCAGGAGATCCCAGAAAAGAGGGCAGAGTTTGGGGTGTTAGCAGTTAAAAGGTAGAGAAGCCAGGTTGGACCAAGATGGGAGGTGTGGGGTCCCCTGTTCAAATACTAGTATTGGAGAGAAAAGACCTAGAACTGGTGAAGCCATGTAGCTCCAAGGCCCTCACCACTGAACCATTCACACAGGGAAACTTACAATGTGTCTCTGGCCTGAAGTTCACTTAGAAATGTCACCTATCAGTTACATCTTGCTAACCAGAGCACTGACCATCAGAGAGCTGCTGAACCTCTCCTAAGTCAGCCAGGACATGACTCCAGGATACCCAGCTATGGGATTGTGCCGCAGACCCTCTAGATCTTTGTGCAAAGAACAAGGCGTAAGCATCAGGAGGATGGAGACCACCCAGGAGCCTTCAATCCATGTTTCAGGGCTATCCCTGAGGCGTTGAGGAATCATGGGATGTAGAAAAGGGAAAAGGAAGGGTCTGAGCCTCAGGACCTGGTACTGAGGAGTAATGGCTTGAAGATCTGCTCCTGCATGCAATGTCATTCAAAGAAAGGGTGGTGACAATGGGAATGTGTCTGGCCATCTTAAGCACCTGGGACCAATGGCATAAGTAGTATGAGATAAGGAGGAAGAGAGGGTAGGATTGACCCTTTTCTGAAACTCCAGTAAAGAAGGACTCTATCTAAAGAAGCCTCAGTCCTGGAGGGACTCCATGGAGCATAGTCCTCCTGCCCTGCCATGTTCCACTACACCCAGATGGGAAAACACACCGTTACAATGCTAAGTGCTGCTGAGACTCTTGAATATCCAGCAGCTGGCCCTGAGCCATAGGAACTCTCAGCCAGTGCAGTCAGTGACAGTGACCCGACCCCCCCCCCATCCACTCCAAAGGGGACAAGGATTCAGTACAGAGGCTTGGGACAGAGGACCAACAGTCATAGAGCAAGCTAGCCAAAGAACCACCAGGGAGGACAAGAAAGCAGGCTCCCAGCAGCAGAAAGCCCCCCACCCCCACCTTAGCCTCCTTCTTGACAGATACACCCCATCACCTGTGAGAGAGGATCACCAGAGAAGCCCATACTTGAGCAGGCAGTCAGGACCTGCTCCAGTGTTTTTCAGTCTCTTGGGTTCTTGAAGTATAGATGCTTGAGTCATGCTGGATTGAGGTCCCTACTTTGAGTGCCCTGCACTACAATGGCACATTCCTAGGCAGGAGAACTAGGTGCTCTGGCCAATAGATGGAATTTAGAGTCAAACCTGTAGGCCCAGAGGGGATGGTGGAGGATGACAGAGCCTCCAGGGAGTGGTAAGCGGTCTCACGTGGCTCAGCTAGGAGTTAGCAGAATGAGTCCCATCAAGAATGAAAAGACCCAGGTTAGAGCTGGGCTCTGTCCTTTGGGTTTTGATCTATCCTGGGCCCCTTCCCTGTTAACATCCTGAGAGGCAATGATATTCCAAGGTGAGTTTAACTGGTACCCAAAGAAGCTGCTGGCCAATAAAGTGGCTGTCAAAGCCGTGTTCTCTTAATGCTCACTTTCATGAACCTGGTAAGTGGAGCCCACAAATGCTGGCGGCCTCATAGATGCTTCCTGGCACTTGCCCCCGTAGATGCCTAACAGAGACCTGGATAAAATATTTAATATGAGGGACTTCATTTTAGCTCTCCTGGAGGCACTGAGACAGCAGCAAAGATGTGTGACAGGCTCAGTGGTACACACCCCGTTACAGCTGTCATTCATTAAGTAACCGAGGCAGCTTTAGTGATGTTTTAGCTGTCTGGGGGAAAAAAACCTGACCAAAAAAAGGAATGCTTATACAGTTACAGAAAAATCACTGTGTGCTCCCCTGAAGAAATACCTACCTAGCCCTGGCTATGAAACTAACCCAGGCTTCATTGATAAGACAGCCCTACTTTCATCTTTTTAGGGGGGAGGAATGAAGGTCCCTGGAACACACAGTCACCTCCCACTTGTTTAAAGCACTTCACATTCTAGCAGGGATTAGATCTGACAGACAACAGCCTTGGGGCATCAAGGACATGTGATTTCACAGTAATGGGAATTGGGGGAGGGGGCTAACAGCTCCTACCTCTTCTCCCAGGGTCTGTTATGCTCGTATTGTCCTTAACACACTGAATTGTAAATTAAGGAAAGAGCAAACACATTGCTGGGAAACTCTGGGAAAATATTTAACCAGGGCTTGGTACTGCGAGTAAAAAGCTTTGCTAACAGCACAGTTGTGTTGTCACTGGGAAAGGCCCTTGGGAGCTCCAATGTCCCATTAACCACAGCTCAGTGCTGGCTAGGAACACGCATAGTACAGTTCATCCCACCACGCAGCAATCTCATCAGTCATTCTGCCAAACCTCAAGGACTGCTAGACATAGATCCTGAAGGGAAGATGGTGGGAGACGTGGGTACCAAATCGCAATGAAGTCCTGGCTGATGGAGAGCCTGTTCCATGTCAGGTGGAACAGAAGGTGGCAGGGGGAAATCAGCCTCAACTGTGCTCTTCCTTACAGTGACCGGCAGAATATTGTTCCTTGTCCTCCTCATCCTCATCCTCGTCTTCCTTGTCCTCATCCTCGTCCTCCCCCTCGTCCTCCTCCATCCTGCTGTAGGTGAAACTCAAACAGCCTTAGCCTCCACTTCAGTGCAGCCCTAGGCAGAATGGCCATCAGCTACAGGAGATGCACCTGGAGCCACACAAGCTGCACTGAGTCTGCACGGACACTAGAGGGCGCAGGATGGCAGATTCCCTAGCCCTCAGCACACACCCCTTTCAATTTCTAAACTAGGCAAGAAAGCATAGTAGGTCTAAACCAGAGCTTCTCAATGGGTGGGTCCCAACTCCTTGGGAATTGCAGGACTCTTCATAGGGGTTGCCGAAAACTATCAGAAAGCACATATCTATATTACGATTAAAACGATAACAAAACTTACAGTTATGAAGTAGCAAAAAAATAATATTTTGGTTGGGGTGACCATGACATGAGGAACTGTATTAAAGGGTCACAGCATTAGAAGTTTGAGAACCACTAGTCCAAACTAAGTAAGTCCTTAGGGTAAAATACACAGTTATTGGGCCCGCTTGGAATACAATGGGTTAAATCCAACAGGCTGTGGACATTGTTCACCCCGTTTCTCTTTCCTCTTTCCATGTGGTTGTGGGAAAATCTCATATTATATATGAATGTCATCCTATTTCTTGGACAGCGCTGGGCAGTACCAAGGACTCTGTAGCTGATGCCACCACACAGGGATCCTATTCACAGCAGTTAGCATCCTGTGGCATCCGGTGATCACGTTACTCACTGATACTGGGAGTGAGAGATAATGTGTTGCCATCCCACAGTCCTCCTCAGGTCCACAGACCTATCCTGCAGGGCTACCTTGGACCTCTCTGGAGAAGCCAGCTATAAGGTACCAGAAGCCTGAGTCCAGCCAGGGAGGCAGAAGACTACAGTGAGAGAGGTACCCTCCTCTTCTGAGTGGAACAACAACCAGCCACCCAGTGAGATCTATGGGAGGGAGACTAGAGTGTTACTGCAACCTCAGCCTGCCATCTGAACCATAGATCCCATGTCATGGTACTAGTCACTGCAAAACCATCCTGACTCCCAAGCCACATTCCAGGAGCGCACATTCTGAGCTCCCCAGAGCCTCAATGACTGTTTAAAAAAAAAGGCAGCAGAGCCATTGAAATGACTCCTTGGGTAAAGGCACAAGCCACCAAGCCTGATGACTGGAGTTTAAGCTTGAGAACTCATGTGGTAGGAGGAGAGAACTGAATTCCAGAGGTTGTGTCCCCTGACCTACATTCACTGGATCACTTGCCCATCACACAAACCAATCCATATGCATAAACCTTAAGCAACAAGGTAAAAGTGCGATGTAAAAGGAGAAAAAGAGGAAGCTGGCAAGCTGCTTGTAAAGCCCCACCCTACACTGACAGACCTCTCTCCCTCTGCTCTTTCCCAAGCACTAGAGGCCCCACAAGAGTTGGGGAACCAGGGAAGGTGGAGAAAAGAAAAGGAAATCCCCAAGTACTTTTTCTAAATAAAAACTGCTACTATAACAGGATGGGAGCCATGTGGGTGACTCTCCTCACTAAGCTAGGCTCATCTAGGTCACACCCACTCCAGTCACCCAGGAAGCTCCTACTCACACCCTGCAGCCTGTTCAGACACAAACATCCCATCACTCCTTGGGGGAGGATTTCTCATACTCCATGTTCACTCTCCCCAACATCCTGAATGGCATTTCTGACCTTCTGTTAAGACTTACACTTTTGGGACATCGTTACTGTGCTTTTCCCCTCTTTGGACCCTGGTAAGTCTGTTTCAGCCCCAGGGTCTCTGCACCTGCAGATCCTCCACCTCTCTGCCCTTCTTGCTGTCTGTTTCAGAGAGGGTCAGTCCTTGAGTATATGTGCTTTCTCTTGGAAGAGGCCTCTAGGATTATCATCAATTCTCATCTACCTTCAGACTCTGGTTCTGCTTTGTTCAGAGCACTTCCTCAGATCAGACACTGAACTCTTCTCTTCTCTTCTCTTCTCTTCTCTTCTCTTCTCTTCTCTTCTCTTCTCTTCTCTTCTCTTCTCTTCTCTTCTCTTCTCTTCTCTTCTCGTGTGTGTGTGTGTGTGTGTGTGTGTGTGTGTGTGTGCAGGTATGTGTGTGTGTATGTTGCACACTATATTATTTAGAGTTTTACAGCTATGAACAGACACCATGAACATGGCAACTCTTACAAAGGACAGCATTTCATTGGGGCTGGCTTACAGGTTCAGAGGTTTAGTCCATTATCATCAAGGAGGGAACAGGGCATCATGCAGGCATGCATTGCACAGGAGGAACTGAGAGTTCTACGTCTTCACCTGAAAGCTGCTAGCAGAATACTGACTTCCAGGCAGCTAGGATGAGGGACTTAAAGCCCACACCCACAGTGACATGCCTACTCCTACAAGGCCATACTTACTCCAAATGTGCCATACCTTCTAATATTGCCAATCCCTTGGCCGAGCATATACAAACCATCACACACACTCTCATGCACACACACACATGTACTCTCATGCACACACACATGCACCCTTATGCACATACACACAGGCCTGCTTTCCCATGCAGGATATAGAAGTCAACATGAGAATGTTTTTTCCTTCTTTTTGCTTTTCTTTACTCTGCACTTTTCTCAAGACAGAGTTTCTCTGTATAGCCCTGGCTATCCTGGAACTCACTCTGTAAACAAGGCTGGCCTCAAATTCACAGAGACCCACCTGCCTCTGCTTCATAAATGCTGTGATTGAAATTGTGTGCTGCCACTACCCAGCTATCTTTTTCGTTTTAAAAAAGATTTTTAAATTTCTATTCACATGTACGTCTGTGTTTATCTATGCTTAGAGAGGAGGGAAGAAGTCAGGGCTCTGGAACTGAAGTTACTGGTGGCTCTCAGAGCCAGATGTGGGTGCTGTGAACTGAATTCACAGTATTAGTTGTTTGTAAGCGCAGAGCCAGGTCTACAGGCCTCAGAGTCTTGCCCCTATTTTTGAGTCAGGCCTCTCAATTAACACAGAGAGTACTATTTACCATTTTGTCTAGAATAGCTGGCCAGAACTACCCTAGAATTGGTTCCTGTTGTCTCTATCCCACAGTGTCAGGGTCACAGCCAACAAGGACATATGTGGCAGTTTTACATACAGGGAGCACTCCACTTCTCAGACTGTGGCTTCCTGCATTTCTGTATTTAATAGTTTACCACCGTGAGCCCCCCACAGTGCCCTCAAACAGGGCAGGGTACACACACTGTTTGATAACTGTGAATTAGGGCTACATGACATTTCAGAGGCCCAAGAGCCTCTTCCTATCCTGGAGGCTCAAACACTTTGTGACCTCCAGGGTTAGGGACTCAGGAAGGAATGTGAGGGATGTGGGTGAATTAGTCTTCTAGAAAGCTCCATTCTGGCACAATAGTGACACTAGAATACACACTCAGGAATGTGTCAGACTAAGGGCTGTTCACTTGCCAAATGCTGTTGTCCCTCCTTTTGGACAGCAAGCCAGCTATGGGGTCCCAAATAAGGCTTCTTGTTCTTCCCAAGAGGTCATTATCATCAAAGATGCTCATCACCAGACCAGACCTTTTACAGGCCCCTGCTTCTGTATGGGACCAGCAGGACATCTGGGCAGCCAGTTCCCTGCGGTGGAGGGGGAAAGCAAAAAGCAATGTGTGGGTGAGTGCCAGGGCCAGAGCTAAGGAGAACTCACTGCCCTGCAGCACACAACAGCTGCCCAATGAGGAAGTGATAGTATCCCCACAGGGACAGAGGTCGGCCAGCTAACATGGAGCACAACCAAGATGACCAACCCAAGCAGACTAGGAACTCGCAATGGGGATAGCTGGAAAGACATGAAAGGCAGGGCAAATCCAGGCCCTCACGTTCCTCACCTAATGTCCAGCTTTATGGAAACCTTAGGGAATTAGCAAGTCAAACATCTCAGGATACAATCTATGCTCAACTGCACAGTAGAAGCTCAAGGCTGAGCCAGAGAACAGACACCTGTGTTTTACAAACAGTCTTCTTCCTGTAGGCTGAGTCCACACCCTGTGGTTTTGAGACAGGGTCTCATGTATCCCAGGCTGGACACTGAACTCATTATGTAAAGGACGATGACCTTGAACTCCTGATCCTCCTGCCTCGATTTCCCAAGGGCTGGGGTTAGAACCATGCACCACAGCATGCATTTTGTGGCGCACCTAAAGATAGATTTAGACTACGGTGATTAGGCAAGCATTCTACCAACAGTCATAGCCAACTCCAGCCTATCCTCCCGCCTCTCCCTCCCCCTCCCGTTTTCATGTGAAAGAGTCTTTTTTTTTTAAACAAGGTTTCTCTTTGTAGCCCTGGCTGTCCTGAAACTCCCTCTGAGACCAGGCTGGCTAGGAACTCACACAGATCCATCTACCTCTGCCTCATGAATACTGGGATTAAAGGAGAACCTCACCACCATCTGGCTATGATAGAGTCATTCTGTAAGGCCCAGGCCAGCCTTGAACTCAAGACACTCCTCAGTCTGCTGAAATTACTGGAGCACAGCACGCCTTAAGTGATGTTTTGAAGGATATGTAAGACATTGCTGCAAGCAGGAGAGGGCAGAGGCCTCCAATTCGTCCCCCAGTCCCTCTACAGATGGATGTCTTGTGCAGTCAGTCCTGGTGGGATGGAGTCAGAATAGGCTTCTCTGCCTTGCTGCTCAGCACTCAGGCTCAGGTTGGCACGTTGTCCCAGGCTTGATGCAGCAGGTTCTTTGGGGTCCCTGAGCTAACTATGGAATGACTCACACATGGGCTCCTGATTGGCTGGGATGACAATTCATGTCAACTGTGTTCTGATGCTGCAGGCCAAGAAGCCAGCAATGGCCTTTCCCCAGTGGACAGGGGATTGGCACGGGGCCTCTAAGACTGGTTCTGCATGGTCAATGTCTCAGGCTGCCCTGGCCAGTGGCCAGCACCCAACACTCCTGGGAGGGTCCAGCAGTAACGCAAGGTGGCTGAGCCAGGCCTAGCATAGAACAGGGTAGAATATCTCTCATTGTTCCTGACTGAGCCTATGTGTGTCCTTCTCCAAAAGGAACTGCAATTCACTGTGTAAGGCTTTAATGGGACAAGCAGATTTGGTGGTCCCTGGGTCAATCCCTGCCTACAGCCTTCCCTTCTAGCCATATGTTCTTGCTACCTTGATTTCTCTGAGTCCTGTCTCCTTAGCTGTAAACCAAGAGTGAAGGTCCCTGTGTGTGGAGTTTACAGCCTATTTCTATGAAAGAAAGGGAAACAGAAGCTATGAGGAGACAGAGAAACTGAACCACCAGGCAAATGCTCCGTGGGGACATTGGAGGACTTTTACTGTGAAAGACCACAGGCTTCCTCAATGAGCTACATCTGAGTACAGCACCCTGTGAGGAGGGAAGCCACTGACCTGAAAAGCTTCTCTTACAGGTCACACCGAGTGCAGTGGCATTAAAAAACATGTTCTGTGCTGGTAAAGAGCCTGGGGTCACTGTGATCTGGAAGCATCCCTGGGTAAGGCCAGTGACTTCCTAACTCCTGTACTTCAAAGAGGAAATGAGGGGAGGGAAGGAAAGATGTAGCCAGGGAAACATCAGGGCAGGGACCGCAGAGGCTCCTGTAGCTGAGGGGCAGGTCTACTACAGGGGCCCAAGCACCAAGGGCTTGCTAGACACAGGGGTGGGGTTTCAGGAGGAGGAAGGCCCCTTCTCTCATGGCAGCAGGTATCCTGGGAAGTCCATGCCTACTGCTTGGGAATAGGATTGTGAGGGTTAGGGGCCCTCAGGGAGTGGCTCACACTTCATTCCATACATGTTGCAAAGTTTACAGACACACACACACACACCCCAACACCCCTCCCCCAACACAGAGATGTGTTACCTCACTGACTACTCAGAGGCTCCCATCCCTCCTGGCTTCAGTGAGAGCCCAGGAGGAAAAGCTGTTAGAAGGAGGACTCCTTAGAGTACCACATAGGACTCCGGAAGATATCCCCTCTGGGAGCTCGCTATTCTTACACACAGGAATATGAGTCCTTTGCTCATTCATTCATCCAGCCACCTTTACCAAGTACGCATGGACTTGGCCTGAAGATGTGCTGAGCGAATGACCCTAACCTTGGGCAGATGGAGAAGATGCTGACTGGTGGACAGGAAAGATGGATGCTCAGAGGAAGCCTCAGTGGGCTCAGAGGTGAGTCACTATGACACAGAGAGAGCAGGAACATGTGGGGAAATTAGGGAGGGAGGGAACAGGTCATTACCTACAACCACTGAGTTGTCACTCAGTACATGCTGAGCTCTGACCTATAGGCTGTGACTCATTGCAACCCCATCAGAATGACCCATCTTCCCATCCTCTCTGGCCACGAATATCTCCACGGCTCCTGTCTCCAGCCCTATGGCTGCCACTGGGCCTTTTGCTCCCACACCTTCTTCAGGCTCTCTCCCTGCTCACATCTCTTACCTCCTGGAATACTTTGTCAAAATGGGAAGCCTCTACACACAACCTCCGAAGCCTAACCTCTCTCCAGCTTTACTTTTCCCAATATTATAATGAATTCAAGGCCCAGGCTTTACTTTGCTTTTCTTGGCCATTAGAAGCCAGAGCCCTCAAGCTCACTAGGGACAGAGCATATTCTTAATACATGCTGAGCACAGCCATACTGCCTGCCAAGGTAGACAGCTAGCAGCAAGGCTGTGCCCTAGACTTGTACACGCTTTCATCCACAGGCAGGTGGGTGGGAATGGAGGAGGTGCCAATCATCAGAGGGATCTTTCTACTGATCATCCTCTGACTTCTGACCCCATAGCAAAGTTCTGACATAAGATTAAGAACTATCTGACCCAGACTCTCCTCATTCAGTGCCGAGGTGTGTTTGTCTACAGAGGAGTCACTGGGTGTACACCAAAGCATCCAAGGTCCTCAGGATAAGAAGAGTCACTATAGACTAGAACTTGTACTCCTCTGACCTCTTTGTCTGCTCTAGCTTCCAGACAGTAGTTTCCAGGCTTGACTGGACCCTGCCATACACTTGTGCATGGATGGCATCTGGAGTCGAGGACCCTGGGGCCTGGAGGCATGTATGCAGGTGACATTCAGTCATATAGACTCAGGAACTGCTCTCTTTAGCCCCAGCACTGCACACGATATTCCATCGTGTCTATTTTTGATTGAGGAGACCCAAAGATCCTCTTTCCTCCGAAGACAAGGGCCTCTTTCTGGGTATCTCCTTCAGACTCACTGACAACCTGGAGAGAGTGTCTATGTGGGGGAGTGAAGAAAAAGGCAGCAGGAGATATCCTCTCCCTCCAGAAGGTGAAGGCCAGAAAGGAACTCCACCCACAGGAAGTCCTGAGGACACCCTGTGCCATGAAATTCCCTCTATGAATGCTGTAGCAGCTTGGGCTTGGGGTAGGGGTGAGGGAGACCCAGCCACTCCCAGGTCTGCTGGGAACTGCTGGTCTAAGTCTCTAGGGAATTAGTTGCATTTACCAGAGCCAGGGACAGAAGTACTGCTTGACATTTTCCTCTGCATCTTGCAGACCTCTTGAGGGAGCAGCCATTGGGATTAGAAAGAACCATGACACATGCACAGTCTCTGAAACAATGGTGGTGATGCTGGCCTCATGGTTAAGTAGGCCTGGTTCATCCTGGTACTTACAGGGTTCTTCTTACCTCTCAGCCTCAGTTTCCTGAACTGTCCTCTGAGATCACTGAAGAGACTGTACCCAGTCTCTGTAAATGGCACTCCTTTCATCCATAGCTCTAATGCTCTGCAGGCCTATTGGCCTTGGGGTGACTTATCTAGGGCCAAGTGGAGGCCAAGGCAGAGCAGGGATCAGAACCACTGGGGGATGATGCACAGGCTGGACAAGCTGCTAGACCATGCTTGTGGAAAAGAAGACCACAGGTCACATAGGGCACTGGTACCTGGGTGAGCTCACAACATCCCTTCACTTACCACAAGTACCCAAGTAAAGCTGATCGTGTGTTTACGTGAGTATGCACGTGTATACTATGTGCATTTGTGTATGCATGTTCTCTGTGTGTGTGTGTGTAATTCCTATGATCCCCATTAACAGAAGCCTGGTGAGATACTGGTCACCCTCAGCTGGAATAACATTGTCACAAAGCCAGTGTGGGTGATGGTCATGGC
Source organism: Mus musculus (assembly GCF_000001635.26). Classification (NCBI taxonomy): domain Eukaryota; kingdom Metazoa; phylum Chordata; class Mammalia; order Rodentia; family Muridae; genus Mus; species Mus musculus. The sequence continues at coordinate 22,716,254 of NC_000078.6, forward strand.
CATGGCTCTCTGGACTCAGAATATTAATTATAACTCAACTGGTGACTGGGCTATTCAGATGCAGCTGTGTGTGGTTCCTGGACATTTTTCCCTTCTAGTCATTAGGATACTTGATGGAGCATCCTGGCTGGGCTTGGGAAGGCTCAAAGGAGCACCCAAGGTCCTGCTCTGGACCTTATTGGGGCTGACCTGAGCCAGGCCTTTTCTTCAAAGCCCATATTGTCCAGACATGCTTCCCATGGCACATAGAAAATGTACACATGGAGTAAAAATATATCCCATCTCAGACAGCACACCAGCCCTCACCACTCTGGGCAAAGATACACACAGTCAGCATCATGAATATAACTTAGCCCCCCTGTAGAGCCAGCTCTGAAGGCCATCTCTTTCCTCCCTGTCTGCTCCCCACATGGGGACTGGAGGCCTCTTCCCAGTGAACAATATTATGGGACTGTTCCTAAATAGTCTTGCACCTCACTCAAAGCTGTCATTGTCCCCTGAGATCCTCAGGACACCAAGGAGGGAGGCCCATTTTCTTACCTCCATTTTCTTGAGAGGGAAAATGGGGCTCACAGGGAGGCTAGTAATTGACTCAAGAGCTAAGTGGCAGTCAGAATGGGTCGGGAAAGTCCTGTCACCGGAGCACAACTTCTCTGCCTAGGCTACAGCACTGTCTCAGTTTCCCCTTACGGTGCAGAGTCTCTCCATTCACAGCAATGATCATACTTGCAATGTTCTTCCTGAACCAAGCACTGGTTTGCCCCAGAGTCTGTTCTAAAGAGCAGGAGGACCTAGGACTCCCCTTGCTCTGCAGACTGGGGGTAGGGGTGGGGACTGTGTCTGCCCTCCTCCCACCCAGCCAGGTTGACTGGACACCATGAAGTCAAGAGGGCATCACTTCATTCATTACCTTGCATCAGTGCCTAACCAGGAGCTATAAACAAAGCAGGCACTCAATACTCAGTGCTTTACAAAGGACTACCCCTGAATTTAGACTCAGACCAAAAATCCAAGATCTGGACTAGAAAAGCCATGCACTTCCCTAACAGATATGTGCTCATTAGTGTGGGAATATGCATGTTAGTGCAGGTGCCCATGGAGGCCAGATGAGGGCACCCGATCCCCCAGAGCTGGAGTTACCAGTGATTGTGAGCCTCTCAACATGGGAGGAACTAACTAGGGTCTGCTCAAAGAACAGTAAGAACTCTCATGCATGGAGCCACCCCACCAGTCCCCATATGTATATTTTTATTAGATATTTTCATTATTTACATTTCAAATATTATCCCCTTTCCTGTTTCCCCTTTGAAAATCACCTATCACTTCCCCCCTTCCTATGCTCCCCAACCCACACACTCCTGCTTCCTGGCCCAGGCATTCCCCTATACTAGGGCATAGCACCATCACAGGACCAAGGGCCTCTCCTCCCATTGATGACTGACTAGGCCATCCTCTGCTACATATGCAGCTGGAGCCATGGGTTTCTTTTTGGTTGGTGGTTTAGTCCCAGGGAGCTCTGGGGGTACTGGTTGGTTCATATTGCTGTTTCTCCTATTGGGCTGCAATATGTATTCATCTCCTTGGGTCCCATATGTATTTTTAACTGACTTTATTTTAGGGCAGTTTTAGATTCATAGAAACATTGAGAGACAGGCACAGAGACATTCCCTGGACCCATCTGGTCAACACCCTCCACCAGAATGGGGCATCTGTAGCATGGACAATCATTGTCCTCATTCGGTCTACAGCCTACACAGCATTCATGCTTTGAGCTGCATGTTCTGGGTTCACAGATCCATGTCCTCTACAATGTATACAGACCAGCTTCACTGACCTCAGATACCCCGTGCTCCACCTTGTCCATATTTTCTCAAAGTGTTTCAAAGCCCCCAGATTTAATAGGTTCCAGGAGTTCTGATTTCACACTCATGGGGTCAAAGTGCAGGCAGATGGTGGAACCTGTGGAAGGTCATCAGACACACAACCTGGTGGTTGCAGCAGAAATCACCAGGCAATTAGGTATACAAACAATGTCAGCTACTGATTTCTTCATCCTGCCTTCCCCACAACCTTGGTCAAGAGCCATGCTCCAAGGGGCTCACGGAGGGAGAAGAGCCTCTGGGACATGCCTTGTCACTCTTGGCTATGTGGAACACCCACAATGCAAATTCCTCAGCCCAGGCCCTGCTTTATGCATTCATTCTTGTTAACCAAATTGATCACAGAGTGTACACATGACATGATTTCATGCAGTCAAGAAGAAAAGTGAAATCATGATACTTGCACAGAAACAGAAGGAACTAGAAATCATTGTTACGCAAAATGAAGCAGAATCAAAAAGGGAGGTGTGTGTGGTGTGTTTGTATGTATGCGTGTGAATGTATGTATATGGTATGTGTGTGCATGTGCTGTGGTGTATGTGTGGTGTATGTGTGTATGTGTGAATGTATGCATGTGGTATGTATGTGACTGTGTGAGGCTATTGTGGTGTGTGTGTGTTACTGTACATGGTGTGTGTGCATGTGTATCTGTGGTGTATGTGTGTGTGTATGGGTGTGAATGTAACTATGTGGTATATGTGCGTGTGCGTGTTTTTGTGGGGTCATGGTTATGTGTGTGTGTTTGGTGTATGTGTGGTGCATGTATGTTTATGTGTGTGGTGTGTGTATATGTGTTAATGTATGTATGTAGTGTGTGTGTGTGCATGTTTGTGTGGGGGTATGTGTGTGTGTGACCTTATTAGCAGAGACCCCAGAGGACTTTCTTCCTGTATCCCAAGGAAATAACTGTTGGCCATATTTCTGCTTTGTCTGTTGGTTTCTGAGGTTACAAGTGTATAAAAACCACATCTTACTTTCAATTGCATTTCAAAAAGTCATTGGGCACAAGCTGTTTTTGCATCCAACTTGTTGTGGTAAATATTACTTGTGGATTTCTTAACACCACATAAATTATAGAGGTATGAAATAATAATAATACGAAGAAGAGAAAAAGAAATTATAATAAACTAATAAGAAATAATAAGAAACAATGCTATCAAATAATAAAATAATAAATAATATGAAATAATAAAAAGAAATAATATTAAATAATATAATAATGTAGTAAATGATAATGTGAAAAAATAAAATAAGAACTAATAATAATTATTATAAGCATTAAAGCACCATCATGGGGCAGATACCATTCCCCTATGCTAATTTCTCTACTTCTTTACAAAGAACTGTGAGATATCACTTGACATATTCTTTTTTTTTTTTTTTTTTTCGAGACAGGGTTTCTCTGTATAGCCCTGGCTGTCCTGGAACTCACTTTGTAGACCAAGCTGGCCTAGAACTCAGAAATCTGCCTGCCTCTGCCTCCCAAGTGCTGGGATTGAAGGCGAGTGACACCACGCCCAGCTCACTTGCCATATTCTGCCCAGGCTGCTCATACTCTCAGGATAGCCCTCCTGGCCATGCTCTCCCAATCCATCCACCCATGGGACCTTTTTCCTGCTTCTTCTTCCCTCTCCTTCATGGTCTCTTCCAAAGACACCAAGGCCGGGAACTGAAATGCCATCAACCTTTCTTCTTGCCAGCTGCAGGCATTAGATGTGTTTACTGATGATCACAGGAGGTAGGAATGATGTAATCATAATCCTCAAAACTATCGTAAAATATGGGTCCAGAGTCGAGGATCTGGTATTAGATCAAATGTTACTCATACTGTTTCCTCTCAGCCTGAACGTCTAAAACCTAGAACATAACAGTCCTTTTAGACAAGGCTACATCAAGTGAAACATATAGACTTATAGATAGACAGATGGATAGAATTTTATATATATATATATATATATATATATATGTATATACACACACACATATATTTATAGATATATAGATTTTTATATAGATTTATACATAATATATATAGATAGATGTATATATCTATCTAGATTTATTGATATATAGACATATATAGATGTATAGGTGTATAGATATATAAATATATATGTATAGATATGTAGATATATAGATTTATAGGTGATATATAGATATATATGTATAGATTGAAGATATATAGATAATATATAGATATATAGAAGAATAGATAGATAGATATAGAAATATGTAGGTCAATATACTGATATATTGCTGTAGGTTGAAATGTTACATAAGGACAGGTCAGTGTACTGACTTCAGGGGGTGAAGAGGATGGCAACCTGATAGGAAGAACAAAACTGTGAGCTAATCTGGACACTTCAGACCTCCCAGCCAAAAACCAAGGAGCATCCAGGGGCTGGCTCATTGCCCCAGGCACATGTGCAGCAGAGGACTGCCTTGTCTCTCTGTCCACAATGGGACAGGAAGAGGATGTACTTAAATAAATAAAAAAAATACTTAAAAAAAGAAAAATTGAAACATAATTGAATATATATATATACATATACATGTATATATATGTATATGTTATCTGGCAGAAAAAGAAAAAAGCTACATCAAGCTAAACATATGGATAGACTTATAGATACATAGATGGATGGATAGATTTTAAAATATACATATATGTGTATATATATATATTTTAGATATATAGATTTTTATATATAGATTTATAGACATACAGATTTATAGATAATATATAGAGATTATATATTTATTGATATATGGATAGATGTATAGATATATAGGTGTATAGATATATACATATAGATATGTAGATATATAGATTAATAGGTGATATATAGATATATAGATGTATAGATTAAAGATACATAGATATATAGATGAATAGATAGATATAGAAATATGTAGATCGATATATCGATATATTGTTGTAGGTTGAAATGTTACATAAGGGCAGGAAACTGTACTGACTTAAGGGGGTGAAGAAGATGGCAACCCGATAAGAATAAAACTTTGAGCTAACCTGGACACTTCAGACCTCCAAGCAAAAACCAAGGAGCATCCAGGGACTGGCTCATTGCCCCAGGCACATATGTACCAGAGGACTGCCTTGTCTCTCTATCCACAATGGGACAGGAACAGGATGTACATAAATTAATTAATTAAAAAAGGAAAAACGAAACATAATTATATATATATACACAGAGAGAGAGAGAGAGAGAGAGAGAGAGAGAGAGAGAGAGAGAGAGAGAGAGAGAGAGAGAGAGAGAGAGAGAGAGAAGTTATCTGGCAGAAAACAATGGCATTAATACAATACTCTTTGACCTGGCTCCTGTGGGCAATATAAGTTGCTGTGATCTGTAACATGACACATAACTACAGCCAATGGCCTGTGTCACAATCATCTGAGCTGACTAAAGCCTGAAAGTGCATTGGACATATTTCCAAAGTCAGAAATTCAATATTGCTTGAATCAAGCTAAAGTCCCCAATTTACATATCTATCAATCTGGTCTGTCTTCATTCACAAGACATGAATAAATACATGCTGGAAAATTACAAAATCGCTCACCCTGTCAACATCAGGTCTTTTTTTTTTTTAAATGGTGACCCCAAGTTTAGTGATAAAAACAGGTGTCTCACAAAAAGTAACTCTTTCAAAAAGTGCCTCACTTGGCTACCCGTCCAGTGTAAGGGGAAAGGACAGCCTTGGGATTAATCAAACATCGGGTTAAATCTAAGCTGAATGCTTAGCTTATATAGCGCCATTCCATTCCATGACGTTGATACTCGATAATGTAATAAGGACCAGCATTTATCACTCTCTGGCTAATGACTCTGAGCTCATTTATATTGTCAAAGAAGGTCTTAAATATTCCAACAAAGCTAAATTACAAGAAAACACTCTAACCCAAATGTATGGAGATAACAGAGTTCCTTAAAGAGGAAATGACCAAATCACTTAGAGAAATCCAGGAAAACAGAACAAAATTGGAGGAAATCAATAAATTCCACAAAGAAGGCCAGGAACACACAAACCAAAAAGTAGAGGAAGCCAAAATTCCTATAAATAAAGCGAAGAAAGAACACACCAACGGGTGAAGTAAACAAAACTATTCAATACATAAAAGTGGAAATAGAAGCAAAAAAGAAAACTAAATCTTAGGAAATAGTGGAAATAAAAATTTAGGACTGCAAAAAGGAACTACAGAGGCAAAGTTCACCCAGAGAACAGAGATACGGAAGAAAAATCTCAATCATTGAATAAGCAATAGAAGGAATGGGTAAATCAGACAAAAACGGTAAGTCTAAATCTTCCTGATATAAAATATCATGGAAATCCAGGACACTGTGAAAGGACTAAACATAAGAATACTTAGGAAGAGAGGAAGGAGAATCCTTGCTCAAAGTCTCAGAACGTATTGACAACCAAATCCTAGAAGAAAAACTTCCTAACATAAAGAAAACACAACAATCATCAAAACACCAAACAGAAGGGACTATAAAATAAAGTCTCTTCCCTGTGTAATAATCAAAACACACAGTTCAAGGAAAGAATACTAAAAGCTGCAAAGGTAAAATGCCAGGAAAAACATAAAGGAAGATCTATTAAGATCACAGATGTCTTCAGGCTGGGCTTGATGGCGCACGCCTTTAATCCCAGCACTCGGGAGGCAGAGGCAGGCGGATTTCTGAGGTCGAGGCCAGCCTGGTCTACGAAGTGAGTTCCAGGATAGCCAGAGCTATACAGAGAAAAACCCTGTCTCAAAAACAAACAAACAAACAAAAAAAAATCCAAACCAAACAAGACAAAAAAAGATCACGGATGTCTTCTTGGAGTCTGTAGACGCCAGAAGGGTTTGTACATATGTGCCGCAGAAACAACAGATGCCTGGATTTTAATATGCAAAAAAAGGACTATACCGTTAATGGAAAAAATTAAGATAGTCTACGATAAACTCAAATTTAAACAACCTCTCTCTAAACATACTGACCAACACAAAGAGATAGAGGTAGAATCTAACCGAGGAAGTTAAGGATACACATGAAAACACAGGTAGCAAATAATCTCTTACTGTCTACAAAAGAAGGGAAAGCACACACACAGCCCAACACCAATACCACCCGCAGCTGCAACAACAACATCCAAATACAAGGAGTTAGCAATCACCATTTATTGACTCATTCAATAAAAACAAGTTTTGATTTGGGAGAAAATGTAGCTATAAGTTGGCCCAGGACTTTGAGGTTTTTGTGTTTGAAAGCTATACAACTTTCTGTCTCAGTTTGGGTGTGGGCGGTGGGTTTTGAAGATAAACTTCTGAGTATGCTTTTGTGTCTCTCACTGATCAGTAGTGACTTAATTCCAATAAGTTCTTTTTTTTTTCCCCAGACAGGGTTTCTCTGTGTAGCCCTGGCTGTCCTGGAACGCACTCTAGACTTGTTGGGCCTCTAACTCAGCAATCTGCCTGCATCTGCCTCCCGAGTGCTAGGATTAAAGGAGTGCACCACCACCACCCAGCCCAATAAATTCTTATCCTTTGCATTGTCCTGGTGTGTGAGTTGTGTTGAACCTCAGTGGACCCAACAACTTAAAAGCTTTACCACACTGCTGACATTCATAGCATCTGTCTCCAGTATGAATAGTCTCATAAAAAGAAGAATATATATATATAAAGACGTTCAGTGAAAAAGCTTCATCATACTAAATAGGTTCACAATGTTTCTACCCAGTTCAAATTCTTCCATGATAAAGATGACTACAAAATTGTGCAAAGGCTTTGCCATATTAAATATACTCAGAGGGTTTCTCCCTCAGCCTTTCAATGGCTAGGAACAGATCTCATGACCAAACCAACTCTCAGAAAAGGAAACATTTAAATTGGGGTTTCTCTGCTGTGTGGTTTGTCTTGTGTATGCCTAAAGAACTCTGACATGCAAAGGTTTTACTACATTCATAACATTCACGTGGATTCTCACTTGTATGTGATCTTTTATGTCATCATAGATGACTGTGACATCAAATGCTTTACAACACTGATTACTTTCCAAAGGTTTCTGTCTTCTATGTGTTCTTTAAAAATAATGGAGACTATAGAGTTGTAAAAAGTCTTTACCACATTGATTACATTCATGAGGTTTCTTTCCAGTGTGGAATCTTTAACGTTTTGCAGACGAGTGGGATATGCACAGGTTTTAGCACACTGACTACATTCATACGGTTTCTATCCAATATGGGTTCTTTTATGATTATAGAGACAATAACTTTGTGAAAAGACTTTATCACATTGATTATATTTCTAAGGTTTCTTTCCATTATGGGTTCTTTTATGATATTGGAGACAACTGTGACCTGCAAAGTCTTTACCACATCGATTACATTCATAGAGTTTCTCTCCAGTGTGTGTTTTTTTTTTACATTTCAATTTTTTTATTAGATATTTTCTTCATTTACATTTAAAAAGCTATCCCTGAAGTCCCCCTATACACTCCCCTCACACTGCTCCCCTACCCACCCACTCCAACTTCTGGGCCCTGGCGTTCCCTTGTACTGGGACTTATACAGTTTGCAAGACCAAGGGGCCTCTCTTCCCAATGATGGCAGACTAGGCCATTTTCTGCTACATATGCAGCTACAGACATGAGCTCTGGGGGTACTGGTTAGTTTATATTGTTGTTCCGCCTACAGGGTTGTAGACCCCTTCAGCTCCTTGGGTACTTTCTCAGGCTCCTCCATTGAGGGCCCTGTGTTCTATCCAATAGATGTCTGTGGGCATCCACTTATGTATTTGCCAGGCACTGGTACAGCCTCACAAGAGACAGCTATACCAGGAGAGTATGTGTTCTTTTATGACATTGGAGATGACTGTGACGTGCAAAGTCTTTACCAATTACATTCATAGGGTCTCTCTCCAATATGTGTTCTCTTATGGTATTGGAGATAACTGGGTCATGCAAAAGCTTTACCACGTTGATTAAATTCATAGGGTTTCTCTCCAGTATGTGTTCTTTTATGATATTGGAGATGAGTGTGATGCGCAAATGCTTTCCCACAATGATTACATTCTTAGGGTTTCTCTCCAGTATGTGTTCTTTTATGACATTGGAGATGACTGTGTTGTGCAAAGCCTTTACCACATTGATTACATTCATAGGGTTTCTCTCCAGTATGTGTTCTTTTATGATATTGGAGATGAATGTGATGTGCAAATACTTTCCCACATTGATTACATTCATAGGGTTTCTCTCCAATATGTGTTCTTTTATGACATTGGAGATTACTGAGTTGTGCAAAGGCTTTACCACATTGATTACATTCATAGGGTTTCTCTCCAGTATGTGTTCTTTTATGACATTGGAGACTACTGCGTAGAGCAAAGCCTTTACCACATTGATTACATTCATAGGGTTTCTCTCCAGTATGTGTTCTTTTATGATATTGGAGATGAATGTGATTTGCAAAGGCTTTACCACATTGATTACATTCATAGGGTTTCTCTCCAGTATGTGTTCTTTTATGACATTGGAGATTACTGAGTTGTGCAAAGGCTTTACCACATTGATTACATTCATAGGGTTTCTCTCCAGTATGTGTTCTTTTATGACATTGGAGACTACTGCGTAGAGCAAAGCCTTTACCACATTGATTACATTCATAGGGTTTCTCTCCAATATGTGTTCTTTTATGACATTGGAGATTATTGAATTGTGCAAAGGCTTTACCACATTGATTACATTCATAGGGTTTCTCTCCAGTATGTGTTCTTTTATGACATTGGAGATGACTGTGACATGCAAATGCTTTCCCACATTGATTACATTCATAGGGTTTCTCTCCAGTATGTGTTCTTTTATGACGTTGGAGATGACCGAGTTGTGCAAAGGCTTTACCACATTGATCACATTCATAGGGTTTCTCTCCAGTATGTATTCTTTTATGACATTGGAAACTACTGCGTAGAGCAAAGGCTTTACCACATTGATTACATTCATAGGGTTTCTCTCCAGTATGTGTTCTTTTATGACGTTGTAAACTACTGCGTAGAGAAAAGCCTTTACCACATTGATTACATTCATGGGATTTCTCTCCAGTATGGGTTCTCTTATGACATTTTAAACTACTGCGTCGTGCAAAGGCTTTACCACATTGATTACATTCATAGGGTTTCTCTCCAGTATGTGTTCTTTTATGACGATTTAAAGTACTGAGTTGTGCAAAGGCTTTACCACATTGATGACATTCATAAGATTTCTCTCCAGTATGGGTTCTTTCATGATATTGAAGATGACTGGGTATTGCAAAGGCTTTACCACATTGATGACATTCATAGGGTTTCTCTCCAGTATGGGTTCTTTCATGATATTGAAGATGACTGGGTGTTGGAAAGGCTTTACCACATTGGTTATGTTCATGTGTTTTCTCTCCAATTTGTCTTCTTTTATGACTTTGGAGATGACTGGGACATGAAAAGGCTTTAGAACGTTCATTACATTCATAGAGTTTCTCTCCACTATGATTACTTACATACCTGCAATGAGAATTGGCACATGTGATATGTTTACTATATTAATTTCCCTGTTCAATCATTTCATCAAGATGAATAAAGTTTACAAGTTGGTCTACTGATAAAGATGTACCAGATCATCTGGTTTTATCACTTCATATGTTCATGGTGTTCTCCCTCATTATGGGTTGTTTTGCATCTTTCGAGATGTCTGTGTTTGTTATTACATGGCTGACATTTATATCATCCTTTTTATATGGGATATTTATATGATGTATTTCATCTCTATGAGGAAAATGGAACACCTCAGAGCTTTATAAAACTAATTGCTTTCATAATTTTTCCTATACCATGAATTATACCACATTTGACTGTGAACCAGGACAAACAAAAGAATTTCCAAATTCCTAGTACCCATAAAGATTTTCTACAGTGTGAGCTTGGGGAAGTTCTCAGTAAAATTAGAAAACCAATTGATTGCAAACTTTATCATATTCAGAATGTCTACCAAAGACAGAATCTGATATATTTTCTCATTATTCTGTGATAGAAAGCAGAACATTGCTTCTTTCAATATTCCTATGCTCACATGGCTTTTATCCATTGTGACACATGACATACATATAAAAAGAAGAATAACAGATGAAAGGTTTCCACATTGCATTCACACTGTTTGACCTTTTGTTCCTCATAGACGTGTAATACATGAATTAAGGTTTCTCCTATGACAACACTCTTGACTCTCATAAACTGTACCCTAAACAAATGATCAATTTCAGTATAAGAATATGAGTATCACCAACTTTCCCATAGATTATTTGCTTATTGGAAGGTTTTGGATATATATTTATCACTATTCGATGTGCAATATCTAAGTCTTGTAAGTCTATAAACATTGTCAGATCAGTATAGGTCTAATAGAGGTACAAATTGAATAAAGGTATCTCTTAAGGCAATGTTTCCTTGTTTTTTTTTTTTTAAGGAGGAATTCTTTGATAGATAAATCAGATAACTACATCGAGGCAGAACTTTTTTTAAGAATATTATAATTAGGGCTTGCGAGATGGCTGAGTGGTTAAGAGAGCAGACTGCTCTTCCGAAGGTCCTGAGTTCAAATCCGGCAACCACATGGTGGCTCACAACCATCCGTAACGAAATCTGATGCCCTCTTCTGGAGTATCTGAGGACAGCTACAGTGTACTTACATATAATAAATAAATAAATCTTAAAAAAAAGAATATTGTAATTATAGTTACACTTGAAGTATTGACATTTTACACTTCTGCTTTTCTTTAGAGCTTCCATAAAATAGTAATATTTCCTCAGAGGCATAATTGCATCAGCTTGCACATTAAAATTACCTTTCATTTCTTCTTGAACTTTGACAATGTCCTTCAATATGATGGGTTTCCCAAGTGTAGCCTAAAAGACAGTGCCAGGAAAATGAATGATATAGTATTGGAAATAAGGCAAAATTCAAGGTACTGTGAATTTTCACATCACTGGACACTATTTATTCAGCTCAGGATTCCTTGTTCTCAATTGTAATAACAGAGCACCATCACTAATCAAGAGACATGTCTTCCCACTATTTTGAAAAGCAAAAGAAAATTCAGTCATACCTATAACAGTGAGGTTCCAGTAGGTCTCCAGCATCACATCTTTGTAGAGACTCTTCTGGGAAGGATCCAGCAAATTCCACTCTTCCCCAGTGAAGTTCACATGCACATCATCATAAGTCACTGCATCCTAAAATATCCCATACATGTGTACATCACAAAGCAAGGTACTGACATCACTGTAAAGTAAATGTACGATTCCTTGACCATATATTCATGTAATTCTGGTACTTCCTCCACTGACTTCTGGACATAGACGTCATAATGTAAGTACCATAACATTTTAAAGGAAATTGAGTTGAAGGTTCACCTGTGTTGCTTATGAAAATTTAAAATAAATAGGGTAAAGTCTTTCGAGAGGAATTCCAATTGAGATTGAGATGTACAGCGAAACACATCAACAGTACTGAGGACACATCCTAGAAATTGTATGATGAATCACTAACTAGAAAAATCATGGACAAGCAGGGTGTATTTGTTCATGTCTTTAATCCCAGAGTCACGGGCAGGTATACGTCATTGAGCTGGATCCCTGTCTGTTCTATGTAACACATTCCAGGACAGCAAAAGTTACATATTAAGACCCTTACTCCACTGCAAAAATCAACCAGGGAGACAAAAATGATAGGAAGAACTCGGTTGTGTATTACAGTTCCTACAAAGAAGTATACATTCCCTGCACTTCTGTACTCATCTAGCAGAAACAGGAAGTGTACCAGTTTAAACTGCACCATTAGTAAAACTTTACTGGCAATCAAGGCACATTTAGTGGACCAATGGACAGATGAAAATATTAGTAATATAAGTGTTGAACATAAAAAGCAACATAAAGCAGGAGAGAGCTATAACTCAGCCGTGGAAAGCTCTTGCTGTTCTTCCAGATAACAGTGGTCAATTACTAGCATTTACGTGACCCATGGTTTTATGAACAGGAGTTCTCAGTCCACGTTCCAACAACACTAACGATGTGACACACATGATATTCATTTTAAAGGCACACAGCCAAAACACTCCTATTTATTTAAAAATTTCAAAACAAACACAAGAGTTTGGGGAAACATCAACACCCAGAATCCAATGACTCTGAAGCCTCAGGCAGTATTGATGTCATGAGCATATGCCATCCTAAAAAATAGACTATAACTTATGTGCCCACGGGGTACATAGGGGGCCACAACCCCACTCAAAAAAGAAACAGAGGAGATTGTGAGGAGGGAGTCTGTGAGGGCAGGGACCTAGAGTAGGGACAGTGATCAGGGTGATAATGAATATCTAAATTATAGGATAAACAAAAAAAAAGGAAAGAAAGAAAAAGGAAAATTTTGAGTGTATATACACTTTCACCTTCCCCAAGATGAATCTAGAAAGGCTCCTGCACTGTTCAAATGTCTAAAGTCTCTGCTGACACTCAAGACAATATCTTGACAACCACCTCAGAAAGCAAAGTTGCAAAATCAAACAGCAAGTTATATCATTCCAACATAAACTGGCACTGAATACCCCTTCCCATTCCAATCAATAGGAATGTGCACACAGGGAGAGAAGATTGGACAAAGGCAAGAAAAACAGCAGGGCAAACACCAAATCCTATAGCTTTGTCTCAAACACATTGGACTTCAATTGCTTAAGGCATAGATGGTGCTCTTCCTGTAACTTCTCATACATCTCTCAGTTTGGGTACTTCATCTCCCTGTAAGCATCTCTCCATGGCATATTTCTCAATGCGTTAGTTTTCTCCACAACCTGTGGTCACAAAATGCAACTCAAGCATCAACCTCACCACTTAAATGCAAGGAACTCTCACAGAGTCTTTTGTGGGATCCTGACTCTGTCAAAAGATAGCTGGAGTGGTGCTAAACTGAAACCATAGAGAAAGAATCTATGACCATGCTATTTCCATCTTTCAGTTTCCAGAAGCGGCACGATATGGATGATCCTGTGAAGTTTGGCTTCTAAATTAATGGACCCTGCCTCCCTTGGACCACATTTGCAGCAGGTTTTGTTTAAGGTTCCATCCTGGGATGAGGAAACACTGTGAATACTCCTTCCATTAATTTAAAACATAGCAAGCAGGAGGAAGTACTACACTCAGGGTACCTTCATAGGTATATACCCACAAGGGCATTTGCTCCACTAAGTTCATAGCCACTTTATTCATAACAGTTAGAAACAGGAAAGAATGCAGATGTTCCTCAACTGAAATGTGGACACAAAAACCATGTTTCATTTACAAAATGGGATGCTATTTAGGTATAAAAAAAAAGGACATCATGAATTTTGCAGAGAAATGGGTAGAATTAGAAACTAATATCTGGAATGAGGTAACTCAGGCCCAAAACGACATGCATGTACGTACACACTTACAAGTGAATAATAACCATAAGTACAGAATATCCACACTGCACTTCATAGAACGAAAGAAACTAATCAAGACAAGGCACAAATGAGCTTGGTTGAATCTCACTCAGAACGGGGTATGAAAGAGACAGAAGAGGCAGATGAAGGGAGAGAACTGGATGGGACAGTAGTTAAGAAAGAAGAAGGGGAGTGTTAGGAACAGGTGTGATAAGAGACAAGGAAAGGCCAGAGAGCTAGGAAAATGAAATGAAATCAGAAGATGCTGGGAGGGAGCAGGGTTAGGGTAGGGGCATCTATAGAATGTGCCTGAGACTATGAATGGGAGGGCACAAATGCAGCTAGGGAGGTGATCTTAGCTTAGATATATAGCATTGAGTTATGGACCATGAAGAGGTGACATCTTGCAGTCAGGCAGAACCACCAGTGAAGTGTTCAGTATACCAAGAAAACCAAAAACCTTTCCTCCCAAAATTTGTTCTGTCTGCAAGTAAGGCAGCCACAAAGTTGAAACAGAGACTGAGGGAATGGCCAAACTATACCCTGCCCAACTGGTAACCCATCTCTTGGGCAAGCACCAAGGCAGGCATTACTGAGGATAATTTGTTATACTTGCAGATAGTAGCTTAGCATCATTGTCCTCTGAGCGTCTCCATCTAGCATCTGACTGAAACATATGCAGAGACCCACAGCTTAACATTGGACAGGGCTCAGGGAGTATTTTAAAAGAGTTGGGGAAAGAATTGACGGCCTCTGAAGGAATAGGAAGTCCATGAGAAGACCCACAGAGTCAACTAACCTGGAACCTAGGAGACTCTCAGAGATGGAGCCACCAACCAACGAGCACACACAGGCTGGGATGGAGGCCCCTACCATATATGTAGTGGATATGCTGCTCAGTCTTCATGGGGTCTCCAACATCCAGAGCAGGGCATGTCCCTTAAGCTGTTCCTGTCTGTGCAAATTTTTTCCGTAACTGGGCTGCTTTGTCTGACCTCAGTGGGAAAGGATGTGTCTAACCCTGCAGAGACTTGACATGCCATAGTTGCAGGATATCAAGTGGTTCCCACCCTCCCTGGGTAGATAAAAGGGAGTCAGTGATGAGGGACTGTGGAAGGTGGAATGGGGTGGTTGTACCGATTAGAATGTAAATTGAGTAAAGAAATAAGGAGATTGAACAAAAACTTATCAATAGAATAAAAATGTACAAATCAAGCAATAATTTTTACTCAATATTCAATATCTCAGGGCATAAGCCAAGTACAAAAGATTTTTTTTTTGGCCAAAATATCACACAAATGACCTCTTCCTAAAGTTTTCAGTCCATTTTCCACTAAAATAGTATGATCTCAACTTCGTGTGGCTGCATTACTGTCAACACTCCAATGTTCCAGACCCTACAGGAAGAACCGATTAAGCTCCATGTACAGCTTTCTATGACTTTTGCCATCTCAATTTCTGATATTTTCCATATTCCTTCAAAAGAGACCAGAGATTCTGTCCAGCAGCAAAATCAGCTTTTGAAACAATTGCTGTTGTTGCTGTTGTTGTTGTTATTGTTGTTGTTCTACCTTGCAACTCTGCTGCTGTGATGGTTTTCTCTGAGCAGAAGCATCTCAGGTAATAAATGTTTGTTTTACATGGTTCTGTCAGATCACAGCCCAACATACTGGGAGCTCAGACTAGAAACTGAAGCTAGAAAATGAAAGCAAAAACATTTGACAAACACTACTTCCTGCCTTGCTTTCTTGCTTGGTCACTCTCTCATGCTCTGTAGCCTCCCTCAGCCTTGGAGCAGGCTGATCCAGACTTTGACCTTGCTGCCACTAAGAAGGAGATTACCTAGTGTCTTAGTCAGGGTTTCTATTCCTAAACAAACACCATGACCAAGAAGCAAGTTGGGGAGGAAAAGGGTTTATTTGACTTACACTTCAATACTGCTGCTCATCACCAAGGAAGTCAGGACTGGAACTCAAGCAGGTTAGAAAGCAGGAGCTGATGCAGAGGCCATGGAGGGATGTTCATTACTGGCTTGCCTCCCCTGGCTTGCTCAGAACCAAGTCTTGCTATAGAACCAAGACTACCAGCCCAGAGATGGTCCCACCCACACGGGGCCTTTCCCCCTTGATCACTAATGGAGAAAATGCCTTACAGTTGGATCTATGGAGGCATTTCCTCAACTGAAGCTCCTTTCTCTGTGATAACTCCAGCTCTGTCAAGTTAACACACCTTGCAACTCTTCTACAGAATTTTTACTTCCCTAGAGTTCCACATTCACTTTGTTCATCTCCCTCCACAAGTACTCAAGAAAAATCAAAAAGCAAAGTACAAAGACACAGTTCTGAAAGACAGGTCACTGACACAAAGAACATAATGACGCATCCTAACAACAGTCTTTCACCCTTCTGATGGGAGTCCTGAGGGTCTTGGGGTTCCAGTCAAAGCATCAAGGTTTTATGCCCAACTCACAGAAACTGCAATGACCTGCACAGAGCCGATTGCAAAGCAAACACACAGAGGTCTTTTTTATGAGCTCAGTAACAAGGACTCTCAGCAGTCAAACTCCCATTAGGTACAAACTGAGAGATCAAGTCTAGAGGTTTTGAGTATTTATTGTAGTTACAACAAGAGTGGGGAGTTTGCATACAAATCACATTGTAATATTTTAAAAAGTGTATGTCTGGCATAATGTGCAGGAACCAAGCAAGGGGGGCAAAAAAAAAAAAAATCTGACAACCATGATGGGTAAGCTGTTTCTATAGGAGGTCTTAGTTATCTCTATGTAGCTGACCCTGCTGATGTACCTTAACTGGCTGTTGATAAGGGGATTTTGTCATGGGATTTTTGCTGGAATGTACAAATGTACATTCTCAAAAAGCAAACTGTTTGGGATTACAAACTCATCTCGGTTCCTAACGCCCTGATTATAGACAGAAACTCCTGGTTAACCACAACCATGCTTGTCTGTAGACTAGACTTTGTCCAAAGACCTACCTCACTATCTGTTACTGCAGACCCTAATATCAGCTGCCCTTAACACTGGAAAAGAGTAGCAGTGGAAATTTCCTCTCCTCCTGGGCAAGCCTCCTATAGATACCATAGACAATTCCCACCTGCCTATCCATTCCTGCCTCATCCCTGTGTCTCAGCCCCCACTCGGGCAGATACTCCCTGTTCAACCACATTCCATGCCTGAAAGGACACAAGGTAAGGTTCCATAGATCAACTTCATGATTGGTTTCTTAACCCAGATTCAATTTTCCCAGTTGTTCCAACATTGTATTACACACCATGGGCTGATGACCTCTCTCCTGACTATGTCTCCTTGTGGATTATTAAGATCTTCTGTTACTGCCTGTCTCTTCTCCCAGCTTTTAATATCACAAAGCATCCCCTGTTGACCATACCCACCAAACAGGTCAGTAAAATAGGAAACTGTCAGTGAACACTCTCTTCAAATCCATGCATCAAACAGTGACCAAGGAACAAAACTCCCACCCAAAAAGACAAACCCAGAGGCCAGTATCTAGGTCAATAATCACCCAAACAGAGATGGCTACACACCAGCATAGCAACATAGAGAGTAACAGCCAGGAACAATTGCAACCAAGAAATCCAAGCTATGCCATCACAGCAGGTCTGAGAAATTAAAGCATGCAACAGATAAAGTGCAAAAGAGGTTGTTTGGGGGGAAGGGAGAGGAGAGAGAACCTGGGGAAGGGATAGAAGTACACAAGAGGACCTGCAGACAGACACACAGACAGGGAGGAGAAAGAGAGCCATGAGGGGAGAGATGACAGAGAGTGTGCATGTGCAGAGAACAGAGACAGGGAACAAAAATAGAGAGCTGCTATAGCTGGTGGTCCATGTATATAAAGCACGCCTGACAACAGACACAGGGGATGGAGGCAGGAAATGACATAAGCTGTTGCTAAGTCCCTAAGAGCAGGACATGAGATTACCTGTACACTGACAACTACAGAGGCAAGGTTCACCCGCAGAACAGGAAAGGAAGACAGAATCTCAGGGATTCAAGATGAAGAGAAAAAAATTGATATCTCAGTTAAAAAATGTGGATTCTAAAAGGTTCATGGCAATAAACAACTGGGACTTCTGCAAAATATGTGAAGGCGAAAATTAGAAACGATTGGAATAGAAGAATATCAGCTCAGAGGTCTATCATTTTTCAATAAAACCACAAAAAATTCTGAAATTATTAAATCCCTTTGCCAAATAATAATCAACTCACTATACATATGATGCTAAAAAATATGAAAAAACTGCAAAAGAAAAAAAATTAACAAAACAAAAAGAAGTATAATGTATGAAATCAGACCTATTAGATTTTTACCTGTCTTCTTAATGTATACTAAAAGACAAAGTGGTTTGGACATGTATGCTACAGACTCAAAGAAACCACCCCTGTTTTCACAAGCCAGCCTAACTAGGTCCAAACGATATGGGCAATGATAGGGAAGTTATCAGAGGTCAATCCCTGATGGAACAAGTGAGGAGCAACAGGAGAGACCTCACAGGTGCTCACATATGGCCTATACTTCCCATCCAGGCCGAGAGAGGACTCACCACCCCAGCTTCCACTGCTCAGCACCCTGCCCCTACCCTCTGTGGGCAGTAACCCTGTGCTCACCATGCCTCGAAATCAGAGCTTCCCTGAGGTCCTCTCACAGGACCCAACAGCAGAGCTCAGAGCAGGACACAGAGAACCATTCAAGCCTGCACAGCCACAGTGAACTTGGGGGAAGGCACCCGGACGATCCCACCTCCTTGTCTGACTGGCAGGTCTGCCTGTGGAGACCTTGATTGGCCAGTGGGTCTCACCCTTCCTCAAGGTTAAAGTGTGCTTCAAATCCAGGGCCACACCTTTTCCAGATCTCAGGTGTGGTTTGCACTACATTAGCATTTGAGCCAGTCCCCCAAGAGGACTCTCACCCCTCCCAGCCCTGGGGGAGAACTCAACATTCATGTGAGGCACTGGGCTATGCACAGACAGGTTGGTCTACAGTTGAGTGGAGGTCTGAACCCGGGAGGGTGATAATTCACCTATGTGACAAGGAAGGCATCAATTCCCTCATGTTTCTGGAACTCAGGCTCCTGCCTAAGTTACTGTCCCCCACCCCAACCCCAGCCACCAGAAGAGAAGCCTGGCTACGAGTCATGTAGGCAATGTCCCAAGCTTCTGACCTTCAGGCTAAACTCATCCCCAGTTACCTAGCAACAGTAAAGACCATAAAAAGGGCTGTTCAGCCCTGCCTATCTCTCTTGCTCTCACTCCTTCAATCTCTTACCTCTCACTTCTTGCACTCCTCTCTCCTCTTTCCTTTCTCTTTGACCTCTCCTCTCCTCTCCTCTCTCCCTCTTACTCTTTCTATGTAGCCTCCCCCCTTCTAGCCTTCTAGGGGGGGCCTCTCTCTCTCTTCTACCTTCTCTCTTTCTCCCTGCCTTTCTATAATAAAGCTCAAAAGCCATAGAATGTCTCTGCTCATCAAGGCCCACTGAGCTTGGAGGATGGGATAGGCTTTCTCCTAATGAGCCCTTTCTAATCTCCCCATGGAAGGCCTTCATGTGCTCCAGTCCAGATCCACTGTGCTCACTCTCACCGGTGTGGGAACCTCTCATCCCTCATCCCTCTCTCCCATAACCCCAGGGCTTTAGGAAAGTAGCCCCGGGGCTCCCAGGTTGAGCTGCCCCTTGTTCACACCCAAAGAGTGGGTCAAAGGCTTAGATGCCGACCTGGGGCTGAGTTGAGTGTATGGCAGCTCTCCCACATCTCTATCCAGAGCATAGGTGGAACTCTGGCAGTGCGTGGGCCTTCCTCCCCTTTCCTTTCTTCCCCAGGGCCCCCTTTTAGTTCCCAACACATTCCAGCTCAGGCTAGTCAGCTGCCTGCTCCTGTTTTCTGTGAGCAATGATCCTGCATTACCAGGACCTGACTTCAGACCTTGCCTGAGCTTGCCTCACAGCACTTGCCTTCTTCTTCCTGAAATCCAGGGGAAGAGCATGCATAGCCCATTACCCAAGGTGCAGTGGGGTTATCAATCTGAGTGGGAGGGTGCCCAGGCAATGAACATTAAAGAGGGATTTTAGGAAACAAGAGTTTTGTTTGTGGCTCAGTGCTGGGCTCAGGGAGACTGCAGCTCCCTTTCCCAGATGATAGGTACCAACCAACCCTGGGAGGAAAGACAGAAATGTAAGGGAAACACTGTTGAGCCATCTTGTTAGCCAGCACATCGCCATCAGTGGCCAAGTAGAGAAAAGCCACAGTTGTATTAGGACAGGTTCTCTAGATGAACATATCTCAAATCAGAATGAATATCTCTGTGGATACAGAAAGGAAATTTAATAGAATGTCTCTCTAATGCCTAATATAGAAAAGCTCTCGGCCAAGGGAACTTAGAAAAATCAAGGACGGGTTATCTCATGTTGCAGGATATTACAGCTGATATTCACTATGTACTAGAATTCTGAAGAAATAAGTATTTTCCAATGCCAATTTTAAAAATCAAACTAGCAAATCACCTTTTCTAACATACAAAAATAGGACAAGTATAAAAAATGAAAGAACAATCCTGTTCATTGTCTTTTATGTATGTAGGATGCCAAAAGAATCTATTGCCTAGATTATAGATGGATCTGATGATCTCAAAAGATCAAGATTAAGAAATGGTTTCTCACTTAAAAAGGTATAATGAACACATTTCCCTCACAGTAAGCAGGGTTAGACTCAGGGTTAGGCTATTAGAGGGTTACGGTTAGGATTAGGGTTCTTAGTGTTAGGGTTGTTAGAGGCAAGGCAATGGTCAGGAAGCAGGGGTGAGCTGGACTGGAAGGTTTATTATTTATTTGTTATTAATTTATTCTTTGACCATTTCATATGTGCACAAAGTATATCTTGATTGTTTTTATCTCTCATTCCTCCCTTTAGTACATCCTCTCTGACACTTCCACCTTCATGTCTCCATTGTGTCTCCTTTTTCCTCCTAGTTTCCCCATTTCTCCTCCCCCTCCATCCCCTCCTCCTCCTCCTCTTCTTCTCTTCCTCCTCCTCTCCTTCTTCATCACCATCAACATCATTACTAAGGTCACATAGTGCTGCCTGATGGAATATTACTCAATATCTGTTAGGCTGGATCTTGTGCATATAAATGGAATGGCACTGCCCAGGGTGCAATGGTCGCATTTTATCCAGAAAACAAGTGTTTTACCAAATGTGTCCTCTGATGCTCTTTTTAGCCCCTCTTCTGCCATGTTCCTGTGGCATTAGTTTTGGAGACTTTTTTTTTTTTTGATCTGAGAAGAATATATCCTGATGATTAGGACAACCCTAGGTGGAAGGTCTGTTCCTAACTGTTACCTTAATTGCCATGGTTTAGCTTGTGCCCCTCTAAGAAGCAGCAGCCACCACACACAGATCTCCTGGCCTGGAAGACCCAGCCTGAGTCCGTTCACTATGAGGCCTTTATGTACACAACCCAGATGGTTTTCTGGAACCCACAGCCCTAAAGGACCAGGTATATTATTAGACAACTCACTCTGTGGCAGTGAAGGCCTCTCAGTAAACGCCTCTAGAGGCTACAGAGGCAGCTCAGTTGGTAGAATGTTTGCCTGACATTCAAGAGGCCCAGGGTTTGATCCCTGGCACCACATAAAACAAACATGATAACACATGCTGTAATTGCAGCCTTCGAAGGTGGAGGCAGACATAGGAGGATCTGAAATCCAAAGTTATATTTGGTACATAGAGTTCAACGCAACCCTGAAGCCCTGACTAAAAAGTAAAACAAGAAAAGAAAAGCCTCTAAAAAAGGGCCTCTAATGCTACCTGTCTCCCCAGGGGTTAGCACTTGATATCTCTGGAGTTGTCAGTCTTGGCTCCTCTAAGTTGACAACAATGGAAGCTGGCCTGCAGAGTCTCAATGGACACCAGCTTGCACTAAGGAAACCCACCTCTGTACAATGAAAGGACATTGAAGAACCAACCAGAGTGGTCAGAACTCCTGTTTTGTCAACTGCTGAAACCCAGAGTCATATGACTCCATGGTGCCAATATGACCTCTCTCAAAAAGAAATAATCTTAAATGAGCCCATTTAATGCTTTCTTACTTTACAATTACTTTTCTTTATTTTTTGAAATTGTAATATAATCTCATCGTTTCTATTCTCCAAACCAACCCACATATCCCCACTTCCTCTCTTTCAAATTCATAACCTCTAGTTTCCTTTGTTATTTTATACATATATGTATATTCCCTAAACATATAAACACAGACTGCACAATCTGTATAATATTATTTATATGTCTGGCTTCGGTGCTGACCATTTGGTATTAGGCAACCAACTGGCAAAAGCACATTTTATTAACATAGAATTAAAGCTCATAAAAATGCTAATTATAGCCAGGTGTGGTGGTACATGTCTTTAATACCAGCACTCAGGAGGCAGAGGCAGGTGGATTCCTGGGTTCGAGGCCAGACTGGTCTACTAAGTGAGTTCCAGGACACGCAGGGCTATACAGAGAAACCCCATCTCCAAAAAAAACCCACCCCCCAAAAAAAACCCAAAACCAAAAACAAACAAACAAACAAAAAACAAAAACAAAAAAGACTGCTTTCAATACAAGTCCTCCAGCCAGCCAATCTGCAGTGTAGACCTGGTCTCTACCACTAAGGCATGCTGGACAGTGCCACTTTTACCTTGGGGATGATAGGAGACCCATGCTTCAAGTACCAGGGAATGACACCCAGTTCAAAGGACACTTCTGCACTGCCACCACCGCAGCATCCAAATGAACCCCTACTCCCTTGCTGGTCTCCCCACCTCTCTCCTGGGACTAGGAACAAGCACCGAAATGTCTTTAAACTGTGAAGCAGTGGCTGGAGAAATGGCTTATTGTAAGAGAACTTGCAGCTCTCCTTGAGGTACCAAGTTTCATACCCAGCACCCACAACCAAGCAATTCACAGCTGCCTACAACTCCGGCTGCATAAGCTCTAAGGACATCTGCATTCTGAGTGTCACACACAGATACAAATCAATAAAAAGTAAATCCTAAAGAGGAAATCAGACCATGGGAGTCTGAGCCCCAAACCCTCTAACAGCTTCGCACCACTCCACAGCCAAAGTGCAAATTCTTTCCCCAAGGTAAAGCCCAGTGCTATCTGGACCTAAGCCACCCCTCCACACAGGCCCCTCTGCTCTCCCTCACCTCTGATCACAGGCCTTCTGTCTGCCCTGATGCTCACATCTCAGCCCTTTTCCAGGACTCCTCTATGCCCAGGTCTTTGCAAGCAGGCAGCCTCTACATTCCAGACTGCTCAAAGGTCACCTCTGCAGAGAGGCCTGTCTTGACTTCAGTTTCCTCCCCTCCAAAACCACATCCTATCCCCAAGTTATGCATAACCTTGATTCATCACTACCTGGCACACAACATGACATAATCACCTGTCTATCAGTGATGATCAACTAGGGAGGAGCCTTTTACAAATATAAAAGCTCCAGGCCTCACCCAAATCTTATGAAATCAGAATTCAGGAGACAGAACCAGGTTCTTCCAGTCCACAGACACCCCCTCCCCCACCAGGCAACTCTGAACACAGCCAGGACTCAGGGCAGCCTACAACAGTACTTTCAAACCCTGGTGCACACACTGCTCTTGAGAGTGCTATTAAAATGCACCCTCTATTTCCACAGCTGTGCCATGGAACCTGAGGCTCTGCAAGTTGCACACCACACTGACTGGTGCTGTCAGGTGAAGCATTTTGCAGTTGCAAGGGCCTAAAACTGTGCTCATCAACAAGACTTCCTACAAGTATGGAGAACAAAGTCCTGAATCTACATCATGCAACAGAGTGGCCACCAACCAATGTGGCCACCAAGCATCTGAGACAGAGTAATGTTAGCAAAGAGCTGACTTCATTCTTGGGCTACAATGCTGACCAAAAGCCAAAAGTGCAGTTCCTCACCATGAAAGGCCTCTGTAAATTTTTGGCCTAAGGAGCCTTCTGCAGTCTGGATGGATAGGAAAATTCCACCAAAGGCCTAGTTGATCATCAGCCCAAGAGTGGATAAATATTTCCCTAAGGTAGGGACACAGATATGGAAGACTGGATTAAACCACCTTGGAGCCTCTTACACCAGGCTTCCATTCAAGGCCCTTTCATCCACATCCCTGATCACATGTAAGCAGTCCCAGTCTTCCTGTTCTCTATATCATCACCATAGATGCTCTGATCACATGTAAGTGGTCCCAGTCTTCCTGTTCTCTACATCATCACCATAGATGCTCTCGCAGACATGACCTCACATCACTGATCTGCCTGGAGAATCGGTTTCTCCCCACGGAACCACAGATTCTTTCAAAGAGAAGACATGTCTAATCCCTTCACCTAACACACAGCAGCAGGTCCCAAATGAACCACAGCAAGAGCTGGGATGCACAAGGAGTGGTATAGTAACTGCACTACTAATCATAAAAGAGAAATTGAATTCAGCTGGAGGGAAACCAATTCCACCCTAACTGATTCAAGACGTTCCAGAGACACCAATTCAGATTTCAGAGCAGCATAAAATGATCACCTGTTAACCTACTCCCTTCTAAGGATACACTGAGAAAAAGGGGGCATCCTTCTGACCATAGATTCAAAATCTGTTAGCCTGGGATGCTGAAGGAGCTGGTTTACAAACAAGTCGTCACAAAGGACTACAACTCAGAATCAAATGCAAGGCCAGTTCCCACTGGAACTGCTGGGCAGAGCCTGGGCCAATGAACAGCATCCCCCTGGGAGTCTGTACAGTCTAGATGCTCATTCTCCTTTGGCAGTTAGAACAGCAAAGCGATTTCCAAGATAACCAAGGACAACAGAATAAGAGACTCATGGCCATGGAAGGAAAAAGTTAAATTTTAATACTTAAGAGTCAATATCAAATTTATTTTTAAAACTACATCAATGCCAAATAGGCAGGGTAGGAATGAATGGAGCTATGAAGAAGCCCCAACAAACAAAAGGAGTGTCCCAAGAATGCACACAATGTTTCTCTATTTCCAGAGTATTTTGAAGTAACCAGAGGCTTAAAAAAACTAAGGTACAAAAATCAAAGCTGGGAAGAGGGTGGGGGGTGGCCCCGCTCAGTTTTCAGATTTATGCCACAACTACTAATTTTCTCCCTTATTTCCAAAGCACAAAGCTGACACCAGTTGCGCTCTGCACTTTGCAAACTGGGCAAAGTAAGTCACCCAGAGAAATTCATCAGGAAGTGAAAAGTTTCAAACCACCTACACTCTCACCTGTTACCAAGACAATAAGCTCCTTAGAGAGAATATATGGGGGCTGGGAAGGCAGCTTAGGGGGTCAGGTGCTTGCTGCACAAGCTTGTGAACCTGCATGGGGATCCCCAGGATTCAGGGGAAGCAGAGACAGGCTGTGGGGAACTGATTCAGGAAAGCATTGCAAGTTCAGCCTCTGGCCTCGGTCAGCATAGGAGCCAACACACACACACTCTCACAGGCACACACACACACACACACACACCCATCCACACACAGGCACACCTAGGGGGAGGGACAACAATTTCCATTTATATGCACACCTTCATCCATTCATCCATTTTCTTCTCCCCTCCTCCATTCTCATTCCAGGGTCTATACAGTAACTACAGTGAAATCTGGTAAAGCAGCTACCATTTACTAAGTCTACTGGGTACTGTACCAGAACCTTCAGAAATAGACATGATTATCTAGACTGTGAACTGGACTGAAAACGGTAAAGGTATATATGAGCAGGGAGGATCTCATCCCAATTCATACAACTGGAAAGTGATGGAGCCTGACTTGGAGGTGGCTGATCTAGCTATGGGCAGTTTTGAGAAAGCACCATAACTAAGCATTAGATAACGCCATGCAGTTTGAGAAAGCAGCATCCAGCCAAGTTTAAACTCCACTTGCTGTGTCTATAACCTGAACTAATCTCCTAGCCTCAAATTCCTTATCTGCACAGCAGGGATAGAGATTAAACACAACAGATTGATACCTGTAATACAAGTCAGGCACTGGCTAACTACTGACATTCTAGCTACAGGTGTGCAAGTCAAGAAAGCCTATTTCAGGGGCTGGTGAGATGGCTCAGTGGGTAAGAGCACCCAACTGCTCTTCTGAAGGTCTGAAGTTCAAATCCCAGCAACCACATGGTGGCTCACAACCATCCTTAATGAGATCTGACTCCCTCTTCTGGAGTGTCTGAAGACAACTACAGTGTACTTACATATAATAAAAATAAATAAATCTTAAAAAAAAAAAAGAAAGAAAGCCTATTTCAGTCAGAAAATGACAACAGCTAGACATATTCTCCATTGGAAGCAATCAGGTTTGCCAAAGTTAATCAGATAAGTTTACTAATTCCATAACTCATTTAAGTAGAAGGCCAGGGACTTATTTTTTTAGTTGTATTTCTATGAAATGCATAACTTTTTGTATGTCACAGAACCTACCCTAATGTCTCATCTGACCATAAAAAGACATTTGCTTAAAGTCTAAGTATTGTAAACATGGTGTGTTATTACACTAGACAAAGAACAACTTTTTGTTTTGGAAGTAAACATTAAATAATGTAGGAGGAGAAAGAAAGCATTATTTTAAGTAATCCACACTGAGTCCTTTCACCCTTCAAATCAGTTTATACACACTATTAGCTTAGAGTGGATGCTGGCCTCACTTAAAATGAGATAAGCCTGCAAAGAGTTCAGGTTTTCCCTGTTTCCAACTCAAATCCATTTTCTGCTTTGGAGGCTGAGTGAATCCAGCCTGCAATTTGACAGAATGACCAAATCCAGTCTCTCTTTGATCAACTCAGCAACTGAGCTCTTGGGTAATCTCCTGCACTGCATGGAAAAGCAGCTTTGGGTTCATCCAAAATAAACTAAAATTAATCAGAGAGAGGCCATGCCAACTTTAATTGCAACTCCTATTTGCCGGGCTTTCCAACATCTGCCAGTATTACTGATACCTAACTGATTCAATACAATGAGAGAAGCATCCTAACTTTATAAACATGGGCTGTCTTTTAAGGACATCAGACACAAGTGTCCTTTCCACAGAGGGAATCCTACCTTTTTGGATGTAATCATTTTCATAAGCATTAATGATGTATTTTCAAAACACTGTGACTATCTTCCTAGTACTTTTCAAGGGCCCTCATGGGGGAGGGGCTCTCATCCCCCTCATCCCCCACCTGCCTCATTAAAGACATCAGTGGCACCTAAAGGCCAGGCTGAGAAAAGTGGACTAAAGCAATCTGCTCTCACTGAACTCACTACAAAAGATTTACAAGCAGATCTTTGGGAAGAGGGGTGAGAGGAAAGAAAGGAGACGAGGATGAAGGAGAAGAACGGATACCCTAGCTCACTTCCAAGAGCAGGATGCTGAACCTAGTATTTTTCATTGAGTCTAGTCCTGACTGTGTAGGTCTACAAAGACAAATATTTTACAAGAAAGAATAATAGTCTAGTCCCCCACCCCACCCCCCCGCCCAGGCAAAGCCTAAAAGCGAATGCTTTGTTCAAGCAAGGGGAAAGGATATAATGACATAGCTTAATTTAAAAGCTCTCTGAACACCAGCCTCTGACACAAGTATTTTAAAATATGTACCTTGATGTTAAAATTCTGAGCAAAGGAAATGTAATCATCGGTTCACTACTGCTACACATGTGTGTCTCATTCTCCAGCTACCTTTTGTGAGTCCAGATGGACTAACAAAGCCTACAGAGCCGAAAACACGAAACTCTAAATTCTGTTGGGGAGGTAAAGAAAATGATGTAAGTGAGGCTTTCCTAAGCTGTGGACAGCGTGGTCTCTGGACTCACACAGCCTCTTCCAAGCCTGCTTCAATTTTCAACCCAAACTGCTTCCTTCTCTCAGTCCCTGTTCCCCAGGATCTGGAGAGCTCTCTGCTTAGCCACTCAATACAATGACTATGCAGGCCCTTTCCAGGCTAAGGGCACAGGAACTGATCATACTGTCAACAGGCACCACACAGGTAGCCCAGAAGAGGCCACCAAAGACCTTATGGACCCCAAAAAGACCATTCTCCACATCCCTCTACAGCGCTGCTCTGTGGCACGTAGTGGGAACTGCCAGGCCTCCCAAGATGGGATGGGCACCCATGCCTAAGCAGCTTGGGGTCCCTGGATCTGCTCTACATGTTGGCTCAGAAGCCACAGCTGCCCCCGCCGGGCTATGTCCGGAACAAGTTGGAGAGGTCCACGCAGGGAGAGCCATCACTCCGGGGAGCAGAGCTCGCAGGGGTCCCCGGCTCCAAGCCGCCACAGACTCTGCAGCCGAAGTTGACCTCTCCGAGGATGGGAGCAAAGAACCTGAAACCCTGCGAGGGAAATGGGAACAGACAGGAGCGTTCCCAAAAAAGGCCCAAGGTGGCCAAGCAGCCTCTCTCTAGAGCAGGGAACAAAGGGCTTCTGTGTCGGGCACTGCTGGTCCGGCTGCGTCCGGCTTTGGGGTACCAGAAACTTTTCCCGGGTGTGGGCGCAGGTGGAGGGCACTGGGTATCCGGCACCAGGCGCGGAAGCCTACCGGGTGCCCAGGGCGCAGCGCGATCCCACGCGGCTCTAGCCTCCCGCCCGGCGCCGGCTAAGCTACCGCTCACCTCCTCGATGGCCGCCTCGGTGTTCAGGCACTGGGCCGTGCGTGTGGTGAAGCTAGAGGCCGTGGGCGCCATGTAGTCCTCAAGGGTCTCGGCCACGAATTCCGACACGGAGATCGGGTCCGGCATCGCCACGGCGCCTGGGCGCGGACTGCGGCCGCCTCAGTCGCCCAAGGCGCGGGCTCCGACCCCGCCGCCGCTCGGGGACTTGAACAAAAAGAAGCGCGGGAGCGGAAGTCGCCACAGGGCGCGGGAGCCACCGCGGCAGGCCCGGTGGCAGCAGGGGCGCACGCAGCCCGCAGCTCTATCCGCTGTGCTCCGGGAGCTGCAGCTACCGAGTCCTCTGCAAAAGAGCCCAGACGCGGGCGCACACAGTCAAGGGGAACTGCGCGCCACCAAGCCACTGTCCGGGACGCCTCCCGCGGAAAGGGGAGGGCCCGGCTGGGGAGGGCGCGGAGGACCGCCCGGCAGGGCGGGGCGCAGACCTGACCACCAATCGGGTCGCCCGCCGCTACCGCGCGGCCAGGAAGCAAAGGCCTCAGCCAGGAGGGCTATGAGCGCTCAGGGCCTGTCAGTGGCTGTGGGCTGCTGCGTTGCTTCTGCCTTCCGGACGTACTGGGGTTCGAGGGCGCGCCCCCTCCTGAGCTGCGATGCCCGGCTCCCACCCCGCACCCGCCATGACCTCTAGCAACATTGCCCAGAGGGCGTGGAGTAGAACCGAGGATACTGCTTCCCGGCTGGAAGGGAGCCCACCCTTTTGCTCCCCAATCCCACCGTTAGCCTCAGAACCCCTGAATTCCCCACCAGAACCTCAGGAAAGGGCCAGTGAGACAGTGTGGGTAGCTCGCCCCCTACAGGACAGTGAAATCCTCCAGGGCACTTTAGCAGGACAAGATGTAGGAACAGTTAGTTGGGGATGCAATGATAGGGACCATGTTCTGTCTGTGCTCCTTCTCATAGCCTTAAGAAGCCAGGGGTAAAGGGTAAAGGCAGGTGTTTTGCATAGGGAGTTGACCATGGTACAAGCCGAATGGGAATTCAAACCCATGACCTTCGACTTGGAAGAATACTCCAACCCCTATTAAGCATCCTGTTCCCTAAGCTTGTACAATTAGGGACACTCCCAGTTACCTGAAGACAGTTTTAGGGTACTAGGCCAGGCTTCACCCTGAGAAAATCATAGAATGCAGTGATGTGCTGTGGGAAGTGGGGGATACCCAAGAGAACCAGAGGTACAGATGGTTCTCAGAGAGTACTCCAACCCACAGCTGACTGATCACAGACACAATTGGGCCAATAAATCATCTGAATTAGGACATTTTCATCTATATCTCATTCAGAAATTCTCAGCTGTATTTTAAAAACCCAGAGTTTCTGAAGACACTAGTCAAAAATCACACAATCTAACTCCCTGAGGCAAGAGGCATGGTTACTGCTGCTGCCAACAATACAGCCTAGAGAAACTTTACAAAAACCTTTTGTGGGTCTGAAAAAAAGGGAATGTGAGGGACATTATAAGCCCAACATGGGAAATAAAAGTGGTCTCCTGCTGCCATAGGACAGTAGACCACTCCATCTTCTTAAGGCTCCCATGTACAAATATACTGTATGAGGTAGCAGCTGAGGTCAGACATTATATATGGCGTCTGGTATTTTACCAGCACTGCCTGTGAATAAGTTCAGCCTTCAAAAATAGCTGTGCCAGTTGGTAGCTTTTATTCCTGCGCAAGGCAATAAACTGCAATCCCAAAACTCTGCAACTCTCTGCCACTTTCCACCGTTGTGAACATCCTTCCATTTAGTGTCTCAGGGACACACCTATCTCAGCATGTATAACTTGAGGGTATTGTGTTATAATACAGGCTCTCCTTCACAAGGCAATTTTCTGATCCCTCTGCCTCTCTTCCCACCTATAAGTTCTTTTGTTCTTCTCTGAAATTGAAGACTATTCCCTGTGACTTTTCAAGGGTTTACTTTTGGAGACATGGTCTCTGTGATGCCTTGGGAAGTTAAAAGAAAGTAGTGTTTTTCCTTGACATAATATAGTACCAGTCAAACTAATCAATGTGTCTAACACACACACACACAGACACATAGACACACAGACACACAAACACACACACACAGAGACACAGACACACACACACAGACACACAGACACACACACAGACACACACACAGACACAGACACACACACCACACACACGGACATACACATGAAACCCTGACTCAAAAAATATATAATAATTCTCAAGAATAAAATTGTCCTAAAACTGAATTAAGGCAATATACAATTTCACTTATCCCATACCATACAAACATTTATGTTTTGCTGTAAAATATAAATGCCTTTGATCACACAGTATTGTTTTAGACCTCACTAGGGGCTGGTTCAAAATACATACCATGTAAAACTATGTTACTTTTAAAGTCTGAGAAATTATGAATCCATATATATTTGAGCCTACATTTTTCATATAAAAGACTATAGTCCTATTATTTTTCCCTTGTGTGTACTGGTCTGTTTCTGTTGCTATAATATACCTGAGGTTGAAATTTTTGAAGAAGAGGAGGTTGGCTAGGATCTTGTCCAAATGGTGCATTGTTAGTGCTTATCTGAAGTATATAGAGCCTGTGGGTTCATCTCTACACCGGGAGAAAATAAGAACAGCAAGGGGAGGGGAGAGGGGAGGAAGTTAGCTAGTGGTTTTTGAAGCTGCCCTGGTTAGTTTTGTCAACTGGACACAAACCTAGATATAACTGGAAGGAGAATCTCAGTCAAGGAATTGTTTCCATCAGATTGGGATTCAGACATGTCTGTATGACATTTTCATGATAATTAATTGATGTAGATGGCCCAGTCCACTGTGGGTGGCACAATTCCTAGGCAAGTGAGCTTGGCCTGTGTAAGAAAGAGGCTAAGTAGATCAAGGAAGGCAAGCCAGTAAGCACCATTCCTCCAAGGTCTCTGCTTCAGCTCCTGCCTCCAGTTCCTGCCTTGGCTTTCCTGAATGATGGTCTATAACCTGTAGCCCAGTTAAACCTTTTCCTTCCTCTAGTTCATTTTAATCAGTGTTTTATCACAGCACAGAAAACAAACTAGGATAGAGGTGTACAGTCTAAGATCAAGCAGCCCCTTCCATGTAGCTTCACGTAGGTGGAAGCATAATGTTGACATTATTTACTTGTAAGATTGTTCACAGGCTGGAAGCCAGAAAAACAGACATGAACTCCCTACTTTAGAACTCGCTTTAATGAGAACTATTGGAGGTTCCCAAGAAAACTCCCTTAATTGCTTCCAAGGATAGTACCCTCAGTGCCCTAACTCCTCCTAGTCCCCACCTGAGCCCCACCATGACACCAAGGCCTAGGCTCCAATAAGAGGACCATTAGGGGACAAACCACATAAGAGCAGTAGCAGAGAGAGAAAGGGTTTGTTATCCCAGAAGTTGGGATAAGCAAGAACTATGCATAAATTCATACAAGTTCATTTCAGATCAGTTTTATTTTGTTTTGTTTTTGTTTTTGTTTTTTCTTTGACACAGGGTTTCTCTGTGTAGCCCTGGCTGTCCAGAAACTCACTTTGTAGACCAGGCTGGCCTCAAATTCAGAAATCTGCCTGCCCCTGCCTCTCGAGTGCTGGGATTAAAGGCATGTGCCACCATGCCCAGCACTTCAGATCAGTTTTACCACTGAGAGTTATTTTTAAAATATAGACCTTTGCCAGGTGTGGTGGCCATACCTTTAATCCCAGCACTCTGAAGAAAGAAACAGGCAGATCTCTCTTAGGCTGTGGCTAACCTGGGCTGCACAGTGAGACCCTCTCTCAGACAAGTGGATTCTTTTTGAGACTTTGAAGAGCTAAAAAGGTCTGGATAAAGACTTGTAGACCTCTGATGACATCATCAGCATCCTCTCAACAGTGCTTCTGGGACGTAATGGAAGCTAGCAGACAGGCCTTTGTTTGGCAAGTGTTACTAGATCCTTTCAGGGAAGAGAATACTGGAAGTCTGACTTCTATCCTCTCTCTGATTCCCCTCTGTCATGCTGTGAGCATCTCCCCTCCCCTGCATTCTTCCACCACGATGTCTTACCTCACCTACAGTCCCCAAACCAGCAAGACCAAAAGACAGAAATCTCTAATCCTGTGAGCCAACATAAGCTTCATCCTTTACTCAATTCAGCTAAGGAAACCAAAGGAAGAAGGATAGAAAAGCTCATGCCTGGTGCCCAGTAAGATTGGCTAACACCCCATGTTCCAGAGGAATGTTCTGCCTCTAGTAATTCCCAAGAACCTGAGATTTCTCACTATCCAGCCAAGGGAAAAGGTAATGTTCTCAGCTCCGGAATTTTCTGGAGGTTTGGCTGGTTTAACTCAGACATTTGCAGTTTGCTTTCAGTTAACTTGTAAATGATTACTCTTGGAATGAACAGATCTGAGCCTTAAAGGAACTTTGTGGTAAACAATGCAATAAAATAGGGACACCCACAAGTACCCGTGATGTGAACAGGGAAATGTCACTGGGACTTTCTCCTCTACCTCATAGAGTACTTACCCCCAGATAATGCTGTGAAAGCAAGCCATTTACACCCCAAGGTGAGAGAAGCCACATGTATGTGTCACTCACCTCACGGTTTGTGCTTTGGGGACAGAGGCAGAGAAAGATTTGGCAGCACACAGTTATAACACAGATGGAAACTTAGATCTGGGGGTCAATTTTTTGCTGGTTTGCCCAAAGACCAGAGAGGGTGTCAGATTTCCTTGAACTGGGGTTACAGATAGTTGGGTTTTTTTTTTTTTCTGAGACAGGGTTTCTCTGTATAGCCCTGGCTGTCCTGGAACTCACTCTGTAGACCAGGCTGGCCTCCATCTCAGAAATGCACCTGCCCCTGCCTCCCAAGTGTCCCAGTGGTGGCATGTGCCACCACTGCCTGGCCAGATAGTTGTAAGCCACCATGTGAGTGCTAGGAGGAGCAAAAGGACTTTTAACTGCCAAGTCATCTATTTCCACCCTACCCCTATCTTTAAACCACACTCACAGGCATGCACACACATGTACAAGTGCACACATACACATGCACACACACATGCACAAGTGCACACATATACATGCGGACATACACACACATTTTAAAGTTCTTGTCATTATTGTATGTGGCTGTTTTGCTTTCATGTATGTCTGTGCACCACATGCATGCAGTGCTCTCAGAGACCAGAGAGGGCATCACACTCCCTGGAACTGGAATGACAGATGATTGTAAACTTCTGTGCTGGGCGTTGAACCTGCTCTCAACCTCTGAATCATCCCCCCATTAAAAGGTGTTCTTCCACTGAGGTATGCCCTAGATGTGCTCATGTCTACACCACAAGTCTCTGCTCTAGTGTTCACAATCCCATTATCCATGTTTTGTGTTTGTTTCTGCAAAGAAAGAAAATACCTTAGGAAGCTCATCCTTGGGCCCAGACACTTGTGTTTGTTCTCATTTTTTGAGACAGGTTCTACTTTGTAGCCTGGATAGCCTGGAATTTTCTTGTAGACCAGGCAGGCTTCAAACTCACAGAGACTGGCCTGCCTCTACATTCCTGAGTTCTGGGATTAAAAGTAAGTGCCACCATGCCCAGTTTAGGCCTCAACATTTGAAAATGTGTGTATTCTGGGTCACCTTTATGACTGACTTTAGAAAATGAATGACAAGCAGATCTATCCTCAGCTTATTTTACAGAACAGCACACAAAGACTGTTCATTTTGACATTTTAATAAATCTGTAGACTCTCCGTGCGGAAATAAAGTAGACATTCCTAGATAAAGGAGCCTTAAACTGGAGTCTGTGGGGGCTAGTCAGGTGAGCTCTGCCACACAGTCAGGAAAGCTGGGTTTGGGAACTTGTGTATGTGGTAGAAATACTACATGGTGGTATATCACTGTGCATCTCTTCCCAGTACTCTGGCAGCTTGAAATTGCTTCGTAGGTGTATTTACACCAGAGAAATGGGTAGCCGCTGATCATGACTGGACTTTTTGCTTAACTGATTGTCTAAGCCAAACAAGGCAGGGGAGTGTTGTGACTTTGTTGAGGATTATATTCACAGGCAGGCACATCTGAGCCACCGCATTGTGAGTAGCAAAGATGTTTCTGGCAAAAACGCTGCCAATCCTCTCTGTTATAGCAAGGAGGCCACAGGTGTCATGGGCAGATGAAGTTACACCAGACATCTTTACCAGCCTTGCTTGCTCATTAACATAAACAAATGTCAACTGACATTGATGTCAGAAAGAGACTCATCTGTCAATGACAGCAGCTACTTCTTTGCTGACTGAGCTGGATAATAAGCATTTCTTCTATGTCTTATTTTGTCCAGGCATGGTTAAACTGCGGACTGGGTATTGATGTAAGCACTTGGCAAAAATCAATGGAAGCATGTATGAAAATCAATTAGCTACATGGGCTTCACTATAGTGTAGCAGATATCTCTGAATGCTTTGCAGGCTGTGTGCTGTCCAGTCTGTAAGTCAGCAAACATAAAATAAGTGTATTTATGGATATACACACATGTGGGGAGCCGCCCTCACATTTGCCATTACAAGATGGCGCTGACATCCTGTGTTCTAAGTGGTAAACAAATAATCTGCGCATGTGCCAAGGTAGTTTTCCACTCCATGTGCTCTGCCTCCCCCTTGACGACAACTCGGCCAATGGGCTGCAGCCAATCAGGGAGCAACAGGTCCTAGGCGGAGGATAATTCTCCTTAAAAGTGACGGGGTTTTGCCATTTTCTCTCTTGCTCCTGAAGAAGTAAGCAATAAAGCCTTTGCCGCAGAAGATTCCGGTTTGTTGCGTCTTTCTTGCCGGTCGAGTGGGACACAATACACACACATCTATTTTCAGAGACTAGCCTTTCAGTATTTACCAGTCCACTTTGAATACAAATCTATCTTTCCTGCCAACAGGCAGAGCAGTGGCCCTCCCAACTCTGATTCATGCTCCTGGAATTAAATACGTATAGGATTAAAGCCCTGATATGCTGAAATGCAAGCAAACGCAACTAGTGTTAAAAATATTATTTGTGTTTCAGCAATTAAGGGAATGCCATTTGTTGTTTTCAAGCACTTAGAATAATACAAACAAGTGCCAGCGGAGGGCAGGGTTTGTTTTCATGGGAAAACAAAACAAACCAAAAAAATAAGAGTTTAATTAGCACTCCATATGCAGATAGCATTTGCTAAAGCTTTTAAAGAGTGCTTGCATACTTTATTTTTTTCTTAGATCACGGCACTCTCTTCATAGCTGGGTGTGGTGGTGCATGCCTGTGATCCCAGCACTAGTGAGGCTGAGTGGGAAGCTTAGGAATTTGAAGCTACAAATTCTGGGCAGCAGAGCCGATTAGAAGCCAGACATAGTGAGATCCTATTTCTAGAAAACAAAACAAACAAACAAACAAACAAAATATCCCTCTTCAGCGTGTGGATGCATTCATAGGTTTCTCTCCCTCTCCTTTAGATGGGGCAGGCATTTCTCCAGTGTTTTCCTATTGTCTATGAAATAAAAGTGAAGCTCTTGATTCTACTCTAGCCCTTTCCCCAACCCTTCTCCCAGCTACCCTCTGACCTCTAAGCACTTCCCAACCCTGCCTGCCTTTGTAGAGGCCTTCCACTAAGAATAACTTTGACAGGTTCTGTGGGACTCAGACATGAATGCCTGGGAAACTTTTTTTTATTATGCATTTCATAACATGCGCATAGTATATAATATGCTGCATAGCCTTCTAACAGGAACAGATGACCATAGCTGAGTGATTTTTCTCATCAGCCAGGAAAACACTTCATGAGTCAATGTTCTCCAGGCCCTTGGGACTGAACTTGAGCAGCTGTTTCCTTGCCCCTGTTGGTGAAATTGTGCATGTATGCAGTGGACACCCCAGGGATGATCAAGCACACCCCAAAATGTCGAGGCCAGGGAGAATCTAGAACCACAACTCCATACCATTACTCACACTCCAACCCGTCACTGTCTCCTCAGAGGTGACCCGGCTTTACCTCTCTTCCCCTGAGAAACTTACTTTTTCTTTCTTTCTTTCTTTCTTCCTTCCTTCCTTCCTTCCTTCCTTCCTTCCTTCCTTCCTTCCTTCCTGTCTTTCTTTTTTTCTTTCCTTCTTTCTTTCTTCCTTTCTTTCTTTCTTTCTTTCTTTCTTTCTTTCTTTCTTTCTTACTTTCATTTTTTTTTTTGAGACAGGGTTTTTGTGTATAACCCTGGCTGTCCTGGAACTCACTTTGTAGACCAGGCTGGCCTCGAACACAGAAATCCACCTGCCTCTGCCTCCTGAGTGCTGGGATTAAAGGCGTGTGCCACCATGCCCAGTCTGAGAAACTTTCTTGACCACACCATTCATTCACCTGTAGAGAGTTGAGAAGTTGCAGTACTCACCCAAGAACCCCACACTACAGCATCTGCAGTACACTAGACCTGCTCAGCAGAGAGTGTCAGCTACATCCTTGAGACTTCAAGCTGCCCTTCCCCACAGCTCACATTGCCCCTCTGTGTTTCCCCACTGAGAGCAGCTCTGCTCCTCATTGGCTTCCTGTAGGACAGGCTAGCTAGCTTCTGACCCTGGAATATTGTTGTGAGCTTCCTCATCATCACACACCTTCATACCTTCGCACAAAATCCTTGGCCTGGAACACTTTCTTTTTCTTGACTGCTTGGGAAGTGTCTTGGTCATCTTTCAGAATCAACCCCAAACCTGAGCCTGAGGGTCCAGCTCTTTTCAATTCTTTCTCAGCCTGTCTGGGCAAAATTGGTGGTCTTGGCTACG
Organism: Mus musculus; assembly: GCF_000001635.26. Taxonomy (NCBI): domain Eukaryota; kingdom Metazoa; phylum Chordata; class Mammalia; order Rodentia; family Muridae; genus Mus; species Mus musculus. Next base: position 22,754,096 of record NC_000078.6, read on the forward strand.
CTCCTTCCTTGAAGCATTAGACAGAGAATCTGTAAGGCAGCAGAAAAGAAACAGAGCAGAGCACAGCACTAAGGTCTTGATGCATGGGGGTAGCGGGGATTGACATCATCTTGGAGACTGGGAAGAGAAAAGGGATGAGAAACTGTCGGAGGTTAGACCAGGAGGAGGATAATGACTGGAATGTAGAAAAAAGAACTATTATTAATAAGAATAATACTAATAGATCTTGGTGCACAGTGAGACGCCTACAACCCATTTCTCTGCCTGTCTCCAATCTCACTGATATGTGAAGTGATTGGTTTTAGGCCAAAAATTAAGTCAGACAAGGTGAGAGCACTCATTTCACTGAACTTACAATACATCTCAACCCCAATCTGTTCTAGAAGCTTCCATTATAGAACGATTTGCACTTATCGCCAAAGCATCTGCTTCTTAATACTTATTTATTTATTTATTTATTATATGTAAGTACACTGTAGTTGTCTTCAGACACTCCAGAAGGTTGTGAGCCACCATGTGGTTGCTGGGATTTGAACTCAGGACCTTTCGAAGAGCAGTTTTCACTCTTAACCACTGAGCCAGCTCACCAGCTCCAGAATCTGCTGCTTGATGCTCACCTCTTGCACTCAGCTTCTGGGAAGCTCTAAAATGGGGCAGACACAGAGTAGGACCTCCATAAATTTCATTTGTCTTTTTCAGACTGGGTCTTTCTATGGACTCCATAACCATTACTAGAAAACTAATTGCATGGCACCACTTAGCTTTTGGAAGGCAGAATGAGAGGCGACATGAAATCCTTACTGAGAAAGCCATTGGTCTGCCATCTGCCAAGACAGAATGGGGTCTTCACCCATGATAGGTTAGGCAAGCTGTTCAAGTAGTCTGGGAAACATATTTACAGAGGAATGAACATACTGGTTGGGAGGGTGGTGATTGGACCACCTTGCATTTCCCCACACTGCTCCCAATCAGACACAGTAACTTTCAAGCCTCCTCCTCCTCCATGTTGGAAGCCTAAGGCTCAAGATGACAGCCATGAACACAGTTCCATATGTATAAAAAAACTCCTGCCTCAATCTGTGGTGTGCCAACTGTGGTCTGGAGAGCAGCAGCTGCCTGGGAGCCTGGTAGAAATGCAGAACTCACTCCTACCAAGACTTAGGGAGTCCTTGAGCTAACTCGTTTGCACTTAACCTTTGAGAGATGTTTTTCTAGCTTACACAGGGATACACCAAAAACAAGGACTTTGTTTTCTCATCTTGTCAGAAGGCTACAATTTCAAAGCATGCGAACTCTATTGTACTATTGGGATTTAATCTAAGAAAAATCAGAGGTTTGGGTCTCTATCATATGAATGTGTCATTTTGAAGTTGTGTGTATGTGTGTGTTTAGGCTCATGTGTCTCCCAGGTTTTCCTCTAAATTGATACATAGCTAAGGATAACCTTGAACTCCTGAGCCTCCTGCCTCTACCTCTCATGTGTGGGAATACACTCTATGCACAGTTTATTTTGTTCTGGGGTCAGGGTGGGGACAGGGGTGGGCAGAGTTACAACTCAGAGTTTTGTGCATGCTGGAGAAGAACTCTATCACTGAGCTACATCTACAGTCCTCCTGTGAGTCCTATTGAGAGAAATAAAATGAGGTGGCATAATAATAACTGGGGCAGGGGCAGGACATCAACAGTGGCAGTCAGAAAAGGCTTCCTAGAGGAAGCAAACTTTGAGCTAAGTCTGAGATGAAGAGAAGAAACAGCTGAGCCTAAGGGGCTTGGGAGAGTCCTCCAAAGGAATGTAGAGAGCCAAGGCCCTGAGGTGGGAACTTGTTAGCTGTGAGAAAGAAGGCCTTACATGGGTTAGAGCCCTGCCTGCAAAGGAAAAGAAAGCCTATCCCATCCTGCCATATTCAGTTATTCGTGGTTGCGACCACAAACGTGGAAGGAGATGAGAGGAAGGGAAAGAAAGCAGGAGACCAAGCAAATTTGTCCAGGTCTCATTTATTATGCTGAGGTGCCTTCTTTTTAAAGCATACATCTCAGGGAGTAGGGGAGGGGTCGAGCGGGAATTTTACAAAGAACAAAGAAGCGGGCATCTGCTGACATGGGGGGCGACGTCAGGCACCAGGCAGCGGGCACTCTGCATCTTATCTTCGAAACATAGATCCTCCTTGACAGCCTTGGGTGTCAGGCTGGACTCAGGCGTAACTCCTGGCCTTGGATGGCATGGGAGTTCAGGAAGAGATAGGGAAGAGGGGACTATAATTCAGCTTTTACAGCCTCAGGTGCCAGGAAGGGAATAGGGAGGAGGGGATGATAACCAGCTCCTAGCAAAGGCCATTTCGCCTAGGGAGATTGTAAAGGGCTCGATTTCTCACGGGATGGTCTCTCACAAAAGCTGGTGCTGCAGACATTGGCAGGCACTGACTGCACAGGGACCTAGAACCTTCTAGAGTGTGGTTTTTCATGTCTGCAACTAACATAACTGTCCTTTCACTTTAAAAACAAAGAAGACTTGACTCTGGGAAGATGGCTCAGCAGGTAAAGTGGTCACTGCTCCAGCATGGGGACCCCTAACACTCGGGTACAAAACAGGTGTGGTAGCTTTTCATCCCGTTATTGATAGACAGAGGCAGGAGAATCCCAGGGACACACTGCTCAGCACTGTAGCCAATTGGTGAGCGTCAGGTTGAGCAAGAGACCCTGTCTAAGCTTAACAAGACAAGAAGGCAGGGGAGCAATGAAAGGGGATATCCAACAATCCAATGTTAACAGTACTCCAGAAACTCACACACATGCATACACCACACACTACACTCACTCACCACACACACACACACACACACACACACACACACACACACACACACACACTAATATTCCTTTGGCTGCTTGAGAAATAATTTCATGGGTTAAGGGTAGAGCCAAAACACATGGTAAAGCACTTATTAGTGATAGAAAGTCAGATTACATCCACCTGTTAAATTAATTACCTTATGTTATTTGTACAAAATGACAGGGTTCATTATCAAATTATACATGGGTGTGCTTTAGCAGCACACATCAAGGAAGTAAAGGTAGGAGCCACAGTGGGCTCCAGATAAAGGGGGCTCCTCGCAATGCTGACCTTGCTGCCTGCTGCTAAACAAGCAAGCGATGGAGGTGGTATTGTGATGAGCTACAGGCAGCAGAATGCAAGAATTAGAAGCTTTTGTTGGATGCTGGGTTTTAAGAGCCTATCAGAGCTCTGGAAGAGTCCCTCCTGACCAAGCACTAACTTTTCATTGGATTCTTAATTCTCATCATGTGTCTCCTCCAAGACCAATATGGGACTTCCTAAAAGCTTTGCTGAAAAATAGCTGGCACAGTCAACTGCATGTTAATCACTGACTAATTAATTAATCACTAATTAATTACTCACTAATTAAGAAAATGCCCTACAAACTTGCCTATGGGTTATATAAGGTATATGATTTGGATAGCTAGAGAATACATATCTGGAGATATACATATACACAGATATGAATATGTGTGTATAGCCATCTACAAATATTATCACAATCAAAATCATAAATCAAATGGGTTGGGTTATAACCTAAAAAAATTTAGGAATGACTGAAAATTCAAATTAAAGCTCAGTGGAAACAGTAGACTATTTAGCATGCAACAAACCCTGTGTCTTAGTTAGGGTTCCTGTTGCTGAGACAAAACACCATGACCAAAGCCGGTGATGGTACACACCTTTCATCCAGCACATGGAAGGCAGAGGCAGGCAGATTTCTGAGTTTGAGGTCAGCTTTGTTTACAGAGGGAGTTCTGGGGCTGCTGGGCCTACATGGAGAAACTGGTCTCTGTCTCCAAAACCAAACAAAACAACCCCGAACAAACCAAAGAACAAAAGCAAATTGGGAAGGAAAGGAAAGGGTTAATTCCATCTTTTGCTTCCACCTGTAACTGTTCCTTATTACAGGAAGTAGGGGCAGGAACTCAGGGCAGGTACTGAAGCAGAGGCCAGTGAGAAGGGCTACTTACTGGCTTGTTCCTCATGAGTTGCTCGGCCTGCTTATACATTCCAGGACCACCTGCCCAGAGGTGCCCAAATGGGTAGGGCCTAACCCTAATAGTCACTAATTAAGAAAATGCCCTACAGTCTTACCTACAGGTCATTTTTGTGGAGGCATTTCTTAAAAATTATGGTTCACTCTTCCAGCTTGTGCCAAGTTCATATATGAAAAGAGATAGATGAATAAATAAATACATTTACCCAGGAAACCCTGGTTTCATCCCCAATACCACAAAATAGGAAAGTAGATAATGGTTGACAAATATAGATTATAGATGATAGTGGTGAATAATAGAAGACAGTTTACCAGATAGATAGATTGATAGATAAATTATAGATAGATAGATAGATAGATAGATAGATAGATAGATAGATAGATAGATAGATAGAGAAGATGATAGAAAATAATTATTCAGGTGATAGGTAAAAGACAATAGAAGAGAGATGGATGACAGATATGATACTATCTATAGATGATAGGGAATAATAAGGTACATGACCGGCAGATGAAGAGGTAAGAAAAGAGAAGACAGAACTAGGTAGATAACAAAGACAATAGATAAATAAAGTAGCCGAGCATGATAGCCTGATTCTTTAACCACAGTACTCAGGGGCCAGATCAATAGGATGTTTGTGAGTTCAAAGCCAGCCTGATCTAAATACTGAGTGCTAGTGTAGGTAGGGCTATTCAGAGAAAGCTTGTCTTGAAAAACTAAAACTAAAACAAAACCAAAATGCAGACGAAATAGATGACAGGTCTAGATCATAGAAGATGTTATCACAGAGATTGATTGTCATACAGGAGATCTGTAGTTAATAGAGACAGATACTAGAAGATAAGATTAGCTGGATAAGTAGATGAAGATAGAACAAATATAAGGGAAGGTCTGGTAAGGGAGCATGGGAATTGTTAGACCACAGAATGAGAGGACAGCCTAGTTGGAACTGGGCAAGCATTCCACATTTCTCCTTTCATAAGGACAGCAGTCATATTAGTTACTTCCTATTGCTAAGAACCCCCCCCCATTACCAGGAGTTGAGAGCTCACTTCTATCTTTTTTCTTCTTTTTTCCACAATAGTTTTCTTTCTTTTTTTTTTTTAAAGAAAATATTCGTTTTCATTCTAGTGCAATAGTATTTCACCTGCATGAATGTCTGTGTTACACTGTCTGATCTCCTCGAGCTAGAGTTACAGACAGTTGTAAACTGCCATGTGGGTGCTCACTTCAGGATTCATTCCATCAACAGCAGCCCCACGTTATTTCAGAAGTATTATCCAAGGATGGGCTATAAACTCCAACACACAGAATACTCCAGCAAAACCTCCCCTCTCCACCTCTTCAGAATGCTGTGTCTTTTCTCATGGCCAGCCTAGGCCTCTCCACTCCTGGGTTGCCATAGGTACAGTCCTCAGCATCTTTTCTCACCTACTGGGGCTATGGTTGCAATGACCATGGTCCAAGCCATGATCATGTCTTTGGATGTGATCCCGTGCCAGAGCTGCCATGCTGCTGAATTAAAATTCCTCTCCACATGTGTGCTAGGCTTTGAACTCAAGTCATGCTTGCCCAATAAGTTCACTTGCCCTGACATCATTTTCCAAATCTAGATGCTGGGAGGCCTTATTTAGACCTTTAAAATTAGTCTTCAGGAGAGGAGCTCAGGTAGCTTGTATGCTTAATAGGATTTCCAGGATTTTCCATCAAACAAAATTCAGAAGCTTTATGTGGCAGTTAGGTGGAGAAGCTCAAAGCCAGAGTGTTGGGAATTTCTTTATGAGTGTAGGCAGGCATGGGGTCATTTTTGGAGGTAAGTGAGCAGTGAGCCCATTCCAGAGCCCACAATCCAGCAAACCTCTGAGGATCCGTCTACAAAATAATGACTCGAAAATAAACATGGCCAAAGGGTAGGGAAAAACACTTACCACAAAGCCTGGTGACCTAAGTTCAGCTCTCAGAACCAACGTGGTAGAAGAGAGAACCAAGTCCTGCAGAGTGCCCTCTGATTTCCACATTAGTGTATGCTCACACAAATATAATGAGAGATATTTTTAAGACCAAAAGCGTTCCCAGTGGAGCTGAAAGTGGATAATATCCATGCTTGGATCACTCCTTTGCTCTCCTGGTATGTGTTTGAGGCAGAGGGATTTGCTTGTAGGATTCTGAGCTACCTGTAAGTGGAAGCAATGCCCAAATCACAGAGGCAACCTAGTCCCTACAGACTGTTTTCTCAGTGCAGTGGAATTCCTAGAGTCTGATGCCCTGTGGGGGGCTTTCTTTGCAAAAAGCTTATAGATTGTTTTCCTGAGTCTTTTTGATTTGCTTGGAAAACTAACTCTAGCAGCATGAGGGTTGGGCATAATCCCCCAGACAGCAGTGGGGAGCCAGGCACTTTGCCCCCAAACTTTCCCTTTTCTGTTAGTGCTTAAAAAACAGGGTTACATTCTGGTTCTGTTTGTTCCAGTACTCCTCTCCTCTCTCTCCTGACCTCTCCCACTCAGTTTGGCTTCACAGCCAATGCTGATCTCACTGGCTGACTCTGCATTGCATTTTGGTGAGTCCCACTTACTAGTGCCAAGAAGTGAACGCAGAAGCAGCTAGCTCCTGTCCTGGTCAAAGTTTCCTAGGGGCTACCAGCCTCCCCAGGGCCATGCCCTGAACCCTCCCCTGGGTAGAACCCCTGAGTGTAGCAAAGAAGGCCCCTGCATGGGCCAGACCTGTAGAAATGTCTGGTTAGGCAGGCTCTCTGGGTCCCTCTCAGTAATTAGCTGGAGATGGGAGCCCAGCAAGGCCAAGACCAAGGGATTTGACAGCAGGGTTGCCAGCTGATCAATGTGGTCCTTGTCCCTTGTTCCAAAAAAGATGACACAGTGATCCAGCCTGGAGCTTTTAGGAACAAGCAGCATCCCTGGAAGATGCTGCTCACTACTGTGAACCAGGAGCACTGATGGCAAGCCAGGAGTAACCTCCATCCTTCATGTCTCAGGGGACACATAGCCCATATAAGCAGGCTTCTCCCTTGTCTGAAATCTGATCCTACAGATCCTGTCCTGGCTAGTTTTATGTCAACTTAACACAAGCTAGAGTCATCTGAGAGGAGAAATCTAGATTTAGAAAAATGCTTCCATAAGATCCAGCTGTAAGGCATTTACTTAATGAAGAAATTAAGGCAATTTCATAATTAGGTGGGGGAGGGCCCAGCTAATTGTGGGTGCTATCATCTCTGGGCTGGAGGTCCTGGGTTCTATAAGAAAGCAGGTTGAGCAAGCCAGGAGGAACAAACCAATAACTAGCACTCACTCCTTCATGACCTCTGCATCAGCTCCTGCCTCCAGGTTTCTGCCCTGCTCAAGTTCCTGTTCTGACTTCCTTTGATGATGAACTGTGAGGTGGAAGCCTAAGCCAAATAAGCCCTTTTCTCCCCCAAGATGCTTTGGTCATGCTGTTTCATCACAGTAATGGTAGCCCTGACTTCAACAGGTCCCTTGTCAGATGAACTATTTGGGGCAGTAAAACATGCTCACTTTCACGGAGGTCCCAGTGGCTGCCAACCCACAGGGAGTGGACGATTCTCTTGCCCACTGTTCACTGTCTTTGTTCTTCTCCCTCTAGTTATCTAAGCAGAAGCTTCAGCACCACTTCCTGGGCTCTTCCTCTTCAACTAATGACAATCAGTTGGCAACAAATCTACGTGCCATTGGATTGGATATTTCAGTTTATTATCCACGGGCACTGTGGTCCTGAGCCCTCATTTCCCACTGTGCCCTTATCCATTTAGGTCTCTCCTCATCTGCAAGTGTTATTTTATAATAAATCTTCCCATCTCTGGGTTAATCAACTTTCCAATCACCCTCTTTACTGGGTGCCAGACTCTTTCCCATAGTGATCCTTCTAAAAAGCAAATGTAGTTTTAAGTGGCTCAATATCTTCCAGGGTCTCCCTACAGTCTACGAATAAACCCTAAATTCTTCAATATGCTCTAAGAGATCCTTCATGGCCCAGAATGCCTGACTGTGCTGCCTCACTTCTCCTCCAACCTTGCTTGAACCCAGAGATTGAACCATAGTCTATTGACTCAGTTATTTCCTCATTCAGTTCCTGCTTTATTTCTTTTTAAAGGTGTGTCTATTGTATGTATATGAGTACACTGTAGCTGTCTTCAGACACACTAGAAGAGGGCATCGGACCCCATTACAGATGGTTTCAAGCCACCATGTGGTTGCTGGAAATTGAACTCAGGACCCCTAGAAGAGCAGTCAGTGCTTTAACCACTGAGCCATCTCTCCATCCCCAGTTCCTGCTTTATTTATCATTACACAATTAGTGTTTGGGAGGGGTGGTGCTGGAGCATACATATAAGGGAGTGTGCATTTGCCCTAGCATGAGGTCAGAGGGCAACTTGCAGGAATTGGTTGTTCTATCTTCCCATGATTTAGGTCACAGGATCAAACTCCTGTTGTCTGCTCATGGAAAGTCACCAAACCACTTCAAGAAGGTTTGCATTTTCAAAGTATCTCCCTGATTGGAAATGAAAGAACATTTTGAAATCCAGGCATAGTGGTACATTTCTTGAATCCCAGCACTTGAGAGGCAGTGACAGGTAGATCTCTGTGAGTTTGAGGCCAGCCTGATCTCCATAGTGAGTTGCAGGTCAGCCAGGGCTACATAGTGAGACTCTGTCTCGAGAAAACAAAATCCAAAACGAATGCCTTGAACCCAGATTACCACATGGTCTTCTGTGCTTAACAGAAACCAACCAACCTTTCATCCACTAGGGCTAACTTCCACTTCAGTCTAACTGATGAATTCATTCCCACAGTCCAAAACTCAGCTTGCAAGCTTTAAAATTCAAGAGCACTCCTTCCCTTGCCATGTTGAGCATATCTTCAATATTTCCCATGGTACCTCGTTCTGTTATAGCATGTGGTTGTTTAGATGTGAAATGTCTGCCAAAGACCCAAGTTTTGAAGAATTGCTCCTCTAGGTGTGGCCTGAGGAAGAAAGTTAGGTCATTGGGAGAATGCCTTTGAAGCACTGTTGGGACCTTGCTCCCCTTCCCCTCCCTACTTCTCTGCCATGGTAAACCTGCTACATGCTGCTACCATGATGCACTAAGTTGCTAGATGCCCAAAGCTACAGGGCCAAGCAACCATGGACAGAAACCATGAGTCAAAAACTAACTCTTTCCTCCTAAATTGATTCTTTCATTTCGTCACAGTGATGTAGAAGTAAGTGACACATAACACTTTCCACTCACAGGTCTGTCTTTGTCACTAGATGAGTTTGCAGCAGATCAGGTATATAATCCTTTCAGCTTTATGTCCCTAAAACCCAGCACTTGATTTAATTGCATCCTTTGAATGGATACATTTATAGTGGTGTTTGTGTGTGTGTGTGTGTGTGTGTGTGTGTGTGTGTGTGTGTGTGTGTGTGTGTGTGTGTGGTGAGAGTACAGAAAGGTCTCCCTTTGAATCATAGAAAATGCCTTTATTCACAGTCTTTCTCTACTGGAGGACCCTGTCCATCTAAGACCCAAAAATCTTGTAAGGGATAGGTGGGCCCTGTGTGTTGTTCAGCATTCCACAAACAGGCTTCTATAGGAAAGGGGAAGAGGGTTTATTTTTATTGAGTTGGTTAGGTTTGACTGTTGCTATTGTTGTCCTGTGGAGTCAAACCCAGGGTCTTAAGCTTGCCAGACAAGCACTCTGCCATTGAGCTGTTCCTTAGCCCAAGGAGGGGGGTTTTGAGCATTCTTCCAATATTGCATGATTTGGAATAGAAGTCTCTTGAACACAGACCTACATGGCAGGTGTAAACTCACAGTAGGCTTCAGTGAAGCAGGGCAGAAGGCCATGCAGACTGTGTGACATGGCACTATGGGGAGGAAGGGTCCCCTTGTCCTTCATAATTGTCAAGATCAACCTGCAGATTTCCTGGGCTCCATGGCCTATGGGTGACATTGGAAATAAGAGAAATAGTTAACTTCCCCATGATGAAAACAGCTCCCCACGGACTAGACATAGTAAAGCTTGTGAGATTTGAAAACCAGAAGGGGTGTTTGGGTAAGAAGCTTGACTGAATTTGTGACAAAATCCTGTCAGTCTTTAGTTGAGATTAATCAGTTTAGGAAGAAGCAGGTTGGGACTCGAACTGGGAATGCACCTAACAACTTTGGTGAAATGGTAAGCTCACTTCTATATACAAATCCTTGAAAACTGAGATTCAGTCATTCTTTCATTCATTTCTTCATTCATCCACTCAACATGTTCATGAAGGACCGCGTTTCTAATAGTTTTATTTTATTTAATACTTTAAAAATTATTATTTTATCACTTTTATCATTATTAATCTGTTTGTATCACACATGTACCGCACTAGGCATGCAAAAGTCAGGGGATCATTTTCTTTTCTTTTTTCAAAAAATTTTTTATTTTTACAGTTTTATCTATTTATTATTTATGTGTACACTGTTGCTGTCTTCAGACACACCAGAAGGGTGCATCAGATCCCATTACAGATGGTTGTGAGCCACCATGTGGTTGCTAGGAAGTGATCTCAGGACCTCTGGAAGAGTAGTCTCTGCTCTTAACCGCTGAGCCATCTCTCCAGCCCCATCTGAGTACCATTTTCAAGAGTAAGTTTTCTCCTTCTACTCTGGGTTCCAGGGATTGAACTCAAGATGTCAGACTTGCCTGTGGGCACTGGTACCTACTGAGCCATGTTACTGGTCCAAGCATCACTTTTGTACCTAGCAATGACTCTGCACGGTTTATTCTCACAAAGCCTTTTTAGTGCATCTATTATAATCGCCACTGTGCTACTTACAAAGCTAAATAAGTGTGCTTAGTTTAGGACATAATGTAGGGTTTCAGTCTGGGTCCTCTCCCTTTTAGAACTGAGGCATGTCAGGAAATACCAATGACCTGCAATAGAAGGTCCTATCCTGGAACTCACTATATAGACTAGGCTGGCCTCAAACTTACAGAACTCTGCCTGCTTCTGCCTCCCAAAGTGCTGGAATGAAATTTTATGCCACTATGCACTTTGATTATTTTTAAATTTTTGATTATGTGTGTGTTTGTGTGTGTGTGTGTGTGTGTGTGTGTGTGTGTGTGTGTGTCCGCCCTCAGGTACTTTCATGAGTGCACTTTCCCATAGAAGCCAGAAGCTAGAGTGTGATCCCCTGGTTGTGATCCCCAGTTGGGAATGCTGGGAACTGGACCCAGATGTTCTTAAGGGGCAGCAGATCTTAATTGCTGAGTCATCTCTCATTGATTATTGATTTATCTCCCTGGCTCCAGGAAGAACCTTCCAGACTGGCAACATGTGAGGAGGCTTCTTGGCACTGACAGAATTTGGAGATGCAGAGAAGAGGATGAGATCACAGAGCAAGTGATTGCATGCAGCTCTGGTTCTCAAGCTCTATCATCCTGGAAGGATACAAACATCAGGAGGTGTTGAAAACAGAAGGGTGGAAGGACTGAGTTATGCAACCCCACCTCCACCCCCACCCCACACCACCAGCACTAACTTGTGAAAAGTCATAGCCGCTGCTCCAGTGATCCAAAATTTAAGAGGCTAAGAAGGGGCCCTATGCCATCCAAGCACACATCAGGTAGGAGGGCTTCAATTTAGCAGAACAACCTCCAGATCAGACTCAGTGTTTGATTTTATCTTCCTAGGCAATAAAACATGAAGCACATTCTTTGGCAGCGAGGAGAAAGGCAGACTGTGGGCTTTTCCTAATTCTTTGGAGTTTTATAGCATGTCAGTTAGTATAGCTCTGCTTACCACAGAGCCTGTGTCTCAGGAGCTGGAGCAGCTGTGGATGTAAAAGGAAGTTTGGTCAGAACAGTAAAGCTCATGGTGGAGGGAGCACTTGGTATCCAGGCTCTTAACTCTTTCAAGATCTGTTCAGCGAGCAAATGCATGTCTGACAGACTGGAGTTAGGGCTCAGTTGGTAGAGTGCTCACTCAGTCCTGGCTTCAAGTCCCAGCACTGCACAATGTGGGTGTGGGATGGTACAGGCTTGTTATGACAGCCCTTGGAGGGTGGAGGCAAGATCAAAGTTCAAGGCCATTTCCCTCCTTGCAGCAAGTTGGAGGTCAGCCATAGTTATATTGAGATCCTATTATTATAAACAAACAAATATAGAATACAGTTTGTATCTACATTACATACCAGGACTCCCCTGGTAAATACTCCCTAGTCATTAGGGATCTATTTTACATGAAACCTGTTACCTTAGGCTCTCTACTGATGCTTTAGTGTGGTCTATGGTGTTCATGTCTATGGGGTTTGCTACCATTCAAATTTATTTTGCTTTCAAAAGTACTTGGTAGATGGGATTGCTTTCAATCTTATAATTTCATAGTTATCCTTTGAATAGAGTTTAGCATATATAAAATAATTATACTATGCAGCCTGATGATTATTCCTTCATGATAAGCATCTGCTTACAAGGATAAGTTCTTGTATAGAGTAATGCTAAGTTTTCCATGTCTGAAACACAAGTTCTCAGAAAGAAAAAAAGATGGGATTACTGGATGAGAAAATTTTTTGGTGCTAAAACACTGGTGTCCAAACCTCTGTCTTCAGGCTTACCAAAGTGCTGGACTCAAAGATGAAGAACAGTTGGCATGAGAAGTAGAAAGGAACCTTCAGAAGATAGACCTGGGTCCTTCAGTCCTACACCTGTTGCTGCTACTGTGAATGGAGCTGATCTCTGACCCTAACCCAGAGGGCTGGATCCCAAGGACTGAGCTGAATAGCAGGAAAAGTGGTAATGGAATGCTGGCCAGAGGGCCTTTAGCAGGTGAACATTGTTGTAGAACACAGCCCTCTGACCAAAACAGACATCATCTTTATCATGCATTCTCCCTCATCAACCATGCATTCTCTCAAGAGATCATCAGAAGCAACCTGTGGAATGCTGACCTTCCCTCAGAAAAAGAGTCCCTGGATCCTTAGGTGAGACTCCAGCTTCTCCTTGCAGGCATTTAATTCAATTCTGCCCTAATTGTACTTAGTCTGGGGCTTACGGATTTCTAAAGCACAATGGCTGTGGAGGGGATGTAGTTAGATGGGATGTATCAGATGTGCTGTGTGAAGAGTTTCCAGTGTGCCTTCTTAGGGGTCACCCGTGGACCTGCTTGTAACTCTTCACCCCCACACTGTAAGGAAATAGTTTCCTTAGTTTGTTTTCTATTGGTAGGATACAGGGCCGTTAACAGAAGTGACTTGGGGTGGAAAGGGTTTATTTCATCTTACAGCTTGTAGTCAATCATGACAGGAGGTCGGGGCTGAGCTAAAAACAGGGACCTGGAAGCAGGAACTGAAAAAGAAGCCATGGAAGTATGCTGCTCACTGGCTTGCTCCCATGGATTGCTCAACCTCTTTTCTAAGGCTGTTCAAGAGCATGTGCTTAGGGGAACACAATCCATGGTGGGCTGGGTTCTCCTCTCTCAATTATCAGTCAAGAAAACCCTGCAGATTTGCATATAGTAAATCTGATGGAGGCATTTTCTCAATTGTGGTTCTTTCTGTTTGACTCCAGCTTGTGTCAAGTTGAGAAAAAACTAACCAGGACGTAACCTCAACAAATTCATTGGTTCTGCTGGATGATCCTCAGTAGAAACATATGTTGGTTTGTCATTGGGGCCTTAGGAGGAGGGAGTAGATGCTGCTTATGTTTCTCCAGAGAGAAACCAAGGCCTATCATTGCATATCTAGCCATAGAGTAAGAAGGAGGAATTCCCAAGATAATAAGACTAAGCTGGCACGCTAAGCCTCATAGAAGCAAAAATCTATGTTCTGTGTGTTTTCCCCATCAATTCCTTAGAAGGCAGATCCCGTGGGATGATAGAAAGGGAAAGTGGGTTCATTGCTTTTCTGTTGCTATAACAAAACCCCTCACCAAAAACAACTCATGAAGACAGGGTTAGTTTTAGCTCATAGCTACAGCGGGATACGGGTCTCTCATGGCAGGAAGGCACAGCAGCAAGTGACAGGTACAAATGGAGGAAGAGGAAGTTGAAAGATCACATCTTCAACTCCATTCAGAAAGAGGACAAGAGCAAAAGTGGAAGTGGGAAGCATTTATAAACTCTGAAAGCCCACCCCTATGCTATGCTTGCTCCAGCAAAGCTATACCTCCTGAACTTATTCTGACAGCACCCCCAACTGGAGATTTGCTGTTCAAATCCCTGAGCCTTTAGGGCAGTGGTTCTCAACCAGGGTGGCGACACCTTGGGGGGAGTCAAATGACCTTGTCATATGGGTCATATATAAGATATTTACATTATGATTCACTACAGTAGCAAAATTACAGTTATGAATTAGCAGTGAAATACTTTTATGGTTGGGGGTCCCCACAACATGAGGAACTGTATTAAAGGGTCACAGCACCAGGATGGTTGAGAAGCACTGCTCTAGGGGATATTTCTACTTCAAACCACTACAGAAAGGAGGTGTGGCCTGTATTCTGTCATACTTCACCATGTTAACTATCTGTGAGGTAGGCTCTCCATGCACACATTACACACAAGAGTCAGCTGGCTCTGTGAGCTAACATCACTTCAAAGTGGTGCTCGCCCATCTGTAAGCACAGGAGCTTCCCTGCTGTCTGGTTGTCCTTCTGTGAATGTTCTATATAAGCCAGACTGTAAGGATCAGGGTCCATATGGAGGTTGTGTAAACTAAGCTAAAGGAATATGTCTTTTTAGGTTTCAAACTAAGCTGGCTGCACAGTGCACAGTGCACCTTCCTTGGCAAGGGAATAAAAACAAGCTGCCTAAATCAGATGGGAGAAGAGACAGCACTATTTGGTCTGGCCATGGTAGGAACATGCCAGAAGCCTACCTGCTCTTGGAAATAGCCCTTCAGAGTCCTTACCATCTTGATAACTAACAAGAAGGATAGTGATACCAAAATGTTACTTCTCCCAGAGAAAAAGCCAGGAGTAGGCCTGGCCTTGCAGCCTGGCCACCCCCACCAAACCCCCTCTTCCTAGCTTCAGCATTAAAGGTTTCTCTGTGGAAGCTGGACGGTCAGTCAGTCCCACTAAGACTATTCACAGCTGCCTGCCTGAGATGACTGAAATAGAGTGTGATCTCAAATAGGTCTCAGCAACAAGCTTGCTCCATTGTCATGGACACAAGGTGAAGATGTCCAAGGTTGCTCTGCAAAAAAGGAGCCAACACAGGGCTCTAACCACATCAGGGAGGTATTTGTTTCATCTCCTGCTGTTAAAGTTCTTTGTATAAACTGCTCTGATCACAGATGATTTAACAAAAGCCATATAGGAGAGTAACAAGAGCTAAGGGCACTGAGGTCCCTCCACAGCCCACAGGAGAGACTTTGGGGGTCTAAGTGAGTTTGGGAAGTTTCCACAGAGTTGGCAGATCCCAGACTTGGGTTTCAAGAGGGGTCTGGGCCAGGGACAGTCCAGCCAGAAAGACAGAATTAAAACATGGCAAGGCTTTGCAAAGGGCACGCTAATAGCTCCCATCTATCACCCAGGGAAGGCAATGTCTGGGAAGAGATAATTGACTTTTCATGGAACAGATGAAGTTTTACATGCCATGCTTCCTGAGTGACAGCTTTGCCTTGGGACAGCAGCAGCATGCAGGAGGGAAAGCATGTCCAAACTCTCATCCTATTCTCGGGCCGGGATCTAACTTAGACCTGCAAGTTTATTTCCATCACTTAGACCCCCAACTCCGTCTGTCTTTGTAGTCATCCCAGAAAACGGAATGGTCCCCACATTCCAGTCCACAAATTGCCATTACTTATATTTTCAGGTTTTTGTAAAAATGTGCTTACACATTTTGTACCTTTTTATTGCTACCTTAGTAACCGATATGCAAATGGTATACAATGAGTGACAAGATTTTATCTGGTTTACCAGTAGGTAGACAAAATGGGGGCAGGCACTAATATGCCCTCTGAAGTTCAGAAAGGCAAAGTGTCACACTCATTGTCGCAGAGCAAAGCTGGGCTTGACCTCATCCTTCAGTTCTCAAGCTCTGCCTAGACACTTTACCCCAATTTAGCCCAAGGTAAGAAATGCCTCCATACCTGATGCTCAAGGGTCATGTGACAAAGCTACCTGCCCATTATCCTCAATGTTTGTCATGAGCCTCTCCTGTAATGACACTGTTGCTCACAGAGTCGCCAATCAAATTGCAGATACACACACACACCTGTCTTCCTTAGTGGGTCTCTCCTGGCTTTTCCTGAGCTTGGTGAGGCACCAGACCACCCAACCTGTCCTTTCTGTCACCTCCAGCCTCACAGCTGGGCTCTCAGAGTCACCCAAAGGGACATTTATATCTCTGTTCAGACTTCTGGAACTCCTGAAGCTGGTTCAACCAGTCTGATTTTTCTAACAATAGAGGTTTTGCCTCTGTATTGCTGTAAGCACCTTATTTGGATAAGGACTTCACACAATGTCTTACACATGATCAGCAGTTAACAACTGAGGATTAGAGTGTGTTCTTAGAAAGGACCACATTTGGAACAGGGACACAACACAAGAACACACTCATAGGAGCAACTAGGAGATGCTCTGGGTGACAGAACACATATGAGGATGTCCCTTTAGGCTCCAACACCTCCCAGGGGTCTCCTCTTCCTACCACTTCACACTGCTCAGCATTCCACATACTGTCTAAAATCCCTCTGTATTAGTCAGGGCTCTTTCTGTTCTGAGAGATCAAAGTCCTATTCTAAGGGACTTAATTACAGAAACATGTGTTGATTGGCTTTCATGCCTACCTGCCCACTAGGAGTGCTGACAGGGGAGTCACAGAGAGGGTACCACATGCCTGGCTTCCTGAGGCAAGACCTAGGAGTTGCACAAAGTCATGGGGGCATGAAGAGGCAGAATAATAGGAAGTCTTGCGCGCGCTCAACTGGCCAGGAAGAACGACGCTGCTACAGGATCCTTCTGCACACGTTTATTCAGTCCTATTTCTTCTTTCTCTATATCTCCCGTTTTTATATCTCTCCCTTGTTTATATCTCCCAATAATAACAATCCTCTCTCGAATAATAATCCTCCCTCTAACCCGGGCCTCTCACTCTTATATACTCTCAGTTCCCATCCACGCACAGCAGGCCACGCCACCTCACCAGGCACGCAGCTTCAGCTAATCAGGGCAGCAGGGGCATATCTCCATCAAATTGGATTCACCTGTATCCTGGTACACCTGTGCAGCTCTCAAGATGTTTGTGGCTTATATGAGGAAGTCAGGTGCAAGTCATACGACTTAGATGCAGTCCCTGGCGCCTTTGGGACTGCCGCCACACCCGCTCCCCACAATTCCCCCTTTTTTCTTTTTTGGCAGAGAGAATGTCTGTAGATAGCCCCCCGCAGCCATGTCCCTTACCCGTCCTTGGGAGACAAACAGCATTGGTTTGATCCCTGTCTTAGGTTGGTGACATGCCCAGGGAGTCTTATCACTGACTACCTCTCTATTATGCCAAGCCACTCCTGGGGAGATTGTGTTTTGCTTGCGGCAGGTGCATCAAAAGGCCAGGATGTTGATTAATCTATGGCAAGATCTTAATTGCTGCAAGCAAGCCTCATGGGTGAAGGTAGAGGTCTGATCCCCAGTGTGCAAGCATAGGGGCCCTACACAAAACCATCCCTTAGGCTCATCACCCAGAGAGGTCTTGGCCAGCTCCCGTGTCGTTTTTCCTGGGGGAAGGGAACTAGGACACTGAACCTTCATGCAATCAGACATGCCTTCCACAGGATGCCAACAGCAAGCTATCCTCTGTGCAGTGCTTAGCCTCGCACCCCACGGCATATCGCAGCATAATTTCTTTTAGAGCGGCAAACCGAATCTGAGGAGATTGTCCCGCCTCCACTGCAGCAAAAGCCTACGCTACCATGGCAAAAGTGCGGGCCGCACACTCTGCACCTAACACATGTGCCAAACACACAACGCACACGCACTATAACAAGCATACATCCCAGGGCTCTCATCCCCGCTCATCTTCTCTGAAGCAAGGGATAGATAGCCAGAGGGGCTATCTCTTTAAGGGGAATTCAGGGATCAAAAAGGCGTAGAAAAATTTGAATGTCATGTCGAGCTGGTATCGGCTTCTGGAACACCGAAAGGATCTCTCATCTCGGCTCCATCCTTTGTGCTTGTGGGATCATCCACCACATCCACAGCGGCAACTGGATCACGAGCCTCATTCTTGCAGCGTCTCACCAATCTCTCCGGCACCCAAAGAGGTTCCGCCTGGTCCTGTGGAAACACACAAACAGACCCTCTCGCCCACATCAACACCTGATCTGGTCGATCCTCTCCAAATCTCCAGACAGAAGGTCCACCTACAGGTGGCTGCTGAGGAGGCATAGGGAGGCGGCGCAAAAGCTAATTCGCCTTCCTCCTCCACCTCGGCTCTTTTGTCCTTTCTGTCCACCTGATAACACTGTGTCTCCTTTCTTTTTCCTTTTTCTTTTTAAGCCCTTCTCCTCTTCCGACATACTTTCTTGTTGCTCTGTAAGGATTTTCTGACCTGTCTTGACTGCCTCTACACACAGTTTCAAACAGTAACAGAGTCCATATATCAGAACAAACAAGACCAAAACTATCAGACCTACCCACAAAGGGTCAATGGGAGAAAAAAGCATAACTACACAGCGAGGATCTCTTG
Organism: Mus musculus; assembly: GCF_000001635.26. Classification (NCBI taxonomy): domain Eukaryota; kingdom Metazoa; phylum Chordata; class Mammalia; order Rodentia; family Muridae; genus Mus; species Mus musculus. Next base: position 22,772,825 of record NC_000078.6, read on the forward strand.
ATCACTACACTGAGGTTATCATAGTTCCTTAACTTGTCCCCAAACCAGGAACCTTAACTTGTCCCAAAGCCAGGAACCTTTCGTTACCTTGTGCCTGCTTCCTGGCAACTTTATGCTCACCTCTATTTTATCCGAGGTCCTTCCCAAACTCCTGGGTTACTTTGTGCCTACTTCCTGGCAACTTTATGCTCACCTCTATTTTATCCGAGGTCCTTCCCAAACTCCTGGGGTCGCAAGTTTCACTCACCGTGAACTTACCCTGCTGGCAACCACTGACTGCTGAAAGTTCTGAACTCGGTGGGGGAGTCGGTTCCCCGTACGGGCCACCAATTGTCGCGCCTGCTCTCAACCAGCAAGAACGACACGACCACCAGTCCTTCTAACAGCAGCTTATTCAGTCTTCATCTTTCTTCTTTCTCTTCATCAGTACCGTTCCCCAGCTGAAGAGTTCTGAATTCACGCAGTTGAATCCTTCTCAACAGTCTGTTTTACAGGAACTTTTATTAACCACTCCTTCCCCGTGATGCAGTTCTGAATCCTCCCTGTAGCAGGGGGTCTTTGCTCGTGCCTGAAGATGTTTCTTGTCCCGGGTTTCGGCACCACTTCTCGCGCGCGCTCAACTGGCCAGGAAGAACGACGCTGCTACAGGATCCTTCTGCACACGTTTATTCAGTCCTATTTCTTCTTTCTCTATATCTCCCGTTTTTATATCTCTCCCTTGTTTATATCTCCCAATAATAACAATCCTCTCTCGAATAATAATCCTCCCTCTAACCCGGGCCTCTCACTCTTATATACTCTCAGTTCCCATCCACGCACAGCAGGCCACGCCACCTCACCAGGCACGCAGCTTCAGCTAATCAGGGCAGCAGGGGCATATCTCCATCAAATTGGATTCACCTGTATCCTGGTACACCTGTGCAGCTCTCAAGATGTTTGTGGCTTATATGAGGAAGTCAGGTGCAAGTCATACGACTTAGCTGCAGTCCCTGGCGCCTTTGGGACTGCCGCCACACCCGCTCCCCACAAGGAAGTGTGGCACTGATTGTTCTGAGCTCTGGCTTTGATGCCATCACCACACATGGGCATGCAGGGCAGCCTACTGCTGTCTCTTTGGGTGGACCCCCAGTGGGTGTTAAGGACTTTCTATAGGACTTCCCTAGTTAGGGTAAGGAGAGAGGGAAACACTCCCAACAAGGAGAGGAGGTAAAGCGGTCAAGAATGCCCACCCAGAGCAAGTCATTTACAAGAAACCCCTCCTCCATGTGGATATCATTTCCTTCCTGTTAAGGAATCAAGGAGAGAGCTTCAGGCCCAGGGCTTCCCTGGATAACTTACACTTGGGGCCAGAAATCAGAGAGCTGCTTCCTGCTCCTTCACTGTGATATGTTGTGGCTTCCCCTTTGTCAACATGGGATTTCTCCCATTCAAAGAGGTTGACACAAACCAGCCACATTTCCTGGAAACCCCATGGAAACCCAGCACAAGTTGATGAAAACAAGGTTGACAGCCATTAGTCTGTGCTTGGCATGGAGTGCTGTGGTTCAAAGCTGATGGGTTCCTGTTGGCTGTGTGTACAGGAGGGACACATTTACCATCACTATACATTCAGACAGTTTTCATAACTCAGGATGTGCTGGAGGCCCATAGAAACCTTGGCTGCATCCTCTGCTTCTCCACCCAACCATTGCACACAGAGGGCTCGAAGCCTGAGTGAATCAGATAAGACCTGGAGGCAGATGTTTAGGACATGCCACTATCCAGATCAGCTCATGTTTACTGATTGTCTCCTCCAATAACAGTATCATCCACCTCCTACATTAGAATCTTTAAGTGAAGGGCTGGAAAGAAGGCACAGCTGTCAGGAACACTAGCTGTTCTTTCAGAGAACCTGGGTTCAATTTCTAGCACCTGCATGGCCCCTCACAACCATCTGTAACTCCAGGTTCAGGGGATCCTATGCCTTCTTCTGACCCCAGTGGTCAGCAGACACTTGAGTGGAGCAAAGCCATACATGCAAGCAAGACACCCATCCACAAAAAATAAATAAAATCTAAGTAAATTTTTATCCATCAGGTACAGTCTAGAGCAGTGGCTCTCAACTTTCCTAATGCTGCCATCCTTAAATATAGTTCATCCCTTAAATATAGTTCTTTATATGGTTGTGACCTCCAACTATATTTGTTGCTATTTCATAACTAATTTTTTCTACTGTTGCAAATTGTAGTGTGAATATTTTTGGAGATAGAGGTTTGCCAAATGGGTTATGACCCACAGGTTGAGACCTGCTGCTCTAAATAGACACTGCATCTTGCTGCCTGGTTGTCCCCACAGAAACATCCTCTATGTGACCCTGGCAAGTCTCTAACTCTTTCTGATCCCTGGTTCTTCCTTTGAGAGGCTAGGAAACTTGGTTGTACAACACACAGAACTGTGTTGTACATATAGTAAATGTTCCATAAGGAGACTCAGGATTATCTATTATACTGCTACAGAAAGTGATTTGTCTAGAAGCACAGCAGACTGTAGACACAGCATCTTTTCTAAACAGCCCTGGGAAAGCTGTTTCCCTTTGCCACCAGGGCCAGGCTCTTTACCTCCCACCCCCACTCTGGGCCCAGGACCAGGACACAAGATCCTCATGGGGAAGGTCAACTGGGAGCTTTGGGTGTGTTTCCCCTCATTGGCCTAATTTAGATGGGCTGATCGCTGTTTGAGAAAAAAAAACTAGCTGAATTCTTCATGTGTTTTCCCCATCAAAACATGTCTGTTTCGTTCTCTTTTAAAGGGCACCCATCAGTCATTTAACAGGAAAAAATGATGTCTCAGTCTGTGACTTCCCTTGGCAATTCACCTTCAACAGTGTGTGTGCATAGAATCTTTTAAGATCTGAAAACATGCCCCAGAGATTCCCACAGGCTCCTGAGAGCAGGGGCTGTCCTGACCGAGCATTACAGAGGTGACATCAGAATTCTCAGCATCCTTTACTCACAGATGTTGTCTGGCAGGGAAGCAGTCATAGGCAGCCTGCTTGTTCTGTCAGGGAAGAAAGACAGACACAATGTGTTTCCCCAGGCTAGCTCACTGGGTAAGACACAATGTGTTAAGCTGGGCAGTTGTGGCACAGGCCTTTAATCCCAGCACTTGGGAGGCAGAGGCAGAGGCAGGCTGATTTCTTAGTTTGAGGTCAGCCTGGTCTACAAAGTGAGTTGTAGGACAGCCAGGACTATACAGAGAAACCCTGTCTCCAAAAAACCAAAAAAAAATAAAATGACACAATGTGTTTCCCCAGGCTAGCACACTGTTGGAGCATCATGCTCTCAGGATAGTCTCCACTCTTTTGGGGGATAGCTCTCCACTCAGTCCCCAGGATTAATAAAGACACCTAAGGCAGATGGAATGAGAGGAGATAGAATAAACTCCAGACTGTTCCCTGGGCCTCTGATACCTTCACCCTATGTATCTTAATCAGGCTTCCAGTTGAGGGTTCCCTGGACACCCGTTCCACACTCCACTCGATTGTGTATTGGCTGGGAGAGCCCAGAGGCCAAGAGCACAAGTTGGATGCCGGCTTTCCTCACTGACCTTGTGATCAGACCCTGTTTCAGGGTTTCATGGAAAGCACGGTACCTTATCTGATACAGAAGAAGCCCAGAATTGAGGTTACATGCTGTTCTCAAGAGCATGTTGTCCTGACTGCCTCTACCACCACCAACAAGGACACCAACAACACCAACAACACTAAGATCGAAGACTCTAAGAGGAGCCCCTTGCTCAGGCCTCAGGACAATAGCGGACACCCAAGAACTCACGACAGACCGAGCTTGTTGCAAACCACATGAGGCTTTATTCGGGGAAAGCCAGAGCTCTGGGGATGACTCATATCCCACGCAGGGGTAGAGGAGTCGACCTCAAGGGGAAAGAGTTCCCAGTTTTTATAGGCCCTCAGGGGGGAAAGGAGAAGGGGGAGATTAGGGGATTTCCAGATCTAAACAATGTCTATTCTCAAGAAATGGTATGGGAGGGGTACAAGGAAACAGTCTAATAAAGGTGCAGCAATGGGCACACACCTGGTCAGAACATTGGCAGACACACAGGTTCAAGGAGTGGCCAGAGCATTGTGCACCTCTATTTTTCTAAATCAGTGAAGCTAGTTCTGCTAACACTGACGTCTATCTTGCCAATTTCAGGGCTTCTGTGTCCTTTTACATTCTGCCAGGATCTTTCAAGATCACCACCAACACCCAATTTCATCCTCCTGTTCTCAGCAATTGGAACTCATTCTCTGCTCCCTAAGGTCATGTATATGCTGGTTACCTTATGTCAACTTGACACAAGGTAGAGTCACCTCGGGGACAGGGTCATACCTCCATTGAGAAAATGCCTCCATCTGTAAGGCAGTTTCTTAATTAATGATTGATAGAGAAGGTCCCAGCCCATTGTGAGTAGTAGCTTTCCTGGAGCTGGTGGTCTTGGGATCTATAAGAAAGCAGGCTGTGCAAGCCATGAGTAGCAAGGATGAAAGCAGCATTCTTTAATGGCTGCTGCATCAGGCCCTGCCTCCAAGGTCCAGCTCGGTTTGAGTTCCTGTCCTGACTTCCTCTGATGATGAACTAACTACATGTGCAAGTGTAAGCCAAACAAACCCTTTCCTCCCCAAGTTGCTTTTAGTCATGGTGTCCTAACCAGGACCATGTGTCATCTCATCTCCCTAAAACCATCAGGACAATAACACAAGCATCTGTGCACGGCTTACTGCACCTTCCATTCTCTGACCCACTTGCTCATTCTTTCACTTACTTACACATTTGTTCACAACACTACAGAGCACGGTGACACCATTGCCTTCCAGGCACTGTGTTCATCCAAGGCAACAGAGCTATGGAATGTCCATATCTCTGCCCCTTAGAGCTGAGGTGACACATTCTAAAGGACAAACTGTTATCAGTAGGATGGGAGATGGAGGGAGCAGGGCAGTAACCAGCAAAAGTGACCTGGATGGAGGCTGAGCCAGGATCCCAGGAATTTCCTAGAGAGTGCCCTGAAGTTCTGGGGATGCCCATTGACTCCCTCAGTCTTCCATATCTCATCCAAGGACCAAAGAACTATAATCAGTGTTCTCTATATGGCACAAGCATCTTCCCTATTGAATCTTGCTTGCTCTTCCAGCCTCCCTGACTTTTGCTCCCTCATTCTCACCATGGTCCATGCCCTCTGAAGCTCACCCAGCCTAGTATAGAATCTTTCATTGCTTGCTTCCTTATGTTTCCTTGGTCCCTTGTCTGTCTCCACCAGACTGTAAAATCCCTGGGGGAAGGGACTGTCTCACTGGTGTCTGGATCCTGGGAGCTATACAGCCATTGTAAGGAGAGTTCTGTTCTCAGAAATTACTGGCCCAATTGCTAAGTGGTCCAGGGGCAACAAGATTACTCAGTGCATTTTACCCAGTCTGTTGTGGCTAAATCTAATCTTAAAAAGCAAATAAGCCAGCCTTGGACTCAGTTTTTGTTAATGTCCCTGGATCCCTCTTGAGAAATGCAGTTTGTTGGGGATTTGTTGTTAGGCAAACCAGTGTGATTTTCAAACTATTCAGTAGTCAGGAAGCCTAGGCACAAATATCTCAGTGAACCAGTACTGATGAGAAAGGGACTCCTTGAATCACCTCTATTTGAAGATATATCTTCAGTCAATCCTAGTATGGTGGATTGAAGGAGAATGGCTCCTAGAGTCTCATATATTTAAAAACTGGGGCTCCAGTTGATGGAACTGCTTGGGAAGGGTTAGGAGGTGTGGATTTGTTGGATGAGGTGTGTTATGGGGGTGGGCTTTAAGCTTCAGAAGACTCCTGCCATTCCCAGTGTTTCTTTTCTGCCTCTTACTTGCAAAATCAAGACGTGATCTTCCAGCAGCTGCCTCAGTGGCCTGTTGCCATCTTTCACTCTACCAGCATAGCTTCCAACCCTCTATAAGTTGTCTTGGTCATGGTAATAAGCACAATAATAGAAAGGTAACTAAGGCCCTTTAATAGCCAGCAGTGACATGGCTGCCAGGCCCAGTGACTTGCACCTGCAGACTCAACACTTGGGAACCTGAAGCAGAAACATTGTCACAAGTTCAAGGCCAGCCTAGGCTACATGAGGAAGTCCACACAGCCTAGCCTGGCTGCAGAGTGTGACTGTCTTAAGCAAAAAGAAAAAGATGAAGCCTGGAGAATCTATTGGTATTGATGAGACACTGCACAAATTCTGGGGCCTGTCTGCTTTCATCTCTGCAGAGTAGGAGAGCCCAGCGAAAGGATAAAATCTAAAATTAACCAAAGATCCTAGGAATCCCTGTCCACCACATATACCTGTGCTCTGGAGCAAAACACTTCACATTCTGGCATTTCCCCAGTCTAGGGTATGCTTGTTATGCCAAACTACACAGGAGGCTGATGCAGTAGGATTGCAATTTCAAGGCCTGTCTAGGCAACATAGTGAGCCATATTTGTCTTGTTTGTCTCAAGATAAATAAAAATGAGCACAAGGTTATAGCTCGAGGGTAGTGTACTTGCATAGTGCACATGAGGCCATGTGTTCCTTTCCTGATACCACAAAGAGACAAAAAGTGCTTGGATTTTAATTTCCTTTTCTGTAGCATGGATCAGGATTCCTGTGAAGTAAGAGAAAACATCCAGGTAAAGGGCATGTAATGACAACAGCTTGCTGTTCCCTTGGTGTGCTGTGGCAGACAGGCCCTTGTTCCTCTAGCAAATGGCCTGTTCTCCAGACTACTGTCACTAAGCTCCTGAGAGCCAAGCATGGGGCTCACCAAGGGCCTCTGCTTACTCTGAGACACTTTACATCCTCGTGCTTGTGACTCAAAGTCCATGATTTTACTATGCATCTGCAGGCAGTAAACCGGTGGTGTAAATAGTGTTATACAGCAGTAGCAACTTCATCTTAGAGCTGTGGTTCTCAATGCTGAGACCCTTTGATGCAGCTCCTCACATTGTGGTGACCCCCACCATCGAATTACATTTTTGCTGCTACATAACTGTTATTTTGCTATGTTATGAATCTTTTTTTGTTGTTGTTGGTTTTTCGAGACAGGGTTTTTTTGTATAGCCCTGGCTGTCCTGGAACTAACTCTGTAGACCAGGCTGGCCTGGAACTCAGAAATTGCCTGCCTCTGCCTCCCGAGTGCTGGGATTAAAGGTGTGTGTCACCAAACCCAGCTTATATTATTAATCTTGATGCAAGTATCTGATAGGCAGGATATCTTATTGGGCGTCATAACCCACAGTTTGAGAACCACCTCATTAGATGAAAGAACGTGGACAGCTGCCTTTGAGCACTGATCATCCCAGTCACCTCTCCGTTAATATCTCCAGCCATCTCTCCATATGTTGGGAGCTATTAAGACAACTCTATTGTCTTGATCTCTGAATTAAGCCTCTCCCCCCGAGAAGAAAAGGGGGTCAAAAGCAGGCCACCTACGCACCGTTCTGAGAACAACCACAGAACGTTCCACCCCTAGGTCAGCGCCAGATGTCCTGGCCACACCCTGATACCACCAAGTTCCTGCTTCCCCTTGTAGCTGCCAAAAGAAAAATTTCCACTGCCCCACCCCTCCTGCTGAGAAGTACTTGTACTTCCCCTTTTGCTTGTGCATTTTCACTGCCCCACCCCTCCTGCTGAGAAGTACTTGTACTTCCCCTTTTGCTTGTGCATTTAAGCCTTGAGTCTTTCTGAATACAGCAACACCTTGATGCTTCTCAGACTGTTTGCATGTTGTTCCTCGCACTTGGTGTCTGTCTCTCTCTCCCCCCATTTGGTTCTTAGGAGAAGGTCCCCTCGAGACCCTCGAATAACTGGACCTGTTGGATGGGTCAAGTGGCGCCCAATGTGGGGCACGAGGTATGACCACCCTCCAGACAATGGATTCAAGAGGTACCTTGTAGACAGTGAGACGGTTCCCTGCCACTTCGCTTGAGTGTCGCAGATGTTGAGAGGTAAGCCTGGGCATAAAATTGTTGTCCCATTCATCATGGGGAATGTTCTGTCCTAAGAGACAGTGTTTATTCAAGAGATGAAGGGGTCTCTTTAGGAGAGAGGGATAAGAGTTAAGAAAAAGGATTTAATAAAAATTTTTTGTTTTGTGGACGAGAGATGTCCATGGCTGATATTGAATGGTCCTGAAATACACCCTTTAACTTGGAATAAAGTAGGCAAAGATATCAATGCTTTGATAAAACAAGGAGAAAGTGTTCCTGAGCCATTTTTTAGTTATTGAGGAATCATCAGAGACCTCCTTGAGCAGGCAGAAAAGGGTGGAGAGAGCGCTCACCTCCTAGCCCTTACTGAAGATTTTTTAGAAAACTCCCGATCACCGATCAGTCTCGCAAAAGCAAAACTGAGCTGCCGGCAAATCGTCAGTCTTGGCCGTCATTGATTATCGATGCCCCGGTCCCTAAGGACTCCCTGCCTTCCCCTCTTTCTCCCCAAATTACATTAGATTCTAGAAAAGGGGCTACTGCTCGACCCCCTGGTTGACCAAAAAGGATTTACCCCATTTTGTATAAGGAGTTGTCAGATGAACCCCTCAATCCTGCCTCGGAGGCAAAATTAGATGAGGAAGCCTTTAAATATGAACAAGCTCACTATGGTCCCAGGCCCGGTGCCTATCTTACCATCGAGCCCTTCAATTTCCACACTCCTCCTTATTTGCCCTCCTTTCCCCCAATCCTCAGCCTAATCCTCAGCCTGTATCGCTGGCCCCTTCGTCCGTTCAGCGATTACTTCAAACTAAAAGAGAACTTCAGACTCAGATCACCAATCTTAAAGATGTTCTAGGGCTTCAAAAGAAGCTATAAGACCTCAGTCTAGAGACTCAGAGTCTACAAAGAGCCCTCATGGGGAACCTTCAAGGTCCTATCTCAAAATCCCGTCAAACTGGCTGCAAGGGTCCCTCTCAGAAACAAGGGAATGAAAAATTGACCTTCCCTGTTCTCACCTGATCTCGAGCCCATCAGGCTGCTCCAGGTCATGAGAACCCCCCCCCACTGTCTTCTCCGAAAAAGATCAGGGGGAACCAGAGAGTGATGATGAGGAGGGTCAAGCAAACTCTGATTCCAATGAGGGTGGCATGTCCCCCGATGAAGGGTTAGACACCAACAGCCAACCAGTCTACAAAAAGCTAAAACTGAGACATGTAAAAGATCTTCATTCAGCAGTCAAAAATTATAGGGTTAATGCCCCATTCACAGTGTCCATATTAGAAGGTTTAGCAGGAGAAGGCTACTTGATACCCAATGAATGGAATAAAGTTGTTCAGTCTGTCCTCACTAGAGGCCAATATTTAACTTGGAAGTCAGAGTTTGTGGACAGAGGAGAAAATTTGGCTGCAAAAAAATAGAAAGAATCCTACTAGTAAGACAGTCTCCTGGACTGCTGATAAAATCTGTGGTAAAGGCAATTTCGCTGCAGACAAAAAACAATTAGGGCTCTCCCCTGGTGTCCTCGCCCAGATGGCACAGGCAGCCCTGGGAGCTTGGCACGCTGTCCCTGCTGCAGGGGCACTAACTATGCCCCTAACCAAGATTATACAAGGGCCCCAAGAGACCTATGCGCAGTTCGTTGCCAGATTGCAGGAAGCAGCTGAGAGAATTTTGGGACCTGAGGAAACTGAGGGTCTGTTAGTCTGACAACTTGCTCTTGAAAATGCCAATTCAGCATGTAGGGCTGCCCTGAGAGGTAAAACCAAAAGTTTAGATATAAATGGTATGATCAAGCTTTGTAATGAGGTAGATGTGTTTTCCCAACAAGTTTCTAAGTCTATCAACCTGGCTATTGGGGCTGCCTTACAACTAAATAAAGAAGAAAAAACTTGCTATAGATGCAACCAACCTGGACATTTTGCTAGAGGATGCCCTACACAAAGACAGAGCACCCTAGTCTCAACCATGCCTGCTACCCAACAAAAGTCTCTCACCACCACCCCTCCCCCCGCCAGGTCTTTGCCCTAAGTGCAAGAGAGGCTGCCAATGGGCACAAGATTGCTGATCTAAGACTGATATCAATGGCCACCCACTACCTGCGGTCCAGGGAAACGGACAGAGGGCCCCCCCTGCGGGGCCTGTCTCCCCTGATGACAACTGCAGACAAACCCCTAGCCCCCACGGGAGATTGTGCAGGGTTCTGGCAGAGAGCACAGCGAGCTTGGGAGTGTGGCCTTCTTCGCCCCAGGCCCCTCACGGCCTCGTCCGTGCAGGATGAGCCCAAGGGTCCCTACCCTGTGGACACCAGGAGCCCTCGCCCTCGAGGCAGCCACCAGCTAGGCCATGTAGCCATTCCGCAGCGACTCTTGCACTGCCGAAGATGCGACTGCATGGCGGCGCCCTCCCCGACTCCACCGGCGCCCTGCTCTCCAGGGCCGGGCCCATGGAGAAGCCCCAGCCAGGCCTTCAAGGACGTTTCGAAAGTGGCGGCAAGTGTGGTGTGGTGGGAAGAATGGCAGCCACCTGAAGGCCAAGGCTGGGCCTTCAGGGCTTCTGCGGCCTGAGGCGGCGGGTCTGATCAAGAACACTCTGCTATCACCAGCACAGGAGGAGAGGCCCGCCTGTGGCCCAGCATGCATTCCTGGATGAACCGAGGTCTCGATGGGCCTGGACGAAGGTGAGCGGGGGGGCCCCCCCTCTTCCACTCATTTACTGTGGTCTATATTGAATGCTTCTGTTTTAGCCTTGTTGGATAAGACACAAAGAGATAATGCATCAGAATTTGAAGATTGTTGGATGTGCTTTTCTGCTTCCCCACCCTTTATGAGGGCATAGCCATATTTGGAAATTTTACCCTGCTTTCAGATGCCAACCAGCTTCCCTTCCAGTCAGTTCAGCTTACCTTGAAAGAACTCTCTGGGGTAGGGAGTTGTGTGTTGGGCCCAGGCATGCTTCTGCCATGGCCCTTGCTAAGATTTGCAATAATACATTTAGAGTAAATAAAAATAGGTATTCTTATCTTCTTGCCCCAAATGATACCTTTTTGGCATGTTCCACAGACCTTACACAGTACATTATTATACAAGATTTTATAAATAATAGAGATTATTGTGTCTCGGTTCAGCTTTTTCCAAATTTTAGTATTCATGAGTCAGATGACTTACTGAAGTTTTGGGATCGAGGTGCCTCTTGCCATCCCACCACAAAAGAGAGCCTATCTCAGCAGTGACCCTTGAGGTCCTTCTTGGCCCGGGTGCTGCTGGGACCGAGACCAGAATCTTGGCCCTTGTGTCATCTCAACAGAATGTGTGCAATTACCATCTGCTCAATGAGGCTATTAGCCAAGATATAGAGAATATAAAAAGGGGCCTAGATGATCTTACTGATTCCTTGGTCTTCCTTTCAGAAGTCGCCCTTCAAAATAGAAGGGGATTAGATTTGCTCTTTCTACAACAAGGAGGCTTATGCGCTGCACTTAAGAAAGAATGCTGCGTATATGTTGATAAAACTGGATTAGTTAAAGATAGCATTGCCAAGGTTACTGCCAGCTTAGAAAAAAGAAAGAGAGAGAGAACAACAAGAGTCATGGTACCAAAATTGGTTTTCAACCTCCCCCTGGCTTTCGACCTTGTTGTCCTCGCTTTTGGGGTCCCTATTGGGACTCCTATTATTGATTTCCTTTGGTCCTTGGGCATTTCAGAAATTGACCCGATTTGTTAAATCTCAAATTGATTCATCTCTTTCAAGCACATCTGTTTCAGTTCATTACCATCGGCTGGACGTTGGCGATAGCAAGCAGGTTACTGGAGAAGAGTCAGACGTGGATACCGCTTCATCACCCTATTCTCAGGGAGAGAGACTCAATTTCCATAAAATGTTTAAGTGAGATCATTCCCCTCCCCCTAAATTCAGCCATCAGTCTCATGCCACGAATCATTTATAGATTGCTGTAGTCTGTGCTTCCGACATGGTAATATACATTCTCGACACATTGGAAACTAAACAGTCATCCCAGGCTAGACACATCGAAAAATTGGAACTTGAAGCCGTCGCCCGTGAGAGTTGTAGGCTAAACACTGCATAGAGATTAGTCTGGAAGCTGTTAGACAGTCTCTGAGAGGCATGTCTGATTGCATGAAGGTTGAGTGCCCTAGGGTCCTTCCCCCAGGAAAAACAGCACGGGAGCAGGTCAGGGTTACTCTGAGTAAAAATCTGTGGGCCTGAGAGTCAATCCTGTACATGGCCCCTAACATTGCACGCTAGGGATCAGACCTCTACCTCTACCCACGGGGCTTGCTTCGTTCCTAAATCCTTTGGCTAGCCCAGGTTATACCCAACAGACTGGGACCGTTAATTCAAGTCTCATAGATAACTTGTCCTTGTGTCCTTCATGGTTTTAGAGAATCACCCGGTGAGCAAACAGATGTTTAGGGGGTCGTTAAAAACGTGGCTACAAATTTATTATGCAATATGCCTTTATAAAAATATTAAAATGAGGGAGACATTGGGAGCTATTAAGACAACGCTATTGTCCTGATCTCTTAAGTGGGCCTCTCTCCCCGAGAAGAAAAGGGGGTCAAAAGCAGGCCACTGACGCACCATTCTGAGAACAACCACAGAATGTTTCAGCCCTAAGTCCTAAGATGTCCTGACCACACCCTGATACCACCAAGTTCCTGCTTCCCCGTGTAGCTGCCAAAAGAATAATTTCCACTGCCCCACCCCTCCTGCTGAGAAGTACTTGTACTTCCCCTTTTGCTTGTGCATTTCCACTGCCCCACCCCTCCTGCTGAAAAGTACTTCCCCTTTTGCTTGTGCATTTAAGCCTTGAGCCTTTCTGAATACAGCGCCACCTTGATGCTTCTCGGACTGTTTACGTGTCGTTCCTTGCACTTGCTGTCTGTCTCTCTCTCCCCCCATTTGGTTCTTAGGAAAAGCTCCCCTTGAGACCCTCGAGTAACTGGACTTGCTGTACTGGTCATCCATCCACCTTTTCATCCATCTCTGCCTGTTGTTAGACATTTATTTTAACTGTAAATGTACATTTACTCATCTAGTCAGCGTATTACCTTGGCAATAGCAAAGTAACTACGGCACTGTCTTCTTCCCACAAGCGGTCATGGCCCTCCCTGGTTCCCAATTTGACACTCCAGAGTGCTCACAGCAAGGAACACTTCATTTTTGTCCCTACAAGGGATTCTCCTATGCTGACAACATTCAGATGACTCAGATGAGAGTGTACTTTTGAAGTGAAAGTTAATGTTGAAGAACAGGTAGAGAGGACTCAAGACAAGAACTCAAGGCAGGAACTTGGGGGAAGAAATGAAGTGGAGACCACGGAGAAATGATGCTTACTGGCTTTCTCCCTTTGGTGGTAGTTTGCCTTCTTATACAACCCAGGACCCTCTGTCTAGGGATGGGACTGTGGGACCTTCCAATCATTCACCAATCAAGAAAATGCCCTACAGTCTTGCCACAGTTAATCTGATGGGCGCATCATCTCAACTGAGGTGCTGCTTCCCAGATAACTCTAGCTTATGTCAATCAGAACATTTGGCCCCTGTCAACTTGATACACCAACACTACTATTAAGCCAGAACTCTTCCTTCCTTGTTTATCCTCAATAGTTCATATATTAATGTCAATATTACAGCATGAATAACTTTTAAAGTCCAAACATCTTTAACTTTTTCAAGACTTTTAGTCCCAAGTCTCTTTAAAAATACAACTTTTTAAAAGTTCAAAGTCTTTAAATTGTGTACTCCTGTGAAATAAAAAAAAAAATAATTTTTTCTCACTTCATTAGGGAAGACCCAGGGCATAGTCACAGTCTGAAAAACGTAAAGCTAAACTCCAAACATGCAAATAACTCAGTCCCCAGGGCTTGGCACTCATGATCTTCTGGGCTCCAGAAATCCTATGCTACTCCACTTCTTGGGTTCTCACATTTCTTTTTTTCTTTTCTTTTTTCTTTTTTCTTTTTTTTTTTTTTGTTTGTTTGTTTTTTTGTTTTTTTGGATTTTCGACACAGGGTTTCTCTATAGCCCTGGCTGTCCCGGAACTCACTATGTAGACCAGGCTGGCAGAGAACTCAGAAATCCAACTGCCTCTGCCTCCTGAGTGCTGGGATTAAAGGCATGCACCACCATGCCCGTTGGGTTCTGACATTTCTAACACACAAAATTCAACTCAACTTATAGGCTCAGGCCAGCTCCACTCTACAGCCTCTGCTCTCACGGGCAGTGGCCTCACCATCCTGACATCTCCATCTGCTGGGGGCTACAAAAGCTGCACATTCACATAGCCTCCTGATCTCTCTTCAGGGACCATGACCCTGACATATGGAGCCAAGCCTCAGCCTCCCTTCATGGTTCTGTCAGTCTTGGGTTCCCACCAAACCTGAGGCTGCACTTTCACTGATGACCTCTGCTGGCCTCTCAGAGTGCCAAGCTTCAGCTGTTCTCCATGACCCCACTGTGTCTTCAAAAACAGTTAGATGTGAGATAATCTGACACATTACCGAGTTTGGCTACCAGCATGGCCTATGGGCTTGGCTCCCTCTGAACAACAGCTTTAGTGTGCATACTCTAAGGAAACACTCCCAAACCTCGCCTCAACAATGATGATCTCCTCTTAATCACCACTAATTTATCATTCCAGCTACTTTTGATCAGTTCTCTATTTTCCCAGTAAAGCAAAGGTTTCAGTTTAGTGGTACTGGTTTCTTATTAATCACACCAAAATTTTCCAATCCAATTGACAAGACCCACAGATTCATAAATCAAATATATCATACGAACTACCCTGATAGAATCTTCAAGGGATTCTTAAATATCCCTCTGAAACCCAAAAGCCAGGTCTCCATTGTCTGCATTGCTCTCAATATTTCCTTCCAAGATCCAAGATATTTATTTATTTATTATTGCAAGATGTGTGACAGAATCCCTGTCTGCAGTGTTTGTTTTTTGTGTACTTGACACAAGCTAGAGTCTTCTTGAGAAGAGGGAACTTCAACAGAAAAAATGCCTCTATCAGACTGCCTATAAGCAAGATCATTGAGCATTTGCTTGATTTCAATTGATGTGATGCTGGAGGATATAAAAAAGCAAACTGAACAACCCAGGGGGAGCAAGCCAGGAAGCAGTCCACAAACCCTCAGGTTCCTGCCTTGGGTTGGTGACCTGACTTCACTTCCAGATGGCCCATAAACTGTAAGCTGAATAAACACTCTGTCCTCACATTGTTTTTGGTTAGTGTTTTATCACACTATCAGAAAAGTAACTAAGATAGAAACTGAAATTGGTACCAGAAGTAGGGTAGTGTTAAGAGGTGGCCCCGTGTTTTGGGAAGAATTATGGAAGGAGTTTGAAACACTGGAATAGAAAGCTACTCGGTACTTAATGGGGCTTACTGAGCTGTTATGTGGGACCTATTATGTGAGGTAGAGAATGGTCCTGAGCTGGAACCATTCACTGATTGAGCTTGGATAACATGTACTGCTGCTTCTCATGGTTGTCACACCAGAACTCTGAGGCTGGGTCTCCTCTCCCTGCTTAATGTTTCAATGTTTTGCCTTAAGAAAATAAATAGCCCTGTAGAGACTGCCCAGAGATAAAGATACTTGCTGCACAGACCTCACACCCCGAGTTCCAAGTCAGAACTCACATGGTAGAAGGTGAGAACCTACTCCTGAAAGTTGTCCTCTTACTTTAATGTACCATATTACATGCATACACACATGTGCACATGCATGCACAAAGAAAACAAACACACACACAAATAGTAATAAAACAAATTTTTAAATGGCCTTGAAAACTCAGAGGTAGGGAAAGGATGCTCATTTGATAATTTTTTTTCTGAGACAGGTTTCTCTTCCCAAGACAGGCTTCTCTGTGTAGCCCTGGCTGTCCTGGAGCTCACGGTGAAGTCCAGGCTGGCTTTGAACTCACAAATCTGGCTGCCTCTGCCTCCCAAGTGCTGTTATTAAAGGCATGCACCACCAGTGCCCGGCTCATTTTATAGTAATAGAAACATTCACATGTTTTAAATTCAATTCTTGGGCCATGTATCCTGGCACGTGCTTTTAATCTCAGCACTTGAGAATCAGAGACAGGTAGATCTCTGTGAGTTCCAGGCCAGCCTGGCCTACATAGTAAGTTCCAGACTAGTCAAGGTTCTATAGAGGGAACCTGTCTCAGAAAGAAATAAAATCAATTATTGAAATGGAGTCAGGATGTAGCTCAATGGAGTGAATGCTAAGCATAGCTGAGGCCCTGACCTCTATCCTCAGCACTGCATCTACAGGGTATAGTGGCCAGACTGGGCTACATAGACCCTGTCTCTCTATAGATAGATAGATAGATAGATAGATAGATAGATAGATAGATAGATAGATAGATAGATAGTTGGATAGATAGACACATATAGATAGATAGATAGATAGATAGATAGATAGATAGATAGATAGATAGATGATAGATAGATAGATAGATAGATAGATAGATAGATAGATAGATAGATAGACAGATACATAGAGAGATAGATAAACAGGCCGACAGCGCGAAAGGAAGGAAGAAAGGAAGGAAGGAAGGAAGGAAGGAAGGAAGGAAGGAAGGAAGAAAGAAAGAAAGAAAGAAAGAAAGAAAGAAAGAAAGAAAGAAAGAAAGAAAGAAAGAAAGAAAGAAAGAAAGAGAGAGAGAAAAGAAAGAAAGAGAAAGTTACAAAGTACTTCTTATACACCCTTGGCCTTGTGAAGAGGAACTGAGAAATCACACAATTCAGGGATGGCAAACCCTTGCCATCTTATGCCTGCCACCTGTGCCTCCTGCCCAAACTCTAGGAAACCTTCAACTCAGAAGACAGTGACCAACAACCAGTGAGTACAGGTCCCGGTTCTCCTTGTCAGCAGCTTGTTCAAACAATACAGAGCTGAAACTTAGAATCTAGGCTTGTCACTGTAATCCCGGGCAACCTGCATGCACTCTGTGCTTACACCCGGAAATCATTTAACATCCTGTATTCCCCAGAGAAGAGCTATGAAGAAGTTGGCCCCAGTGTGAGTGACTGACTCGCCAGCAAGAAAGACACCACAACAGGATCCTTCTGCACACGTTTATTGGGAGAGCTTGTTTGCAGAGGCAAAAAGACCCCAAGCCCCAGAACTGGCGCTGCTTATATAGGCCTAGGAGAGGCGTGTCTACACCTGATTGGTTATGCTTTCAGTACCTCATTTGCGTGCCTCGGGCCAGGCAGTGACTCGGCAAAAAACTCTACTGCACATGCGCACACTGGTTGGTTACCCAAACTTATGGGTGCTAGCCAGCACCACCTTGTAATGGCGTATGTGGCTTCCCACATCTCCCCCTTTTAATTTTAATAAAATGATGCTGGACTAGGCCTGTGCAATTATGTCCATCTGCTGTGGATCCTGTTTTAGGTCGTTCTTCTAGTGTCACAGCCTTACCCGTCATAGGGTTACCCTATCGCCACCAGGCCCCGTGTCTCTGGTTAGTCTGTGCACAAGGAAAGTTGCCCGTCTTTGGATACTGCGACACTGTGTGACAGCAACTGCTAAATGACCTAGGGCGAACTCTATAAAAGAGGTCAGCCAAGTTTTAAGGGGATGAATTAGTGGGGAAATCATGATCACCCTACCGCGTGCAATGAGGAAACCTCAGCGATGTGCAAGGGCTGATTAAGGATCACTGAGTCTCTCTCATCCCAATGCAATGGATCCATAAGTCCATGGGGTGGAAGAGCAGAGAACTCAGATGCCGACTAATTCTTGAGCATAGATAACCAAACATCAGGGGATGTGCCATTTTCAATGGCTAGAAGTGCCTGAGTTATAATCACCTTGTCACGTTTTTGTTGGGTTCTGAATTTGTAAACCAACCAAAGCATGAATACCAGTCCATAGCATATGGCAGCACCAAACAAAATCACTCCCACCTATTCCTTAAAGTAAGAAAATGCAGAGGTAAGCCAAGAGGTAAAGTCTCCAAGGGTCACTGGTTCTACTCTGGTTCCATTAAGGTTCAGGATATGTATCTGTAGCTTCATCTGCAAACTTTCCAGCTCTTGCGACCAGTTCCCCTTCAAATAATCCGATAAATCTGTACTTTTAATAAAAGAATTATTAATATACCTAATGGGAGTAATGCACACATGCAGAGTTGATGCCACACAACTCATTTGTATGACATCCATCATCTGTTTCATGTTATGTTGTAAAATATCCACTCTTTGATTCACTGACATTAACCCTGAGGCAATATGAGTATCCACCCTTTGCAGGGTAAGCAATGCCTCAGACGTTTTTTCTGCTATCTGACTTATAGTGTCAGCAGTATTAACTTGATTGGCCATAGCAATTCCTGCGGTAACCGCTGACGCTGCAGACACCACGATGGCAGTAACAATGGCAGCTGTGATTCCAAAACCTCTCTTTTGCTGAATAAGACTCATTATCGGGAACTTCTCTGGATCTGCCTCAACAGGCACAGGGACAAAGGTTGGTAGATGTACCACTAAGACTAAGAATTTGGTTCCATTCCAGCATTGCATCAAAAAACAAGTGACATTTGTACAATCTAACCATTCTGTATTATTTTGAAATTCAGCCAATATAAAGAAAAATGGAGGATTAACACAAACTTCTACTGGAGAAGTAGTCATATTTCTGATAACTCTATTAGATGTCACATTATCTAAATGAGCAGAGGTATTGGAAAGTGTGGTAGAAACATTCAATATCTCATGAAAGTTTCCAGTCAGCAATGCAAAGGCTGACAAACTGGTACTAGCACCTGCCTCATTACTTAAAATCCATTGGTAATATGGCCAAATATTTTCTTTTCCTGTAGCAGCTACTTTATCATTCATACGGCAAAATCCAATGGAGGTTACAAAGCAAAACCCTTTGCTATTTCTTTCCGAGGAAAAATTTTTGATTGACAAGGTGAAAGAAACTTTGGAAATGCAAGGTCCAGATGACACCAGGGCACACTGCATATAGCAGTAGCATTGCCAACAGGCCATTGTGATCTTTTGGGAATAGTTACATTTCCCTTTATCATAATAGTGGTGATGTTTATAGATGAAGTTATATTATTTCCAACATCACTTGAGCCTGATTGTGCTCCTTGAGCAACTTGCGTTAAAGCATTAAGTAACACTCCAGAGCTCACTTTATTTTGGCTAATGGGATCTGCCCAATTAGAGATAATCTTTTTTTCTTTAAAAACATACAGGGTGTAAAAGGTTTATCCACATTATGCACAAAGCATAGTGTATAATTTAAATGAAAACTCGTACTATTATACACCCGTGGCTCTTGAGTTTGTCGTGCACAAGGCACATCCAAAAAACATTCAGTTGCAAAAAGAAAAGGCAAGGTAGAGGAATTGGAATGTACCAGTAAGGGTACCGGCCATGATCTCTCTACGGCCCACAAAGGTATACTTATCCCTGTCTCAATCATCAGGAGTAAGAATAACAGGATCATCTTGGGATTCATCTTGATCTTTCACGGTTCTTGTCAGTCATGTCGGAACCCAAAGTGGATTTTCTTCACCCTGTGGAAAAACACAAATAGCTCCCCTGGATCTGATTAATATGGAATCTGGGCCATACCATTTATTATCAAGGACATTTTTCCATTTGACCATTTCATTGGGCGGTTGAGGCCATTGTCCGTGCCTTTCAGCTGGTGATCTTCCAGCATCATCCAATTTTAAAAAATTAAGAGTAAATATTGTAAGGGATAGAGCCATCTTTGGCGTGATAGCCTCTATTCCCCCTTTTTGTTTTTGCAAATATTGTTTCAAAGTACGATGGGCTCTTTCAATGATGCCTTGGCCCTGTGGATTATAGGGCAACCCAGTAATATGTTTCACTTGCATTTGTTTGCAAAATTGACTAAATTTAGAATAGGTATATGCAAGGCCATTATCTGTCTTTAGCAGCAGGGGCTTGCCCCATGCAGCCCAAGCCTCTAAGCAGTGGGATATGACATGAACTGCCTACCCTGTCAAGGGAGAGGCATGTAGGACACCAGAACTGGTATCGATGGACACATGTACATATTGTAATTTACCAAAAGCTGGGATATGCGTGACATCCATCTGCCAAATATCTAGGGGGTCGCAATCTGCGAGGATTAATGCCCACGGAAGGTGCATTAATAAATTCTACACATTTACCACACTGTAAGACAATATCTCCAGCTTCCGTTCATGTGAGCTTAAACTTCTGTCACAATGTAGAAGCAGGGAGATGATAAAGTTGATGAAAGTTCTTAGAACCTTCTATAGAACTTTGTGATAGCAAAACCATATCTCTGGTGGCTGAATCAGCAATTGCATTTCCATAGGTCCAGGTCCTTAACCATAGGTCCAGGTAATGATGTATATGCTCTAATATGTTGAATATAAAAGGGATGCTCATGCATCAAAATACAATCCTGATTTTTAATCAAAATTTCAGATACTGGACTAGACTGCTTAAAATTTCCAGCAGTCTCTAATGCTAATACAGCATTAACCACATAAACAGAATCAGAGATAATATTTATTATTATAGAGATAATATTATTATTTATTATTATTTATTTATATTATTTATTTATTTTTATTATTAAATATTTTTATTTTTATTTTAATATTTATTAAATATTTTATTATTAAATACTATATTATATTATAAATAATATTAAATATTTATTATTTATTATTAATATTATAAAGATAATATTTATTCTCAAGCCTACTCTTTTTACCCTTTAAACACTGCTTTTCAATATGACCTGTTTATCCACAATTAAAGCAAGTTATTTTTTTTGTTTGCGCCATCAAAACTACGGCAGCCAGCCCTGCATTTGAAAAGGGGTCCTCTTATTTCTCTACAGGCCTTCATCCATGCCTGTAATCCTTTCCCTTTCCAAGGTGCGATAGCATTTCTGCATTCTTTGGTATATTGCTCATAAACTATTTGTTCAATTAGCGGCATTGTGGCCTCAGAATCACCAAATATGCGTTTGGCTGCTTCCATCATTCGAGCCACGAATTCAGAGAATGGCTCATTAACTCCCCGAATAATTTTTGTCAAATTACCAGATACCTCTCCTCGATTAGGCAATGCTTTCCAAGCTTTCACTGCTGCCTGATTGATTTGATCACAGACCTGCACTGGGTATCCTAATTGATTGTTTGTCCATATACCCTGACCTGTAAGCATTTCAAAGCTCCATGCTGGTTGCCCTGCAGTAGCATTAGCACAGGCCTGACTCAAACACAGATCATGCCATATAGACTTCCAGTCTAGATACTGTCCCATCATAAGACATGCCTTTACCACACTATCCAATCAGAAGGAGTCATGACATGGTGAGCCAGTCTATCAATTTGGGACTGAGTAAAAGAGGCATTGACTCCGTAGGTCCTTACTGACTCTGCTAAATCTTTCACTTGTTTCTGCGATATTGGCTCATAATATTGCTGTTGAGCTTGATCCTGAAAAACAGGAAAAGCCTGACATATTTTAAGCAACCCTCTAGGAGTGCAAAGAGAATGGCCATTGCCACTTGTTTTCTTTTCTGTATAAGGCAGAGGTGGTCGGGGAGCACTGAGACTCTTCCCTATTGGACCATAACTTTCCACCTCATACTCTGCAGCAGCCTCCTCCAAATCTTCCTCCTCCCCTGCTGATAATTCTGAGTCCTCTGAGCTAGATAATTCTAATAACTCAAAGTCCTTGAGAGGAGGGTAAATCGACTTAATTTTTTGATCTTCATTCTTTATATTATCTTTTGAATCTCTATATTTTGGTTTCTTTTCCTTTTCTCTTTTTATATCTCTTCCTTTACTCATTTTTCTGCGCGCTCCTTCCTTTTCATTTCTCTCTGTTTCTGACATGGTTTCCTAGTGCTCCTGCAAAAGTCGCTGCCCTTCCTTAACAGCTGGTTCACATTTCTTGTCCTGGATACAAGCCTTAAACAACTTCCATAGCGGTCTTGTTTCTGCTTTCACTTTCCCTTCAGCTTCCTCTCTCGCTATATCTCTCCCTAACTTTTCCCAACTAGGTATCGTCAGCCACCCAGTAGGGGCAAACCAAGGAGCAAGTCTGTCTATCTCTTTTAAGAACCCTCTCACTGTACTTTCAGAAATCTTTAGACCTCGTTCGTTAAGTAAGGCTTGCACCGGCCCTACTAAAGGCGTAGACTGGCCAGTACCCATGATCAGCCTGGACTAAAGTGTCCTTAAGACACTCACTTATCTACGTGTAATTCTTAGTCCCAAGATCGACTCACAAGTTTATCTACACTCACTTTATGATCTTATGTATCTGCCAAGCTATTCCCAGCAGATACACTCGTTTCCAGGGCAATGAAAATTAAGACAATAACACAATATCAGGACAAGAAAGAAAACAAGCAGCACAATCCCAGCAACAATTACCGGATCTATTCCGTAGGAAAGCATACCTCTCAGAGACTTACATTAATTTCTTTTTACTTACCGGTACTTCCTTTCCCCAGCTGAAGAGTTCTGAATCCACGAAGTCAATTCCTTCTCAACAGCCTTTATTGAGGGAACACTTCTCCTCCCTGTTATGTAGTTCTGAATCCTCCCTGTAACAGGGGGTCTTCGCTCATGCCTCAACATGTCTCATCCCAGGTTTCGGCACCACTTGTGAGTGCCCAACTCACCAGCAAGAAAGACACTACAACAGGATCCTTCTGCACACGTTTATTGGGAGAGCTTGATTGCAGAGGCGAAAAGACCCCGAGCCCTAGAACTGGCGCTGCTTATATAGGCCTAGGAAAGGTGTGTCTACACCCGATTGGTTTTGCTTTCAGTACCTCATTTGCATGCCTCAGGCCAGGCAGTGACTCGGCAAAAAACTCTACTGCACATGCGCACATTGGTTGTTTACCCAAACTTGTGGGTGGTAGCCAGCGCCACCTTGTAATGGCGTATGTGGCTTCCCACACCCCAGTGCCTCAGTGTGTGGCCTTATTTAGAAATAAGATCTTGGCTGAAGTGAACACAGTGTGTCTGTCCTAATAGCATTGTGTCTTTCTGAGATGAAATATTGCCTTACTTCTTTTTCATTTTCAGTTTGGTTTAAAAGCCATTACGATCAAGTACTTCTAAAAATTACTTTTTTAATGTATGAGGTGGGGGTTATCTCACTAAAGTTGGTGATAGACAGGTGGCCAGTGCTCCCAGTGATCCTCCTGTCTCCACCCACCACAGTGCTGGGCTCACAGAGCCACTTCTGGCTTCTTATGCTGGTACTGGGAAAAGGATCCCAGACCTCAAGCTCACACAGCAAGCACTCTGTCCACCTTGCCATCATTTCAGCCTACAAGGATTATTGCTCCATTTGTTTCATAGGAAAGGCAATTTGGACACAGAAGCAAATACAGATAGAAGAAGGAAGACACAGGAAAATGGCTAAACACAAGTAAAAGAGAGACTTGGGCAAAGTTCAGCCTCCAGACTTGTATTAGTTAAAGTTTCTATTCCTGCACAAAAACATCATGACCAAGAAGCAAGTTGGGGAGGAAAGGGTTTATTCAGCTTACATTTCCACATTGCTGTTCATCTCCAAGGAAGTCAGGACTAGAACTCAAGCACGTCAGGAAGCAGGAGTTGATGCAGAGGCCATGGAGGGATGGTACTTACTGGCTTGCTTCCATGGCTTGCTCAGCTTCCTTTATTATAGAACCCAAGACCACCAGACAAGGGATGGCACCTCCCACAATGGACCCTCCCCACTTGATCATCAACTGAGAAAATGTGCCAAAGGTGATTCTCATTGAGGCACTGACACACACTCTGGTTGAGTCAGCTTGACAGACTGTGAAGCCTAAAATCCACTCACGAGGCATAGAGTTTCAAGGAAGCTCACCTCCTGGAGCTTTTGTGTTCTCATTCAACCATATACTCATACTCTATTCCCGCGTTAGTCTGGTGTATGGATTTATGAGGTCTCTTTTAATGTTTTATTATAAATGTCTTTTAAGATTAAATTCTGTTATAATTAAGCCTCCACATTGTTCCAAGGTCCCAGAAGCCTGCAAGCTTGAAATCTGAGCTTGAAACCCTGCAGGAATGCAGAAAGGAAGTTACCTATTCAGATACTAATTAAGCATTACAATAGACAGAGCCAATGGCTCAGCTGGTCTGCAGAAAGAGCCTGAGTATCTCACTGAGATAGAAGTCTTCAGTACAGGCTACATTGCATATTAAAAGCAAGTTGGTATATTCTTCTGTAGACCCAGGAAATAGGATGTTGGGGTATTGCAATATTCATGATAAGGTCTGCTAGTGCAGAACCCCTGGTGGTGGGTTTTACAATAGACTAGTTTGCACATGGCTTCCTTCTTTTGTGGCATCAGCCTGATCACCACCTTCTTTTGATGTATACATTCCTTTTGTATTGCGTCACTGTAATGTGGTGGATTGTATTTTTCCTATTTTCTTGTTATTTCTTTGGTATAAAAAGTTTGATGCTCGACCTGACACAATACATTCAGATTCTACACAATCTCTTGTGTTGGTCTGTCTGTCATTCCCTCTGACGCTTTGCCCACCTGCCCCAGAGACCCGTTCCACTCAGACATAGAGACCCAAGAGGGTATGCGGCAAGGCACTTTCACAGATGAAGCTCCTTTCTTTGTGATAACCCTAGCCAAGTTGACAACACAAAACCAGCCTGCACCTGGCCTCACATGGAATCAACCCCTTCAGCACATTCATCTCGGTCCTTAGTGTCTAGAATGCTAAGATGATACATTACCATGTGAGTCTCCCTAACTGTTAACATTATTTTTCTTCTTCTTTTTTTTTTTTACAATAGCCCCAGGATGTGAAGAAGACACTGATGAATGGTACAGTCATCTTAAACTAACTACTGTTATGGAAGACGCTGGGGCTTTTGTGTTTGTTTGTTGTCTTTTGAGACAGAGTCTTATGCATCCCAGGCTGGCCTGATATAAAGATAATCTTGAGCTGGGCAGTGATGGTGCAGGACTTTAATCCCAACACTCAGGAGGCAGAGGCAGCTGAATCTCTGATTTGGAGGCCAGCCTGGTCTACAGAGTGAGTTCCAGGATAGCCAGCGCTACATAGAGAAACCTTGTCTTGAAAAACAAACAATAACAAACTGCACTGCAAGTAGTATCATCACAGGCATGTACCTCCAAACCCATTTCATATGGTGCTGGAACCCAGGGCTAAGCAAGAAGGACAGCAGAGTCTGGCTGTTTCCCACAAGTGTGACTACCAGCAAGGCCATTGCAAGAACAAGGTTCCTTGACTCCACATCCAGTGCTCCTACTAATGAGGATCACCACATACTCACTGATGGCTCTGAGACAGTGGATAATGATTGTCAGCTTGATGGAATCTAGAATTATCTAGATGATAAACCTGTGGACACATCTGCAGGGGAATTTCTAGGTAGCACCATATAAAAGGAAAGACTCAACCTAAGTGTTGGTAGCACCCCTCTGTAGGTTGGGATCCTGGGCTGAATAAAATGGAGAAAGCAGGCTGAGCACCAGGATCCATCTCTCTCTGCTCATGACTACAGACATGTTTAGGTTTGGCAATTGTGGTCAAGATTCAGCCCGTGGTCAACCCATCCTTGTCTCTTCTCAGCACACAACCCTTCCCCATATCTGTCCTGCAGGCTGTCAGCACTGGAGACAGACTCCTGCTCTGGCTAGTGTAAGGGTCCCAGCACTTTCCCTATGTCAGCTTGAAATTCCTGGTGAAAATTCCAGTTTCTTGGGGTCCATGTCACAGTCCTCAGAAAGCTGAAGGGAGGGCACAAGTGTGTCTTTAGAACGACCTTGGTCTTGCCATGACAGTCACAGTTTCTTCCTGCTTTCCAGTCTAATAGCTACAAAAGAGTTTGCATCTCCAACCTGCCCTATCTACACAATGAACTCTGTGCTTTTCTAGTGGGGTGCAATCTAGAGTGATTACTGTGGGCTCCCTCTTCTCAGAACAATGCTCCTGTCTTCTAGAATCCTATGGTCTCCATTCCCAACCTTACGAATCAATGGCTCTTGAATAAACCACTTGGCTCCCCAGCTTCAGTTTTCTCATTGGAAAATGAAGGTTTTTATGTTGGGAGACTTCAGTCTCTTTCCATTAGGAGAGCCCTGCCATCTCAAGGGCTGTTCCAGGCTTGCACTGAAGGCTAAGACCAGGGCTCTCAAGCTTCAGGTCTCAAAGGAATTGCCTCAGGAGAGGTGTAGGAATCCTATATTCCAGTACTATGATGCTGTGGCCTGGAGCCAGGCCCAAGGAGTTGCATTCCAGGAGACCCAACCTCAGGGACATTGCTGCCTCTCTGGCTACTGAAGACTGACAAGCCTACAGGCCAGGAGATAGCTTGAAGAACACCCAGAACCCTCCCTAGATCTGAGCATGCTCTTCAGACTGGCTGGTCCCATGAAGGAAAAGTGTTTTGCTTTGCTTTGTTTTTTGCTGCTTCCTCTGATTTCACAGCCAATGAGCTCTTTTTTCCAGGGAAGCAGCATCCTAATTTGACTAATGGGAGTAGTAAGGGAGTTTATTTGTGAGATCTGGGTGACTCCCAGATCTCCAGAGGGTCCCAGACTAGGTGAGGCACTATGCAACCAGAACCATGTGTCAACTGTGTACAGTGGCATTTGTCCTCTTGTGGGACCCTGACTTAGAGCATTTCTCCCTGGAAGGTAAAGCCCCTGGAAGTTCCCCAAACTTGTTTTCCCTGACCTCTAAAAATACAGCCATAAAGAAGATCTTTGTTCTCTATAGCCAGTAAAAAGCCTTTTTTGTTTTTATACTTTACAACCAGAGGTGCCTGCCTTCCTGTGCCGAGGACACGGAGATAAAAATTCAGAAAAAAACTCACTCCCCACTCCTGCCTTGTAAATTTCATCAAGGGCACCAGGAAAAGAAGAACTCTTCTCCCAACTCCTCCCTACTCTCCCAAACCTTCCAATTCCTCAGCTAGCTGTTAAAAGCACCCTACTGTCACCACTCAGAGTTGAACTCCCCTGCCCTGCACGGCAGAGGGACTTCATTCTCAGCTAGCTGATAATAAAACCTCTTGCAGTTTGCATCAGGTGTGGTTTTCTCTCAGGACCCTACTGCCCAGCACCGGCTTCTGAACATTCTCTGATGGTAGAGAGGGGTAGTTAGATCTTTCTGCTGATGTCTGCCACCCCAGGGAGTATTCTTGCATCCTTTTCACAGTAAAATCCCAGTTCATGGCCAGGGTCAGGACCTTGGCTCTGTACAAAGTGGCTGGGACCATAGTTTTGGGATTTCAGTTTCTAAAAATAGAAGGGTTTTTGTTTAAAGGAAGAGTTAGGGGCAGGCAGTTACAGATACAGAAACTTCTGCTTGATAGGGCCAGAAGAAAGCTTGTCACTAGCTCTGCTTCCTCCCTTGACAGCAGAATCTTCCTTCCAGAGTCCAGGCCCCCATGCTCAGGGGGCACATATGAGTGCAAGAACAGACTTAGGGTCTCTAGGAAACCCGGGAGGAGTGTTGTTCAGTGCCTGTGGCTCCTTCCAGCTCTCCCAGCATCTCTCAGTACCTGTGGCTCCTCCCAGCTCTCCCAGCATTCCTCAGTACCTATGGCTCCTCCCAGCTCTCCCAGCATTCCTTAGTACCTATGGCTCCTCCTAACACTTCTCATCCCATCCCCTACCCTAAACTTCTCTTTCCTGGGAGTTAGACTTGAGATTCCCTTCACCAAGCCTGATCCCTGTATAACTCAGCCATTTGGGTTATGCTGTTCTCTTGGCCCTGGCCACCTCTCTTGGTCAGTGATAGTCTCTCTGTCTTTGTCTCTGTCTCTGTCTCTCTCTCTCTCTGTGTCTCTCTCTGTCTCTTTCCCTCCCTCCCTCTCTTCTCTCATGGTTTAGTCTGCTGGCAAGTTCAGTCTGGCCTTTCCTCTGTCTGCTTTCTTCCTTATAGCTACAATAAAAACCTTCCCCATGCATTAGGAGTAGTTATGCCCTCTCTACTATTTAATTTTTCATTCAGATTGTGAAGTTGATTTTCATCCTTGAAGCCAAACTAGAATCACCCAGATGATTTAAACATTCCCAGCAGACGTGGATTGGACCAGAACCTTGCAAGCTGGAAGCTGCCCACGGCAGACGTGGATTGGACCAGAACCTTGCAAGCTGGAAGCTGCCCACGGTGTTCTCTCTCTCTCTCTCTCTCTCTCTCTCTCTCTCTCTCTCTCTCTCTCTCTCTCTCTCTCTCATTTTGTTTATGTGTTTGTATACATGGGTGGTGTGCATGGTCAGAGGACAACTTGCTAGAGTCAGTTCTCTCCTTCCACCACATTTGTCCACAGGATCAATTAAGCTCGGTAATAAGCTCCTTTGCCCACTAAAGCCATCTTGCCAGGTCTCATGAATATTCTTCAACATTCTACTTAACTGATCTTAGCTCATATCAGGACTGGGAGTCATGTGTCTTAGTGTGAAAATCTATGTTGACTGTGTTCGCTAGGGAAGGAGGATTAGAGAAGTAAGGGAGTGGGGAGCAGTGCTCCTGAGTTAGAGGGAAGGAAACAGCCAGGTAGGGCACCTGAGAAGGGACATGGGGGTTGGCCTGTCTTTGCATTCCTGTGCCCGAGCCCCAGGTCCAAACAGGAGCCAGGGAGAGCTATTTAGTTTCCCACTAGGTGGATCTGACTCAGCTTACAGAGTTTATTGCACCCTCAGGCACAGGGAACAGTCAAAGGTTTTTCCTTGTTTGACAGAGACAGATTCAGTCTGGATACTCAAATCAGTGATCAGAGAGAGTCCTTGTAGCCTGGAAGAAACTTGTGATAATGGACTTTAGAAAGGGTGGCCAGATAGACTGGACAGATAACTGGACAGATAGAATATGTCAGCTGTAACACAGACACGTATTCTGGGATTCTGACATCCATCGATATTTAGTCTGTGGTGAGTTGCTGGGTGAGTTGCAACACCCTGTAGGGGTTCCAGCTTGCTCACCTGTAAAACAAGATGGATTCTCTTAGCTGTTTGATATGGGGGTGTGCTAGTTAGTGTTTTTTGTCAGCTTAACATGAGTTAGAGTCATCTGAGAAGCAAGAACTTGAATTGAGAAAATGCCTCTATCAGATGGCCTTTAGGCAAGTCTATGAGACATTGTATTGATTAATGGTTGATGTGTGGGAAAGCCCAGCCACTGTGATTAGTGGGCCTGTCTTGTATAAAAAATGCTATCTGAGGAGATGGAGAGATGGCTCAGTGGTTAACACTGGCTGCTCTTCTAGAGGACCTGGTTTCAACTTCCAGAATTCACATGGTGTCTCTCGAACATTTGTTGTTCCAGTTTCAGGGGATCTGGAGCCCTCTGGTGGCCACTTTGGACATAGCATGTGCATGTTTTGCAGACAAGTAAAAAATAGATAAATAAAAAATAACGTCGATATGCTTAAAAGAAATGCCTCTTTAAAAAAAAAAGAAAGAAAGCAGGACACATTGTGAGAAGCAAGACCATAAGCATCCCTCCGCCATGCTCTCTGCTTCAGTTCCTGCCGTTTGGTCCCTGCCCTATTTGAGTTTCTGCCTTCTTTTCCTTCATAATAGACTGTGAGCTGCCAAGTGAAACGAAATCATTCCTCCCCAAGTTGCTTCTGATTATAGTGTTTAACGCAGCAATAGGAAGCAAAGTAGTTCAGTGAATTGAATGTTGCTTTTATTGACATTTGGGGACCATGAAGAACCGTGTTCAGTTAATACTAGAGCAAAGGTTATCCTCCATAGATCCACTCATGACCATGTGGATGTCTGAGGGTGCCACCTCAAGGCAACTAGATGCCTCCGTCACATCTTAAAGCTAAAGCTGTCTTCAGGGAGATCAGCAATAATTCGAGGAGGTAGGGAGCAGATGAACAGAGATGGTTTAGTTTTATCACGATCAAATGAGAAATGTCTTGAAGTGGCAGGGCTTTACAACTGTCACCTCATGGGACTGGGCCCTAAAGAAAGAAAGTTGAGTCTAACCTGAAAAAAAAAAAAACCTAAAGAAAACTAAATAAACTAAGAAAACTAAAGAAAGTGATATCACCTAGTGGGGAAACCCCCACCCAATTCCCTATTCGGCATGTGCCCAAGAAATCACGAAGGACCATCTTGATGTAAATACATGAGGATGTTTAATTACGGAGCTCCGGACCGACATGCATCCCACACAGGAGATAACGGATGTTGGCCACGAGGCTCGAAAGCTAGGGGTTTTTATGGGGTAAGGGGCTTAGGGGTGTGGAATTCAGCATAGCAACACACTATTGGCTTATTCAAACATTAACAGAAAAATTACATGTACGTGCAGGGTGTCAGAGTTCTGTGAGTTGTTGACTCAGTTTAGATAGCCCTGTTATGTCCTCACATTCCTCTTTATCTTATGGTCAAGCTGTTCCCAGGAAAGTTTTAACTGCGGGGCATACCCGGGTTTGTTTGTTTTTTTCTCAGCCCCAGGCAGCCTCTAGGCTCACAAGCAACCAGCAATTTCTGAGTACTTTATATGACTTACCGGTCTTTAAATTTCATCTTTCTTTCAAAAGTACCTGAGCATGTGGATAGAAGACAAGCTTTTTCAGCCAGGCTGTGGTGATGGTGGTGGCTGCCTCTCACCTTTAATCCCAGTACTTGGACTATGGGGAAGAGGCAGACAGATCTCTGAGTTCAAGGCCAGCCTGGTCTACAGAGTAAGTTTCAAGACAACCAGGGCTACACAGAGAAACGATGTCTGAAAAACAGAAACCCAACCAACTAACCAAACACACAACAACAACAACAACAAAAAGCAAAATGGCTGGAGAGATGGTTCAGCTGTTAAGAGCACTGACTGATCTTCCAGAAACCTGAGTTCAATTCCCAGCAACTACATGGTGGCTCACAACCATCTGTAATGGAATCTAATTCCCTATCCTGGTGTGTCTGAAGACAGCTACAGTGTACTTACTATACACAATAAATACATAAATAATGCTTTAAAAAAAAAGCAAAAAAACTACAACAAAAAATCCAGACAAACTTACAAAAAACCAACAAGCTTGCCAGGCAGTGGTGGCACACGCCTTTAATCCCAGCACTTGGGAGGCAGAGGCAGGCAGATTTCTGAGATCAAGGCCAGCCTGGTCTACAAAGTGAGTTCCAGAATAGTGAGGGCTACACAGAGAAACCTTGTCTCAAACAAACAAACAAACAAACAAAAAAGAAAAGAAAAGAAAAAAAAGAAAAGAAAAGAAAAGAAAAGAAAAGAAAAGAAAAGAAAAGAAAAGAAAAGAAAAGAAAAGAAAAGAAAAGAAAAGAAAAGAAAAGAAGAGAAAAGAAAAACCAACAAGCTCTCCAGGACCAGAGAGATGGATCAATGAAAGTCCTTGTTTTTCTTGCAGAGAACCCAGGTTTCATTCCCAGCACATGCTCACAACCATGGCAACTCCAGTTCCAGATGAGGGGGATGGGGTTTATGCTCTCTTTTGACCTCCACAGGCAGCAGACACACATGCACTGTACACCTCTAGCATGAATGCATAAAAACTGATTCCCTGGACATTTTACATCAGTGAATGTTTCATTTAAATTTTCCTCGATATTTAATTAAGTAAAGATTTGTGTGTGTGTGTGTGTGTGTGTGTGTGTGTGTGTGTGTGTGTGTGTGTGTGTGTGTGTGTGTGTAGATGCACGCAATTGAGTGCAGTGCCCATGGAAGGTAAAGAGGGGATTGGTTTCCTGGAGCTGGCCTTACACTTGGTTGGGAGCTGCCTGATGGGGGTGTTGGGAACTGAACTCCCGTCCTCTGGAAGAGCATCAAATGCTGTTAAGCACTGAGCCATCTCTCTAGCCCCTTCTCTTTGTTTTTAATCAAATAAACCCCATAGTGAACTATCATTACTTATCTGTCAAAATGGTTAAAATAAAAACAGTGACACACCAAACACTGACAAAGGTTCACAGTGACTGAATTTTACATAAATTATGGGTGGGGATGTAAAATGTCCCAGCCACCTATACTGGCAACTTTTGGTTGTCAACTTAAATTCATCTGGAGTGAAGTAAAACCCAAGCTGCTGGGAACATCTATGAGAACTTTTTTTCTTTTGAAGTGGGAATTCCCACTTATAATCCAGGTTTTCTGAGGTGGGAAGACCAACCTGTAATCTAGATCCTTTGAGATGGGAAGGTCCACCTTTAATCTGGCTATGCCTTCCGATGGCAGCCTATAGAAAGAACATGGAAAAGGGAAGCTTTTGCTCTTTGCCTGCTTACCCTTGCTCTCACTGGCAAGCTCATTCCTTCACTGGCTTTCTATGTCTTCGGGATTCCAGTGTCTACTGAAGACCAGCCGAGATGCTCATCTTCATGAACTGAAAAACTACTGGATTCCTGGAGCAGTAGACAGCCATTTTTGGACTAACTAGACCACACCCTGGAAAAACACTCTAATAAATCCCCCTTTTATGTCTCTGTATAGGTTCGCTATCTGTTCAGGTCTCCTAATTCACCTTCCTAGAAAACAGTTCAGCTGTTTTGTAAGAAACAAAACATAGCACACTGCTGGTACTAAAGGTGGACAAGGAGGGGGAAGGGAGGATAGCCCACGTCCGGCCAGAGTTCCTCCTATGCTCTGGGCAGACAGACGCAGGAGGGCTGCCAGATGCTTTCCACTCGGAACCGGGTGGGCATCTAAGCCACTGACCTCACTCGAAGGGGTGGTGGTGGTGGTGGTGGTGGAAAAGGGAAAGCCCCTGACCTGGGGCCACAGGACTACACCCTGTAGTACTGGGGTAATGGGAGTGAGGGCTGAGGAACAGAGGTTCCCACGCAGTCTAGAGTAAGCGCAGCAGGCCTAGATGAACAGAGACATTCTATGGTTTTATAGCTTTATTATCAAAATTCAGAGAGAATTAGAAAAGGTAGAAAGAGAGAGAGACCAGCCATGGCCAAGAGGAAAGAATGGGGAAAAGAAGAGAGAGAAGAAAGTTTAGAGTAAGAGGGAGTGAGTAAGAGGTGAGAGAGAGGAGAGGAGAGGAGAGGAGAGGAGAGGAGAGGAGAGGAGAGGTGAGGAGGGGCGAGGAGAGAAAAAGATGAGAGGAGAGGAGAGTGGAGAGTAAGTATAAGGGGAGTAAGAGCAAGAGAGCAAGAGAATGGAGAGGGGCCAAATAGCACCTCTTATGGTATGCTGTTATCTTTACTGTTGCTAGGTAACTAGGGAGGAGTTTAACCTGAAGGTCAGAAGCTTGGGGCATTGCCTATGTGACTAAAGCCATGCTTCTTTTGTGGGGGCTGTGGGGGCGGTAACTTTGAAAGGAGCCAGAGTTCCAGGAGACATGAGAGAACTTCCATTAAATGTAGGTGAATTATCACCACTGGGTCCCGGGGTTACACCTCATCTTGACTGGAGACCAGACTGTCTTTGTATAGCCCAATGTCCAACAGCACACAGGCTGGTAAGATGGCTAAGTGGGTAATGGTGCTTGATAACCTAAGGCTAAAACCCAGGATCAATGTAGCAAAACTGACTCCTTCAATTTGTCTTCTGACCTCCACATTCACACACTCCACATATGAAAGAAGTAAATGAATAAAATTTTAAAACAAACAATTGAGCTGAGCATACAATTGCTGTGAGGTCCAACCATCATGCTCACAGAGACTTGGAAACTCATGTTCACAGATACACCTTTTTGTAAGTATTCACAATGATTGTGTGTAATGGCCTTAAGCTCTGTCCAGATATCTTTCAATAGTGACTTGGTAATTCTGCTGCCATGCACTGGTGCTGTGGAA
The DNA here is from genome assembly GCF_000001635.26 of Mus musculus. Taxonomy (NCBI): domain Eukaryota; kingdom Metazoa; phylum Chordata; class Mammalia; order Rodentia; family Muridae; genus Mus; species Mus musculus. The sequence goes on from NC_000078.6 coordinate 22,806,637, forward strand.
TGCAGCTTAGCCATAAAGAGTCCCTAGGGAATTCTATGGAGTGAAAAAAATATCCCAAAATTAAAGAGAGGAAGATTGAGAGAGAGAGAGAGAGAGAGAGAGAGAGAGAGAGAGAGAGAGAGAGAGTATGATTATTAAAAAGGAATGGGAGGCTCCTGAGGGGGTTGGAACCATCTGGAGAATTTTTTTGGAGTGGGGGGTTGAGACAGGGATTCTCTGTATAGCTCTGGCTATCCTGGAACTCACTCTGAAGACCAGGCTGGCCTCCAACTCAGAAATCCACCTGCCTCTGCCTCCCAGTTCTGGGATTCAAGGTGTGCACCACTACTGCCTGGCTTATTTGAATTTTTACAAGTGTCATTTCTTTGTTTGTTTGTTTGTTTCCAGGATTGGGTGTATATAGCCCAAAGTGGACCCAAACTTCATGCTTGCTGTTCAGAGGATGACGATGACCTTAAATTTATGATCCTCCTGCCTCCACCTCTGAGTTCTGGGACTATAGATTTGTGCAACCATGCCTAGTTTTATGTAGCACTGAGTACCCGACCCAGAGTGTCATGAAAGTTAGGCAAGCCCTTGACCAACTTCACTACATGCCAGCCCAAATATGATTGAGTTTTGTAGCTACAAGTGAGATTTTGCTTTAAAAATAAACCTCTTCATATTAGTAGCAATTGCTTAAGCCTTGCTAAGCTGGAGCCTGAAGGACTTTCTTGGGCTTCTGAGGGATGGTGGGAAGGCAGACACTACTATTGCAAATGAGGACTTCTAAATTTCTACCCAACAACTTCCATCTCCACCTGGGTTGGTGACACAAGGTTTCTGAGAGTCAGCCTCAAAAGCCCCAAGGATGCCTGTACCTCAGGAACCATAGGCACGGGTTCTTGTTCTTTGCCCTCACCTCTTTCTGAAATCCCTGGCTGCTGGAAGATGTATCTGCTGCTGGAAGATGTATATTCTACTGGAAGATGTATCTTCTACTGGAAGATGTATCAGTTGCTGGAAGATGTATCTGAGCTGGAAGATGTATCAGTTGCTGGAAGATTTATCTGCTGCTGGAAGATGTATCAGTTGCTGGAAGATGTATCTGCTACTAGTGTTCCTGTTCATACCCATCTACAGGTCTCTTTATTATCTTCTCTGTCTCTCTCTTACTTAAAACATCCTCTTTCATTCTGTCAGGGCCAGGTCTCTCCTTGCTGCATAAGCATGACAATTTTGTTCTTCAGAGGTTGCCTTGCCTGAATAATGTAACCATCTCCCCCAGGAAGGATAGGACCCATCTCATTGCTAACAGTTTTCCCTTCTGAATTCCCATGAGCATGTCTGTTCTGCCCATGACTCAGCTGTATCTGTGAGTAAGGAAGAGAGTTAGTTAATACTTAGTTGTACTCAGGCTCTTGGGTGAGGCTCTGTGGGGCTTGTGTCTTCTGGGGCAAAATCAAGAAGCAGCCCCAAATGTCAGTGTCCACACATGCTGCCGTGGGTGTGCTGAGAAAGCCTATTCATCAGTTTAGTCTAGACTGACAGCACCTCCTCTCCTGCCTCCTCACTTGGAAAATGTCACTGAGCTAGCTTTGTGGGGAAAGCGGGAGCTGGGAATTTCCTAGGTCTGTGCCACTTTGTGCGGTTGAAGGGGTCCTGAATCTTTTCTGATAATGGCAATAAGGACATGTTGCTGTCTTGGATTTCCCACTTCTGGGTATTGTTACTATGGAAGAAAGGTTCTTTCTCAGCTGCAAGTGAGTAGCTCAAAAGAAAAAACCGTGTCCAACAGAGGCCCCAAAAGGAGGAAGGAAGGACACTCAGGACTTAATATGGAGGCGCCAATTGCGCTGTGGAAGACAGGTGATGAAATTGCTTCACATCAATTCTGTTTTCTGTTTTAAAACATTTGGTTTGTTGCTTTGAAAACAAATATATAGAAAGAATGCAGTTCGGTGACACGAAAGGCATTTCTTCTTCCTAACTTTAGATGCTGTTTCCCTCTACCCTTTGACATGACAAGTCGCTGGCCAGCAGAGGAGACAGACATGGGAGGGCAGCCAATGCTCTTTCTGGAGAAGTGGCCTCAGCCCAAGCTCACAAGGTGTGTGTGTGGAGGGTCAGGAGCAATTTTAAACTAAATGATGAACTGCTGTAGGGAGTCTATTCATTAAAACACACTCTTTGTACTGATGAAACCCTAGGCTACAGGGGACAGGAGGAGTCATGGAGACACTGGACAAGGGAACAGTCTTCATGGTTCTGTGTGACTCACCAGCCTGTCTTCTGGAGACAGGGGGACAACACTGTCTTGGTGGCAGGGAGAGTCTCACTGTGACTGGCCGTCTATTTAAAGCTCATAAGGAAACACAAAGAGGAAACAATTGTCCCATACGATAGTCTTCTGTAATGTCACTGCTACAGACCCTTCTACATGGGACTCATTAAAGGTCTGGTGCTGAGGACCAAAATGGGGCAATGGGGTCTGAGATGGAGTAGAAGTGCAGGAACAGCGTGGCCCTTCTAAGTCCCTCCCTTGTTAAAGAGAAGGTTTAACTTACATTGATGTATTAGGTCTGTATTTTGCTGTAAGAAAAGATATCCCATACAAATCAGAGACATTTTAAAGCAGGTGAACTGTGGGTTAGACTCTCCTAGGTTCCAAACTGGCCTCTCTCCCTCTCCCTCTCCCTCTCCCTCTCCCTCTCCCTCTCCCTCTCCCTCTCCCTCTCCCTCTCCCTCTCCCTCTCCCTCTCCCTCTCCCTCTCCCTCTCTGTTTCTCTCCTTCTCTCTCTCTTTCTTTCTCAAAGCAGACCAGGTCTGTCTATTGTGTAACTTTGGCTGTCCTAGAACTCACTATGTAGATACAGGCTGTCGATCAGGCTGTATCTTTGTGTGCTGGGATTAAAGGTATATGCCGCCATGCCTGGCTTCTGCTTTTTTTTTAAAGGGTTGTTTAATTTTATGTGTATAAGCATTGGTACCCATGTATGTAGGTGTGCCACATGAGTGCAGTACTTCTGAAAACTAGAAGAGGAAGTCACTGGAGAAACTGACAGTTGTGAGATGCTGTGTGTGTGCTGGGAACCAAATGGGGTTGTCTGCAAGAGCAGCCAGTGCTCTGAATCACTGAGCCATCTCTCCAGCCTGTTTTCTTTTTGTTTTAAATGTTGTCTGTGACTGTTGAAGAGCTTTTAGTGACTGTCAGCAGCCCAGGACTTCTCAGGAAGCAGTCACATTCCTCACAGGTCCCCACAGGTGTGCCTTCAGACAGTGGACCTCCTCACAAGGTTACCCATAAACTCATGTTTGCTTTCCCAACATTCCTATCGCTCAGGAATGTAGTAGATCAGCTGGCCCAGAATCTGGGCTGTGGCCAAGGTAGCTTTCTCTGTGTGTGTTTTCAGGTGGCAGCTGGCAGGCCCTGTTTCTTGTGGGCTGTTGCTACCTGGGCCTCTCTATATAGGGATCCTAACACTGGCAGGTAGCCTCCCTCCTCATAATGAATGGGCAATAAGTTTACAGAGACCAACTCAGGGGCCTGTTTTATCACCAGACCTTAGAAGTCGCCTATAGCTTGAGGTTGGAACTCTTGGGGAGGAGGGTGCCTCTCATCTCTCTTGTTTATTTCTATTATTTATTTGTTTATTTGTTTATTTATTTATCTATCATCTCTCTCCTTTATTTCATTTATTTATTTATTTATTTATTTATTTATTTATTTATTTATTTATTTATTTATTTGAGATAGGGTTTCTCTGGATATCCTTGGCTGTTTGGGAACTCACTCTGTAGCCAGGTTGGCCTCAAACTCAGAGATTTAGCTATTGCTGCCTCCTGTTGGGATTAAAGCCATGCTCCACCACTGTCTGGTGCCAGATTCTTATATACAGAAGCATGCCAAGCATTTTCATGTTCCTATTTAGATATATCTTAGTCTTGTGAATGTATGTACCTATGTCTATGTATCACATATTCTGCATACTGCGTTCCATATCCCAAAATTGCTTGACTGCATCTCTCAGGATTGATGTTCAGTTCTTAGGACAAAGAATGCTCTAGTGAGCATTTTGTCAGTCATGTCTGTATGGCTGAGGGAGAAAGCTCTGATGTCAGTCTAGTCTCCTTCCTTCCTCCCTCTGACCTCTAACTGACCTGCACCCTGGCTCTTCTCATAGCTTGTTAACTAGTACCAGCAAGGCCCAGACAGTTGTCTCTCCTCCCATATCCTCTCATCCCCTCCTCTCCCCTCCCCTCCCTTCTCCCTCTGCCCTCCCTCCCTTTCCCTCCCCTCCCCTCCCACTCACCATCTTGCCTCTATCTTATGCTTCTTGTTCTTCCCCAGGTGGACCTGCTTGCAGCCTAAGCTCCATAACTCTGCTTACCAGCTTCAGGCAACCTGTATGAACATTCCAGGTCAGACTGGGCATCTCTCTTCCAGGTCCCACAGTAAGCTGAGCAGGGTTCCATTCAGAACTTGGAGGCTACCTCAGGACTATCTGCCATGTCTGTCTTTCTGGGCCTGTGAGATCTCCACTAGCAGGTATCAGCTGAAACTCCAAATGGCAGCCTTGTACAGTCCTGGCCTTAGCTGCCATGCTCTTGTGGGAAGCCACATGTGCCATTGAAGAGTGGCACTGACTACTGCTGGCCACCATGTATAAGTTTGGACAAACATCCAATGTGTACATATGCAGTAAAGTTTTTTGCAAAGACACTGCCTGGCCTGGGCATGATAATGAGGCTTTGAGAGTATAACCAATCAGATGTGAGACATGCAAATGAGGTATGATAATGAGGCTCTGTGAGGTACAGAGAGAGAGAGAGAGAGAGTAGCCAATCAGATGAGGAACATGCAAATGAGGCTTAGTGCATAACCAATCCGGGTGTGAGACACGCCTCTCCTAGGCCTATATAAGCAGCACCAGTTCTGGGCTCGGGGTCTCTTCGCCTCTACAATCAAGCTTTCCCAATAAACGTGTGCAGAAGGATCCTGTTGCAGCGTCATTACTGCTGTTCAAGTCTGGCGTACGGAAGAAGTGGTGCTGAAAACCCGGGACAAGAAACATCAGGCACAAGCGAAGACCCCCTGCTACATGGAGGATTCAGAACTGCATCACCATGGGAAAGGAGCGGTTAATAAAGGTTCCCGTAAAACAGACTGCTGAGAAGGACCCAGCGTGGATTCAGAACTCTTCAGCTGGAGAACAGTGGTAATGAAGTGTTCCTGCAAAACAGACTGCTGAGAAGGATTCAACTGCATGGATTCAGAACTCTTCAGCTGAGGAACGGTGGTACCGGTAAGTATAAAGACATTAAGGTAAGTCTCTGAGAGGTATGCTTTCTTACGTAGTAGGTCTGATAATTGTTGCTGGGTTTGTGTGGGACCAGCTGTTAAGGAAGGGCAGCGACTTTGTAAGAGTACCAGGAAGGCATATCAGAAACAGAGAGAAAGGAAAAAGAAGACACGCGTAGAAAAATAAGTAACTTAAGAAATATAAAAAGAGAAAAAGAAAGGAAGCTAAAATATAAAGATACAAAGGATAATATAAAGATACAAAGGATAATATAAAAAATGAAGAACAAAAAATTAAGTCAATTTACCCTCCACTCGAGGACTTTGACTAAAGAGGTAGCCTTCATCAAAGGCTTAAAGATAGCTCTCAGGGAAAGAGGAGTAACTATTAGAAGCAGCCACTGTGCAGAATTCCTACAAGAAGGAGAAAAAATGAAAATAAGCGATTTCAGAGCTCTCCTAGGGACAGAGAGAAACGGGAGACGTCCTGCTTCCTCTCTGGCTCCTATGGAAATATTTTTAGCTTCGGATAGGATATCTGTGTTTTATTGTCTGGTTTTGGTGCACCAAATTGTCTATATGTCTGTCAAATCATGTTTGTTTTTGCTTGGATGATTGAATGATTGTTGTTCTGTTTCATGTTGAAAAATATAAAAAGAAGTCTCAGTCTGCACAGCAGAACTTGACAAGTTAGCTGCATGGTGGCTGGGAGTCAAGTACAGCTGAAAAAGCCCTGCTGAGGGCCGATTGCAAATGGAGCTTTTAAAGGGGCAGGCAGCCTTTTGCTTGTAACAGAAAGTTAGCTTAAAATTGGAAACTCAAGATTGGAGTTATTTAAAACAACATAAGAAAACAGGTGATTTGCAAAAGCAGTGTACAAAGGGTAGAAAGAGTAGGTTTGAAAATAAAGTACATATCTTTACAAATAGAAGAAAAACCCTTTCAAGGTATAATGGATACCGGAGCAGATAAAAGCTTTATATCCTGTAAGTGGTGGCCTGCTTCTTGGCCTGTTAATCAATCGTCACATAGCTTACAAGGATTAGGATATGAGGCTACCCCAACTATAAGTGCAAAATCCTTACAATGGAAAGATAAAGAAGGAAGGACAGGGCTTTTTCAGCCTTATGTACTCCCTTTACCTGTAAACTTATGGGGAAGAGATGTGTTGTCAACCATGAACTTTATACTAACTAATGACTATTCTCAAAAAAGCAAGGAAATGATGAAAGGAATGGGATATATACCTGGACTAGGTCTGGGGAAAAAATTACAAGGTAGAATTTCACCAGTTAAAGCCACAGAAAAAGCAGACAAGAAAGGGCTGGGTTTTTTCTAGGGGCCGCTGAGGAGCCTTTGCCCATTCTGTGGCATATGGAGGATGCAGTGTAGGTGCCTCAGTGGCCTTTACCCTCTGAGAAGTTAAAAGCAGCTAAAGAATTAGTACAAGAACAATTAGACCTGGGACATGTGGGACCCACACAATCACCCTGGAATACCCTCTATTTTTGTTGTAAAGAAGAAGTCACGTAATTGGAGATTGTTACATGACCTAAGAGCCATTAATGCACAAATGCAAGTTATGGGTCCTGTACAAAAAGGACTCCTCCTACTCTCAGCTCTACCTAAGGATTGGAGAATTATAGTAGTAGATATTAAGGATTGTTTCTTTTCTATTTCATTAAATAAGAAAGATAAACCTAGATTTGCATTTACCTTGCCTTCTATTAATCATATGGAGCCTGATAAAAGGTACCAATGGCAGGTATTACCCCAAGGAATGGCAAATAGCATATGTCAGTTATATATAGGAAAAGCTTTGCAACCGGTTAGGGATGGTTTCCCCTCCTTAAAAATTTGTCACTATATGGACGATATTGTAATTTGTGGACCTGAAGAAGAAAGTATACAGCAAGCTTATGAATTGCTTAATGAAGCTTTTAAAAATAATGGCTTGAAGCAATGCCTGGAGTTAGTGGAAAGAGACTTTTTGCTAATGCCCTTAGGACATGAACTAGCTACCATGTGAGATAAGTTTGCATTGTACTGGAGGCAGCGCCATTTCCAGCTCCAGACAACCGGCCACCTTCCTGGTGAGAGCACAGGGGTCCACCCGGCCCGAGAGGCTTCTGCCTCACGTTCCGCGGGGGCCACCTTGGTTCCGGGACTCCGCGGTGGACAGTCTGCGGGTGAGAGTGTGGAACACAGAGGCCAGCAGCTTCTGGACCGGGCGAGAGCCACAGAGCCTCTGAGGTGGTGCCATTTCCGGCTCCAGACAACCGGCCACCTTCCTGGTGAGAGCACAGGGGTCCACCTGGCCCGAGAGGCTTCAGCCTCACGTTCCGTGGGGGCCACCTTGGTTCCGGGACTCCGCAGCGGGCGGTCTGTGGGTGAGAGTGTGGAACACAGAGGCCAGCAGCTTCTGGACTGGGCGAGAGCCACAGAGCCTCTGAGGCGGCGCCATTTTCGGCTCCAGACAACTTGCCACCATCCTGGTCAGAGCACAGGTGTCCTCACAGCCTGTGAGGCTTCTGCCTCACGTTCCACGGGGGCCACCTTGATTCTGGGACTCCGCAGTGGGCAGTCTGCAGGCCAAAGCAACACAGCTTCTGGGAAAGATCCTGTTTTGGGCCTTCATCTTCGGCTAGGAGGAGGTCCAAACACCAGATAACTGTGCACCTCCCTGAAAGAGGAGAGCTTGCCTGCAGAGACTGCTCTGACCACTGAAACTCAGGGAAGAGAGCTAGTCTCCCTGGTCTGCTGATATAGCGTAACAAAATCACCAGAGGAACAATCTCTAAACAGAGACAACTATAACAACTAACTCCAGAGATCACCAGATGGCGAAAGGTAAACGTAAGAATCTCACTAACAGAAACCAGGACTACTCACCATCATCAGAACCCAGCACTCCCACTTCGCCCAGTCCAGGGCACCCCAACACACCTGAAAAGCTAGACCTGGATTTAAAAGCATATCTCATGATGATGGTAGAGGACATCAAGAAGGACTTAAATAACTCACTTAAAGAAATACAGGAGAACACTGCTAAACAAGTAGAAGACATTAAAGAGGAAACACAAAAATCCCTTAAAGAATTGCAGGAAAACACAACCAAACAGGTGATGGAATTGAATAAAACCATCCAAGACCTAAAAAGGGAAGTAGACACAATAAAGAAAACCCAAAGTGAGGCAACAGTGGAGATAGAAACACTAGGAAAGAAATCTGGAACCATAGATGCGAGCATTAGCAACAGAATACAAGAAATAGAAGAGAGAATCTCAGGTGCAGAAGATTCCATAGAGAACATCGGCACAACAATCAAAGAAAATGGAAAATGCAAAAAGATCCTAACTCAAAACATCCAGGAAATCCAGGACACAATGAAAAGACCAAACCTACGGATAATAGGAGTGGATGAGAATGAAGATTTTCAACTCAAAGGACCAGCAAACATCTTCAACAAGATTATTGAAGAAAACTTCCCAAATCTAAAGAAAGAGATACCCATGAACATACAAGAAGCCTACAGAACTCCAAATAGACTGGACCAGAAAAGAAATTCCTCCTGACACATAATAATCAGAACAACAAATGCACTAAATAAAGATAGAATACTAAAAGCAGTAAGGGAAAAAGGTCAAGTAACATATAAAGGCAAGCCTATCAGAATTACACCAGACTTTTCACCAGAGACTATGAAAGCCAGAAGAGCCTGGACAGATGTTATACAGACACTAAGAGAACACAAATTCCAGCCCAGGCTACTATACCCAGCCAAACTCTCAATTACCATAGATGGAGAAACCAAAGTATTCCACGACAAAACTAAATTCACCCATTATCTCTCCACGAATCCAGCCCTTCAAAGGATAATAACAGAAAAAAACCAATACAAGGACGGGAACCACGCCCTAGAAAAAACAAGAAGATAATCCCTCAACAAAACTAAAAGAAGACAGCCACAAGAACAGAATGCCAACTTTAACAACAAAAACAACAGGAAGCAACAATTACTTTTCCTTAATATCTCTTAATATCAAGGGTCTCAATTCCCCAATAAAAAGACACAGACTAACAGACTGGCTACACAAACAGGACCCAACATTCTGCTGCTTACAGGAAACCCATACAGGGAAAAAGACAGACACTACCTCAGTGTGAAAGGCTGGAAAACAATTTTCCAAGCAAATGGTCTGAAGAAACAAGCTGGAGTAGCCATTTTAATATCGGATAAAATCGACTTCCAACCCAAAGTTATTAAAAAAGACAAGGAGGGACACTTCATACTCATGAAAGGTAAAATCCTCCAAGAGGAACTCTCAATTCTGCATATCTACGCTCCAAATGCAAGGGCAGCTACATTCATTAAAGACACTTTAGTAAAGCTCAAAGCACACGTTGCACCTCACACAATAATAGTGGGAGACTTCAACACACCACTTTCATCAATGGACAGATCGTGGAAACAGAAACGAAACAGGGACACAGTGAAACTAACAGAAGTTATGAAACAAATGGACCTGACAGATATCTACAGAACATTTTATCCTAAAACAAAAGGATATACCTTCTTCTCAGCACCTCACGGGACCTTCTCCAAAATTAACCATATAATTGGTCACAAAACAGGCCTCAACAGATACAAAAATATTGAAAGTGTCCCATGTATCCTATCAGACCACCATGGCCTAAGACTGAGCTTCAATAACAACATAAATAATGGAAAGCCAACATTCACATGGAAACTGAACAACACTCTTCTCAATGATAACTTGGTCAAGGAAGGAATAAAGAAAGAAATTAAAGACTTTTTAGAGTTTAATGAAAATGAAGCCACAACGTACCCAAACCTATGGGACACAATGAAAGCATTTCTAAGGGGAAAACTCATAGCTCTGAGTGCCTCCAAGAAGAAACGGGAGAGAGCACATACTAGCAGCTTGACAACACATCTAAAAGCTCTAGAAAAAAAGGAAGTAAATTCACCCAAGAGGAGTAGATGGCAGGAAATAATCAAACTCAGGGGTGAAATCAACCAAGTGGAAACAAGAAGAACTATTCAAAGAATTAACCAAACGAGGAGTTGGTTCTTTGAAAAAATCAACAATATAGATAAACCCTTAGCTAGACTCACTAAAGGGCACAGGGACAAAATCCTAATTAACAAAATCAGAAATGAAAAGGGAGACATAACAACAGATCCTGAAGAAATCCAAAACACCATCAGATCCTTCTACAAAAGGCTATACTCAACAAAACTGGAAACCTGGACGAAATGGACAAATTTCTGGACAGATACCAGGTACCAAAGTTGAATCAGGATCAAGTTGAACATCTAAACAGTCCCATATCCCCTAAAGAAATAGAAGCAGTTATCAATAGTTTCCCAGCCAAAAAAAGCCCAGGACCAGATGGGTTTAGTGCAGAGTTCTATCAGACCTTCAAAGAAGATCTAATTCCAGTTCTGCACAAACTATTTCACAAAATAGAAGTAGAAGGTACTCTACCCAACTCATTTTATGAAGCCACTATTACCCTGATTCCTAAACCACAGAAAGACCCAACAAAGATAGAGAACTTCAGACCAATTTCTCTTATGAATATCGATGCAAAAATCCTCAATAAAATTCTTGCTAACCGAATCCAAGAACACATTAAAGCAATCATCCATCCTGACCAAGTAGGTTTTATTCCAGGGATGCAGGGATGGTTTAATATACGAAAATCCATCAATGTAATCCATTATATAAACAAACTCAAAGACAAAAACCACATGATCATCTCGTTAGATGCAGAAAAATCATTTGACAAGATCCAACACCCATTCATGATAAAAGTGTTGGAAAGATCAGGAATTCAAGGCCCATACCTAAACATGATAAAAGCAATCTACAGCAAACCAGTAGCCAACATCAAAGTAAATGGAGAGAAGCTGGAAGCAATCCCACTAAAATCAGGGACTAGACAAGGCTGCCCACTTTCTCCCTACCTTTTCAACATAGTACTTGAAATATTAGCCAGAGCAATTCGACAACAAAAGGAGATCAAGGGGATACAAATTGAAAAAGAGGAAGTCAAAATATCACTTTTTGCAGATGATATGATAGTATATATAAGTGACCCTAAAAATTCTACCAGAGAACTCCTAAACCTGATAAACAGCTTCGGTGAGGTAGCTGGATATAAAATAAACTCAAACAAGTCAATGGCCTTTCTCTATACAAAGAATAAACAGGCTGAGAAAGAAATTAGGGAAACAACACCCTTCTCAATAGTCACAAATAATATAAAATATCTTGGCATGACTCTAACTAAGGAAGTGAAAGATCTATATGATAAAAACTTCAAATCTCTGAAGAAAGAAATTAAAGAAGATCTCAGAAGATGGAAAGATCTCCCATGCTCATGGATTGGCAGGATCAACATTGTAAAAATGGCTATCTTGCCAAAAGCAATCTACAGATTCAATGCAATCCCCATCAAAATTCCAACTCAATTCTTCAACGAATTAGAAGGAGCAATTTGCAAATTCATCTGGAATAACAAAAAACCTAGGATAGCAAAAGCTCTTCTCAAGGATAAAAGAACCTCTGGTGGAATCACCATGCCTGATCTAAAGCTTTACTACAGAGCAATTGTGATAAAAACTGCATGGTACTGGTATAGAGACAGACCAGTAGACCAATGGAATAGAATTGAAGACCCAGAAATGAACCCACACACCTATGGTCACTTGATCTTCGACAAGGGAGCTAAAACCATCCAGTGGAAGAAAGACCGCATTTTCAACAATTGGTGCTGGCAAAACTGGTTGTTATCATGTAGAAGAATGCGTATCGATCCATACTTATCTCCTTGTACTAAGGTCAAATCTAAGTGGATCAAGGAACTTCACATAAAACCAGAGACACTGAATCTTATAGAGGAGAAAGTGGGGAAAAGCCTTGAAGATATGGGCACAGGGGAAAAATTCCTGAACAGAACAGCAATGGCTTGTGCTGTAAGATCGAGAATTGACAAATGGGACCTAATGAAACTCCAATGTTTCTGCAAGGCAAAAGACGCCGTCAATAAGACAAAAAGACCACCAACAGATTGGGAAAGGATCTTTACCTATCCTAAATCAGATAGGGGACTAATATCCAACATATATAAAGAACTCAAGAAGGTGGACTTCAGAAAATCAAATAACCCCATTAAAAAATGGGGCTCAGAACTGAACAAAGAATTCTCACCTGAGAATACCGAATGGCAGAGAAGCACCTGAAAAAATGTTCAACATCCTTAATCATCAGGAAAATGCAAATCAAAACAACCCTGAGATTCCACCTCACACCAGTCAGAATGGCTAAGATCAAAAATTCAGGTGACAGCAGATGCTGGCGTGGATGTGGAGAAAGAGGAACACTCCTCCATTGTTGGTGGGATTGCAGGCTTGTACAACCACTCTGGAAATCAGTCTGGCGGTTCCTCAGAAAATTGGACATAGTACTACCGGAGGATCCAGCAATACCTCTCCTGGGCATTTATCCAGAAGTAGCCCCAACTGGCAAGAAGGACACATGCTCCACTATGTTCATAGCAGCCTTATTTATAATAGCCAGAAGCTGGAAAGAACCCAGATGCCCCTCAACAGAGGAATGGATACAGAAAATGTGGTACATCTACACAATGGAGTACTACTCAGCTATTAAAAAGAATGAATTTATGAAATTCCTAGCCAAATGGATGGACCTGGAGGGCATCATCCTGAGTGAGGTAACACACTCACAAAGGAACTCACACAATATGTACTCACTGATAAGTGGATATTAGCCCAAAACTTAGGATACCCAAGATATAAGATACAATTTCCTAAACACATGAAACTCAAGAAAAATGAAGACTGAAGTGTGGACACTAGGCCCCTCCTTAGAAGTGGGAACAAAACACCCTTGGAAGGAGTTACAGAGACAAAGTTTGGAGCTGAGATGAAAGGATGGTCCATGTAGAGACTTCCATATCCAGGGATCCACCCCATAATCAGCATCCAAACGCTGACACCATTGCATACACTAGCAAGATTTTATCGAAAGGACCCAGATGTAGCTGTCTCTTGTGAGACTATGCCGGGGCCTAGCAAACACAGAAGTGGATGCTCACAGTCAGCTAATGGATGGTTCACAGGGCTCCCAATGGAGGAGCTAGAGAAGGTACCCAAGGAGCTAAAGGGATCTGCAACCCTATAGGTGGAACAACATTATGAACTAACCAGTACCCCGGAGCTCTTGACTCTAGCTGCATATGTATCAAAAGATGGCCTAGTCGGCCATCACTGGAAAGAGAGGCCCATTGGACACGCAAACTTTATATGCCCCAGTACAGGGGAACGCAGGGCCAAAAAGGGGGAGTGGGTGGGTAGGGGATTGGGGGTGGGTGGGTATGGGGGACTTTTGGTATAGCATTGGAAATGTAAATGAGCTAAATACCTAATGAAAAATGGAAAAAAAAAGAAGAAAGTTAGAAGAAAAAGAAGAAAAAAAAATAATGGCTTGATTATTGCACCAGAAAAGGTACAGCAGTCTAATGTTAGTCATTTTCTAGGAGCCACTATTACTTTACAATGTGTCACCCCACAAAAGATTAGTATAAGAAAAGATCATCTAAAGACATTAAATGATTTTCAAAAATCATTAGGAGATATAAATTGGATTAGATCTTATTTAAGGATCCCTACTTCAGAATTAAAACCTTTATTTCAAATTTTAGGAGAATCACATTTTACCTCATTGAGATAATTATCACCTGAGGCTTCTGATGTTCTTAGGAAAGTAGAAAAAGCGATCCAAGCAGCATAGTTAAATCGTATAAATGAGCAAGAACCTTTGTGCCTATGCATATTACACACCATCAATTTGCCAACTGCTGTGTTATGGGAAGATGGTCCTTTAGTATGGATACATCCACATATGTCCCCTAATAAGACTATAGAGCATTATCCCACCATGGTAGCAAACATGGCCCACAAAGGGATAAAAACTTCAATTACTCACTTTGTAAAGATGCCTGATAGCATAATTGTTCCTTATACTGTCGCACAAATGCAAATATTGTGTGCTACTATAGAAGAATGGGCCATTCTTAGATGCAGTTATTCTGGATTAATTGATAATCATCCGTTATTACATTTTATGTTATTACATCCAGTAATATTTCCAAAGGTAACAGCTAATACCCCTATAAAGGGAGCCATTGATATTTATACAGATGGGTCCAAAACAGGAATTGGAAGTTATGTAATCAATGAAAAGGCTGTAAGGTTGCAATTTACACCAGGAGCCCCTCAATTGGTAGAATGTTTGGTGGTTTTAGAAGTTTTAAAAAGATTTCCTATGCCCATAAATATTATCTCTGATTTTGTTTATGTAGTTAATGCAGTTCTAACAATAGAGACTGCCAGAAATTTTAAGCAGTCTAGTCCAGTATCTGAAATTTTGGTGAAAATACAAAATTGTATTTTGATTCGTGAGCATCCCTTTTATATTCAACATATTAGAGCACCTACATCATTACCTGGACCTATGGTTAAGGGAAATGCAATTGCTGACTCAGCCACCAGAGACATGATTTTCCTATCACAAAGTTCTATAGAAAGTGCAAGGAATTTTCATCAACTTTACCATGTCTCTGCTTCTACATTACGACAAAAGTTTAAACTCACATGAACCGAAGCCCGAAATATTGTCCTACAGTGTAGTAAATGTGTAGAATTTATTAATGCACCTTCCGTGGGTGTTAATCCTCGCGGATTGCAACCCCTAGATGTTTGGCAAATGGATGTCACGCATATCCCATCTTTTGGGAAATTACAATATGTACATGTATCCATCGATACCAGTTCTGGTGTCCTACATGCCTCTCCCTTGACAGGGGAAAAAGCAGTTCATATAATATCACTGCTTAGAGGCTTGGGCTGCATGGGGCAAGCCCCTAGTGTTAAAGACAGATAATGGTCCTGCATATACTTCTTCTAAATTTAACCAATTTTGCAAACAAATGCAAGTAAAACATATTACTGGATTGCCCTATAATCCACAGGGCCAAGGCATCATTGAGAAAGCCCATCACACTCTGAAACAATATTTGCAAAAACAGAAAGGGGGAATAGAGGCTATGACGCCAAAGATGGCTCTATCCCTTACAATATTTACTCTTAATTTTTAAAAATTGGATGATGCTGGAAGATCACCAGCTGAAAGGCACAGACAATGGCCTCAATCGCCCAATAAAATGGTCAAATGGAAAAATGTCCTTGATAATAAATGGTATGGCCCGGATCCTATCTTAATCAGATCCCAGGGAGCTATTTGTGTTTTTCCACAGGGTGAAGAAAATCCACTTTGGGTCTCGACGCGACTGACAAGGACCATGAAAGAGCAAGATGAACCCCAAGATGATCCTCCTGCTCCTGATGATTGAGACCGGGATAAGTATACCTTTGTGGGCCATAGTAAGATCATGGCCAGTACCTTTTCCAGTACATTCCAATTCTTCTACCTTGCCTTTATTTTTTGCAACAGAATGTTATTTGGATGCGCCTTGTGCACGACAAACTCCTCAAGAGCCGTGGGTGTATAATAGTACTAGTTTTCATTTGAATTATACACTATGATTTGTGCATAATGTGGATAAACCTTTTACACCCTGTATATTTTTAAAGAAAAAGATTATCTCTAATTGGGCAGATCCCCTTAGCCAAAATAAAGCATTGTTGTTTAATGCTTTAACACAAGTTGCTCAAGGAGCGCAATCAGGCTCAGGTGACGTTGAAAATAATATAACTTCACCTATAAACATCACCACTATTATGATAAAGGGAAAGGTGACCATTCCCAAAAGATCACGATGGCCTGTTGGCAATGCCACTGCTATATGCAGCATACCTTGGTGTTATCCGGACCTCGCATTTTCCTATAGTTTTTTCACCTTGTCAATCAAAAATTTTTCCTCGGAAAGAAATAGCAAAGGGTTTTGTTTTGTCACCTCCACTAGATTTTGCTGTAATGAACGATAAAGGAGATGCTACAGGGAAAGAAAATATTTGGCCATATTACCAATGGATTTTAAGTAATGAGGCAGGTGCTAGTACCAGTTTGTCAGCCTTTGCATTGCTGACTGGAAACTTTCATGAGATATTGAATGTTTCTACCACACTTTCCAATACCTCTGCTCATTTAGATAATGTGACATCTAATAAAGTTATCAGAAATATGACTACTTCTCCAGTAGAAGTTTGTGTTAATCCTCCATTTTTCTTTATATTGACTGAATTTCAAAATAATACAGAATGGTTAGATTGTACAAATGTCACTTGTTTTTTGATGCAATGCTGGAATGGAACCAAATTCTTAGTCTTAGTGGTACATCTACCAACCTTTGTCCCTGTGCCTGTTGAGGCAGATCCAGAGAAGTTCCCGATAATGAGTCTTATTCAGCAAAAGAGAGGTTTTGGAATCACAGCTGCCATTGTTACAGCCATTGTGGTTACCGTGGGAACTGCTATGGCCCATCAAATTAATACTGCTGACACCATAAGTCAGATAGCAGAAAAATCGTCTGAAGCATTGTTTACCCTGCAAAGGGTGGATTCTCATATCACCTCAGGGTTAATGTTAGTGAATCAGAGAGTGGATATTTTACAACATAATAAGGAACAGATGATGGATGTCATACAAATGAGTTGTGTGGCATCCACATCGCATGTATGCATTACTCCCAATAGGTTTATTAATAATTCTTTTATTAAAAGTACAGACCTATCGAATTACCTGAAGGGGAACTGGTCGCAGGAGCTGGAAAGGTTGCAGATGAGGCTGCAGATACAGATCCTGAACCTTAATGGGACCAGAGTGGAACCAGTGACCCTCAAAGACTCTTGGCTCACCTCTGCTTTTTATTACTTTAAGGAATGGGTGGGAGTGATTTTGTTTGATGCTACCATATGTTGTGGACTGGTGTTCATGCTCTGGTTGGTATGCAAATTCAGAACCCAACAAAAACGTGACAAGGTGATTATAACTCAGGCACTTTTATCTATTGAAAATGGCTCCTCCCCTGAAATTTGGTTATCTATGCTCAAGAATTAGTCAGCATCTGAGTTCTCTGCTCTTGCACTCCACGGCACTGAGATGAGAGAGACTCAACAATC
Source organism: Mus musculus (assembly GCF_000001635.26). Lineage (NCBI taxonomy): Eukaryota > Metazoa > Chordata > Mammalia > Rodentia > Muridae > Mus > Mus musculus. The sequence goes on from NC_000078.6 coordinate 22,824,111, forward strand.
ATTGATCAGCCCTTGCACATCACTGAGGTTTCCTCATTGCAAGCGATAGGGTGATCATGATTTCCCCACTAACTCATTTTTTGGCTAGCCTCTTTTGCAGGGTTCGCCGTAGGTCATTTAGCAGTTACTGTCACACAGCACTGTGGTATCCAGAGACGGGCAACTTTCCACGTGCACAGTCCAACCTAAGACATGGGGCCCGGTGGCGATAGGGTTACCCTATGACAGGTAAGGCTGTGACATTAGAGGAACGACCTAAAACAGGAGCCACGGCGGATAGACATAATTGCACAGGCCTAGTCCAGCCTCATTTTATTAAAACAAAAAGGGGCAGATGTGGGAAGCCACATGTGCCATTGAAGAGTGGTGCTGACTACTGCTGGCCACCACACATAAGTTTGGACAAACAACCAATGTGTACATATGCAGTAAAGTTTTTTGCAAAGACACTGCCTTGCTTGGGCATGATAATGAGGCTTTGAGGGTAAAACCAATCAGATGTGAGACATACAAATGCGGTATGATAATGAGGCTCTGTGAGGTACAGAGAGAGAAAGTAGCCAATCAGATGAGGAACATGCAAATGAGGCTTAGTGCATAACCAATCCGGGTGTGAGACACGCCTCTCCTAGGCCTATATAAGCAGCACCAGTTCTGGGCTCGGGGTCTCTTCGCCTCTACAATCAAGCTCTCCAAATAAAAGTGTGCAGAAGGATCCTGTTGCAGCGTCGTTCTTGCTGGTTGAGACAGGCGCCTGCAAGATGCTCTGACAGCTAGTGCAGGAATAATGGATTAACCACACCTTGAACATGAACACCATTGTCAACAGAGTTGCCTTTCAAGGCTGGAGACAAACTTAAGGAACAGTCAGTTGTAAGTACTTGTGCAGTGTAATTGCATCTCTGGACTGTTGCTCTCTGACCTCCATTCCTTTTCCATGCAGCCCTGAGCACAATAGAATTTTCTTCCTCCTTTGGTCGTCTGGCATTGATTTCTGCTCATCCCCAAGACCTGAAGGGGCCGTCATCTCCTCGCTGAATTAAAGGGTCACAGCATTAGGAAAGTTGAGAATCATTGTTTTAAAAGGATGTAGAAGGAGATGCTAAGGAGGACCCAGTTTCTAGCATGGAGTGGCCCTGGAATTCAGGACCAAGGCAGTGATGGGTTTCCTTCAGGCCAAGCTAGTTTGAGAAGTCTGGGGGATATGTAGAGAGGAAAGGGCCGGATTTACAAACCTCAGCTTGAGGTCAAAAGAATGGACTGGTCACACACACCCAGGTCTACAGATTTCTTTACATTTCTGATTTTAATGTTTTTGCATGTGTATGCATATGCACTGTGCATGTGTGTTTCCATATGTATGGGCACATGTGCATGTGTGGGCAGCTCAAGGTAGACATTGGTTGTCTCCCTACCCCACTCAACACTGTATTTTTTGAGGCCAGGTCTCCTGAACTGTAGCTTGCTGATTTCAGCTAAGCTAGCCAGGCAGCTGACCCTGAGGATGTCCCGTCTGTCTCTCAGATGCTGGGATTACAAGTAACTGCCATACCTGCCCAGCTATTACATGGTTCTAGAGATCTGCATTCCAGTCTTCATGCCTAAACTGTGCATGTTTTATGCACTAAGCCATTGTCTGCCCACAGCCCTGTTTAAAAAATAAAATAAAAGTTTTGATGTTTGAGTAATGACAGACCCAAGGGAAGCTGCAGCTGGGTCCATGCATCTGTCCTTCAGGTTCAACCCCTGGTCCTGTCCTGCACAGCTACAGTGACATTAAAGTCAGGGATAGGGACACTGCTACCATCCACACAGCTTAGTCATATCGTGTGTGTGTGTGTGTGTGTGTGTGTGTGTGTGTGTGTGTGTGTGTGTGTGTGTGTGTTGTATGTGCACGCGTGCACCCATGCGCTGGCACATACATGCTGTGTGCATGGTATCTGATGCAGTTTCAGGGCATGTGTAGATCTGCGTTGTCACTGTCACGGATGGTTCTTCCTATGGTTAGAAAATTGCAGAGAAGATTCTGTGGGGAGGCGACCCTAGGGTCTCCTAATAATGAACCTTCCTGCCCCATCCTGTTGTCTGTACCCTTCCTTCCTGCCCCATCCTCGGTTTTGCATCCTTCCTTCCTACCCCATTCTCTAATCTGCACCCTTCTTTCCTGTCCCATCCTCGGTTCTGCATTCTTCCTTCCTGCCCCATCCTCGGCTCTGTACCCTTTCTTCCTGCCCCTTCCTCCTCTCTGTACCCTTTGTCCAGGCGGCTTTCTGCTCAGGCTCACTTCTGAGTACCCTCCCCTTGTTGTCCATCATGTGGTAAATAACCAGCTTAGAAAGGACAATGGACTAGTTTCTAGGCTGCATTTACCAAAAAAAAAAAAAAGCTACATGTCTCGAAGGCTTTGTAGGGCCTTGTATTAATTTTAGATTGAATCAAAGAAAATACACTTTCATGATTTGTCGATTACATTTAACAGCTGCAGCTGACGCTGGAGTGACCCTGAAGTCCGTGTCATGAGGTTAAAGCATAGCTCCGTGCACACTGACACCATTGGGGGTGCTTTTGTTTTTTTGGCTAAATTCTACACTTTGAGGAGTCTTTCCTTACTGAGACAGTCTCTGAGAAATCTAGCAAGTGAACTCCCATGGTTTCCCTCCCTTGGAGGGAAACACCCTATCTTTTTTATATCAATTTTCTGCTCCACATATTTTCGGTCACTCACTAGCATATGAATCCTTCCATCCATGAACTCTGATGTTGGACATCTGTAAACAAAAGCCCCAGACTCACCTAGTGGAAAAACAGTTCTGCAAACTGCAGAAGCAGCAATTGAGTAGTGCACCACTGCCATCTAGGGGTCACGTTTAGTGTTGCCACATATGGTGGCTCTTGAGTATTTTGGAATCCAGCCTTCTTAGTCTGTTCCTGGGCCTTCCAATGGGAACAATACAGTAAACTTCAATGGCTCCCAGAAAAAGGAAGTCTAGTGTAGAGAAGCTGGGGGTCAAGGGGATCCTTAGATGAAGCTGACAAGGCTTCCCACACCGTTTGGAAGGGGACAGAGCCAAGCAGTGGTGACAGTATCAAGGGGCTCTGGGTCAGGCAGCACAGGGTTTGAGTCCTGAGTCTGTCCCTTGTCAGGTACTGGACTTAGAAAAAACTACTTAGGCCTCTTCATTCATTCTATGAGACAGGGCGTTCCTGGGGAGGCAAACATGGACTCAAATTTGAGATTCTTCTGCCTTAGCTCCTCTAGTGCTGGGATTAGAAGGGTGACCCATCATGACTGGACCACTTAAACTATTGGAGACTCCTACTGACCCTGTAATTTAATACCTAGTGGGAAACAGGACTAGTGATCTGACCCTAATTAGGCCAGCATGGCCATTAAAAATATGTGAACCACGAGGAACATAATAGAGCCTCCAAATGGAAGGCATATATAGTTCTTACTGACCAGTAGCTAGTAAGACTGAGAAGGAGTTATGGGGGACAGGGAAGGCTACACAAATGAGACAGAGAGACAAGGTTTTACAGGGTCAGTAGGAGTTTTCCATTCAAGGGGGAAGGGCAGTCCAGATGCAGGAACCATGTGTACAAAGGCATTTTAGAAAGAATTGCCCCTCTGTGCTGAGTGCATTTCATTGAGTTTGACTTGGTCTAAGCTCAAGGCAGATAATGTGTGGCTGGAGAGAAGCTCAATGGTTAGAGCACTTACCGCTTCTGCTGGGATCAGAGTTTGGTTCCCAGCATCCATGTACCTGGGCTTACAACTGCCTGTAACTCGAGCTTCAGGACATCCAATATCTTGCTCTGGGCCTCCACTGGCACCTGCATGCATATATGCAAATGCATGTAGTCTCTCTCTCTCTCTCACGCACATGCCCACAATTGAAATAATAAAATACATCTTAAAAATCTACTGAGTGAAATAGAACAGGTGAGTTTGGCTAGAACCTCCAGGAGGGCTCAGCAGTCCATCTTGCTTCCAACCTTCCTCCAACCTCTCATGTCCCCACCTTGACATTCTCTCTCTGGGCTTCCTGCTACCACTGTCTCCAACACTGTCTAGCTACAAGGTTTGGTTTAGGGCAAGGTGTGGATTGGGGTTAGCTTCACCCACAGCCACAGAAGTGCAAAAGCCACATTCTGCAAGTTTCACCAAGACTTTGTCCCTTTTGGTGGTATTTCCTTCACATGCTTAAATGGCCCTGGCTTCCTAACAGGAAGTTCATCTTTAGATTTGAAAATGGACTGTTGGATTGTAATCTTAGGAGTGTGTTGGTAGTGTCCCTAAGGCTATGAAAGCTGATTAGCACCTTTACTTCCAACAAGACATCCTGTGGGTGTTCTGGGCTCCCATGGAGAAGGTAGCTCAGGGTTTGGTCACAAGACAGCTTCTTCCTTGAATAAGTTCTTCCTTTTCTTTTTAAAGGTGTATCTAAATTTATTTCACAGGCATTGGTGTTTTGCTTGTATGTATGTCTGTGTGAGGGTGCCAGATCACCTGGAACAGGAGGTACAGACAGTCTTGAGATGATATGTGGGTGCTAGTGAATTGAACTCAGGGCCTCTGGAAGTGCCACCAGTGCTCTTAACCACCAAGTCCTAATAAGTACTTTCTATGACAATTGTCAGATTTTGTTTTTGAGATGGGGTCTCACTATGGAAACCTGGCAGGACTCAAACTCAGTATGTAGCTAGGAATGGCCTTGGACTCCTGATGCGATTGTCAGGTCCCCAGACTGCTGGGGTTGTAAACACAGGTGGAGGCCAGAGGACAACTTATGGGAGTCGGTTCTTCCCTTTCACCTTGTGGGTCTGGGAGATCAGACTTGGTCTCTGCTCTTGGATTTTTGATCTGAGGTCTCACTATGGAGTCCAGGTTGTCCTAGAACTCATGACTTTCCTGCCTCAGCCGCCCCACTTCTGAGCTCTTATTTCTGCTCCTCACTGTACTCTCACATCTTGTGTGTCTTTGGATTCTCCATTTGAAAAAACTACCAAGGCTGGAGAGATGGCTCAGTGGTTAAGAGCACTGACTGTTCTTCCAAAGGTCCTGAGTTCAAATCCCAGAAACCACATGGTGGCAGAGAGAGAGAAAGAGAGAGAGAGAGAGAGAGAGAGAGAGAGAGAGAGAGAGAGACAGACAGACAGACAGACAGACAGACAGACAGACAGAGACAGACAGAGAGAGAGACAGACAGAGAGACAGAGAGACAGAGAGAGAGAGAGAGGGAGAGAAGGCTTTATAACTGGGCAGACACATCCATCCATCCTCTTATTCCCCATTATTTGAATAAGTGATCCTGAACGTGCTGGATGACATTAGCCAGGGCACATGGCCTGTTTGGTCCTGAGGGACTGTTTCTGTCCAATATCTAAAACACCTTCTAGCCAACAGAATAGGAGGGCCAATGGCCTTGCTGTGTGTGGAGCCCACTGAGTGGGGAAAGGCTGGCATGGACTCCTATCTGACTAAATTCTTGGCTGTTCCTTACATTCAAGGACTTTCCCAATGTCTACCACTTACCTGCTTCATCCCCACACTCACTAGAGAGTGAACCATGAACAGGGTGCTTGTGACAACACAGGAAACTCACAGACCTTGGTTTATTTGATCATTTTAATATGCCAGGTCAATGGAAAGGAAGGACAGAGCACACAGGAACACCTGTATTTGCAGGACAGAGGGCAGATGTCCACAGCCTTGGGCATGCATGTATATCCTGTGTAATTAGGCAAATAGATACTTAAATACCACAGCACAGCCAGACTTGGGGGTGGGGGGAATCACAGGCCACAGGGAACCATGCTTTAAAGGCAGTCAGAGGCTTTAAATACAGGGGCTGAACCTTCTCACTTTATACAAAACTTATATATTAAAAGTAAGGATACCACAGTATATACATGAAAGCAGCTTTGGTTGGAGAAAATGAACAAGGGAGGTGGAGCCATGCACAGGAAGGGCTTGCCTATCTACTCTCCATCTTCTTCATCCTCACAAAGTCACTTGGGATCATAGAATAAATCAGCTGGTCTCCGTAAGATACTGAAATGTCCTGTCTGATGTCCTTAAGGGTCTCCAGGCCCTCTGTGGGCAGGGAAGGAGCCCTACAGCCCAGAACACTTGAAACCTTGGAAGGAACCAGCCTGGACTGGATGGGGAGGGACATCTATTGGATCAGACAGAGGAGGGAGCTGCATCCAGCCAGACCAGGTGAGTGTGTTATGCTGCCTGGACCCCGGTCCCTAGAGAGCAGGAGAAATCACAGAGAAATCCACTTTTGCAAGCAAAGGTGAAGATGGCAGGTCAAGCCTGTGTTTCTCACAACTGTGTAAAAGCCCATTCCCCTCAGAACTGGCTAGCACTGCTGGGATCACACTGCCGCAACCGGACAATGGATGGGTCGCTCTTGGCACCTTTGTTGAATTCTTCCAGGGACATTTTGCCTGAGGAATGGAAGAGGGAGACTTAGGATTAGCCAGTGCTCTGGTTAAAGTCTGGAACCCTCTGGAAAATGCACAATGTCCAGTCTTTTCTCTCTCTCTCTCTCCCTGCCTCTCTACCTCGGTCCCTCCCTCCCTCATTTCCTCCCGTTTGTTTTGTTTATTGAAACAGGGTTTCTCTGTGTAACAGCCCTGGCTGTTCTAGAACTCACATTTTAGACCAGGTTGCCTTGAACTCCCAGAAAGCCTCCTGTCTTCTATGAGCCCCCATTAAAGACATGTGCCACTATGCCTGACCAGAGGGTAATTTCTTAACAAGTGATTGATGGGGGAGGGCCCAGCCCATTGTAGGTGGTACAACCCTGGTCTAGTGATTCTGAGTTCTATAAGAAAGAAGGCTGAGCAAGCCATGGGGAGCAAGCCAATAAGTAGCAACCCTTTCATGGTCTCTGTATCAGCTCCTGCCTTCAGGTTGCTGCCTTGTTTGAGTCCTGCCCTCACTGCTTTTGATGATGAACTGTTATGTGGAAACTGTGAGTGAATAAACCCTTTCCTCCCCAAGTTGCTTGTGGCCATGGTGTGTCATCAGAGCAATGGAAACCCTAACTCAGACAATGCGGATGAAGACTACAGCTCAGAGGGTCTACTGACAATGCCCATGGTTATAGAGCACTAGGAAGGGTGCAGGATGCAGGCTAGGTGTACCTGACCCTGAATTCTAGTCTCCCTCCCTCAATCAGAGCTGAATCAAGTGGGTTGGAAAAGGGCAGGCCTGCATAGGGCAGAGGGTATATCCCAAACACCTCTCTGCCATCAACAGTTTCACAGGCTCATATACTTCTCTCTCCCAACCCCTATCCCATCCCCTCTCCCAATCTCCTCCTCCCTCCTCACCTGCTCATTCCTGCCATGTTTCCTACCATCTTTGTTTGTGTCCATCTGTCTGAAGATCTTGTCTGTTCGCTTCTCGGGCATGGACTCGTCCTCAGGCATCTTCATCATGGAGGACACCATCTTGTAGATGGCCTGCAAAGGGGCATCTGTGAGTGTTCTCTGGAGGATGAAGGGTGGGTTATGGTCCTCGATCTGCTAACCAAGGAGCATGGACAGGGCAGAGTCAGGACCCTTCTCTCATCAGAAAAAGTCTCACAGACAAGGTACTGGGCAAAGGGAGCCAGGAAAGTTTAAGTGACGTTCAAGAGCACACGATACAGCTGGGGCGTGGAAGAATATAGGGCGCCTTGGTTCGGAGTAGAGGGGAGGTTGTGGGGCAAAGTGTCTGTCTAAAAGGAGGTTCTTTGGTGGGGAGGTGGGAAATCCTGGAGGGAAGATAAAAGGGGAAATTCATTGAGCCCTGCCCACACATGGGTCCTGAATCTGCAGATCCAACAACTACAGGTGGGAAATAGTCTAGAAAATGAAACTGGAGGTACACAGATAGTTTCTTGTTTTTTCCCAAATAATACAAATTATTATTAACATCTATAGCCATTGTATTAGGCACTGTATATAACTACTTTACTTATTTTATGGATGTATGTAATTATTTATTTGGGGGAGGTGATCTCACGTGGAATTCAGAGGACAACTTGTGGAAGCTGGTTCCCTTTCCTACCATGCGGTTCTTAGGGATCGAACCCAGGCTGCCAGGCTTGGTAGCAAGCACCTTTACCCACAGAGTCAGCTCACTGGTCCTAATACAGAGATGGTTTAGAGCATGGAGCAGGAAGGATGCAGGGTGCACATAAGCATCGCTCCTGTGAAGAACTGACTGCTGAATCATCCTTTACTGTGTCTTTCTGATTTCTATAGGAAGCCCTATAGACAGCTAATGTGTGTGTATGTTATTCATGTGTGTGCAGATGAACACCCACCCGTGCAGAGGCCAAACAGCAATACCGGTGTTCACAGTATTCCCTTTTCTTTCTCACTGAACCCGGCCGGGGCCTACCATTTTAGCTAGGGTGCTGCTCAGCAAGCTTCTGGGACTCACTTGTCCCCTAGTTCTAGGGATTCCGGCATGCTCAGCCACTCCTGACTTTTCTGTGGGTGTTGGGATCAGAACTCAGGTCCTCATGCTGGGTATCAAGTGTTCTTCCCCACTGAGCCATTTTCCCAGTTCTTGCTTTGACAATTCTTAATCACCTATCTGAGCCTCAGATCTCATTAGAGGGTTTTTTTTTGTTTTGTTTTGTTTTGTTTTGTTTTGTTTTTAAAAAAGACTCGTTTTATAGAATTGTGTGAATAAACCTGATGGTTGAGCTTAGCTGGGACCTGATGTCCAGTAAGCAATCGATAGCTGCTTGGCTTTTATCGTTACTCTCTGCAAAGACATGCAGTCCTTTAGTACACCAGGTAGCAAGTGGGCAGAGGAATGGCCTGGTGTATGGGGTCGGGGATGGGGGTCCTGGATCCCTGCACTCCCCATGCTCCAGGCCCTGTCAAGTGCAGGTACCTGCACTATCTCCAGCATTTCACTGCAGCTGATGTAGCCATTGCTGTCTAGGTCGGACTTGCTAAGGCCCACTTGACCTTCTGTTCCAGCTTGTCCTGAGAGGTCATGCTCAGAGCAATGATGAACACTCGGAAGTCGATGGTGCTGTTGCTGTTGGTGTCAAAGTTGTGGAAGACATGTTCAGCGACCTTGGAGGCATCTCTGTAGGGGAAAAAGTTGGCCTAGATCTTGAAATTGTCCACAGTCAGGTGGCCAGTGGGACAGTCATTGAGGAAACCCTTGTATCACTCCTGAAGCTCATGGTTGGTGAACTCCTTGTGTTTCCACAGGTCCTCCAGCACCTAGGAAAGACAGAAAGAATATCTTTTTATGGCTAAATACAGTCTACTTGGAGCATGCAGGCAGAATCGTGGTATACGGGGACAGGGAGAGGCAAGCTAAAATCAGTGGAATGAAGCTTTGTCAAATGTCCTGTAAGGGTTAAACAAGAGTCAGGATCAAGACAAACCCCTCAGCTCATCAGCTTGGGGCAAAGGGGTCTCATGGACCCAAATCCTGACTCTTCGCTTTGAACAGCTAGTTCTTTTTCTCATGGGGGACTCGGTGTGTGTGTTTGTTTCCTTGTCACAGATACATTTGCTGATGCTGCATAGTAAATAAATCTTGCCTGCATAGGCGGATGTTAGTGGTTCACATTCCTACCTAACACAGCTAGGGTAAATTTAGAACTAGGTTGACTCACATCCTGAGTGGACTCAGGGATGATACCAGAGAACAGGAACATGGTTTTGGCCCTTCAAAGTTCAACTTCATTTGTCAGCAACCCTAATTTTATAAATGACATTCAAAAACCCAATTCTTATCCAGATTTCTGGGTTAATCTGGGTGAGTAGGGTTTCATGGGGACCCAGGTATTAAAGCTTTGAAGCATGTTGACAGGAGGCTTCTAGACCCCCCAAGACCTCCCTATCCCCCTCCACATAATATTGGGAGAAGTTACCAGCACATGCCATGCTGTTTTTAACCCTAGAAGAGACACCTGGGAACCTTATGGGAGTCCCCACTCTTTATTATGCCTATGAGATATTGTTCTGCCAGGGAGATCTAGAATTGCATTAATTGGTCGGTGAATGTCGATGTGAATGTTAACAGCTGAAACAGGCCCAATGGAAATTCAGGACTGTGCTTCATTGGCCAGCACACCCCACTGCAGTCTCCCACAAGGCCCAAGTGTGAGATCCTGCAGTGATTGGCCACTGGACATTAATGCTCGTTCACTTCCCTACCTCAGTTTTGGTTTCTTTCTTTCACAGTAACACACCTGCAATAGCTCTGTTATTTTTGAAATGTGTAGAAGAACTAGTGAGGGTGAATCTCCTCTACCCAAGTCCCAAAGGAAACCACTCTGAACTGCTCAGAGGCTTATGAATTCTAAGCACTAGGTGCTAGGTCCTGTTAAGGAAGATGAGACATGCACTCAGTATTACCTGCTACCTACCGCCCCTGTCTTCTTCACCTCTTTCCCATGTTGTAAATGTTCTATGTACATATTTTATTTACTTATCTACCGGACTAGGAGATATTTAAAGTTCCTTGTCCAAAACAGACATATGGCTATTGCCTTTCAAAGCACACATTTACTTATCTAAACACATCCTCCCCTGTACAAACAACCAACTCAAATGTCCACAGTATCTTGATCAGAAATAATCATCAAGTCAGGTAGCCGGGTGCCACACATCTGTAATTCCAGAATCGGAGGGTGAGGGCAGCAGGATCAGGAGTTCAAGGTCATCTATGACTATATAACAAGTTCATGGCCAGCCTGAGCTACATGAGAACCTGTCTAAAAAAGTTATATTAAAAGAAAGAGAACAGGAAGGCCAGTAGTGGTGCATGCCTTTAACCCCAGCACTCAGTGACAGTGCAGACAGATAGGAGTTCAAGGAAGGCTACCCTGGGCTACAGAGCAAGTTGTAGGATAGCCAGGACTACACAGAGAAACCCTGGCTCTCTCTCAGAGACATACACACAAACACCCCCCCCCACACACACACACACAAACACACAGAGAGACAGACAGAGACAGAGAGAGACAGAGAGAGACAGAGACAGAGAGACAGAGAGATATCTACAAATGGAAGAAGATTATGCACAAGGCCATGTGGCCATTGCTGCCATCTGTGAGAACTGGTCACATGGGTTTGTGAGTGGAGGCCTCCTGTGGAAGGACCTACTGGAAAGGTAAAGTTGACTGATGTGAGGAATTAGCTGGATGGACAGGTATCTTGTAGGACCTTTTGTCATGTTTTCCTTTGTAATTTTGTTTATTTGTTTTCTGAGATAGGGTCTCATGTAGCTCAGGCTGGCTTCAAACTTACTATGTAGCTGAGGACGACTTGCACCCTTACCTTCCTGCCTCCCCTGTCTAGCAGTCACAGGTGTGAGCCACAATGACTGGCTCATTTGCAGGTTTTTTATTTTCTTTGTTTGTTTGTTGTTATTGTTGTTCTTTTTATTTATTTATTTATTTTTGGTGTTTGAGACAGGGTTTCTCTGTATAACCCTGGCTGTCCTGGAACTAACTTTGTAGACCAAGCTGGCCTTGAACTCAGAAATCCCCCTGACTCTGCCTCCCGAGTGCTGGGATTAATGGTCGTTTGCAGTTTTAAGTTGTCAAAATGTGTCCATGTGTTCTTTTCTTTTTTTCTCTTTCAAAGCTTTAAGAATATTTTCTTATATAGTATGTTACGAATGTTTTTCTTCTTATATAATACACTGTGAGGTTGCCTGGTACCTGCAGAGGCCTGAATAGTATGTCAGATCCCTGGAACTGGAGTTACAGAAGTTGTGAGCCAACATGTGGGTGTAGGGAACAGGACCTCTCTCCAGGTCTCAGTCCCCTTAGATTTTAATTTCTACTCAAAGAAGAAGCATCCCCAAATCATAGTCGCCCAGCCTCTATCTCTTGACTGGTGGCATGTCTAAGAACCTCCAAGTTGATAGAACATTATAGGCTAAGCCCTGTCTGGGCGGGGCTTCAGGAACAAGAAATAGAGACAGAGCCTTGATGCTGGCACATAGCTCTAATCCCAGCAGTCAAAAGGCAGAGGCAGCCAGAAAACTTTGAGCTCCATGTGAGCCTGGTTTACAGAGAGCAGACCCTGTCTCGAAGAAAAAAAAAAAAAAAACAACTGAAACACAGAACTAAGGTCCTGGAGGACCTGCATAGAAGGGTGCAGGCTCTCTTAAGTCCCCCGGTGATGGCTGACTGCCAGATCCTCTGTTTTCTTGTTACACTCACTTCCTACCTCATAGCCTTGCTTCTATTAAGGTTTAGGGTCCTCTTTCCTTATGACCTACAGCCTGGGCTTCAACCATGAGTCAGCCAACCTCTCCCTTGCTCACTGGACATTGAGCTTGACAGGGTGGCCAGTACTGGCTGGAAGTACCCCCAGAAGCTACCTACATCCACCTCAGGACAGGAACACATAATACCAACTTCTCCATCCACAGAGAGTCTGCCATGAGAGGACAAATGTGACTGCTGGTGGCTGAGGGGTCACCACAGGCCTAGGATAAGCATACAGATGAAGAGCTAGCTGCTCTCCATGGAGTCCATGACCCAGGGCTCTAATTCACACCCCAACACAGAGTAACACCATATCATGATTCTTTGGGAAGGGATAGAAATGCCCTAGTTTTATTGTAGGTAATTCATTTTGGAAACACAATTAACCAGACACATGTAAAATTGAAGCCACCCTGGGAACACAGAAGTGGAGGTAAGAATAGGGTAGCCAACAGTGAGAGGGTGGTACACCTGGTGATGGTTGGTCCAAAGAATCCCTTAGTGGAACAGGACAAGAGGTGCAAAAAGAGATATCTGGGGATAATCCAGATGATTGATGGGGAAGGAAGGGAGGAAGGAAGGAAGGAAGGAAGGAAGGAAGGAAGGAAGGAAGGAAGGAAGGAAGGAAGGAAGAAGGAATGAAGGAAGAGGGAAAAAGGGAGAAAGGAAGGAGGAAGGAGGCAATGAAGAAGGAAGGAAGGAAGGAAGGAAGGAAGGAAGGAAGGAAGGAAGGAAGGAAGAAGGCAATGAAGAAGGAAGGAAGAAGGGAGGAAGGAAGGAAGGAAGGAAGGAAGGAAGGAAGGAAGGAAGGAAGGAAGGAAGGGAGGGAGGGAGGGAGAGAGAGGTAAAAGGAGGGCAGGGGAGGGAGAAGGGAACTGGAGAACCTAGAGGAAGGGACAATGAGCTGAGCCCAGGAGGTGGCTACTAGGATGTTACTGTCAGAGGCAGGCCCTCGAGAGGCCCTCAGGCAGGAGAAAAAACTGTGAAACAAGATGAGCAGGAGACCCCAGAAATGAGGGCAGAGTTTGGGGTGGTAGGAGGTGAAAGGTAGAGAAGCCAGGTTGGACCAAGCTCTGGGGGGAGGTTGTCTCCTGCTCAAATACTAGTATTGGAGAGAAAAGACCTAGACCCGGTGAAGCCATGTAGCTCCAAGGCCCTCACCACTGAACCATTCACACAGGGAATCTTACAACGTGTCTCTGGCCTGGAGTCCACTTAGAAATGTCACCCAACAAATACATTGTGCTAACCAGAGAACTGACCATCAGAGAGCTGCAGAACCTCTCCTAAGTGAGCCAGGACCTGACTCCAGGATACCCAGCTATGGGATTGTGCTGGTATGACAGTCCCAGAGAGGGCAATGTGGAAACAGCTACACTACCACCCCAGCCTGCCCTGTGCTTGTGGCTCCTCTTCATGATCAACAGCCCTGCAACCCACAGCCTTGCCACAGACACTTGGTTTCCAGCTCACGCACGCAGCATCCACTCACCTCATTGAACACACATCACTGCTGTGTCTGTGATTTATCATCTAACAGATGCTACTAAAATGCCAAACTCCTTGTACCTGCTCTGCAGATATCTGCCAGGAGGAGGCTGCAGTGCAGACAGCCTTGGAGGTGTTGGAGGAGAGGCTTCGTTTCCCTTATTTCCCATTCCTTTCGCAATGGCTTGAAGATCTGCTCCTTAGCAAATATTTCAGAGGAGGGAGCTCCAGAACACAGGGCTGTGCCTCTGCCCAGCCTTTGCCTCCTCCTTGGTATCAGGCTGCTAATTAGAATTCATGCTTTGCATTGGTTTAGGATATTCTTGCTGTTGTGGTTATAGTGTAAACACACACACACACACATACACACACACACACACATGCCCTTGATCCCAAGATGTACTAATACTATTTGGAGGCAAAAAGAACTTTGACATAGCTCACATCCAAACAGATCCCAAGTGACCCTCTTTGGATGCAAAGAAAAAGGCATAAGCATCAGGAGGATGCAGACCACCCGGGAGCCTTCAATCCATGTTTCAGGGCTATCCCTGAGGCGTTGAGGAATCATGAGACGTAGAAAAGGGAAAAGGAAGGGTCTGAGCCTCATGACCTGGTTCTGAGGAGCAATGGCTTGAAGATTTGCTCCTGCATGCAATGTCATTTAAAGAAAGGGTTGTGACAATAGGAATGTGTCTGGCCATCTTAAGCAACTGGGACCAATGGCATAAGCAGTATGAGATAAGTAGGTAGAGAGGGTAGGATTGACCCTTTTCAGAAACTCCAGTAAAGAAGGGCTCTATGTAAAGAAGCCTCAGTCCTTGAGGGACTCCGTGGATCATAGTCCTCCTGCCCTGCAACGTTCCACTACACCCAGATGGGAAAACACACCTTTACAATGCTAAGTGCTGCTGAGACTCTTGAATATCCAACAGCTAGCCCTGAGCCATAGGAACTCTCAGACAGTGCAGTCAGGGACAGTGACTCCCCCTTCCTCTCCAAAGGGGACAAGGATTCAGTACAGACGCTTGGGACAGAGGACCAACAGTCATAGAGCAAGCTAGCCAAAGAACCACCAGGGAGGACAAGAAAGCAGGCTCCCAGCAGCAGAAAGCCCCCCACACCCACCTTAGCCTCATTCTTGATAGATACACCCCATCACTTGGGAGAGTGGATCACCAGAGAAGCCCATACTTGAGCAGGCAGTCAGGACCCTTTTCCAGTGTTTTCTCTTGGGTTCTTGAAGTATAGATGCTTGAGTCATGCTGGATTGAGGTCCCTACTCTCGAGTGCCCTGCACTACAATGGCACATTCCTAGGCAGGAGAACTAGGTGCTCTGGCCAAGAAGATGGAATTTAGAGTCAAAACTGTAGGCCCAGAGGGGATGGTAGAAGATGACAGAGCCTCCAGGGAGTGGTAAGCAGTCTCACGTGGCTCAGCTAGGAGTTAGCAGAATGAGTCCCATTGAGAAAGAAAAGACCTAGGTTAGAGCTGGGCTCTGTCCTTTGGGTTTTGATCTATCCTGGGCCCCTTCCCTGCTAACATCCTTAGAGGCAATGAGTTTCCAAGGTGTGTTTAGCTGGTACCCAAAAAAGATGCTGGCCAATAAAGTGGCTGTCAAAGCCATGATCTCTTAATGCTCACTTTCATGAACCTGCTAAGTGGAGCCCACAAACACTGGCAGCCTCATAGATGCTTCCTGGCACTTGCCTGTAGATGCCTAACAGAGACCTGGATAAAAAAATTAATATGAGGGACCTCATTTTAGCTCTCCTGGAGGCACTGAGACAGCAGCAAAGATGTGACACAGGCTCAGTGGTACACACCCCGTTACCCCTCTGTCATTCATTAAGCAACCAAGCCAGCCTTAGTGATGTTTAGCTGTCTGGGGGAAAAACCTGACCAAAAAAAAGGAATGCTTATACAGTTACAGAAAAGTCACTGTGTGCTCCCCTGAAAAAATACCTACCTAGCCCTGGCCATGAAACTAACCCAGGCTTCATTGATCAGACAGCCCTACTTTCATCTTTTTAGGGGGGAGGAATGAGGGTCCCTGGATCACACAGCCACCTCCCACTTGTTTAAAGCACTTCACATTCTAGCAGGGATTAGATCTGACAGACAACAGCCTTGGAGATCAAGGACATGTGATTTCACAGTAATGGGAATTGGGGGAGGGAGCTAACAGGGTCCCAGGTTCTCACAGGGTCTGTTATGCTCTTATTGTCCTTAACACACTGAACTGTAAATTAAGGAAAGAGCAAACAAGTAGCTGGGAAGCTCTGTGGAAATATTTAACCAGAGCTTTGTACTGCAAGTAAAAAGCTTTTCTAACAGTACAGTTGTGCTGTCGCTGGGAAAGGCCCTTGGGAGCTCCAATGTCCCATTAACCACAGCTCAGTGCTGGCTAGGAACATGCATGGTACAGTTCAGCCCACCACGCAGCAATCTCATCAGTCAGACTGCCAAACCTCAAGGACTGCTAGACATAGACCCTGGAGGGAAGGTGGTGGGTGCCGTGGGTACCAAATCCCTAGGAAGACCTGGACTCAGGAGAGACTGAGTGCATCCTCTGTGAAGTTGAACTTCAACAGACCATCTGGACTTGGCTGATGGAGAGCCTGTTCCATGTCAGGTGGAACAGAAGGTGGCAGGGGGAAATCAGCCTCAACTATGCTCTTCCTTAGGGTGACCAGCAGAATATTGTTCCTCGTCCTCCTCATCCTCGTCTTCCTTGTCCTTGTCCTCGTCCTTGTCATCCCCCTCATCATCCTCCATCCGCTGTAGGTGAAACTCAAACAGCCTTAGCCTCCATTTCAGTGCAGCCCTCTGCATAATGGCCATCAGCTGCAGGAGATGCACCTGGAGCCACACAAGCTGGACTGAGTCTGCACGGACACTAGAGGGCGGAGGCTGGCAGATTCCCTAGCCCTCAGCACACACCCCTTTCAATTTCTAAACTAGGCAAGAAAGCACAGTAGGTCTAAACCAGAGCTTCTCATTGGGTGGGTCCCAATTCCTTGGGGATTGCAGGACTCTTCATAGGGGTTGCCTAAAACTATCAGGAAGCACATATCTGTATTATGATTTGTAACGATAACAAAACTTACAGTTATGAAGTAGCCAAAAAATAATATTTTGGTTGGGGTGACCATGACATGAGGAAGTGTATTAAAGGGTCACAGCATTAGAAGTTTGAGAACCAATAGTCCAAACTAAGTAAGTCCTTAGGTTAAATGTCCTTGGGCCTGTTTAGAATACAATGGGTTAAATCCAACAGGCTGTGGACATTGTTCACCCCGTTTCTCTTTCCTCTTTCCATGTGCTTGTAGGAAAATCTCATATTATATATGAATGTCATCCTATTTCTTGGACAGCGCTGGGCAGTACCAAGGACTCTGGAGCTGATGCCACCACACAGGGATTCTATTCACAGCAGTTAGCATCCTATGGCATCCGGTGATCACGTTACTCACTGATACCAGGAGTGAGAGATAATATGTTGTCATCCCACAGTCCTCCTCAGATCTACAGACCTATCCTGCAGGGCTACCTTGTACCTCTCTGGAGAAGCCAGCTATAAGGTACCAGAAGCCTGAGTCCAGCCAGGGAGGCAGAAGGCTACAGTGAGAGAGGTACCCTCCTCTTCTGAGTGGGACAACAACCAGCCACCCAGTGAGATCTATGGGAGGGAGACTAGAGTGTTACTGCAATCTCAGCCTGCCATCTGAACCATAGATCCCATGTCAAGGTACTAGTCACTGCAAAACCATCCTGACTCCCAAGCCACATTCCAGGAGTGCACACTCCCAATTCCCCAGAGCCTCAATGATTGTTTTTAAAAAAAAGTTAGCAGAGCCATTGAAATAACTCCCTGGGTAAGGCACTAGGCACCAAGCCTGATGACTGGAGTTTAAGCCTGAGAACTCACGTGGTAGGAGGAGAGAACTGATGCCCAGAGGTTGTGTCCTCTGACCTACATTAGCTGGGACACTTGCCCACCACACACAAACTAATCCATATGCATAAAACTTGAGCAACAAGGTAAAAGTGCAATGTAAAAGGAGAAAAAGGGGCAGCTGGCAAGGCTGCATGGAAAGCCCCACCCTACACTGCCAGACCTCTCTCCCTCTGCTCTTTCCCAAGCCCGAGAAGCCCCACAGGAGTTACGGAACCAGAGGAGGTGGAGAAAAGAAGAGGAAATCCCCAAGAACTTTTTTCTTAACAGAAACTGCTACTGTAACAGGAAGGGAGCCATGTGGGTGACTCTCCTCACTAAGCTAGGCTCATCTGGGTCACACCCACTCCAGTCACCCAGGAAGCTCCTACTCACACCCTGCAGCCTGTTCAGACACAAACATCCCACCACTCCTTGGGGGAGGATTTCCTAGACTCCGTGGTCACTCTCCCCAACATCCCGAATGGCATTTCTGACCTTCTGTTAAGACTTACACTTGTGGACATCATTACTGTGCTTTCCCCTCTTTGGACCCTGGTAAGTCTGTTTCAGTCCCAGGGTCTCTGCACCTGCAGATCCTCCACCTCTCTGCCCTTCTAGCTGTCTGTTTAAGAGAGGGTCAGTCCTTGGGTGTATGTGCTTTCTCTTGGAAGAGGCCTCTAGGATTAGCATCAATTCTCATCTACCTTCAGACTCTGGTCCTGTTTTGTTCAGAGCACTTCCTCAGACTAGGTACTGAATTCTTTCCGTTCCCTTCCCTTCCCTTCCCTCCCCTCTCCTCCCTTCCCTCCCCTCCCCTTCCCCTCCCTCCCCTCCCCTCCCCTTCCCTTCCCTTCCCTTTCCTTCCCCTCCCCTCCCCTTCCCTCCCCTCCCCTCTCTTCCCCTTCCCTTCCCTTCCCTTTTCGTGTGTGTGTTTGTATGTGTGTGCAGGTATGTGTGTGTGTATGTTACACACTATATTGGTTAGAGTTTTACTGCTATGAACAGACACCATGAACATGGCAACTCTTACAAAGGACAACATTTAATTGGTGCTGGCTTACAGGTTCAGAGGTTCAGTCCATTATCGTCAAGGAGGGAACATGGCATCATCCAGGCAGGCATGGTGCAGCAGGAACTGAGAGTTCTACGTCTTCATCTGAAAGCTGCTAGCAGAATACTGACTTCCAGGCAGCTAGGATGAGGGTCTTAAAACCCACACCCACAGTGACATGCCTACTCCCACAAGGCCACACTTACTCCAAAAGTGCCACACCTTCTAATATTGCCAATCCCTTGGCTGAGCATAAACAAACCATCACACACACCCTCATAAACACACACATGAACCCTTATACACATAAACACAGGCATGCTTTCCCATGAAGAATATAGAGGTTGACATGAGAATGTTTTTCTTTTTGCTTTTCTTTACTCTGTACATCTCCCAAGACAGGGTTTCTCTGTATAGCCCTGGCTATCCTGGAACTAACTCTGTAGACAAGGCTGGCCTCAAACTCACAGAGACCCACCTGCCTCTGCTTCACGAATGCTGTGATTGAAGTTGTGTGCTGCCACTGCCCAGCTATCTTTTTCGTTTTAAAAAAGATTTTTAAATTTCTATTCACATGTATGTCTGTGTGTATGTATGCTTAGAGAGCTGGGAAGAAGTCAGGGCTCTGGAACTGAATTTACTGGTGGCTCACAGAGCCAGATGTGGGTGCTGTGAACTGAATTCAGGTCCTCTGAAACAGTGGTAGTTGTTTGTAAGCACAGAGCCAGGTCTACAGGCCTCAGAGTCCTGCCCCTGTTTTTGAGTCAGGGCCTCTCTCTGAACCCAGAGAGTACTATTCACCATTTTGTCTAGACTACCTGGACAGAACGACCCTAGAATTGGTTCCTGTTGTCTCTATACCACAGTGCCAGGGTCACAGCAAACAAGGACATATGTGGCGCTTTACAAGGGTGCTGGGGATCTGAACCCAGGTCCTTATGCTTACACACAGGGAGCACTCCATCTCTCAGACTGCGGGGTCCTGCATTTCTGTATTTAATACTTTGCCACTGTGAACCCCCACAGTGGCCCAAAACAAGGCAGGGCACACACACTGTTTATAACTGTGAGTCAGGGCTGCATGACATTTCAAAGGCTCTGCAGAGGCCCACGAAACTCTTCCTATCCTGAAGGCTCAAACACTTTGTGACCTCCAGGGTTAGGGACTCAGGAAGAAATGTGAGGGATGTGGGTGAATTAGTCTTCTAGAAAGCTCCATTCTGGCACAATAGTGACAGTAGAATACACACTCAGGAGTGTGTCACACTAGGGGTATTCACTTGCCAGATGCTGATGTCCCTCCTTTTAGACAGCAATCCAGCTATGGGGTCCCAAGTAAGGCTTCTTGTTGTTTCCCAAGAGGTCATTATCATCAAAAAGGCTCATCACCAGACCAGACCTTTTACAGGCCCCTGCTTCTGTATGGGACCAGCAGGACATCTGGGCAGCTAGTTCCCAGCGGTGGAGGGGGGGAAAGCAAAAAGCAATGTGTGGGTGTGTGCCAGGGCCAGAGCTAAGGAGAACTCACTGCCCTGCAGCACACAACAGCTGCCCAATGAGGAAGTGATAGTATCCCCACAGGGACAGAGGTCAGCCAGGTAACATGGAGCACAACCAAGATGACCAACCCAAGCAGATTAGGAACTGGCAATGGGGATAGCTGGAAAGACATGCAAGGAAGGGCAGATCCAGGCCCTCACGTTCCTCACCTAATGTCCAGCTTAAAGGAAACCTTAGGGAATTAGCAAGTCCAAATATCAGGATACAATCAATGCTCAACTGCACAGTAGAAGCTCAAGGCTGAGCCAGAGGAACAGACACCTGTGTTATACAAACAGTCTTCTTCCTGTGGGCTGAGTCCACACCCTGTGGTTTTGAGACAGGGTCTCATGTATCCCAGGCTGGACACTGAACTCATTATGTAAAGGACGAGACCTTGAACTCTTGATCATCCTGCCTCGATTTCCCAAGGGCTGGGGTTAGAGAAATGCACCACCGCATGCATTTTGTGGTGCACTTAGGGATAGACTTTAGACTTTGGTGAATCTTAGGCAAGCATTCTACCAACAGTCGTAGCCAACTCCAGCCTATCCTCCCTCCTCTCCCTCCCCCTCCCGTTCTCATGTGACAGTCTTTTTTTTTTGAAACAAGGTTTATCTGTATAGCCCTGGCTGTCCTGAAACTTGCTCTGTACACCAGGCTGGCTTGGAACTCACACAGATCCATCTACCTCTGCCTCAAGAGTACTGGGATTAAAGGAGAGCCTTACCACCATCTGGCTATGATAGTCTTTCTATACAGCCCAGGCCAGCCTTGAACTCAAGACACTCCTCAGTCTGCTAAAATTACTGGAGCACAGCACACCTTAAGTGCTCTTTTGTAGGATATGTAAGACATTGCTGCAAGAAGGAGAGGGCAGTGGTAGATGTCCTCTACAATCCATTCCCCAGTCCCTCTACAGATGGACGTCTTGTGCAATCAGTCCGGGTGAGATGGAGTCAGAATAGGCTTTTCTGCCTTGCTGCTCAGCACCCAGACTCAGGTTGGCACGTTGTCCCAGGCTGAATCCAGCAGGTTCCTTGGGGTCCCTGAGCCAGCTATGGAATGACTCACACATGGGCTCCTGACTGGCTGGGATAACAGTTCATATCAACTGTGTTTTGATGCTGCAGGCCAAAAAGCGAGCAATGGCCTTTCTGCAGTAGCCAGGGGAATGGCACAGGGCCTCTAGGACTGGTTCTCCATGGTCAATGACTCGGGCTGACCTGGCCAGTGGCAGGCACCCAACACTCCTGGGAGGGTCCAGCAGTAACACAGGGGTGCTGAGCCAGGACTAGGATAGAGCAGGGTAGAATATCTCTCATTGCTCTGACTGAACCTATGTGTGTCCCTCTCTAAAAGGAGATGCAGTGGGTCAGGCTGCAATGGGGTATGCAGATTTGGTGGTCCCTGGGTCAATCCCTGCCTACAGCCTTCCCTTCTAGCCGTATGTTCTTGCTACCTTGATTTCTCTGAGTCCTGTCTCCTTAGCTGTAAACCAAGAGTGAAGGTCCCTGTGTGTGGAGTTTACAGCCTATTTCTATGAAAGGAAGGGAAACAGAAGCTATGAGGAGACAGAGACAAACTGAACCACCAGGCAAATGCTCGGTGGGGACATTGGAGGACTTTTACTGTGAAAGACCACAGGCTTCCTCAATGAGCTCCATCTGAGTACAGCACCCTGTGAGGAAGGAAGTCACCAACCTGAAAAGCTTCTCTTGCAGGTCACACCGAGTGCAGTGGCATTAAAAACTATGTTCTGTGCTGGTAAAGAGCCTGGGATCACTGTGATCTGGAAGCATCCCTGGGTAGAGACAGTGACATCCTAACTCCTGTACTTCAAAGAGGAAATGTGGGGAGGGAAGGAAGGATGTAGCCAGGAAAACATCAGGGCAGGGACCGCAGAGGCTCCTGTTGCTGAGGGGCAGGTCTAGTACAGGGGCACAAGCACCAAGGGCTTGCTAGACACAGGGGTGGGGTTTCAGGAGGAGGAAGGCCCCTTCTCTCATGTCAGCAGGTATCCTGGGAAGTCCATGCCTACTACTTGGGAATAGGATTGTGAGGGTTAGGGACCCTCAGGCAGTGGCTCACACTTCATACCATGCACGTTGCCAAGTTTACAGACACACACACACACACACACACACACACACACACACACACACACCAACACCCCTCCCCCAACACAGAGATATGTTACCTCACTGACTACTCAGAGGCTCCCATCCCTCCTGGCTCCAGTGATAGCCCAGGAGGAAAAGCGGTCAGAAGAAGGATTCCTCAGAGCACCACACAGGACTCCAGAAGATATCCCCCTTGGGAACTCGCTATTCTTACACACAGGAATACGAGTCCTTTGCTATTCTTACACACAGGAATACGAGTCCTTTGCTCATTCATTCATCCAGCCACCTTTACCAAGTATGCATGGACTTGGCCTGAAGATGTGCTGAGCGAATGACCCTAACCTTGGACAGATGGAGAAGATACTGACTGGTGGACGGAAAGATGGATGCTCAGAGGAAGCCTCAGTGTGCTCAGAGGTGAGTCACTATGGCACAGAGAGAGCAGGAACATGTGGGGAAATTAGGGAGGGAGGGAACAGGTCATTATCTACAACCACAGAGCTGTCACTCAGTACAAGTTGAGCTCTGAACTGCAGGCTGTGATTCATTGCACCCCCATCAGCCTGACCCATCTTCCCATCCTCTTTGGCCATGAATATCTCCACTGCTTCTGTCTCCATCCCTATGGCTGCCACTGGGCCTTTGCTCCCACACCTTCTTCAGGCTCTCTCCATGCTCACATTTCTTAGCCTTGCGGAATACTTGGTTGAAAAGGGAAGCCTCTACACACAACCTTATAAGCCTAACCTCTCTCCAGCTTTACTTTTTCCAATATTATAATGAGTTCAAGGCCCAGGCTTTAACTTTGCTTTTCTTTGCCATTAGAAGCCAGAGCCCCCTAGCTCACTGGGGATAGGGTATATTCTTTTTTTTTTTTTTTTTGGAGTTTAATTTTTCTTATTACGTATTTTTGTCAATTACATTTCCAATGCTATCCCAAAAGTCATCCACACCCTCCCCCCCCACTCCCCTACCCACCCATTCCCATTTTTTGGCACTGGCATTCCCCCGTACCGGGGCATATAAAGATTGCCTGACCAATGGGGCTCTCTTTCCAGTGATGGCCAACTAGGCCATCTTTTGATACATATGCAGCTAGAGTCAAGAGCTCTGGGGTACTGGTTAGTTCATAATGTTGTTCCACCAATAGGGTTGCAGATCTCTTTAGCTCCTTGGATACTTTCTCTAGCTCCTCCATTGGGGGCCCTGTGATCCATCCAATAGTTGACTGTGAGCATCCACTTCTGTGTTTGCTAGGCCCTGGCCTAGTCTCACAAGGGACAGCTATATCACGGTCCTTGCAAAAAAGGCTTGCTAGTGTATGCAATGGTGTCATCGTTTGGAGGCTAATTATGGGATGGATCCCTGGATATGGCAGTCTCTAGATGGTCCATCCTTTTGTTGCAGCTCCAAACTTTGTCTCTGTAACTCCTTCCATGGGTGATAGTTTCCAATTCTAAGAAGGAGCAAAGTGTCCACACTTTGGTCTTCGTTCTTCTTCAGTTTCATGTGTTTTGCATCTTGTACCTTATATATCGCTATACTAAGTGTCTGGGCTAATATCCACTTATCAGTGAGTACATTTCATTTGAGTTCTTTTGTGATTGGGTTACCTCACTCAGGATGATGCCCTCCAGGTCCAACCATTTGCCTAGGAATTTCAGAAATTCATTCTTTTTAATAGCTGAGTAGTACTCCATTGTGTAAATGTACCACATTTTTTGTATCCATTCCTCTGTTGAGGGGCATCTGGGTTCTTTCCAGCTTCTGGCTATTATAAATAAGGCTGCTATGAACATAGTGGAGCATGTATCCTTCTTACCGGTTGGGACATCTTCTGGATATATGCCCAGGAGAGGTATTGCGGGATCCTCTGGTTGTACTATGTCCAATTTTCTGAGGAACCGCGAGACTGATTTCCAGAGTGCTTGTACAAGCTTGCAATCCCACCAACAATGGAGGAGTGTTCCTCTTTCTCCACATCCTCGCCAGCATCTGCTGTCACCTGAATTTTTGATCTTAGCCATTCTGACTGGTGTGAGATGGAATCTCAGGGTTGTTTTGATTTGCATTTCTCTGATGGTAAAGGATGTTGAACATTTTTCAGGTGTTTCTCAGTTTTTCGGTATTCCTCGGGTGAGAATTCTTTGTTCAACTCTGAGCCCCATTTTTAAGGGGGTTATTTGATTTTCTGGAGTCCACCCTCTTGAGTTCTTTATATATATTGGATATTAGTCCCCTATCTGATTTAAGATAGGTAAAGATCCTTTCCCAATCTGTTGGTGGTCTTTTTGTCTTATTGACGGTGTCTTTTGCCTTGCAGAAACTTTGCAGTTTCATGAGGTCTCATTTGTCAATCCTCGATCTTACAGCACAAGCCATTGCTGTTCTATTCAGGATTTTTTTCCTTGTGCCCATATCTTCGAGACTGTTCCCCACTTTCTCCTCTATACGTTTCAGTGTCTCTGGTTTTATGTGAAGTTCCTTGATCCACTTAGATTTGACCTTAGTACAAGGAGAGAGGAATGGGTCGATTCGCATTCTTCTACATTATAACAACCAGTTGTGCCAGCACCATTTGTTGAAAATGCTGTCTTTCTTCCACTGGATGGTTTTAGCTCCCTTGTCGAAGATCAAGTGACCATAGGTGTGTGGGTTCATTTCTGGGTCTTCAATTCTATTCCATTGGTCTACTTGTCTGTCACTATACCAGTACCATGCAGTTTTTATCACAATTGCTTTGTAGTAAAGCTTTAGGTCAGGCATGGTGATTCCACCAGAGGTACTTTTATCCTTGAGAAGAGCTTTTGCTATCCTAGGTTTTTTGTTATTCCAGATGTATTTGCAGATTGCTCTTTCTAATTCGTTGAAGAATTGAGTTGGAATTTTGATGGGGATTGCATTGAATTTGTAGATTGCTTTTGGCAAGATAGCCATTTTTACAAAGTTGAACCTGCGAATCCATGAGCATGGGAGATCTTTCCATCTTCTGAGATCTTCTTTAATTTCTTTCTTCAGGGACTTGAAGTTTTTATCATACAGATCTTTCACTTCCTTAGTTAGAGTCACGCCAAGATATTTTATTTTATTTGTGACTACTGAGAAGGGTGTTGTTTCCCTAATTTCTTTCTCAGCCTGTTTATTCTTTGTGTAGAGAAAGGCCATTGACTTGTTTGAGTTTATTTTATATCCAGCTACTTCACCGAAGCTGTTTATCAGGTTTAGGAGTTCTCTGGTGGAATTTTTAGGGTAACTTATATATACTATCATATCTGCAAAAAGTGATATTTTGACTTCATTTTTCCAATTTTTATCCCCTTGATCTCCTTTTGTTGTCTAATTGCTCTGGTTAGGACTTCAAGTATTATGTTGAAGAGGTAGGGAGAAAGTGGGCAGCCTTGTCTAGTCCCTGATTTTAGTGGGATTGCTTCAAGCTTCTCACAATTTACTTTGATGTTGGCTACTGGTTTGCTGTAGATTGCTTTTATCATGTTTAGGTATGGGCCTTGAATTCCTGATCTTTCCAAGACTTTTATCATGAATGAGTGTTGGATCTTGTTGAATGCTTTTTCCACATCTAACGAGATGATCATGTGGTTTTTGTCTTTGAGTTTGTTTATATAATGGATTACATTGATGGATTTTCGTATATTAAACCATCCCTGCATCCCTGGAATAAAACCTACTTGATCAGGATGGATGATTGCTTTAATGTGTTCTTGGATTCGGTTCGAGAGATTTTATTGAGGATTTTTGCACCGATATTCATAAGGGAAATTGGTCTGAAGTTCTCTATCTTTGTTGGATCTTTCTGTGGTTTAAGTATCAGAGTAATTGTGGCTTCATAGAATGAGTTGGGTAGAGTTCCCTCTACTTCTATTTTGTGGAATAGTTTGTGCAGAACTGGGATTAGATCTTCTTTGAAGGTCTGGTAGAACTCTGCACTAAACCCATCTAGTCCTGGCCTTTTTTTTTGGCTGGGAGACTATTAAAGATTGCTTCTATTTCTTTAGGGGATATGGGACTGTTTAGATCGTTAACTTGATCCTGATTTAACTTTGGTACCTGGTATCTGTCTAGAAATTTGTCCATTTCGTCCAGGTTTTTCAGTTTTGTGGAGTATAGCCTTTTGTAGAAGGATCTGATGGTGCCTTGGATTTCTTCAGGATCTGTTGTTATGTCATCCTTTTCATTTCTGATTTTATTAATTAGAATTTTGTCCCTGTGCCCTCTAGTGAGTCTAGCTAAGGGTTTATCTATCTTGTTGATTTTCTCAAAGAACCAACTCCTCATTTGGTTAATTCTTTGAATAGTTCTTATTTCCACTTGGTTGGTTTCACCCCTGAGTTTGATTATTTCCTACCATCTACTCCTCTTGGGTGAATTTGCTTCCTTTTTTTCTAGAGCTTTTAGATGTGTTGTCAAGCTGCTAGTATGTGCTCTCTCCCGTTTCTTCTTGGAGGCACTCAGAGCTATGAGTTTTCCTCTTAGGAATGCTTTCATTGTGTCCCATAGGTTTGGGTATGTTGTGACTTCATTTTCTTTAAACTCTAAAAAGTCTTTAATTTCTTTCTTTATTCCATCCTTGACCAACGTATCATTGAGAAGAGTGTTATTCAGTTTCAACATGAAAGTTGGCTTTCCATTATTTATGTTGTTATTGAAGCTCAGTCTTAGGCCATGGTGGTCTGATAGGATGCATGGGACAATTTCAATATTTTTGTATCTGTTGAGGTCTGTTTTATGACCAATTATATGGTCAATTTTGGAGAAAGTCCCGTGAGGTGTTGAGAAGAAGGTATATCCTTTTGTTTTAGGATAAAATGTTCTGTAGATATCTGTTAAGTCCATTTGTTTCATAACTTCTTTTAGTTTCACTGTGTCCCTATTTAGTTTCTGTTTCCACGATCTGTCCATTGATGAAAGTGGTGTGTTGAAGTCTACCACTATTATTGTGTGAGGTGCAATGTGTACTTTGAGCTTTACTAAAGTGTCTTTAATGAATGTGGCTGCCCTTGCATTTGGAGCGTAGATATTCAGAATTGAGAGTTCCTCTTGGAGGATTTTACCTTTGATGAGTATGAAGTGTCCCTCCTTGTCTTTATTGATAACTTTGGTTGGAAGTCGATTTTGTTAGATATTAGAATGGCTACTCCAGCTTGTTTTTTCAGACCATTAGGTTGGCAAATTGTTTTCCAGCCTTTCACTCTGAGGTAGTGTCTGTCTTTTCCCTGAGATGGGTTTCCTGTAAGCAGCAGAATGTTGGGTCCTGTTTGTGTAGCCAGTCTGTTAGTCTATGTCTTTTTATTGGGGAATTGAATCCATTGATATTAAGAGATATTAAGGAAAAGTAATTGTTACTTCCTTTTATTTTTGTTGTTATAGTTGGCATTCTGTTCTTGTGGCTGTCTTCTTTTTGGTTTGTTGAGGGATTACTTGCTTGCTTGTTCTAGGGCGTGATTTCCATCCTTGTATTGCTTCTTTTCTGTTATTATCCTTTGAAGGGCTGGATTCGTGGAAAGATAATGTGTGAATTTGGTTTTGTCGTGGAATACTTTGGTTTCTCCATCTATGGTAATTGAGAGTTTGGCCGGGTATAGTAGCCTGGGCTGGCATTTGTGTTCTCTTAGTGTCTGTATAACATCTGTCCAGGCTCTTCTGGCTTTCATAGTCTCTGGTGAAAAGTCTGGTGTAATTCTGATAGGTCAGCCTTTATATGTTACTTGACCTTTCTCCCTTACTGCTTTTAATATTCTCTCTTTATTTAGTGCAGTTGTTGTTCTGATTATTATGTGTCGGGAGGAATTTCTTTTCTGGTCCAGTCTATTTGGAGTTCTGTAGGCTTCTTGTATGTTCATGGGCATGTCATTTTTTAGGTTTGGGAAGTTTTCTTCTATAATTTTGTTGAAGATATTGTCCGGCCCTTTAAGTTGAAAATCTTCATTCTCATCAACTCCTATTATCTGTAGGTTTGGTCTTCTCATTGTGTCCTGGATTTCCTGGATGTTTTGATTTAGGATCTTTTTGCGTTTTGTATTATCTTTGATTGTTGTGCCAATGTTCTCTATGGAATCTTCTGCACCTGAGATTCTCTCTTCCATCTCTTGTATTCTGTTGCTGATGCTTGCGTCTAAGGTTCCAGATTTCTTTCCTAGGGTTTCTATCTCCAATGTTGCCTCGCTTTGGATTTCCTTTATTGTGTCTACTTCCCTTTTTAGGTCTAGTATGGTTTTGTTCATTTCCATCACCTGTTTGGATGTGTTTTCCTGTTTTTCTTTAATGATTTCTACCTGTTTGGCTGTGTTTTCCTGCTTTTCTTTAAGGGCCTGTAACTCTTTAGCAGTGCTCTCCTGTAATTCTTTAAGTGACTTATGAAAGTCCTTCTTGATGTCCTCTATCATTATCATGAGAAATGTTTTTAAATCTGGGTCTAGATTTTCGGTTGTGTTGGGGTGCCCAGGACTAGGTGGCGTGGGAGTGCTGCGTTCTGATGATGGTGAGCGGTCTTGATTTCTATTACTAGGATTCTTACGTTTGCCTTTTGCCATCTTGTATTCTCTGGAGTTAGTTGTTATACTGTCTCTACTTAGAGCTTGTTCCACAGGTGATTATGTTAGCCTCTATCAGCAGACCTGGGAGACTAGCTCTATCCTTAGTTTCAGTGGTCAGAGTACTCTCTGCATGGAAGCTCTCCTCTTGCAGGGATGGTGCCCAGATATCTGGTGTTTGAACCTGCCTCCTGGCAGAAGTTGTGTTCCACTCACCAGAGGACTTAGGATCCCTTGGCGGATCCTGTGTGGGTCCTTGTGGGTGTCCGGAGACTCCCCCGGGCCAGAGACCACGGTACTGCAGTGGGCCGGCCGGAAGGGACTTGAGCCCCATATCAAGCCAGGTTACCTGCTTCCTTTATTAATGCAGTCTCAGGTCCTGCGCGATTGGATTGGAGCAGGCACTGTGTTCCACTCACCAGAGGTCTTACAATCCCGTGGCGGATCCTGTGTGGGTCTTTGTGGGTGTCCAGAGACTCCCCCGGGCCAGGGACCACAGTGCTGCAGTAGGCCAGCCAGAAGGCGAGTATATTCTTAATACATGCTGAGCACAGCCATACTGCCTGCCAAGGTAGACAGCTGGCAGCAAGGCCGTGCCCCAGACTTGTACATGCTTTCAACCACAGGCAGGTGGGTGGGAATGGAGGAGGTGCACATCTTCAGAGGGATCTTTCTACTGATCATCCTCTGACTTCTGACACCATAGCAAAGTTCTGACATAAGATTAAGAACTATCTGACCCAGAATCTCCTCATTCAGTGCTGGGGTGTGTTTGGCTATAGAGGAGTCACTGGGTGTACACCAAAGCATCCAAGGGCCTCAGGATGAAAAGAGACACTATAGGCTAGAACTTGTACTCCTCTGACCTCTTTCTCTACTCCAGCTTCTAGACATCAGTTTCCAGGCTTGACTGGACCCTACCATGCACTTATGCACTTATAGCATCTGGAGTCGAGAACCCTGGGGCCTGGAGGCATGTATGCAGGTGACATTCAGTCATATAGACTCAGGAATTGCTCTCTTTAGCCTCAGCAGTGCACACCATATTACATTGTGTCTATTTTCAATTGAGGGGACCCAAAGACCCACTTTCCAAAGACAAGGGCCTATTTCTAGGTATCTCCTTCAGACTCACTGACAACCTGGACAGAGTGTCTATGGAATGTGGGGGAGTGAAGAAAAAGGCAGCAGGATATATCCTCTCCCTCCAGAAGATGAAGGCGAAAGGAACTCCACCCACAGGATGTCCTGAGGACACCCTGTGCCATGAAAATCCCTCGATGAATGCTGTATGAGCTAGGGTATCTGGGGGCTGGGGGTAGGTGTGAGGGAGACCCAGCCACCCCCAGGTCTGCTGGGAACTGCTGGTCTAATCTCTGGGGAACTAGCTGCATTTATCAGAGCCAGGGACAAAAGTACTGCTTGACATTTGCCTCTTCATGTTGCAGACCTCTTGAGATAGCAGCCATTGGGATTAAAAAGAACCATGACACATGCACAATCTCTGGAACATTGGTGGTGATGCTGGCCTCATGGTTAAGTAGGCCTGGCTCATCTTTGTACTTACAGGGTTCTTCTTACCTCTCAGCCTCAGTTTCCTGACCTGTCCTCTGAGATCACTGAAGAGACTGTCCCCACAGTCTCTGCAAATGGCACCCCTTTCATCCATAACTCTAATGCTCTGCAGGCCCTTTGGCCTCAGGTTGACTTTTCTAGGACCAAGTGGAGGCAGAGCAGGGATCAGAACCACTGGGGGATGATGCACAGGCTCGACAAGCTGCTAGACCATGCCCGTGAAAAAGAAGACCACAGGTTACATAGGGCACTGGCACCTGGGTGAGCTCACAACATCCCTTCACTTGCCCCAAGTACCCAAACAAATCTGACTGTGTGTGTGTTTACGTGAGTATGCACGTGTGTACCATGTGTGCATTTGTGTATCCATGTTCTCTCTCTCTCTCTCTCTGTGTGTGTGTGTGTGTGTGTGTGTGTGTGTGTGTGTGTGTGTGTGTGTGCATATAATTCCTATGATCCCCCATTAACAGAAGCCTGGCGAGATACTGGTCACCCTCAGCTGGAATAACATTGTCACAAACAAGTGTGGGTGATGGTCATAGCCATGGCTCTCTGGACTCAGAATATTAATTATAACTCAACTGGTGACTGGGCTATCCAGATGCAGCTGTGTGTGGCTCCTGGACTTTTTTGCCTTCTGGTCATTTGGATGCTTGATGGAGCATCCTGGCTGGGCTTGGGAAGGCGCAAAGGAGCACCCAAGGTCCTGCTCTGGACCTTATGGGGGCTGACCCCAGCCATGCCTTTCTCTCAAAGCCCATATTGTCCAGACATGCTTCCCTGGCTCAGAAAATGGCACATAGAAAATATACACATGGAGTAAAAATATATCCCAACTCAGACAGCACACAAGCCCTCACCAATCTGGGCAAAGAAACACACAGTCAGCACCATGAATAAACCTTAGGTCCCCTGTAGAGCCAGCTCTGAAGACCATTTCTTTCCTCCCTGTCTGCTCCCCACATGGGGACTGGAGGCCTATTCCCAGTGAACAGTATTATGGGACTGTTCCTAAATAGTCTTATACCTCACTCAAAGCTGTCATTGTCCCCTGAGATCCTCAGGACAGACCAATGAGGGAGGCCCAGTGTTACCTCCATTTCCTTGAGAGGGAAAATGGGGCTCACAGAGAGGCTAGTAATTGATTCAAGAGCTAAGTGGCAGTCAGAATGGGACAGGAAAGTCCTGTCACCTGAGCACAACTTCTCTTCCTAGGCTACAGCACTGTCTCAGTTTCCCCTTATGGTGCAGAGTCTCTCCATTCACAGCAATGATCATACTTGCAATGTTCTTACTGAACCAAGCCATGGTTTGCCCCAGAGTCTGTTCTAAAGAGCGGAGTACCAAGGACTTCCCTTGCTCTGCACACTGGGGGGAGATGTGGGGACTGTGTGTCTGCCCTCCTCCCACACAGCCAGGTTGACTGGACACCATGAAGTCAAGAGGGCATCACTTCATTCATTACCTTGCCTCAGTGCCTAGCCAGAAGCTATAAACAAAGCAGGCACTCAATACTCAGTGCTTTACAAAGGACTACCCCTGAATTCAGACTCAGACCAAAAATCCAAGATCTGGAGTAGAAAAACCATGCACTTCCCTAACGGATATGTGCACATTAGGTTGGGAATATGCACGTTAGTGCAGGTGCCCGTGGAGGCCAGAAGAGGGCACCCGATCCCCCAGAGCTAGAGTTACCAGTGATTGTGAGCCTCTCAACATGGGAGGAAATGAACTAGAGTCTGCTCAAAGAACAGTAAGAACTCTTAAGCATGGAGCCACCCCGCCAGTCCCCATATGTATATTTTTATTAGATATTTTCATTATTTACATTTCATATATTATCCCCTTTCTTGTTTCCCCTTTGAAAATCACCTTTCACTCCCCTCCACCCCTTATGCTCCTCAACACAAACATTCCCGCTTCCTGGCCCAAGCATTCCCCTATACTAGGGCATAGCACTATCACAGGACCAAGGGTCTTTCCTCCCATTGATGACTGAGTAGGCTATCCTCTGCTACATATGCAGCTGGAGCTATGGGTTTCTTTTTGGTTGGTGGTTTAGTCCCAGGGAGCTTTGAGGGTACTTTTTGGCTTATATTGTTGTTTCTCCTATGGGGCTGCAAAACCCTTTAGCTCCTTAGATCCCAAAAATATTTTTAACTGACTTTATTTTAGGGCAGTTTTTGTTTCATAGAAAAATTGAGGGACAGGCATAGAGACATTCCCTGGGTCCATCAGGTCAACACCCTCCACCAGAATGGGGCATCTGTAGCATGGACAATCATTGCCCTCATTCGGTCTACAGCCTACACAGCATTCATGCTTTGAGCTGCATGTTCTGGGTTCACAGATGCATGTCTTCTACAATGTATACAGACCAGCTTCACTGACATTGGATACCCCGTGCTCCACTTTGTCCATATTTTCTCAAAGTGCTTCTGTGAGGAGCCGCCCTTGCAATCCCCATTACAAGATGACGCTGATATCCGGTGTTCTAACTGGAAAAGAAGTAGTATGCACATGTGCTAGGGTATTTTTCCATTCCCTGTGCCCTGCCTGTTCCGTGGCGTCATCTGGGCTGATAGTGAGCAACCAGTCAGGGTGAAAAACGTCTTCAACCACTCTTGTGGTCTATTTAAGGACCGAGTTTCCTGTGTTCTGGGCCTCCTCCCCCAGAAGCTGATCATTTTTCTCTCGAGATGGATTAAAGCTATGCTGCAGAAGGACGTGTGTGTGGTGTGTGTGTGTGTGTGTGTGTGTGTGTGTGTGTGTGTGTGTGTCCTCGCCGGCGAGACTCCTTATCACACAGGGACATATGGTGCCGAAACCTGGGAATTCTACATCGCCAGCATTGAGGAGGCCCCCCAGAAATGGGGCGGGTTCAGAACAGCAATGGAAAAGATAAGATTCAGAGAGGTATGTCTACCTTGAGCCTGTTGTTCCCTTTGAGAGGAGGTTCAGGACAGCATGTCAGAAACCAAATGGAGCGATAGATAAGGAGCTCATAAAAAGAAAAAAAAAAAGACATGTCTAAGGAAAAAGAACTTCCCCGGTAGTTGGAAGTGGGGAGTGAAAAAAGGGGAAGGTGAAAACGCACCCCCTACAGGTAAACTTAGTAATATTTATCCCACCCGAGAGCTAAAAGCCCTAGAACTTGATAGCTCAGATCCTAATGATTTAGACCCTAGTAAAAAGGCAGCCTTCATAAAAGGCTTAAAGATAGCTCTCAGGGTCACTGTGCCTCTTCTCTCTTCTCTGGCAGTATTCCCAGAAGGAGATAAGGAAGTAGAGTCTGAACATGAGAGAAAGAAAATAAGTTTAAAAAAAGGCAGTTATTCCCTGTTTGGGATCTTTTAGCAAAAAAGATAAAAAATGAAAATAAGCTATTTCAGAGCTCTTAGCACTGGTTAGGATATCTGTGTCCCTTTGAGACACCAAGTTCTATTCCATGTCTGTCTATTGTCTGCTTTTGGTGCACCAAAGCAAATTGTCCATGTTTCTGTCAATTCATGTATGTCTTTTGTTTCGTTTTCTGAATGATTGTTTCGTTGTCTGAATGACTGACTGTTTTTATGTTTCACGTTGAATCTGCTGGCTGTCTCAATTTACACAGCAAAAAGCGCTGTGGCTGGGAGCCAAGTACAGCTGAAAAAGCCTTGCTGAGGGCCGATTACAAACGGAGCTCTTAAAGGGGCAGGCAGCCTTTTGCTTGTAACAGAAAGTTAGCTTAAAATTGGGAACTCAGGATTAGAGTCTTTCTAAACAACATCAACAAACACAAGAAAACAGGTCTTTAAGGATACTTCAACATAGGGATAATCTTTGACCTGAGAAGACTCTGGCAGAGTGTTCAGATTGAGAAAAGATTGCATTTGGGTTAAGGCTGAGCTCGGAGGGGAGCAGCCTCAGCTCGGCTTGTGTGGCACTTCTTAGAGCCTTATTACAGACCTAGCCAGATGTTGTTCTAAATAAAATTTAAATTCAAAGTTTATAAAAGGTCAATTAGGCTGTGAAATTTATCAATACATTGCGATTTGACTTGCCTACTTTATATAAAGTTATAGTGTACAGAGTTTGCTTACATGTATAAGTGTCTGTTCCTTGTTCCAAACAGCCATTAATTTGGTTATTGCAGAATATTGATGTTTGATCTATTGCATACTATCATATGAAGTAAAATTGATCATCATTATCCTAAGATAAGTTAAAATTTTATTTTCATGCATGCTCCCATATTTCCTATAAATTCATGCATGCATGCATCCCATTTACTGTGTTTAAAAAAATAGCCTTTATATGAGAGAAAAGTATATGTGAATTAAATCACATGATTATTCTTTTGAGTTTCCTCCTGTTTCACCACAGATAATTAAAGATGCTGAAGATGGTGTTTAAAAATGTTGAAAAATCAAACTTTAAGTTGTATATTAATAGTCAATATTATATCTCAGAGCTTGCAATTGCTTATGCAACTTATAAGAAAAATACTGTTCCTTTAAGAAAATTGTTTTTGGGCAGTTAAGAACTTGTCCTGGGTTGTCTGGAAATGACCCCCAGGATTTGCTTTTGTGTTATAGAGGTTTACATAAAGCTTTAACTGATAAAGATTACAGATAGCTCCTGCAAAGATACAAACTCAGGATTCTTATATTTATTTGGGTTTTAGAAGATAGTTATTTGCAGAGACAACTTAAAGATTTTCTCTGATTTCTGATTAATAAATAAATAAATTATACACAAGTGACTATAATGACTTTTCAAGCATTCTAGTTACAATCTCTCGTCAAGAGAAACAATTTAAAGTGTAATTAGTACCTGTTCATGTTATATTAAAACTGACTAACAGTTCAGTATCTAAAATTTTGATGAAAATACAAGATTGTATTTTGATGCGTGAGCACCCCTTTTTATATCCAACATACTAGAGCACATACATCATTACCTGGCTCCATTTCAAGGAAGAAATTCCTAAGCTGAAGTTAGCCACTGGCAAAAAAGACTAAACAGATAAGTTCTAGCAGTTTATTTTGTAAATATAAATAGTATATATGACTGGGCTGAAAAGCCACCCTAGAAACAAATGTTCTGTTCTTGTTAGTCAGAAATATCATAATCTACACCTAGCATCAAGGCAACCGACTCCCACAGGCTATGTCCTGGGGAGGACACAAAATGTATATAAAGGCCTCTAACTCAGACCAGTCATTAGGTAACTAGGAGAATTAAAACTTCTTTAAAAAAAAAACAAAAACAAAAGGGGGGGGATAGAGGCTATGATGCCAAAGATGGCTCTATCCCTTATAATATTTACTCTTACCTTTTTAAAATTGGATGATGCTGGGAGATCACCAGCTGAAAGGCACGGACTATGGCCTCAATCGCCCAAAGAAATGGTCAAATGGAAGAATGTCCTTGATAATAAATGGTATGGCCTGGATCCTATCTTAATCAGATCCCAGGGAGCTATTTGTGTTTTTTCCACAGGGTGAAGATAATCCACTTTGGGTTCCGACGCGACTGACAAGGGCCATAAAAGAGCAAGATGAATCTCAAGATGATCCTGTTATTCTTACTCCTGATGATTGAGACAGGGATAAGTATACCTTTGTGGACCATGTAAGATCATGGCCGATACCTTTACTGGCACATTCCAATTCTTCTACCTTGTTTTTGTTTTTGGCAACTGAATATTTTTAAAGAAAAAGATTATCTCTAATTGGGCAGATTTCATTAGCAAAAATAAAGTGAGCTCTGGAGTGTTATTTAATGCTTTAACGCAAGTTGCTCAAGGAGCACAGTCAGGCTCAAGTGATGTTGGAAATAATGTAACTTCACCTATAAACATCACAACGATTATGATAAAGGGAAATGCAACTATTCCAAAAAGATCACAATGGCCTGTTGACAATGCTACTGCTATATGCAGCATGCCTTGGTGTCATCCGGACCTTGCATTTCCTATAGTTTTTTTCACCTTGTCAATCAAAAATTTTTTTCCTCGAAAAGAAATAACAAAGGGTTTTGTTTTGTCACCTCCATTGCATTTTTGCTGTAATGAATGATAAAGGAGATGCTACAGAAAAAGAAAATATTTGGCCATATTACCAATGGATTCTAAGTAATGAGACAGGTGCTAGTGCCCAGTTGAAAGGAGGGTTGATGATTTTGAATTAGTGCCTTGATCTGGTTGAGGAACATATAGGTGTCCTATACCAGTTGGCCCAGTTGGGCTGTGAAAGAAAATTGGGTGCTCTGTGCATTACCAGTGTTCAATATGAAAACTTTACTCATGCAGCTAATCTATCTAGGCAGCTTTCTTTGTATCTTGTAGAAAATTTGTCTGAAGGATTCGATGAGACCCTTGAGGCCTTGAGGGCGGCCGTTCTAAGGATCAACTCGAGGCGAGTGGACCTGTCATTGACAGAGGGCCTCTCCTCCTGGATTTCATCTGCATTTTCTTATTTTAAGGAGTGTGTGGGGGTAGGCTTGTTTGCCATGATCCTATGCGGTGGAGCGTGGCTTTTGCTCTGGATGGTCTGTAAACTTAAAGCCCAAACAAAAAGGGACAAGATGGTGATAGCCGAAGCACTTGCAGCATTAGAACACGGTGCCTCCCCTGATATATGGTTACCTATACTTAAGCAATAGGTCGCTGGCCGGTCAGCTCTTGCACCTCACGAGGCTAGTCTCATTGCACGGGATATAGTGAGTGTGCTTCAGCAGCCTGAGAGAGTTGCATGGCTAAGCACTTCAGTAGAAAGGCTCTGTGGCATAAAATGAGCCTATTCTAGGGAGACATGTCATCTTGTATGAAGGTTGAGTGTCCAAGTGTCCTTCCCCCACGAAAAAACGACACGGGAGCGGACCAAGACCCCTCCGGGTGATGAGCCTGGGAGAAGGTTTTGTGTAATGCCCCTATTTTTGCACACTGGGGATTTGACCTCTATCTCCACTCTCAGTACTGGGTGGCCTGTTGCCTTTTAAATAAAAGAAAAGGGGGAGATGTGAGGAGCCGCCCTTGCAATCACCATTACAAGATGGCGCTGATATCCGGTGTTCTAACTGGTAAACAAGTAGTCTGCACATGTGCTAGGGTACTTTTCCATTCCTTGTGCCCTGCCTGTCCCGTGGCGTCATCTGGGCTGATAGTGAGCAACCAGTCAGGGTGAAAAACGTCTCCAACCGCTCTTGTGGTCTATTTAAGGACCGAGTTTCCTGTGTTCTGGGCCTCCTCCCCCAGAAGCTGATCATTTTTCTCTCGAGATGGATTAAAGCTATGCTGCAGAAGGACCCGTGTGTGTCCTGTGTGTGTGTGTGTCCTCGCCGGCGAGACTCCTTATCACACAGGACAGCTTCAAAGCCCCCAGATTCAATAGGTTCCAGGAGTTCTCATTTAACACTCATGGGGTCAAAGTGCAGGCAGATGGTGGAGCCTGTGGAAGGTCATCAAACAACCTGGTGGTTGCAGCAGAAATCACCAGGTAAGTAGGTACACAAACAATGTCAGCTACTGCCTTCCCCACAACCTTGGCCAAGAGCCATGCTCCAAGGGGCTCACTGAGGGAGAAGAGACTCTGGGACATTCCATGTCACTCTTGGCTAAGTGGAACACCCAAAATGCAAATTCCTCAGCTCAGGCCCTGCTTTATGCGTTTACCCTTGTTAACCAAATTCATTACAGAGTACACATGACATGACTTCATGCAATCAGGAAGAAAAGTGAAATCATGATACTTGTACAGAAACAGAAGGAACTAGAAATCATTGTTAAGCAAAATGAAGCAGAATCAAAAAGGGAGGTACGTGTGGTGTGTTTGTATGTATGCGGGTGAATGAATGTATATGGTATGTGTGTGCATGTGCTGTTCGGTGTATGTGTGTGAAAGTAAGTATGTGGTGTATGTGTGCATTTGTATGTGTGTGAATGTATGTATGTGACTGTGTGGGGGTATGTGTGGTGTGTGTATGTGTATTACTGTACATTGTGTGTGTGCATGTGTATGTGTGGTGTATGTGTGTGTGAATGTAAGTATGTGGTATATGTGTGTGTGTGTGCTTTTGTGGGGGCATGGTTATGTGTGTGTGTTTGGTGTATGTGTGGTACATGTATGTAGTATGTTTGTGGTGTGTGTGTATATGTGTTAATGTATGTATGTAGTATGTTTGTGGTGTATGTGTATATGTGTTAATGTATGTTTGTAGTATGTGTGTGTGTGCATGTTTGTGTGGGGGTATGTGTGTATGTATGTGTGTGACCTTATTATCAGAGACCCCAGAGGACTTTCTTCCTGTATCCCAAGAAAATAACTGTTGGCCATGTTTCTGTTTTGTCTGTTGGGTTCTGAGGTTACAAGTGTGTAAAAACACATCTTACTTTCAATTGCATTTCACTCATTGGGCACAAGCTGTTTTTACAGCCAACTTGCTGTGGTAAATATTACTTGTGGATTTCTTACCACCACATAAATTATAGAGGTATGAAATAATAATAATAATAATAATAATAATAATAATAGTAATAATGATAATGTTAATAATAATAAGATGAAGAGAGGAGATGATAAATTAATAACAAGAAATAATATGATATAAAAAGAAATTATATGAAATAATAAAATAATATATAATTATATGAAATAATAATAAAATAAGAGATAATATTAAATGTGATATAATAATATAGTAAATGATAATGTGAAATAATATGAAATAATAAAATAATAATAATTAATAATAATAATTATAAGCATTAAAGCACCATCATGGGGCAGATACCATTCCTCTATGCTAATTTCTCTACTTCTTTACTAAGAACAGTGAGATATCACTTCCCATATTCTTTTTTTTTTTTTTTTTCGAGACAGGGTTTCTCTGTATAGCCCTGGCTGTC
This sequence comes from Mus musculus, assembly GCF_000001635.26. Lineage (NCBI taxonomy): Eukaryota > Metazoa > Chordata > Mammalia > Rodentia > Muridae > Mus > Mus musculus. The sequence goes on from NC_000078.6 coordinate 22,863,529, forward strand.
CTGGAACTCACTTTGTAGACTAGGCTGACCTCGAACTCAGAAATCCGCCTGCCTCTGCCTCCCAAGTGCTAGAATTAAAGGCGAGTGCCACCATGCCCGGCTCACTTGCCATATTCTGCCTAGGCTGCTCATATTCTCACGCTCGCCCTCCTGGCCATGCTCTCCCAATCCATCCACCCATGGGACCTTTTTCCTGCTTCTTCTTCCCTCTCCTTCATGGTCTCTTCCAAAGACACCAAGGCTGGGAACTGAAGTGCCATCAACCTTTCTTCTTGCCAGCTGCAGGCATTAGATGTGTTTACTGATTGATCACAGGAGGTAGGACTGATGTAATCACAATCCCAAAATTATCTAAAATATGGGTCCAGAGTCGAGGATCTGGTATTAGACAAATGATACTCATACTGTTTCCTCTCAGGCTGAACGTCTGAAACCTAGAAAATAACGGACCTTTTAGACAAGGCTTCATCAAGCTAAACATATGGACAGACTTATAGATAGATGGATGGATAGAAAGACAGATAGATAGATAGATAGATAGATAGATAGATTTATATATATAGATTTTATATATAGATTTATAGATAATATATAGATGTATAGATGATATATATTTATTAATAGCTATATAGATGTATAGGTGTATAGATATATACATATAGATATATAGATATGTAGATATATAGATTAATAGGTGATATATAGATGTAAGGATGTATAGATTGAAGATATATAGATGAATAGATAGATATAGAAACATGTAGATCGATATACTGATACATTGTTGTAGGTTGAAATATTACATAAAGGCAGGTCACTTAAGGGGGTGAAGAAGATGGCAACCCGATAAGAAGAACAAAAGTGTGAGCTAACCTGGACACTTCAGACCTCCCAGCCAAAAACCAAGGAGCATGCAGGGACTGGCTCATTGCCCCAGGCACATATGTAGCAGAGGACTGCCTTGTCTCTCTGTCCACAATGGGACACAAACAGGATGTACATAAATAAGTGAAAAAAATAATTAAAAAAGGAAAAATGAAATATAGTTGAATATATATATACATACATATATATATATATATATATACACACACACATATATATATGGAGAGAGAGAGAGAGAGAGAGAGAGAGAGAGAGAGAGAGAGAGAGAGAGAGAGAGAAGTTATCTGGCAGAAAAAAAAATGGCATTAATACATTACTCTTTGACCTGGCTCCTGTGTGCAATATCAGTTGTTGTGATCTGTAACATGACACACAACTACAGCCAATGGCTTGTGTCACAATCATCTGAGCTGACCAAACCCTGAAAGTGCATTGGACATATCTCCAAAGTAAGAAATTCAATATTGCTTGGACCAAGCTAAAGTCCCCAATTTACATATCTATCAATCTGGTCTGTCTTCATTCACAAGACATGAATAAATACATGCTGGAAAATTACAAAGTCAGTCACCCTGTCACCATCAGGTCTTTTTTTTTTTTTAATGGTGACTCCAAGGTTAGTGATAAAAACAGGTGTCTCACAAAAAGTAACTCTATCAAAAAGTGCCTCACTTGGCTACCCGTCCAGTGTAAGGAGAAAGAACAACCTTGGAATATTTCACACATCGGGTTAAATCTAAGCTGAATACTTAGCTTAGATAGCGCCATTCCATTCCATGATGTTGGTACTTGATAATGTAATAAGGACCAGCATTTATCACTCTCTGGCTAATGACTCTGAGCTCATTTATATTGTCAAAGAAGGTCTTAAATAATCCAACAAATGTATGGAGATGACGGAGTTCCTTAAAGAGGAAATGACCAAATCACTTAGAGAAATCCAGGAAAACAGAAAAAAATTAGAGGAAATCAATAAATTCCACAAAGAAGACCAGGAAAACACAAACCGAAAATAGAGGAAGCCAAAATTCCTAAAAATAATGCCAAGAAACAACAAACCAACGGGTGAAGTAAACAAAACTATTCAATACATAAAAGTGGAAATAGAAGCAAAAAAGAAAACTAAAACTTAGGAAATAGTGGAAATAAAAATTTAGGACTGCAAAAAGGAAATACAGAGGCAAGGTTCACCCACACAACACAGACATGGAAGAAAAATCTCAATCATTGAATAAGCAATAGGAGGAATGGGTAAACCAGACAATGAAAATGTTAAGTCTAAATCTTCCTGATATAATATATCATGGAAATCCAGGACATTGTAAAAGGACTAAACATAAGAATACTTAGGAAGAGAGGAAGGAGAATCCTCGCTCAAAGTCTCAGAAAGTATTGACAACCAAATTCTAGAAGAAAAACTTCCTAACATAAAGAAAACACAAGAATCATCAAAACACCAAACAGAAGGGACCAAAAAATAAAGTCTCTTCCTTGTGTAATAATCAAAACACATAGTTCAAGCAAAGAATACTAAAAGCTGCAAAGGTAAAAAGCCAGGAAAAACATAAAGGAAGATCTATTAAGATCACAGATGTCTTCTTGGAGTCTGTAGATGCCAGAAGGGTTTGCACACATGTGCCGCAGAAACAACAGATGCCTGGATTTTAATATGTAAAAAAATGACTACACTGTTAATGGAAAAATTTAAGATAGTCCATGATAAACTCAAATTTAAACAACCTCTCTCTAAACATACTGACCAACACAAAGAGATAGAGGTAGAATCTAACCGGAGGAAGTTAAGGATATACATGAAAACACAGGTAGTAAATAATCTCTTACTATCTACAAAAGAAGGGAAAGCACACACACAGCGCAACACCAACACCACCCGCAGCTGCAACAACAACAACCAAATACAAGGAGTTAGCAATCACCATTTATTGACTCATTCAATAAAAACAAGTTTTGATTTGGGAGAAAACGTAGCTGTAAATTGGCCTAGGACTTTGAGGCTTTTGTGTCTGAAAGCTATATAACTTTCTGTCTCAGGTTGGGTATGAGCGGTGGGGTTTTGAAGACAAACTTCTGAGTATGTTTCCAAGACAGCCCTGGCTGTCCTGGAACGCACTCTATACTAGTTGGGACTTGAACTCAGATATCTGCCTGCATCTACCTCCAGAGTGCTAGGATTAAAGGAGTGCGCCACCACCACCCAGCCCAATAAATTCTTATCCTTTGCATTGTCCTGGAGTGTGAGTTGTGTTGAACATCAGTGGACCCAACAACTTAAAAGCTTTACCACACTGCTGATATTCATAGCATCTGTCTCCAGCATGAATATTCTCATAAAAAGAAAAATATACGAAAAAAGAAGTTCAATGAAAAAGTTTTCACCATACTAAATAGATTCACAATGTTTCTACCCAGTTCAAAATCTTCCATGATGAAAATGACTACAAAATTGTGCAAAGGCTTTACCATATTAAATATACTCAGAGGGTTTCTTCCTCAGCTTTTCAATGGCTAGGAACAGATCTCATGACCAAACCAACTCTCAGAAAAGCAAACATTTAAATTGGGGTTTCTCTGCAGTGTGGTTTGTCTTGTGTGTGCCTAAAGAACTATGACATACAAAGGCTTTACTACGTTCATAACATTCACATGGGTTCTCACTTGTATGTGATCTTTAAGTCATCATAGATGATCGTGACATCAAATGCTTTACAACACCGATTACCTTCCAAAGGTTTCTGTCTTCTATGTGTTCTTTGAAAATAATGGAGACTATAGAGTTTTAAAAAGTCTTTACCACATTGATTGCATTCATGAGGTTTCTTTCCAGTGTGGAATCTTTTATGTTTTGAAGACGAGTGGGATATACAAAGGCTTTAGCACACTGACGACATTCATAAGGTTTCTATCGAATATGGATTCTTTTATGATTATAGAGACAATAACTGTGAAAAGGCTTTTATAACATTGATTACATTTCTAAGGTTTCTCTCCATTATGGATTCTTTTATGATATTGGAGATGACTGTGACCTGCAAAAGCTTTACCACATTGATTACATTCATAGGGTTTCCCTCCAGTATATGTACTTTTATAAAATTGGAGACTACTGAATTGTGAAAAGGCTTTACCACATTGATTACATTCATAGATTTTTCTCCAGTATGTTTTTTTATATTTCAATTTTTATTAGATATTTTCTTCATTTACATTTAAAAAGCTATCCCGACAGTTCCCCTATACACTCCCCCCACACTGCTCCCCTACCTACCCACTCCCACTTCTGGGCCTTGGAGTTCCCCTGTACTGGGGCTTAGAAAGTTTGCGAGGCCAAGGGATTCTCTGCCCAATGATGGCAGACTAGGCCATTTTCTGCTAGATATGCAGCTAGAGACATGAGCTCTGGGGGTTACTGGTTAGTTTATATTGTTGTTCCACCTATAGGGTTGCAGACCCCTTCAGCTCCTTGGGTACTTTCTCAGGCTCCTCCATTGAGAGCCCTGTGTTCCATTCAATAGATGACTCTGAGCATCCACTTATGTATTTGCTCAGCACTGGAATAGCCTCACAGGAGACAGCTATATCGAAAAAGTATGTGTTCTTTTATGACATTGGAGATGACTGTGTTGTGAAAAGACTTCACCACATTGATTACATTCATAGGGTTTCTCTCCAGTATGTGTTCTTTTATGACATTGGAGATAACTGTGACATGTAAAGGCTTTACAACACTGATTACATTCATAGGGTTTCTCTCCAGTATGTGTTCTTTTATGACGTTGGAAACTTCTGAGTTGTGCAAAGGCTTTACCGCATTGATTACTTTCATAGGGTATCTCTCCCGTATGTGTTCTTTTATGATGTTGGAGATTACTGTGTTGTGAAAAGACTTTACCACATTGATTACATTCATAGGGTTTCTCTCCAGTATGTGTTCTTTTATGACGTTGGAGATTACTGTGACCTGCAAAGGCTTTACCACATTGATTACATTCATAGGGTTTCTCTCCAGTATGTGTTCTTTTATGATGTTGGTGATGACTGGGTCTTGCAAAGGCTTTACCACATTGATTACATTCATAGGGTTTCTCTCCAGTATGTGTTCTTTTATGAAATTGGAGATAACTGTGACGTGCAAAGGCTTTACCACACTGATTACATTCATACGGTTTCTCTCCAGTATGTGTTCTTTTATGAATTTGGAGAAGACTGGGTCTTGCAAAGGCTTTACCACACTGAATACATTCATAGGGTTTCTCTCCAGTATGTGTTCTTTTATGAATTTGGAGAAGACTGGGTCTTGCAAAGGCTTTACCACACTGAATACATTCATAGGGTTTCTCTCCGGTATGTGTTCCTTTATGACATTGGAAAGTAGAGAGTAGTGCAAAGGCTTTACCACATTGATTACATTCATAGAGTTTCTCTCCAGTATGTGTTCTTTTATGACATTGGAGATGACTGTGTTGTGAAAAGACTTTACCACATTGATTACATTCATAGGGTTTCTCTCCAGTATGTGTTCTTTTATGACATTGGAGATAACTGTGACGTGCAAAGGCTTTACCACAATGATTACATTCATAGGGTTTCTCTCCAGTATGTGTTCTTTTATGACATTGGAAACTACTGAGTTGTGCAAAGGCTTTACCGCATTGATTACATCCATAGGGTTTCTCTCCAGTATGTGTTCTTTTATGATGTTGGAGATTACTGTGATGTGAAAAGACTTTACCACATTGATTACATTCATAGGGTTTCTCTCCAGTATGTGTTCTTTTATGACATTGGAGATAACTGTGACATGCAAAGTCTTTACCACACTGATTACATTCATAGGATTTCTCTCCAGTATGTGTTCTTTTATGACATTGGAGATGACCGTGTTGTGAAAAGACTTTACCACATTGATTACATTCATAGGGTTTCTCTCCAGTATGTGTTCTTTTATGACATTGGAGATTACTGTGACCTGCAAAGGCTTTACCACACTGATTACATTCATAGGGTTTCTCTCCAGTATGTGTTCTTTTATGATGTTGGAGATGACTGGGTCTTGCAAAGGCTTTACCACACTGATTACATTCATAGGGTTTCTCTCCAGTATGTGTTCTTTTATGATATTGGAGACCACTGTGACTTGCAAAGCTTTACCACATTGATTACATTCATAGGGTTTTACTCCAGTATGTGTTCTCTTATGACATTGGAGATGACTGGGTCTTGCAAAGGCTTTACCACACTGATTACATTCATAGGGTTTCTCTCCAGTATGTGTTCTTTTATGATATTGAAGATGACTGGGTGTTGGAAAGGCGTTACCACACTGATTACATTCATAGGGTTTCTCTCCAGTATGTGTTCTTTTATGACGTTGGAGATGATTGCATTTTTTAAAGCCTTGACCACATTGATGACATTCATAAGGTTTCTCTCCAGTATGGGTTCTTTCATGATATTGAAGATGACTGGGTGTTGGAAAGGCTTTACCACATTGGTTATGTTCATGTGTCTTCTCTCCAATTTGTCTTCTTTTATGACATTGGAGATGACTGGGACATGAAAAGGCTTTAGAACGTTCATTACATTCATAGAGTTTCTCTCCACTATGATTACTTACATACCTGCAATGAAAATTGGCACATGTGTTATGTTTACTACATTAATTTCCCTGTTCAGTCATTTCATCAAGATAAATAAAGTTTACAAATTAGTCTACTGATAAAGGTGGACCAGATCATCTGGTTTTATCACTTCATATGTTCATGGGGTTCTCCCGCATTATGGGTTGTTTTGCATCTTTCGAGATATCTGTGATGGTTATTACATGGCTGACATTTATAACATCCTTTTTATATGGGATTTTTATATGATGTATTTCATCTATATGAGGAAAATAGAACAACTCATAGCTTTATAACAGTAATTGGTTTCGTAATTTTTCCTGTAGCATGAATTGTACCACATTTGACTGCGAACCAGGACAAACAAAAGAATTTCCAAATTCCTAGTACCCATAAAGATTTTCTACAGTATGAGCTTAGGGAAGTTCCCAGTAAAATTAGAAAACCAATTGATTGCAAACTTTTATCATATTCAGAATGTCTACCAAAGATAGAATCTGACAATTTTCTCACAGTTCTGGGATAGAATGCGGTACTTTGCTTCTTTCAATATCCCTATGCTCACATGGCTTTTATCCATTGTGACACATGATATATATATTAAAAGAAGAATAACAGATGAAAGGTTTCCACATTGCATTCACACTGTTTGACATTTTGTTCCTCATAGACCTGTAATATATGAATTAAGGTTTCTCCTATGACAACAATCTTGACTCTCATAAACTGTACCCTAAACAAATGATCAATTTCACTATAAGACTATGAGTATCACCAACTTTCCCATGGATTATTTGCTTATTGGAAGGTTTTGGATATATATTTATCACTATTCGATGTGCAATATCTAAGTCTTGTAAGTCTATACATATTGTCAGATCAGTATAGCTCTAATAGAGCTACAAATTGAATAAAGGTATCTCTTAAGGCAATGTTTCCTCATCTTTTTTTAAAAAAGAGGAATGCTTTGATAGATAAATCAGATAACTACATCGAGGCAGTATATCTTTTTAAGAATAGTATTATTAGGGCTGGCGAGATGGCTCAGTGTTTAAGAGCACAGACTGCTCTTCCGAAGGTCCTGAGTTCAAATCCCAGCAACCACATGGTGGCTCACATTCATCCATAACGAAATCTGATGCCCTCTTCTGGAGTATCTGAGGACAGCTACAGTATATTTACATATAATAAATAAATAAATCTTAAAAAAATATTGTAATTATAGTTACACTTCAAGTATTGACATTTTACACTCCTGCTTTTCTTTAGAGCTTCCATATCATAGTAAATTTTCCTTAGAGGCATAATCGCATCAGCTTGCACATGAAAATTACCTTTCATTTCTTCTTGAACTTTGACAATGTCTTTCAATATGATGGTTTTCCCAAGTGTAGCCTAAAAGACAGTACGAGAAAAATGAATGATCCAGTATTGGAAATAGGCAAAATTCAAGGTACTGTGAATTTTCACATCACTGGACACTATTTATTCAGCTCAGTCTTCCTTGTTCTCAGTTGTAATAACAGAGCACCATCACTAAACAAGAGACGTTTTCCTACTATTTTGAAAAGCAAAGAAAATTTACAGTCATACCTATAACAGTGAGGTTCCAGTAGGTCTCCAGCATCACATCTTTGTAGAGACTCTTCTGGGAAGGATCCAGCAAATTCCACTCTTCCCCAGTGAAGTTCACATGCACATCATCATAAGTCACTGCATCCTAAAATATCCCATACATGTGTACATCACAAAACATGGTACTAACATCACTGTAAGTAAACGTATGCTTCCTTCACCATATAATCATGAAATTCTGGTGCTTCCTCCACTGATTTCCTGACACAGAAGTTATAATCTAAGTACCATAACATTTTAAAGGAAATTGAGTTGAAGGTTCACCTGTGTTGCTTATGAACATTTTGAATAAATAGGGTAAAGTCTTTTGAGAGGAATTCCAATTGAGAGGGAGATGTAGGGTGAAACAGATCAACAGTACTGAGCACATATCCCATAATTTGTAAGAAGAATCACTAACGAGAAAAATCATGGACAAGCAGGGTGTATTTGTTCATGTCTTTAATCCCAGAGTCACGGGCAGGTATACATCATTGACCTGGATCTTAGTCTGTTCTATGTAACACATTCCAGGACAGCAAAGGTTACATATTAAGATCCTTACTCCACTGCAAAAATCAACCAGGGAGACAAAAATGATAGAAAGAATTCAGTTGTTTACTACAGTTCCTTCAAAGAAGTATACATTCCCTGCACTTCTGTACTCATCTAGCAGAAACAGGAAGTGTACCGCTTTAAACTGCACCATTAGTAAAACTTTACTGGCAATCAAGGCACATTTAATGGACCAATGGACAGATGAAAATATTAGTAATATAAGTGTTGAACATAAAGAGCAACATAAGGCAGGAGAGAGCTATAACTCAGCTGTGGAAAGCTCTTGCTGGTCTTCCAGATAACAGTGGTCAATACTAGCATTCACGTGACCCATGGCTTTATGAACAGGAGTTCTGAGTCCACCTTCAAACAAAACTAACGATGAAGCACACATGATATTCATATTCACGCATACAAGCAAAACACCCCTATTTATTTAAAAATTTCAAAACAAACACAAGAGTTTGGGGAAATATCAATACCCAGAATCCAATGACTCTGAAGCCTCAGGCAGTATTGATGTCATGAGCATATGCCATCCTAAAAAACAGACTACAACCTATGTGCCCACGGGGTACACAGGGGGCCCCAACCCCACTCAAAAAAGAAACAGAGGAGATTGGGAGGAGGGAATCTGTGAGGGCAGGGACCTAGAGTAGGGACAGTGATCAGGGTGATAATGAATATCTAAATTATAGGATAAACAAAAAAAAAAGTAAAGAAAGAAAAAGGAAATTTTTGAGTGTATATACACTTTCATCTTAACCAAGATGAATCTAGAAAGGCTCCTGCACTGTTCAAATGTCTAAAGTCTCTGCTGACACTCAAGACAATATCTTGACAGCTACATCAGAAAGCAAAGTTGCAAAATCAAACAGCAAGTTATATCTTTCCAACATAAACTGGCACTGAATACCCCTTCCCATTCCAATCAATAGGAATGTGCACACAGGGAGAGAAGATTGGACAAAGGCAAGAAAAACAGCAGGGCAAACACCAAATCCTATAGCTTTGTCTCAAACACATTGGACTTCAATTGCTTAAGGCATAGATGGTGCTCTTCCTGTAACTTCTCATACATCTCTCAGTTTGGGTACTTCATCTCCCTGTAAGCATCTCTCCATGGCAGATTTCTCAATGCGTTAGTTTTCTCCACAACCTGTGGTCACAAAATGCAACTCAAGCATCAACCTCACGACTTAAATGCAAGGAACTCTCACAGAGTCTTCCCTGGGATCCTGACTCTGTCAAAAGATGGCTGGAGTGGTGCTAAACTGAAACCATAGAGAAAGAATATATGACTATGCTATTTTCATCTTTCAGTTTATAGAAGCAGCATGATATGGATGATCCTGTGAAGTTTGGCTTCTAAATTAATGGACCCTGCCTCGCTTGGACCAATTTGCAGCAGGTTTTGTTTAAGGTTTCATTCTGGGATGAGGAAACACGTTGAATACTCCTTCCATTAATTTAAAACATAGCAAGCAGGAGGAAGTACTACACTCAGGGTACCTTCATAGGTATATACCCACAAGGGCATTTGCTCCACTAAGTTCACAGCCACTTTATTTATAAAAGTTAGAAACAGGAAAGAATGCAGATGTTCCTCAACTGAAATGTGGACACAAAAACCATGTTTCATTTACAAAATGGAGTGCTACTCAGGTATGAAAAACAAGGACATCATGAATTTTGCAGAGAAATGGGTACAATTAGAAACTAATAACTGGAATGAGGAAACTCAGGCCCAAAAGGACATGCATGTATGTACTCACTTACAAGTGAATAATAACCATAAGTACAGGATATCCACAGTTCATTTCATAGACCGAAAGACACTAAACAAGACAAGGCACAAATGATCATGGTTGAATCTCACTCAGAACGGGGTATGAAAGAGACAGAAGAGGCAGATGGAAGGGAGAAACTGGATGGGACAGTAGTTAAGAAAGAAGAAGGGGAGTTTTAGGAATAGGTGAGAGACAAGGGAAGGCCTGAGAGTCAGGAAAATGAAATGAAATCAGCACATGCTGGGAGGGAGCGGGGTTAGGGTGGAGGCATCTGTAGAATGTGCCTGAGACTATGAATGGGAGGGCACAAATGCAGCTAGGGAAGAGATCTTAGCTGAGATAGATAGCATCGAGTTATGGACCATGAAGAGGTGACATCTTGCAGTCAGGTAGAACCACCAGTGAAGTGTTCAGTACACCAAAAAAACCAAAAACCTTTTCTCCCAAAATTTGTTCTGTCTGCAAGTAAGGCAGGCACAAAGTTGAAACAGAGACTCAGGGAATGGCCAAACTATACCCTGCCCAACTGATAACCCATCCCATGGGCAAGCACCAAGGCAGGCATTACTGAGGATAATTTGTTATACTTGCAGATAGTAGCTTAGCATCATTGTCCTTTGAGAATCTCCATCCAGCATCTGACTGAAACACATGCAGAGCCCCACAGCCTATATTGGACAGGGCTCAGGGAGTATTTTAAAAGAGTTGGGGAAAGAATTGACGGCCTCTGAAGGAATAGGAAGTCTATGAGAAGACCCTCAGAGTCAACTAACCCAGAACCTAGGAGACGCTCAGAGATAGAGCCACCAACCAAAGAGCACAGACAGGCTGGGATGGAGGCCCCCACCATATATGTAGTGGATATGCTGCTCAGTCTTCATGGGGTCCCCAACATCCAGAGCGGGGCATGTCCCTTAAGCTGTTCTGTGCAAACTGTTTCCCTAACTGGGCTGCCTTGTCTGACATCAGTTGGAAAGGATGTGTCTAACCTTGCAGAGACTTGACATGCCATAGTTGGGAGATACTCAAGTGGTTCCCACCCTCCCTGGGGAAATAAAAGCGAGTCAGTGATGAGGGACTATGGAAGGTGGAATGGGATGGGTGTAACAATTAGAATGTAAATTGAATAAAGAAATAAGGGAAGTCAGGTCGTGCTGGAGCACGACTTTAATCCAAGCAAGCACTCAGGAGGCAGAGCCAGGGGGATTTCTGAGTTCGAGGACAGCCTGATCTACAAAGTAAGTTCCTGGACAGCCAGGGAGACACAGAGAAACTCTGTCTCAGAGGTGAAAAAAAAAAAAAAAGAAATAGGAAGATTGAACAAATACTTCTCAATCGCGTAAAAATATACAAATCAGGCAATATTTTTTTGTTTGTTTGTTTGACCTACTCAATATCCCAGGGCATGAGCCAAGTACAAAAGTTTTCTGGTTTTTTTTTTTTTTTTTGGCCAAAATATCACAGAAACGACCTCTTCCTAAAGTTTTTCAGTCTCTTTCCCACTGAAATAGTATGACCTCAACTTCGTGTGGCTGCATTACTGTCAACACTCCAATCTTCCAGACCCTATGGGAAGAACCGATGAAGCTCCATGTACAGCTTTCTACGATTTTGCCATCTCAATTTCTGATATTTTCCATATTCCTTAAAAAGAGACCAGAGATTCTGTCCAGCAGCAAAATCAGCTTTTGAAACAATTGCTGTTGTTGATGTTGTTGCTGTTGTTGTTGTTGTTGTTGTTGTTGTTCTACCTTGCAACTCTGCTGCTGTGATGGTTTCCTCTGAGCAGAAGCATCTCAGGTAATAAATGTTTGTTTTACACGGTTCTGTCAGATCACAGCCCATGCTTCTGCGAGCTCAGACTAGAAACTGAAGCTAGAAAATGAAGGCAAAAAATATTTGACAAACACTACTTCCTGCTTTGCTTTCTTGCTTGGTCACTCTCTCATGCTCTGTAGCCTCCCTCAGCCTTGGAGCAGGCTGATCCAGACTTTGTCCTTGCTGCCACTAAGAAAGAGATTACCTAGTGTCTTAGTCAGGGTTTCTATTCCTAAACAAACACCATGACCAAGAAGCAAGTTGGGGAGGAAAGGGTTCATTCGACTTACACTTCCATACTGCTTCTCATCACCAAGGAAGTCAGGACTGGAACTCAAGCAGGTCAGAAAGCAGGAGCTGATGCAGAGGCCATGGAGGGATGTTCATTACTGGCTTGCCTCCCCTAGCTTGCTCAGCCTGCTCTCTTATAGAACCAAGACTACCAGTCCAGAGATGGTCCCACCCACAAGGGGCCTTTCCCCCTTGATCACTAATGGAGAAAATGCCTTACAGTTGGATCTCATGGAGGCATTTCCTCAACAGAAGCTCCTTTCTCTGTGATAACTCCAGCTGTGTCAAGTTGACACATAAAACCAGCCAGTACACCTAGGGTAGAGCCTTCTGACCTTGATGGCTCTATTTGATCTTCTCCAATACTCTGCTTTCTGCTGAAAGGTCCTGGAGACTATCTGGAGACAAGCCCTGTAGATCGCCTATGGGCTGGCTCCAGGCACAAAGAATGGGCTGGCAGATGGGCCTATCCTCTTTATAAGTGGGACTCTCAGTAAACTTCAGAGGCTTTGAACAGAAAGGTTTGTCTTGGCCTCATTCTTCTGTTGCCCTCTGATCACTTTCAGCCCTGGGCTGCCTTTCTGGGGAACCCAGTTCACATGGCCACAGGCAGCTACAATTCTCACCTAGCTCTCTCATCCAACCCAAGACCACTTGCTTCCCAATATTGCCACCCTTTATGGAAGAGTCTTCCTATATCAATTATCAACACTATCTCTCAGAGACATAGAATACCAGCCATTCTGATGAGGGCACACCTGCAACTGAGGCTCCTTCAGATGACTGTAGTCTGAAATGTTGAGTTAAAACAACTATGACACAGAGACAATAATAAATGAGAAAGTTGTAAAACTCCAAAAGCAACGATCTAATCATATCAATTACAGGACCCCTGCCACCACATCAGGGAGTTGGAGTAGTGTCTGAGCCAGGATAAAATGGGAAGGGCTCCTGGCTCAGAGCATGGAAGGATAAAGTGGAATGGGGAAAAGGGAGGCTGCACTGCCCTGTGGTGAGGTGTCCTTAACCCTGGATTCCCAGGCCAGGGAGACAAAAGAGGTGGCCAAACAGCTGGTAGGTGAATGGAGGAGCAGATTGCCCCACAGACCTGGAAATAAGACTCTGGTCTAAGGAAGATATGCTAACTTTGCTGGAAGGGATGAAAAACAACCTCCCATATACTGACAGCTCCAAGTTAAAACCTACAGAGTCACATATAGACTGAGAACAGGGTTGTTTAGAAGGGGGAAAAATGAGTTCTTTGTCCTTTCCACCATGTTTTGCAGAGTCTGATTTTGCCCTGGATGCGGTCATAAAGAGCTCTCTGTCAGGGGCAATTTAATGGGTACAGGTCCTCTTGATAAAAGGGATTTAACCCAAGGTGGAAGGTGAGTAACTCTATCAATTGGGATAGAAACAGTCTCACTTCCTCTCTCAGTAAGAGAATACAAAAGTGGCACACACATAATAGAGGGCTACGAGGGGGCGGTGAAGGCTAAGCAGCAGATTCCACCACTTGTACAGAGTAGAAAATGAAGACAGGATGGCAGCTGTGAGCCATGGAACACGGTTCCAAGACTACTGTAACTTCCCAGAAATTAAGGCCAGGGGCACACAACCCCTGTTCCAGGGTCTGGAACATCTTCCTAGCCCTTTGTAGCTACGACTCTCCAGCATTTCCACTTCACTGGAGTTCCACATTCACTATGTTCATCTCCCTCCACGAGCACTCAAGAAAAATCATAAAACCAAGGTACACAGACACATTTCTGACAGACAGGTCACTGATACAAAGAACAGCAATGACACATCCTAACAGCAGTCTTTCAACCCTTCCGATGGGAGTCCTGAGGGTCTTGGGGTTCCAGTCAAAGCATCAAGATTTTATGCCTAAGTCACAGAAACTGCAATGACCAGCACAGAGCCGATTGCAAAGCAAACACACAGAGGTCTTTTTTATGAGCTCAGTTACAAGGACTCTCAGCAGTCAAACTCCCATTAGGTACAAACTGAGAGATCAAGTCTAGAGGTTTTGAGTATTTATTGTAGTTACAACAAGATTGGGGAATTTGCATCGAAATCAGCATTGTAACATTTTAAAAATTGTATGTCTGGCATAATTTGCAGGAACCAAGCAAGGGGGACAAAAAAAAAATCCGACAACCATGATGGGTAAGCAGATTCTCTTTTTTTTTTTTCTTTTTTTTTTTTTCCATTTTAAATTAGGTATTAAGCTCATTTACATTTCCAATGCTATACCAAAAGTCCCCCATACCCACCCACCCCTGTTTTTGTTTTCTATAGGAGGTCTTAGTTATCTCTATGTAGCTTGATCCTGCTGATGTACCTTAACTGGCTGTTGATAAGGGGATTTTGTCATGGGTTTTGCTGGAATGTACAAATGTACATTCTCAAAAAGCAAACTGTTTGGGATTTACAAACTCATCTCTGTTCCTGAGACCCTGATTATTGACAGAAACTCCTGGTTAACCACAACTATGCCTGTCTGTAGACTAGATTTTGTCCAAAGACCTACCTCACTATCTGTTATTGCAGACCCTAATATCAGCTGCCCTTAACACTGGAAAAAAGTAGCAGTGGAAATTTCTTCTCCTCCTGTGCAAGCCTCCTATAGATACCACAGAGAATCCCTACCTGCCTATCCATTCCTGCCTCATCCCTGTGTCTCAGCCCCCACTTGGGCAGATACTCCCTGTTCAACCACATTCCATGCCTGAAAGGACACAAGGTAAGCTTCCATAGATCAACTTCATGATTGATTTCTTACCCCAGATTCAATTTTCCCAGTTGTTCCAACATTGTATTAAACACCATGGGCTGCTTGACCTCTCTCCTGACTATGTCTCCTTGTGGATTACTAAGATCTTCTGTTCCTGCCTGTCTCTTCTCCCAGCTTTTAATATCACAAAGCATCCCCTGTTGACCATACCCACCAAATAGGTCAGTAAAATAGGAAACTGTCAGTGAACACTCTCTTCAAATCCATGCATCAAACAGTAACCCAGGAACAAAACTCCCACCCAAAAAGACAAACCCAGAGGCAAGTACCTACGTCAATAATCACCCAAACAGAGATGGCTACACACCAGCATAGCAACATAGAGAGTAACAGCCAGGAACAATTGCAACCAAGAAATCCAAGCTATCCCATCACAGCAGGTCTGAGAAATTAAAGCATGCAACAGATAAAGTGCAAAAGAGATTTTTTGGGGGAACGGAGAGGAGTGAGAACCTGGGGAAGGGATAGAAGTACACAAGAGGACCTGCAGACAGGCACACAGACAGGGAGGAGAAAGAGAGCCATGAGGGGAGAGATGACAGAGAGTGTGCATGTGCAGAGAACAGAGACAGGGAACAAAAATAGAGAGCTGTTATAGCTGGTGCTCCATGTATATAAAGCACGCCTGACAACGGACACAGGGGATGGAGGCAGGAAATGACATAAGCTGTTGCTAAGTCCCTAAGAGCAGGACATGAGATTACCTGTACACTGACAACTACAGAGGCAAGGTTCACCCACAGAACAGGAAAGGAAGACAGAATCTCAGGGATTCAAGATGAAGAGAAAAAATTGATATCTCAGTAAAAAATGTGGATTCTAAAAGGTTCATGGCAATAAACAACTGGGACTTCTGCAAAATATGTGAAGGCGAAATTACAAACGATTGGAATAGAAGAATATCAGCTCAGAGGTCTATCATTTTTCAATAAAACCACAAAAAAATTCTGAAATTATTAAAGTCCCTTTGCCAAATGATAATCAACTCACTAAACATATGATGCAAAAATATGAAAAAATTGCAACAGAAAAAAAAATTAACAAAACCTAAACAAAACAAAAACAAGTATAATGTATGAAATCAGACCTATTAGATTTTTACCTGTTTTCTTAGTGTATACTAAAAGACAAAGTGGTTTGGACATGTATGCTACAGACTCAAAGAAACCACCCTTGTTTTCACAAGCCAGCCTAACTAGGTCCAAATGATTTGGGCAATGATAGGGAAGTTATCAGAGGTCACCCCCTGATGGAGCAAGTGAGGAGCAAACGAGAGACCTCACAGGTGCTCACATATGGCTTATACTTCCCATCCAGCCCCAGAGAGGACTCACCACCCCAGCTTCCACTGCTCAGCACCCTGCCCCTACCCTCTGTGGGCAGTAACCCTGTGCTCACCACGTCTCGAATTCAGAGCTTCCCTGAGGTCCTCTCACAGCACCCAACAGCAGAGCTCAGAGCAGGACACAGAGAACCATTCAAGCCTGCACAGCCACAGTGAACCTGGGGAAAGGCACCCATAAAATCCCGCCTACTTGTCTGACTGGCAGGTCTGCCTGTGGAGACCTTGATTGGCCAGTGGGTCTCACACATCCTCAAGGTTAAAGTGTGCTTCATGTCCAGGGCCAGACCTTTTCCAGATCTCAGGTGTGGTTTGCACTACATTAGCATTTGAGTCAGTCCCCCAAGATGACTCTCAACTCTCCCAGCTCTGGGGGAGAACTCACCATTCATGTGGGGCATTTGACTATGCAGACAGGTTGGTCTCCAGTTGAGCTGAGGTCTGAACCCAGAGAGGTTGATAATTGACAAACAAGGCAGAGGAATGTTGTGACTTTGTTGAGGATTATATTCACAGGCAGGCACATCTGAGCCACTGCATTGTGAGTAGCAAAGATGTTTGTGGAAAAACGCTGCCAATCCTCTCTGTTATAGCAAGGAGGCCACAGGTGTCATGGGCAGATGAAGTTAAATGAGACATCTTTACCAGCCTTGCTTGCTCATTAACATTAACAAATGCCAACTGACAATGATGTCGGAAAGAGACTCATCTGTCAATGACAGCAGCTACTTCTTTGCTGACTGAGTTGGATAATAAGCATTTCTTCTATGTCTTATTTTGTCCAGGCATGGTTAAACTGCAGACTGGGTATTGATGCAAGCACTTGGCAAAAATCAATGGAAGCATCTATGAGAATCAATCAGCTACATCGGCTTCGCTATAGAGTAGCGGATAACTCTGAATCCTTTGCAGGCTGTGTGCTCTCCAGTCTGTAAGTCAGCAAACATAAAATAAGTGTATTTATGGATATACACACGCATCTATTTTCAGAGACTAGCCTTTCAGTATTTACCAGCCCACTTTGAATAAAATTCTACCTTTTCTGCCAACAGGACAGGCAGTGACCCTCCCAATTCTGATTCATGCTCCTGGAATTAAATACATATAGGATTAGAGCCCTGATATGCTGAAATGAAAGCAAAGGAAACTAGAGTTATGAATATTATTTGTCTTTCAGCAATTAAGGGAATGCCATTTGTTGTTTACAAGCACTTAGAATAATACAAACAAGTGCCAGCGGAGGGCGGGGTTTGTTTTCATGGGAAAGCAAAACAAAACAAAAAAATAAGTTTAATTAGCACTCCATATGCAGATAGCTCTTGCTAAAGCTTTTAAAGAGTGCTT
The DNA here is from genome assembly GCF_000001635.26 of Mus musculus. Classification (NCBI taxonomy): domain Eukaryota; kingdom Metazoa; phylum Chordata; class Mammalia; order Rodentia; family Muridae; genus Mus; species Mus musculus. The sequence goes on from NC_000078.6 coordinate 22,881,610, forward strand.
GCATACTTTATTTTTTTTCTTAGATCACAGCACTCTCTTCATAGCTGAGTGAGGTGGTGCATGCCTGTGATCCCAGCACTGGTGAGGCTGAGTGGGAAGCTTAGGAATTTGAAGCTACAAATCCTGGGCAGCAGAGCCGATTAGAAGCCAGACATAGTGAGATCCTATTTCTAGAAAACAAAACAAACAAACAAACAAAAATTCCTCTTCCTTTAGCATGTGGATGCATTCATAGGTTTCTCTCCCTCTCCTTTAAATGGGGCAGCCATTTCTCCAGTGTTTTCCTATTGTCTATGAAATAAAAGTGAAGCTCTTGATTCTACTCTAGCCCTTCCCCCAACCCTTCTCCCAGCTACCCTCTAACCTCTAAGTACCTCCAAACCCTGCCTGCCTTTGTAGGGGCCTTCCACTAAGAATAACTTTGACAGTTTCTATGGGACTTAGCCATGAATGACTGGGAAACTTTTTTTATTATGCATTTCATAACATGCGCATAGTATATAATATGCTGCATAGCCTTCTAACAGGAACAGATGACCATAGCTGAGTGATTTTTCTCATCAGCCAGGAAAACACTTCCTTAGTCAATGTTCTCCAGGCCCTTGGGACTGAACTTGAGCAGCTCTGTTTCCTTGCCCCTGTTGGTGAAATTGTGCATGTATGCAGTGGACACCCCAGAGATGATCAAGCACACCCCCATAATAGCGACGCCAGGGAGAATCTAGAACCACAACTCCACACCATTACTCACACTCCAACCTGTCACTGGCTCCTCAGAGGTGACCCGGCTTTACCTCTCTTCCCCTGAGAAACTAACTTTGTTTGTTTGTTTGTTTGTTTGTTTGTTTCTTTCTTTCTTTCTTTCTTTCTTTCTTTCTTTCCTTTCTTTCTTTCTTTCTTTCTTTCCTCCTTCCCTCCCTCCCTCCCTCTCTCCCTTCCTTCCTTCTTTCTTTCTTTCTTTCTTTCTTTCTTTCTTTCTTTCTTTCTTTCTTTCTTTTCTTCCTCTCTTCCTCTCTTCCTTTCTTCCTTTCTTCCTTTCTTTCGTTTTTGTTTTCTGAGACAGGGTTTTTTTGTATAGCCCTGGCTGTCCTGGAACTCACTTTGTAGACCAGGCTGACCTCAAACACAGACATCTGCCTGCCTCTGCCTCCTGAGTGCTGGGATTAAAGGCCTGTACCACCATGCTCAGTCTGAGAAACTTTCTTGACCACACCATTCATTCACCTGTAGAGAGTTGAGAAGTTGCAACACTCACCCAAGAGCCCCACACTAAAGCATCTGCAGTACACTAGACCTGCTCAGCAGAGAGTGTCAGCCACATCCTTGAGATCAAAATGCCCTTCCCCACAACTCACAGTGCCCCTCTGTGTTTCCCCACTGAGAGCAGCTCTGCTCCTCATAGGCTTCCTGTAGGACAGGCTAGCTATCTTTTGACCCTGGAACATTGATGTGAGCTTCCTCATCTTCACACACCTTCATACCCTCGCACCAAATCCTTGGCCTGGAACACTTTCTTTTTCTTGATAGCTTGGAAAGTGTCTTGGTCATCTTTCAGAATCAACCCCAAACCTGAGCCTGAGGGTCCAGCTATTTTCACTTCTTTCTCAGCCTGTCTGGGCAAAATTGGTGGTCTTGGCTACTCTCCTTCCTTGAAGCATTAAGCAGAGAATCTGTAAGGTAGCAGAAAAGAAACAGAGCAGAGCACAGCACTAAGATCTTGGTGCATGGGGGCAGCAGGGAGGGATATCATCTTTGAGACTGGGAAGAGGAAAGGGATGAGAAAGTGTTGTGGTTAGACCAGGAGGGGGATAATGACTGGAATGTAGAAAAAAGAACTACTATTAATAAGAATAATACTAATAGATCTTGGTGTACAGTGAGACACCTACCACCCATTTCTCTGCCTGTCTCCATCCTCACTGAAATGTGAAGTGATTGGTTTTTGGACAAATACTGAGTCAGACAAGGTGAGAGCACTCATTTCACTGAACTTACAATACATCTCAACCCCAATCTGTTCTAGAAGCTTCCATTATAGAACGATTTGCACTTATCCCTAAAGCATCTGCTTCTTAATATTTATTTATTTATTTATTTATTTATTTATTTATTTATTTATTTATTTATTTATTATATGTAAGTACACTGTAGTTGTCTTCAGACACTCCAGAAGAGAGCATCAGATTTTGTTACCGATGGTTGTGAGCCACCATGTGGTTGCTGGGATTTGAACTCAGGACCTTTGGAAGAGCAGTCTGTACTCTTAACCACAGAGCCAGATCACCAGCTCCAGAATCTGCTGCTTGATGCTCACCTCTTGCACTCAGCTTCTGGGAAGCTCTAAATTGGGGCAGACACAGAGTAGGACCTCCATAAATTTCATTTGTCTTTTTGAGACTGGGTCTTTCTATGGACTCCATAACCATTACTAGAAAACTAATTGCATGGCACCACTTAGCTTTTGGAAGGCAGAATGAGAGGCGACATGAAATCCTTACTGAAAACGCCCTTGGTCTGCCATCTGCCAAGACAGAATGGGGTCTTCACCCATGATAGGTTAGGCAAGCTGCTCAAGTAGGCTGGGAAACTTGTTTACAGAGGAATGACCATGCTGGTTGGGAGGGTGGTGATTGGACCACCTTGCACTTCCCCACACTGCCCCCAATCAGACACAGTAACTTTCAAGCTTCCTCCTCCTCCATGTTGGAAGCCTGAGGCTCAAGATGACAGCCATGAACACAGTTCCATATGAATAAAGGAACTCCTGCCTCAATCTGTGGTGTGCCAACTGTGGTCTGGAGAGCAGCAGCTGCCTGGGAGCCTGGTAAAAATGCAGAACTCACTCCTACCAAGACTTAGGGAGACCTCGAGCTAACTCGTTTGCACTTAACCTTTGAGAGATGTTTTTCTAGCTTACACAGGGATACACCAAAAACAAGGACTTTGTTTTCTCATCTTGTCAGAAGGCTACAATTTCAAAGCGTGCAAACTCTATTGTACTATTGGGATTTAATCTAAGAAAAGTTAGAGGTTTGGGTCTCTATCATATGAATGTGTCATTTTGAAGTTGTGTGTATGTGTGTGTTTAGGCTCATGTGTCTCCCAAGTTTTCCTCTAAATTGATACATAGCTAAGGATAACCTTGAACTCCTGAGCCTCCTGCCTCTACCTCTCATATGTGGGAATACACTCTATGCACAGTTTATTTTGTTCTGGGGTCAGGGCTAGGGTGGGTGGAGTTACAACTCAGAGTTTTGTGCATGCTTGAGAAGGACTCTATCACTGAGCTATATCTAAAGTCCTCCTGTGAGTCCTATTGAGAGAAACAAAATGAGGTGACATAATAATAACTGGGGCAGGGGCAGGACATCAACAGTGGCAGTCAGAAAAGGCTTCCTAGAGGAAGCAACTTTAGAGCTAAGTCTGAGATGAAGAGAAGAAACAGCTGAGCCTAAGGGGCTGGGGAGAGTCCTCCAAAGGAATGTAGAGAGCCAAGGCCCTGAGGTGGGAACTTGTTAGCTGTGAGAAAGATGGCCTTACATGGGTTAGAGCCCTGCCTGCAAAGGAAAAGAAAGCCTATCCCATCCTGCCATATTCAGTCATTCGTTGTTGTGAGGGGGACCACAAACCTGGAAGGAGATGAGAGGAAGGGAAAGAAAGCAGGAGACCAAGCAAATTTCTCCAGGTCTCGTTTATTATGCTGAGGTGCCTTCTTTTTAAAGCATACATCTCGGGGAATAGGGAAGGGGTCGAGGGGGAATTTTACAAAGAACAAAGAAGCGGGCATCTGCTGACATGGGGGGCGAAGTCAGGCACCAGGCAGCGGGCACTCTGCATCTTATCTTCAGAACATAGATCCTCCTTGACAGCCTTGGGTGTCAGGCTGGCTCAAGCATAACTCCTGTCCTTGGATGGCATGGGAGTTCAGGAAAAGATAGGGAAGAGGGGACTATAATTCAGCTTTTACAGACTGAGGTGCCAGGAAGGGAATAGGGAGGAGGGGATGACAACCAGCTCCTAGCAAAGGCCATTTCGCCTAGGGAGATTGTGAAGGGCTCACTTTCTCACAGGATGGTCTCTGACAAAAGCTGGTGCTGCAGACATTGGCAGGCACTGACTACACAGGGCCCTAGAACCTTCTAGAGTGTGGTTTTTCATGTCTGGAACTAACACAACTGTCCTTTCACTTTAAAAACAAAGAAGACTTGAATCTGGGGAGATGGCTCGGCCGGTAAAGTGGTAGCTGCTCCAGCATGGGGACCCCTAATACTCCGGTACAAACTGGGTGTGGCAGCTTTTCATCCCGCTGTTGATAGACAGAAGCAGGAGAATCCCAGGGACACACTGCCCAGCACTGTAGCCAATTGGTGAGCGTCAGGTTGAGCAAGAGACCCTGTCTAAGCTTAACAAGACAAGAGGACAGGGGAGCAATGAAAGGGGATATCCAACAATTCAATGTTAACAGTACTCCAGAAACTCACACACATGCATACACCACACACTACACACAAACACACACACACACACACACACTAATATTCCTTTGGCTGCTTATAGAGAAATGATTTCATGGGTTAAGGGTAGAGCAAAAACAGATGGTAAAGCACTTATTAGTAATAGAAAGTCAGATTACATCCACCTGTTAAATTAATTACCTTATGTTATTTGTACAAAATGACAGGGTTCATTATCAAATTATATATGGGTGTGCATTGACAGCACACATCAAGGAAGTAAAGGTAGGAGCCACAGTGGGCTCCAGATAAAGGGGGCTCCAGACAGTGCTGGCCTTGCTGCCTGCTGCTAAGCAAGCAAGCGATGGAGGTGGGCATTGTGATGAGCTACAGGCCGCAGAATGCAAGAATTTGAAGCTTTTGTTGGATGCTGGGTTTTAAGAGCCTATCAGAGCTCTGGAATAGTCCCTCCTGACCAAGCACTAACTTTTCATTGGATTCTTAATTCTCATCATCATCTAAGACCAATCTGGAACTTCCTAAAAGCTTGGCTGAAAAATACCTGGCATAGTCAACTGCATGTTAATCACTGACTAATTAATTAATCACTAATTAATTGCTCACTAATTAAGAAAATGCCCTACAAACTTGCCTACGGGTTATATAAAGTATATGATATGGATAGCTAGAGAATACAAATCTGGAGATATACATATACACAGATATGAATATGTGTGTATATCCATATAGAAATATTATCACAATCAAAATAATAAATCAAATGGGTTGGGGTATAGCCTAAAAAAATTTAGGAATGACTAAAAATTCAAATTAAAGCTCAGTGGAAACAGTAGACTATTTAGCATGCAACAAACCCTGTGTCTTAGTTAGGGTTCCTGTTGCTGAGACAAAACACTGTGACCAAAGCCGGTGATGATACACACCTTTCATCCAGCACATGGGAGGCAGAAGCAGGCAGATTTCTGAGTTTGAGGTCAGCTTTGTTTACAGAGGGAGTTCTGGGGCTGCTGGGCCTACATGGAGAAACTGGTCTCTGTCTCCAAAACCAAACAAAACAACCCCGAACAAACCAAAGAACAAAAGCAAATTGGGAAGGAAAGTAAAGGGTTAATTCCATCTTTTGCTTTCACCTGTCACTGTTCCTTATTACAGGAAGTAGGGGCAGGAACTCAGGGCAGGTACTGAAGCAGAGGCCAGTGAGAAGGGCTACTTACTGGCTTGTTCCTCATGTATTGCTCAGCCTGCTTATACATTCCAGGACCACCTGCCCAGAGGTGCCCAAATGGGTAGGGCCAACCCTAATAGTCACTAAATAAGAAAATGCCCTACAGTCTTGCCTACAGGTCAGTTTTGTGGAGGCATTTCTTAAAAATTATGTTTCACTCTTCCAGCTTGCATTAATTTCATATATGAAAAGAGATAGATGAATAAATACATTTACCCAGGAAACCCTGGTTTCATCCCCAGTACCACAAAATAGGAAAGTAGATAATGGTTGACAAATATAGATTATAGATGATAGTGGTGAATAATAGAAGACAGTTTACCAGATAGATAGATTGGTAGATAAATTATAGATAGATAGGTAGATAGATAGATAGATAGATAGATAGATAGATAGATAGATAGATAGATAGAGAAGATGATAGAAAATAATTATTCAGGTGATAGGTAAAAGACAATAGAAGAGAGATGGATGACAGATACGATACTATCTATAGATGATAGGGAATAATAAGGTACATGACCGGTAGATGAAGAGGTAAGAAAAGAGAAGACAGAGCTAGGTAGATAACAAAGACAATAGATAAATAAAGTAGCCAAGCATGATAGCCTGATTCTTTAACCACAGTACTCAGGGGCCAGAGTCAATAGGATGTTTGTGAGTTCAAAGCCAGCCTGATCTAAATACTGAGTGCTAGGATAGGTAGGGCTATTCAGAGAAAGCTTGTCTTGAAAAACTAAAAATAAAACAAAACCAAAATGCAGATGAAATAGATGACAGGTCTAGATCATAGAAGAATATATCACAGAGATTGATTGTCATACAGGAGATCTGTAGTTAATAGAGACAGACACTAGAAGATAAGATTAGCTGGATAAGTAGATGAAGATAGAAAGAATTTCAGGGAAGGTCTGGTAAGGGAGCATGGGAATTGTTAGACCACAGAATGAGAGGACAGCCTAGTTGGAACTGGGCAAGCATTCCACATTACTCCTTTCATAAGGACAGCAGTCATATTAGTTACTTCCTATTGCTGAGAAAAAGCCCCACCATGACCAGCAGTTGAGAGCTCATGTCTATCTTTTTTCTTCATTTTTCCACAATAGTTTTCTTTTTTTTTTTTTTTAAAGAAAATATTCGTTTTCATTCTAGTGCACTGGTATTTCACCTGCATGAATGTCTGTGTTAGGATGTCCGATCTCCTTGAGCTAGAGTTACAGACAGTTGTGAACTGCCATGTGGGTGCTCACTTCAGGATTCATTCCATCAACAGCAGCCCCACGTTATTTCAGAAGTATTATCCAAGGATGGGCTATAAACTCCAACACACAGAATACTCCAGCAAAACCTCCACTCTCCACCTGTTCAGAATGCTGTGTCTTTCCTCATGGCCAGCCTAGGCATCTCCACTCCTGGGTTGCCATAGGTACAGTCCTCAGCATCTTTTCTCACCTACTGGGGCTATGGTTACAATGACCACGGTCCAAGCCATTATCATATTTTGGATGTGATCCCGTGCCAGAGCTGCCATGCTGCTGAATTAAAATTCCTCTCCACATGTGTGCTAGGCTTTGAACTCAAGTCATGCTTGCCCAATAAGTACACTTGCCCTGACCTCATTTTCCAAATCTAGATTCTGGGAGGCCTTATTTAGACCTTTAAAATTAGTCTTCAGGAGAGGAGCTCAGGTAGCTTGTATGCTTAATAGGATTTCCAGGATTTTCCATCAAACAAAATTCAGAAGCATTATGTGGCAGTTAGTGGAGAAGCTCAAAGACAGAGTGTTGGGAATTTCTTTATGAGTGTAGGCAGGCTGGGGTCATTCTTGGAGGTAAGTGAGCAGTGAGCCCATTCCAGAGCCCACAATCCAGCAAACCTCTGAGGATCCGTCTACAAAATAATGACTGGAGAATAAACATGGCCAAAAAGTAGGGAAAAACACTTGCCACAAAGCCTGGTGACCTAAGTTCAGTTCTCAGAACCAACGTGGTAGAAGAGAGAACCAAGTCCTGCAGAGTGCCCTCTGATTTCCACACTAGTGCATGCTCACACAAATATAATGAGAAATATTTTTAAGACCAAAAGCGTTCCCAGTGAAGCTGAAAGTGTCTAATATCCATGCTTGGATCACGCCTTTGCTCTCCTGGTATGTGTTTGAGGCAGAGGGATTTGCTTGTAGGATTCTGAGCTACCTGTAAGTGGGAGCAATGCCCAAATCACAGAGGCGACCTAGTCCCTACAGACTGTTTTCTCAGTGCAGTGGAATTCATAGTGTCTGATGCCCTGTGGGGGGCTTTCTTTGTGAAAAGCTTACAGATTGTTTTCCTGAGGCTTTTTGATTTGCTTGGAAAACCAACTCTAGCAGCCTGAGGGTTGGACATAAATCCCCCCAGACAGCAGTGGGGAGCCAGGCACTTTGCCCCCAAACTTTCCCTTTTCTGTTAGTGCTTAAAAAACAGGGTTACATCCTGGTTCTGTTTGTTCCAGTACTCCTCTCCTCTCTCTCTCCTGACCTCTCCCACTCAGCTTGGGCTTCACAGCCAATGCTGATCTCACTGGCTGACTCTGCATTGCATTTTGGTGAGTCCCACTTACTAGTGCCAAGAAGTGAACGCAGAAGCAGCTAGCTCCTGTCCTGGTCAAAGTTTCCTAGGGGCTCCAAGCCTCCCCAGGTCCATGCCCTGAACCCTCCCCTGAGTAGAACCCCTGAGTGTGGCAAAGAAGGCCCCTGCATGGGCCAGACCTGTAGAAATGTCTGGTTAGGCAGGCTCTCTGGGTCCCTCTGAGTAATTAGCTGGAGATGGGAGCCCAGCAAGGACAAGAGCAAGGGATTTGACAGCAGGGTTGCCAGCTGATCAAGGTGGTCCTTGTCCCTTGTTCCAAAAAAGATGACACAGTGATCCAGCCTGAAGCTTTTAGGAACAAATAGCATCCCTGGAAGATGCTGCTCACTACTGTGAACCAGGAAGAGCACTGATGGCAAGCCAGGAGTAACCTCCATCCTTCATGTCTCAGGGGACTCATAGCCCATATAAGCAGGCTTCTCCCTTGTCTGAAGTCTGATCCTACAGATCCTGTCCTGGCTAGTTTTATGTCAACTTAACACAAGCTAGAGTCATCTGAGAGGAGAAATATAGATTTAGAAAATGCTTCCAAAAGATCCAGCTGTAAGGCATTTTCTTAATGAAGAAATTAAGGCAATTTCATAATTAGATATGGGAGGGCCCAGCCAATTGAGGGTGCTGTCATCTCTGGGCTGGCGGTCCTGGGTTCTATAAGAAAGCAGGCTGAGCAAGCCAGGAGAAGCAAACCAATAACTAGCACTCTCTCCTTCATGACCTCTGCATCAGCTCCTGCCTCCAGGTTTCTGCCCTGCTCAAGTTCCTGTTCTGACTTCCTTTGATGATGAACTGTGAGGTGGAAGCCTAAGCCAAATAAGCACTTTTCTTCCCCATGTTGCTTTGGTCATGCTGTTTCAGCACAGTAATGGTACCCCTGACTTCAACGGCTCCCTTGTCAGATGAACTACTTGGGGCAGTAAAACATGCTCACTTTCACGGAGGTCCCAGTGGTTGCCAACCCACAGGGAGTGGACGCTTCTCTTGCCCACTGTTCATTGTCTTTGTTCTTCTCCCTCTAGTTATCTAAGCAGAAGCTTCAGCACCACTTCCTGGGCTCTTCCTCTTCAACTAATGACAATCAGTTGGCAACGAATCCACGTGCCATTGGATTGGATATTTCAGTTTATTATCCACGGGCACTGTGGTCCTGAGCCCTCATTTCCCACTGTGCCCTTATCCATTTAGGTCTCTCCTCATCTGCAAGTGTTATTTTATAATAAATCTTCCCATCTCTGGGTTAATCAACTTTCCAATCACCCTCTTTACTGGGTGCCAGACTCTTTCCCATAGTGATCCTTCTAAAAAGCAAATGTAGTTTTAAGTGGCTCAATATCTTCCAGGATCTCCCTACAGTCTACAAATAAATCCTAAATTCTTCCATATGCTCTAAGAGATCCTTCATGGCCAAGAATGCCTGACTTGCTGCCTCACTTCTCCTCCAACCTTGCTTGTACCCAGAGATTGAGCCATAGTCTATTGACTCAGGTATTTCCTCATTCAGTTCCTACTTTATTTTTTTAAGGTGTATCTATTTATTGTATGTATATGAGTACAATGTAGCTGTCTTCAGACACACTAGAAGAGAGCATCAGACCCCATTACAGATGGTGGTGAGCCACCATGTGTTGCTGGAAATTGAACTCAGGACCTTTGGAAGAGCAGTCAGTGCTTTTAACCACTGAGCCATCTCTCCATCCCCAGTTCCTGCTTTATTTATCATTACACAATTAGTGTTTGGGAAGGGGTGAGGGCTGGAGCATACATATAAGGGAGTGTGCATTTGCCCTAGCATGAGGTCAGAGGGCAACTTGCAGGAATTGGTTGCTCTATCTTCCCATGATTTAGGTCACAGGATCAAACTCCTGTTGTGTGCTCATGGAAAGTCACCAAACCACTTCAAGAAGGTTTGCATTTTCAAAGTATCTCCCTGATTGGAAATGAAAGAACATTTTGAAATCCAGGCATAGTGGTACATGTCTTGAATCCCAGCACATGAGAGGCAGTGACAGGTAGATCTCTGTGAGTTTGAGGCCAGCCTGATCTCCATAGTGAGTTCCAGGTCAGCCAGGGCTACATAGTGAGACTCTGTCTGGAGAAAACAAAATCCAAAACGAATGCCTTGAACCCAGATTACCACATGGTCTTCTGCACTTAACAGAAGCCAACCAACCTTTCATCCACTAGGGCTAACTTCCACTTCAGTCTACCTGATGAATTCATTTCCACAGTCCAAAACTCAGCTTGCAAGCTTTAAAATTCAAGAGCACACCTTCCCTTCTTCCCATGCCTAGTTGAGCATATCTTCAACACTTCCCAAGGCACCTTGTTCTGTTATAGCATGTGGTAGTTTAAATGTGAAATGTCTGCCAAAGACCCAAGTTTTGAAGAATTTTTTCTCTAGGTGTGGCCTGAGGAAGAAAGTTAGACCATTGGGAGCATGCCTTTGAGGCACTGTTGGGACCTTGCTCCCCTTCCCCTCCCTGCTTCTCTGCCATGGTAAACCTGCTACATGCTGCTACCATGATACACTAAGTTGCTAGATGCCCAAATCTACTGGTGCTGGGCCAAACAACCATGGACTGAAACCATGAGCCAAAAACTAACTCTTTCCTCCTAAATTGATTCTTTCATTTCGTCACAGTGATGTAAAAGTAAGTGACACACAACAATTTCCACTCACGGGTCTGTCTTTGTCACTAGATGAGTTTGCAGCAGATCAGGTATATAATCCTTTCAGCTTTATGTCCCTAAAACCCAGCACTTGATTTAATTGTATCCTTTGAATGGATACATTTATATTGGTGTGTGTGTGTATTTGTGAGTGTGTGAGTGTGTGTGTGTGTGTGTGTGTGTGTGTGTGTGTGTGTGTGTGTGTGTGTGGTAAGAGTACAGAGAGGTCCCCCTTGAATCATAGAAAATGCCTTAATTCACAGTCTTTCTCTACTGGAGGACCCTGTCCATCTAAGACCCAAAAATCTTGTAAGGGATAGGTGGACCCTAGTGTTGCTCAATATTCCACAAACAGCCTTCTAGAGGAAAGGGGAAGAGGGTTTATTTTTATTGAGTTGGTTAGGTTTGGCTGTTGCTGTTGATGTCCTGGGGAGTCAAACCCAGAATCTTAAGCTTGCCAGACAAGCACTCTGCCATTGAGCTGTTCCTTCGCCCAAGGAGGGGGGTTTTGAGCATTCTCCCAATATTGCATGATTTGGAATAGAAGTCTCTTGAACACAGACCTACATGGGAGGTGTAAACTCACAGTAGGCTTGAGTGAAGCAGGGCAAAAGGCCATGCAGACTGTGTGAATATGGGGAGGAAGGGTCCCCTTGTCCTTCACAATTGGCAAGATCGACCTGCAGATTTCCTGGGCTCCATGGCCTATGGGTGACATTGGAAATAAGAGAAATAGGTAACTTCCCCATGATGAAAACAGCTCCCCACGGACTAGACATAGTAAAGTTTGTGAGGTTTGAAAACCAGAAGGGGTGTTTGGGTGAGAAGCTTGACTGAATTTGTGACTAAATCCTGTCAGTCTTTAGTTGAGATTAATCAGTTTAGGAAGAAGCAGGTTGGGACTCGAACTCGGAATGCACCTAACATCTTTGGTGAAATGCTAAGCTCACTTCTATATACAAATCCTTGAAAACTGAGATTCAGTCATTCTTTCATTCATTTCTTCATTCATCCACTCAACATGTTCATGAAGGACCGCGTTTCTAATAGTTTTATTTTATTTAATACTTTAAAAATTATTTTCTCACTTTTATCATTATTAATCTGTTTATATCACACACGTACCACACTAGGCATGCAAAAGTCAGGGGACCATTTTCTTTTCTTTTTTCAAAAAATTTTTTATTTTTAAAGTTTTATCTATTTATTATTTATGTGTACACTGTTGCTGTCTTCAGACACACCAGAAGGGTGCATCAGATCCCATTACAGATGGTTGTGAGCCACCATGTGGTTGCTAGGAAGTGATCTCAGGACCTCTGGAAGAGTAGTCTCTGCTCTTAACCACTGAGCCATCTCTCCAGCCCCATCTGAGGACCATTTTCAAGAGTAAGTTTTCTCCTTCTATTCTGCGTTCCAGGGATTGAACTCAAGATGTCAGAATTGCATGTGGGCACTGTTACCTACTGAGCCATGTTACTGGTCCAAGCATCACTGTTGTGCCTAGCAATGACTCTGCACAGTTTATTCTCGCAAAGCCTTTTTAGTGCATCTATTATAATTGCCACTGTGCTACTTACAAAGCTAAATAAGTGTGCTTAACTTAGGACATAATGTAGGGTTTCAGTCGGGGTCCTCTCCCTTTAAGAACTGAGGCATGCCAGGAAATACGAATGACCTGCAATAGAAGGTCCTATCCTGGAACTCACTATATAGACTAGGGTGGCCTCAAACTCACAGAACACTGCCTACTTCTGCCTCCCAAAGTGTTGGAATTAAATTTTATACCACTATGCACTTTGATCTTTTAAAAAATTTTCTATTATGTGTGTGCGTGCATGTGTGTGTGTGTGTGTGTGTGTGTGTGTGTGCGCGCGCGCTCACCCGCAGGTACTTTCATGAGTGCACTTTCCCATAGAAGGCAGAAGCCAGAGCTTGGTTGGGATCCCCAGTTGCGAATGCTGGGAACTGAACCCAGATGTTCTGAAGGGGCAGTAGATCTTAATTGCTGAGTCATCTCTCATTGATCATTGATTTATCTCCCTGGCTCCAGGAAGAACCTTCCAGACTGGCAACCTGTGAGGCAGCTTCTTGGCACTGACAGAATTTGGAGATGCAGAGAAGAGGATGAGATCACAGAGCAAGTGATTGCATGCAGCTCTGGTTCTCAAGCTCTATCATCCTGGAAGGATGCAAACATCAGGAGGTGTTGAAAACAGAAGGGTGGAAGGACTGAGTTATGCTAGCGCCCCCACACCCACGCCCACCCCTGGCACTAACCTTTGAAAAGTCATAGACTCTGCTCCAGTGATCTAAAATTTAAGAGGCTAAGAAGGGGCCCTATGCCATCCAAGCACACATCAGGTAGGAGGGATTCAAATTAGCAGAACAACTTCCAGATCAGACTCAGTGTTCGATTTTATCTTCCTAGGCAATAAAACGTGAAGCACATTCTTTGGCAGCGAGGAGAAAGGCAGACTGTGGGCTTTTCCTAATTCTTTGGAGTTTTATAGCATGTCAGTTAGTATAGCTCTGCTTACCACAGAGCCTGTGTCTCAGGAGCTGGAGCAGCTGTGGATGTAAAAGGAAGTGTGGTCAGAACAGTAAAGCTCATGGTGGAGGGAGCACTTGGTATCCAGGCTCTTAACTCTTTCAAGATCTGTTCAGCAAACAACTGCATGTCTGACTGACTGGGGTTAGAGCTCAGTTGGTAGAGTGCTCACTCAGTCCTGGCTTCAAGTCCCAGCACTGCACAATGTGGGTGTGGGGATGGTACAGGCTTGTTATGACAGCCCTTGGAGGGTGGAGGCAAGATCAAAGTTCAAGGCCATTTCCCTCCTTGCAGCAAGTTGGAGGTCAGCCATAGTTATATTGAGATCCTATTATTATAAACAAACAAATATAGAATACAGTTTGTATCTACATTACATACCAGGACTCCCCTGGGAAGCACTCCCTAGTCATTAGGGATCTATTTTACATGAAACCTGTTACCCTAGGCTCTCTACTGTTATGGATGCTTTAGTGTGGTCTATGGAGTTCATGTCTAAGGGATTTGCTACCATTCAAATTTATTAAGCTTTCAAAAGTACTTGGTAGATGGGATTGCTTTCAATCTTATAATTTCATAGCTATCTTTTGAATAGAGTTTAGATATATAAAATAATTATACTATGCAGCCTGATGATTATTCCTTCATGATAAACATCTGCTTACAAGGATAAGTTCTTGTATAGAGTAATGCTAAGTTTTCCATGTCTGAAACACAAGTTCTCAGAAAGAAAAAAAGATGGGATTACTGGATGAGAAAATTTTTTGGTGCTAAAACACTGGTGTCCAAGCCTCTGTCTTCAGGCTTATCAAAGTGCTGGACTCAGAGATGAAGAACAGTTGGTATGAGAAGTAGAAAGGAGCCTTCAGAAGATAGATCTGCGTCATTCAGTCCCACACCTGTTGCTGCTACTGTGAATGGAGCTGATCCCTGACCCTAACCCAGAGGGCTGGAACCCAAGGACTAAGCTGAATAGCAGGAAAAGTGGTACTGGAATGCTGGCCAGAGGGCCTTTAGCAGGTGAACATTGTTGTAGAACACAGCTCTCTGACCAAAACAGACACCATCTTTATCAGATCAACCATGCATTCTCTCAAGGGACCATCAGAAGCAACCTGTGGAATGCTGACCTTCCCTCAGAAAAGGAGTCCCTGGATCCTTAGGTGAGACTCCAGCTTCTCCTTGCAGCCATTTTCAATTCGGCCCAATTGTACTTAGTCTGGGGCTTAGGGATTATTAAACCACAATGGCTGTGGAGGGGATGTAGTTAGATGGGATGTATCAGATGTGCTGTGTGAAGAGTTTCCAGTGCGCCTTCTTAGGGTTCACCCGTGTACCTGCTTGTAACTCTTCACCCCCACACTGTAAGGAAATAGTTTGCTTAGTTTGTTTTCTATTGGTAGGATAGACTGCCATTAAAGGAAGTGACTTGGGATGGAAAGGGTTTATTTCATCTTACAGCTTGTAGTCCATCATGACAGGAAGTTGGGGCAGAGCTAAAAGCAGGGACCTGGAAGCAGGAACTGAAAAAGAAGCCATGGAAGTATGCTGCTTACCTGCTTGCTCCCATGGATTGCTCAACCTCTTTTCTTATGCAGTTCAAGAGCATGTGCTTAGGGGAACACCATCCATGGCGGGCTGAGTCGTCCTCTCTCAATTATCAGTCAAGAAAACCCTGCACACCTTACAAACAAGAGTCAGCTGGCTCTGTGAGCTAACATAACTTCAAAGTGGTGCTCGCCCATCTGTAAGCACAGGAACCTCTTGTTCAGACCCAAAGAGTGGGTCAAAGGCTTAGATGCCCACCTGGGGCTGAGCAGAGAGTGTATGGCAGCTCTCCCACATCTCTGTCCAGAGCATAGGTGGAACTCTGGCAGGGTGTGGGCCTTCCCCCCTTTCCTTTCTTCCCCAGGGCCCCCTTTTAGTTCCCAACACATTCCAGCTCAGGCTAGTCAGCTGCCTGCTCCTGCCCTCTGTGAGCAATGATCCTGCATTACCAGGACCTGACTTCAGACCTTGCCTGAGCTTGCCTCACATCACTTGCCTTCTTCTTCCTGAAATCCAGGGGAAGGACATGCATAGCCCATTACCCAAGGTGCAGTGGGGTTATCAATCTGAGTGGGAGGGTGCCCAGGCAATGCACATTAAAGAGGGATTTTAGGAAACAAGAGTTCTGTTTGTGGCTCAGTGCTGGGCTCAGGGAGACTGCAGCTCCCTTTCCCAGATGATAGGTACCAACCAACCCTGGGAGGAAAGCCAGGAACGTAAGGGAAACACTGTTGAGCCCTCTTGGTAGCCAGCACATCACCATCAGTGGCAAAGTAGAGAAAAGCCACAGTTGTATTAGGACAGGTTCTCTAGATAAACATATCTCAAATCAGAATGAATTTCTCCGTGGATAGAGAAAGTAAATTTAAGAAAATGTCTCTCTAATATCTAATATAGAAAGGTTCTTGGCCAAGGGAACTTAGAAAAATCAAGGACGGGTTATCTCATGTTGCATGATATTACAGCTGATATTTAGCATGTACCAGAATTCTGAAGAAATAAGTATTTTCCAATGCCAATTTTAAAACTCAAACATGCAAATCGCCTTTTCTAAAATACAAAAATAGGGCAAGTATAAAAAATGAAAGAACAACCCTGTTCATTGTCTTTTATGTATGTAGGATGCCAAAAGAATCTATTGCCTAGATTGGAGGTGGATCTGATGATCCAAAAGATCAAGATTAAGAAATAGTTTTTCACTTCAAAAGGTATAATGAACACATTTCCCTCATAGTAAGCAGGGTTAGACTTAGGGTTAGGCTATTAGAGGGTTACAGTTAGGATTAGGGTTCTTAGTGTTAGGGTTGTTAGACGCAAGGCAATGTTCAGGAAGCAGGGGTGAGCTAAACTGGAAGGTTTATTATTTATTTGTTATTAATTCATTCTTTGACAATTTCATATGTTCACACAGTATATCTTGATTGTTTCTATCTCTCATTCCTACCTCTACCTACATCCTCTCTGACACTTGCACCTTCATGTCTCCATTGTGTCTTCTTTTTCCTCCTAGTTTCCCCATTTCTCCTCCCTCTCCATCCCCTCCTCCTCCTCCTCCTCCTCTTCTTCTTCTTCTCTTCTTCCTCCTCTTCCTCCTCCTTCTCCTACTTCATCACCATCATCATCATTACTAAGGTCACTTAGTGCTGCCTGATGGAATATAACTCAATATCTGTAAGGCTGGATCTTGTGCATATAAATGGAATGGCACTGCCCAGGGTGCAATGGTCACAATATATTCAGAAAACAAGTGTTTTACCAAATGTGTCCTCTGATGCTCTTTGTACCCCCTCTTCTGCCATGTTCCTGTGGGTATTAGTTTTGGAGACTTTTTCTTTGATCTGAGAAGAATGGATCCTGATGATTAGGACAGCCCTAGGTGGAAGGTCTGTCCCTAACAGTTACCTTAATTGGCATGGTTTAGCTTGTGCCCCTCTAAGAAGCAGCAGCCACCACACACAGATCTCCTGGCCTGGAAGACCCAGCCTGAGTCGATTCACTATGAGGCCTTTATGTACACAACCCAGATGGTTTTCTGGAACCCACAGCCCTAAGGGACCAGGTATATTATTAGACAACTCACTGTGTGGCAGTGAAGGCCTCTCAGTAAACGCCTCTAGAGGCTACGGAGGCAGCTCAGTTGGTAGAATGTTTGCCTGGCATTCAAGAGGCCCAGGGTTTGATCCCTGGCACCACATAAAACAAACATGATAACACATGCTGTAATTGCAGCCTTCCAAGGTGGAGGCAGAGGCAGGAGGATCTGAAATCCAAAGTTATATTTGGTACATAGAGTTCAAGGCAACCCTGAAGCCCTGACTAAAAAGTAAAACAAGAAAAGAAAAGCCTCTAAAAAAGGGCCTCTAATGCTACCTGTCTCCCCAGGGGTTAGCACTTGATATCTCTGGAGTTGTCAGTCTTGGCTCCTCTAAGTTGACAACAATGGAAGCTGGCCTGCAGAGACTCACTGGACACCTGCTTGCACTAAGGAAACCAACCTCTGTACAGTGAAAGGACATTGAAGAACCAACTAGAGTGGTCAAAACTCCTGTTTTGTCAACTGCTGAAACCCAGAGTCACATGACTCCATGGTGCCAATATGACCTCTCTCAAAAAGAAATAATCTTAAATGAACCCATTTAATGCTTTCTTACTTTACAATTACTTTTCTTTATTTTTTGAAATTGTAATATAATCTCATCGTTTCTATTGTCTAAACCAACCCACATATCCCTGCTTGCTCTCTTTCAAATTCATAAACTCTCTTTTCATTTGTTATTTTATACATATATGTATATTCCCTAAACATATAAACAGAGCCTGCACAATCTGCATAATATTATTTATATGTCTGGCTTCGGTGCTGACCATTTGGTATTAGGCAACCAACTGGCAAAAGCACATTTTCTTAACATAGAATTAAAGCTCATAAAAATGCTAGTTATAGCCAGGTGTGGTGGTGCACGCCTTTAATACCAGCACTCAGGAGGCAGAGGCAGGTGGATTCCTGAGTTCGAGGCCAGACTGATCTACTAAGTGAGTTCCAGGACACCCAGGGCTATACAGAGAAACCCCCGTCTCAAAAAAAAACCCACCCCACAAAAAAAAAAAAAAAAAAAACCAAACCAAAACCAAACAAACAAACAAAAAACAAAAACAAAAAAAGACTGCTTTCAATACAAGGCCTTCAGCCAGCCAATCTTCACAGAAGACCTGGTCTCTACCACTAAGGCATGCTGGACAGTGCCACTTTTACCTTGGGGATGACAGGAGACCCATGCTTCAAGGATCAGGGAATGACACCCAGCTCAAAGGACACTTCTGTACTGCCACCACCGCAACACCCAAATGAACCCCTACTCCTTTGCTGGTCTCCCCAGTTTTCTCCTAGGCATAGTAACAAGAACTGAAATCTCTTTACACTGTGAAGCAGTGACTGGAGAAATGGTTTATTGTATGAGAACTTCCTGCTCTTCTGGAGGTTCCAAGTTTTATTCCCAGCACCCACAACCAAGCAATTCACAGCTGCCTACAACTCTGGCTGCATGAGCTCTGAGGTCATCTGCACTCCGAGTGTTACACACAGATACAAATTAATAAAAAGTACATCCTAAAGAGGAAATCGGACCATGGGAGTCTGAGCCCCAAACCCTCTAACAGCTTTGCGCCACTTCACAGCCAAAGTGCAAATTCTCTCCCCAAGGTAAAGAAAGCCCAGTGCTATCTGGACCTAAGCCACCCATCCACACAGACCCCTCTGCTCTCCCTCCCCTCTGATCACAGGCCTTCTGTCTGCCCTGATACTCACATCTCAGCCCTTTTCCAGGACTCCTCTATGCCCAGGTCTTTGCAAGCAGGCAGCCTCTGCATTCCAGACTGCTCAAAGGTCACCTCTGCAGAGATGCCTGTCTTGACTTCAGTTTCCTCCCCTCCAAAACCACATCCTATCCCCAAGTTATGCATAACCTTGATTCATCACTACCTGGCACACAACATGACATAATCACCTGTCTATCAGTGATGATCAACTAGGGAGGAGACTTTTACAAATATAAAAGCTCCAGGCCTCACCCAAATCTTATGAAATCAGAATTCAGGAGAGCAGAACCAGGTTCTTCCAGTCCACAGACACCCCCTCCCCCACCAGGCAACTCTGAACACAGCCAGGACTCAGGGCAGCCTACAACAGTACTTTCAAACCCTGGTGCACACACTGCTCCTGAGAGTGCTGTTAAAATGCAGACTCTATTTCCACAGCTCTGCCATGGAACCTGAGGCTCTGCAAGTTGCACACCACACTGACTGGTGCTGTCAGGTGAAGCATTTTGCAGTTGCAAGGGCCTAAAACTGTGCTCATCAACAGGACTTCCTACAAGTATGGAGAACAAAGTCCTGAATCTACACATGCAACAGTGTGGCTACCAACCCATGTGGCCACCAAGCATCTGAGACAGAGTAATGTTAGCAAAGAGCTAACTTTATTCTTGGGCTACAATGCTGACCAAAAGCCAAAAGCACAGTCCCCCACCATGAAAGGCCTCTGTAAATTCTTGGCCTAAGCAGCCTTCTGCAGTCTGGATGGATAGGAAAATTCCACCAAAGGCTTAGTTGATCACCAACCCAAGAGTGGATAAAAATTTCCCTAAGGTAGGGACACAGATATGGAAGACTGGATAAAACCACCTTGGAGCCTCTTACACCAGGCTTCCATTCAAGGCCCTTTCATCCACATCCCTGATCAAATGTAAGTGGTCCAGTCTTCCTGTTCTCTACATCATCACCACAGATGCTCTGATCACATGTAAGTGGTCCCAGTCCTCCTGTTCTCTACATCATCACCACAGATGCTCTGATCACATGTAAGTGGTCCCAGTCTTCCTGTTCTCTACATCATCACCACAGATGCTCTGATCACATGTAAGTGGTCCCAGTCCTCCTGTTCTCTACATCATCACCACAGATGCTCTGATCACATGTAAGTGTTCCCAGTCTTCCTGTTCTCTACATCATCACCATAGATGCTCTGATCACATGTAAGTGGTCCCAGTCCTCCTGTTCTCTACATCATCACCATAGATGCTCTGATCACATGTAAGTGGTCCCAGTCCTCCTGTTCTCTACATCATCACCATAGATGCTCTGATCACATGTAAGTGGTCCCAGTCTTCCTGTTCTCTACATCATTGCAATGGATGCTCGGGCAGACTATATCATCACCATAGATGCTCTCACAGACATGGCCTCATGTCACTGATCTGCCTGGAGAATCGATTTCTCCCCACGGAACCACAGATTCTTTCAAAGAGAAGAGATGTCTAATCCCTTCACCTAACACACAGCAGCAGGTCCCAAATGAACCACAGCAAGAGCTGGGGTGCACAAGGAGTGGTATCATAGTAACTGCACTACTAATCATAAAAGAGAAATTGAATTCAGCTGGAGGGAAACCAATTCCACCCTAACTGATTCAAGATGTTCCAGAGACACCAATTCAGATTTCAGGGCAGCATAAAAAGATAGCCTGTTAACCTACTCCCTTCCAAGGATACACTGAGAAAAAGGGGGCATCCTTCTGACCATAGATTCAAAATCTGTTAGCCTGTGATTCTGAAGGAGCTGGTTTACAAACAAGTCACAAAGGACTACAACTCAGAATCAAATGCAAGGCCAGTTCCCACTGTAAATGCTGGGCGGAGCCTGGCCCCATGAACAGCATCCCCCTGAGAGTCTGTACAGTCCAGAAGGTCATTTTCCTTTTGCAGTTAGAACAGCAAAGTGATTTCCAAGATAACCAAGGACAACAGAATAAGAGACTCATGGCATGGAAGGAAAAAGTTAAATTTTAATACTTAAGAGTCAATATCAAATTTATTTTTAAATCAATGCCAAATAAGCAGGGTAGGAATGAATGGAGCTATGAAGAAGCCCTAACAAACAACAGGAGTGTCCCAAGAATGCACACAATGTTTCTCTATTTCCAGAGTATTTTGAAGTAACCAGAGGCTTTAAAAAACTAAGATACAAAAATCAAAGCTGGGAAGAGGGTGGGGGGTGGCCCAGCACAGTTTTCAGATTTATGCCACAACTTTATTTTCTCCTTTATTTCCAAAGCACAAAGCTGACACTAGTTGCACTCTGCACTTTGCAAACTGTGCAAAGTAAGTCACCCAGAGAAAGTCATCAGGAAGTGAAAAGTTTCAAACCACCTACACTCTCACCTGTTACCAAGACAATAAGCTCCTTAGAGAGAATACATGGGGGCTGGGAAGGCAGCTTAGGGGGTCAGGTGCTTGCTGCACAAGCTTGTGAACCTGCATGGGGATCCCCAGGATTCAGGGGAAGCAGAGACAAGCCGTGGGGAACTGATTCAGGAAAGCTTTGCAAGTTCAGCCTCTGTGCTCGGTCAGCACAGGAGCCATCACACACACACACACACACACACACACACACAGGCAAACCTAAGGGGAGGGACAACAATTTCCATTTATATGCACACCTTCATCCATTCATCCATTTTCTTCTCCCCTCCTCCATTCTCATTCCAGGGTCTATACAGTAACTACAGTGAAATCTGGTAAAGCAGCTACCATTTACTAAGTCTACTGGGTACTGTACCAGAACCTTCAGAAATAGACATGATTATCTTAGTTCACTGAAAATGGTAAAGGTATATATGGGCGGTTAGGGTCTCATCCCAATTCATACAACTGGAAAGTGATGGAGCCTGACTTGGAGGTGGCTGATCTAGCTATGGGCAGTTTTGAGAAAGCACCATAACTAAGCATTAGATAACGCATTGCAGTTTGAGAAAGCAGCATGCAGCCAACTTTAAACTCCACTGGCTGTGTCTATAACCTCAACTAATCTCCTAGCCTCAAATTCCTTATCTGCACAGCAGGGATAGAGATTAAACACAACAGTTTGATACCTGTAATACAGGTCAGGCACTGGCTAACTACTGACATTCTAGCTACAGGTGTGCAAGTCAAGAAAGCCTATTTCAGTCAGAAAATGACAACAGCTAGACATATTCTCCATTGGGAGCAATCAGTTTTGCCAAAGTTAATCAGATAAGTTTACTAATTCCATAACTCATTTAAGTAGAAGGCCAGGGACTTATTTTTTTAGTTGTATTTCTATGAAATGCTTAACTTTTTGTATGTCACAAAACCTACCCTAATGTCTCATCTGACCATAAAAAGACATTTGCTTAAAGTCTAAGTATTGTAAACATGGTGTGTTATTACACTAGACAGAGAACAACTTTTTGTTTTGGAAGTAAACATTAAATAATGTAGGAGGAGAAAGCAAGCATTATTTTAAGTAATCCACATTGAGTCCTTTCACCCTTCAAATCAGTTCATACACACTATTAGCTTAGAGTGGATGCTGGCCTCACTTAAAATGAGATAAGCCTGCAAAGAGTTCAGGTTTTCCCTGTTTCCAACTCAAATCCATTTTCTGCTTTGGAGGCTGAGTGAAGCCAGCCTGCAATTTGACAGAATGACCAAATCCAGTCTCTTTTAATCTACTCAGTAACTGAGCTCTTGGGTAATCTCCTGCACTGCATGGAAAAGCAGCTTTGGGTTCAACCACCATAAACTAAAATTAATCAGAGAGAGGCCATGCCAACTTTAATTGCAACTCCTATTTGCCAGGCTTTCCAACATCTGCCAGTATTACTGACACCTAACTGATTCAATACAATGAGAGAAGCATCCTAACTTTATAAACATGGGCTGTCTTTTAAGGACATCACACACAAGTGTCCTTTCCACAGAGGGAATCCTACCTTTTTGGATGTAATCATTTTCATAAGCATTAATGATGTATTTTCAAAACACTGTGACTATCTTCCTAGTGCTTTTCAAGGGCCCTCATGGGGGCGGGGCTCTCATCCCCCACCTGCCTCATTAAAGGCATCAGTGGCACCTAAAGGCCAGGCTGAGAAAAGTGGACTAAAGCAATCTGCTCTCACTGAACTCACTACAAAAGATTTACAAGCAGATCTTTGGGAAGACAGGAGAGAGAAAAGAAAGGGGACTAGGGTGAAGGAGAAGAACGGATACCCTAGCTCACTTCCAAGAGCAGGATGCTGAACCTAGTATTTTTCATTGAGTCTAGTCCTGACTGTGTAGACATTTTACACGTAAGAATAATAGTCTAGTCCCCCACCCCACCCCACCCCCCCACCCCCGCCCAGGCAAAGCCTAATATCGAATGCTTTGTTCTAGCAAGGGGAAAGGATGTAATGACATAGCTTAATTTAAAAGCTCTCTGAACACCAATCTCTGGCACAAGTATTTTAAAATGTCTACCTTGATCTTAAAATTCTGAGCAAAAGAAATGTAGTCATCGGTTCACTACTGCTACACATGTGTGTCTCGTTCTCCAGCTACCTTTTGTGAGTCCAGCTGGACGCACAAAGCCTATAGAGCTGAAAACACGAAACTCTAAATTCTGTTGGGGAGGTAAAGAAAATGATGTAAGTGAGGCTTTCCCAAGCTGTGGACAGCCGTGGTCTCTGGACTCACTCAGCCTCTTCCAAGCCTGCTTCAATTTTCAACCCAAATTGCTTCCTTTTCGCAGTCCCTCTTCCCCAGGGTCTGGAGAGCTCGCTGCTTAGCCACTCAATACAATGACTATGCAGTTATCCAGGTGGATAACTTACCCAGGTTAAGGGCAAAGGAGCTGATCATACTGTCAACAGGCACCACACAGGTAGCCCAGAAGCGGCCACCAAAGACCTTTTGTACCTCAAAGAGACCATTCTCCACATCCCTCTACAGCGCTGCTCTGTGGCAAGTAGTGGGCACTGCCAGGCCTCCCAAGATGGGATGGGCACCCGTGCCTAAGCTTGGGGTCCCTGGATCTGCTCTACATGTTGGCTCAGAAGCCACAGCTGCCCCCGCCGGGCTACTTCCGGAACAAGTTGGAGAGGTCCGCGCAGGGAGACCCATCACTCCGGGGGCGCAGAGCTCGCAGGGGTCCCCGGCTCGAAGCCGCCACAGACTCTGCAGCTGAAGTTGACCTCTCCGAGGATGGGAGCAAAGAACCTGAAACCCTGCGCTGGAAATGGGAATAGAGGAGCGTTCCCAAAAAAAGGCCCAAGGTGGCCAAGCAGCCTCTCCCTAGAGCAGGGAACAAAGGGCTTCTGTGTCGGGCACTGCTGGTCCGGCTGCGTCCTGCTTTGGGGTACCAGAAACTTTTCCCAGGTGTGGGCGCAGCCGGAGGGCACTGGGTATCGGGCACCAAGCGCGGAAGCCTAACAGGTGCCCAGGGCGCAGCGCGATCCCCGCGACCCTAGCCTCCCGCCCGTTGCGGGCTACGCTACCGCTCACCTCCTCCATGGCCGCCGCGGTGTCCCGGCACTGGGCCGTGCGCGTGGTGAAGCTAGAGGCCGTGGGCGCCTTGTAGTCCTCAAGGGTCTCGGCCACGAATTCCGACACGGAGATATGGTCCAGCATCGCCAGGGCGTCGGGGCGCGGACTGCGGCCGCCTCAGTCGCCCAGGGCGCGGGCTCCGACCCCGCTGCTGCTCCGGGATTTGAACAAAGGGAAGCGCGGGCGCGGAAGTCGCCGCGGGGCGCGGGAGCCACTGCGGCAGGCCCGGGGCAGCAGGTGCGCGCGCAGCCCACAGCTCTGCCCGCTGTGCTCCGGGAGCTGCAGCTATCGAGTCCTCTGCAAAGGATACCAGACGCGAGGGCGCACAGTCAGGGTGAACTGCGCGCCACCAAGCCACTGTCCGGGACGCCTCCCGCGGAAAGGGGAGGGCCCGGCTGGAGAGAGCTCGGAGGCCCGCCCGGCGGGGCGGGGCGGGGCGCAGGCCTGGCCGCCAATCGGGTCGCCCGCCGCTACCGCGCCGCCAGGAAGCGGAGGCCTCAGCAAGGAGGGCTACCTGCGCTCAGGGCCTGTCAGTGACTATGGGCTGCTGCATTACCTCTGCCTTCCGGACGTGCTTGGGTTCGAGGGTGCGCCCTGTCATAAGCTGCGATGCCCGGCTCCCACCCCGCACCCGCCATGACCTCTAGCAACATTGCCCAAAGGGCGTGGAGTGGATACTAGCTTCCCGGCTGGAAGGGAGCCCACCCTTTTGCTCCCCAATCCCACCTTTAGCCTCAGAACCCCCTGAATTCCCCACCAGAACCTCAGGAAAGGGCCAGTGAGACAGTGTGGGTAGCTCGCCCCCTACAGGACAGTGAAATCCTCCAGGGCACTTTAGAGGGACAAGATGTAGGGACAGTTAGTTGGGGATGCAATGATAGGGACCATGTTCTCTCTGTGCTCCTTCTCACAGCCTTAAGAAGCCAGGGATAAAGGGTAAAGGCATGTGTTTTGCATAGGGAGTTGACCATGGTACAAGCCTAATGGGAATTCAAACCCATGACCTTCGACTTGGAAGAATACTCCAACCCCTATTAAGCATCCTGTCCCCTAAGCTTGTACAATTAGGGACACTCCCAGTTACCTGAAGACAGTTTTACAGTGCTAGGCCAGGCTTCACCGTGAGAATATCGTAGAATGCAGTGATGTGCTGTGGGAAGTGGGGGATACCCAAGAGAACCAGAGGTAGAGATGGTTCTCAGAGAGTACTCCAACCCACAGCTGACTGATCACAGACACAATTGGGCCAATAAATCATCTGAATTAGGACATTTTCATCTATATCTCATTCAGAAATTCTCAGCTGTATTTTATTTTATTTTATTCACATTTTGTGTTCATTTTAATGATAAAAAAGGGCACAGGAGAAAACAACCTGACATTTGACTTATATTGCATAACAAGCTAACCAAACTGGACATGGGGGATGAATTATAAAACAAATCATTTTATGTATCTTCCTAGGACTATTCTTCAATTAGACTTCTGTATTTCAAATAAGGCTGAGGTATAGTACACTAAGAGGCAAAAAAGAATAGTGCCAAAGTAACAGATCCCCAAAACCAGACCCCATGTCAGAACACATCATAGAGCAACAATTTATCTGATCAGAGCCTCAGCTGTATTTTAAAAACCCAGAGTTTCTGAAGACACTAGTCAAAAATCACACCCTCTAACTCCCCGAGGCAAGAGGCATGGTTACTGCTGTTGCCAACAAAACAGCCTAGAGAAACTTTACAAAAACCTTTTGTGGGTCTGAAAAGAAGGGAATGTGAGGGACATTATAAGCCCAACATGGGAAATAAAAGTGGTCTCCTGCTGCCATAGGACAGTAGACCACTCCATCTTTTTCAGGCTCCCATGTACAAATATGCTGTATGAGGTAGCAGCTGAGGTCAGACATTATATGTGGTTTCTGGTATTTTACCAGCACTGCCTGTGAATAAGTTAAGCCTTCAAAAATAGCTGTGCGAGCGGGTAGCTTTTATTCCTGCACAAGGCAATAAACTGCAATCCCAAAACTCTGCAACTCTCTGCCACTTTTCACCATTGTGAACATCCTTCCATTTAGTGTCTCAGGGACACACCTATCTCAGCATGTATAACTCGAGGGTATTGTGTTATAGTACAGGCTCTCCTTCACAAGGCATTTTCTGATCCCTCTGCCTCTCTTCCCACCTATAAGTGCTTTTGTTCTTCTCTGAAATTGAAGAATATTCCCTGTGACTTTTCAAGGTTTTATTTTTGGAGACATGGTCTCTGTGATGCCTTGGGAAGTTAAAAGAAAGAAGTGTTTTTCCTTGACATGATATAGTACCAGTCAAACTAATCAATGTGTCTAACACACACACACACAGACACATAGACACATAGACACACACACACACACACACAGAGTCACACACAGAGACACACACACACAAACATATACATAGACATATACACACACATACAAACACAGGGACACACACATACACACACAGACACAGAGAGACACACACACAGAGAGACACAAACAAAGGGATACACGCACAAACAGACACACACACACACAGACATGAACATAATTTAAGGTTTAAATGTTGAACAGAAATCAAGAGAACACAAACACAGGGACACATGCATACACACCAGGACACAGAGAGACAAACACACAGACACAGACACACAC